>NC_083099.1:6522239-7722239 GCF_949774975.1 Lagenorhynchus albirostris | reverse complement strand
ATTTTATTCTCATTCCTATATAGATGATTATTAAAATGATTTTTAATAATTTTAATGATTTTTTCTTTTGTTAAAGCAGCTTTATTGAGGGGTAATTTACATACCACAAAATTCCCTCATTTTATACCTACAACTCAATACTTTTTATTAAATTACAGAATTATACAGCCATCACCACAGTCTAATATGAAACATTTCCACCATTCCAAAAAGAAATCTCATGCCATTTTTGTTCATCTCCATTCCCACCACCAACCCCAGGGAACCACAAATCTTTTTCTCCCTACCCTTATTCTAGCTTGGAACAAAGGTCAACACTATTGGGCTTACCTGGTGGTGCAGTGGTTGAGAGTCTGCCTGCTGATGAGGGGACACAGGTTCATGCCCCAGTCCGGGAAGATCCCACATGCCACGGAGCGGCTGGGCCCGTGAACCATGGCCACTGAGCCTGTGCGTCCGGAGCCTGTGCTCCACAACGGGAGAGGCCACAGCAGTGAGAGGCCCACGTACTGCAAAAAAAAAAAAAAAAAAAAAAGGTCAACACTATTAAGAAAAATATTAATTAAATATTAATATTTTAAAATACAAGACTTAAAAAAATTTACAAAGAAAATCAGTTATATATTACTCTAAATGATCACTCAAAGTAGAAGGTGTAATATTGATGTTAAACCAAACCGACAATAGTGATTAAACCTTGCCAACGAAAGCTCATTATTCAGACAACATTTAGTAATAGGTCATAATGCAAATTCTCCTTTGAAAAAGATAAATATATATGTATACATGTGTTATTCTTCTAAATTTGTGTAACTCTTTATATTTTATAAGTAAAAAATGTTTTTGTTTAAAAAAAAGAAAATCAGTTATAAAACACAATTGTCAAATCATTTTAATAATATGATATGGTGAAATATGTGCTTTATTACTAATGAATTAAATAACAAGATCTAGTGTTGGCTCCAATAACAACTATAATTTTAGAGTAATGATGAGTATTAGTGATAATTTGAGTATCTGCAACAAGTATGATATGAAAGAAAGATGATTTCTTTTTTTTTACTAGTCTAAATGGAATAGTTTTTATTGAGTGAAAAATTCTTTAAATTCTATGATGCTTTACAATTTTCAGAAGTTTCACACACATAATTTAGTATAATCCCATAATAACCCTTTTTATTTCCACTACCCTTATCTTGCCCCTTCCCTCCTCCTTCTCCCCACTGATAGCCACTAGTTCATTCTCTATAAGATGGCCATGATTTTACTGAAGTATTTACAGGTAAAATAACATACTCTCTGGTATTTGCTTCAAAATACTTTAGCTTAAAAAGGGGACTGGAGAGAGTGGTGGGCTGGGATGGCCCCGCCGGGGCGAGTGCAGTGCTCTGGTACGAGATGTTCAAAGAACACTGTAGGAAGAACACACTCCACGAAAGATACCCTCCTCTACACAGCACTCTATATATGCTGATGAGGAAGAATTCTCCAAACACTGCGGATCATCTATCCCCTCAACTCCTCAAGGAAAAGAAGCACAAAGAAGTTTGGACACTTCTGAAATTGAAGCAAGTGAAAACGAGTCTGTAAAAATTAGTGCAAAAAAGCCAGGAAGAAAACTCAAGTCCATTAGTGATGAATCTGAAAGCACTGAAGAAAGTGATATAAGAAGAAAAGTTAAACCAGCAGACAACATAATACACGAAAACATGAAGCTGTTTCAGCTACGGCATCTTCAGAACTTTCAGAGAAACCAGCTGAATCAGTCACGCCTAAAAAGATAGGACCCCTTAGTGCTGAGCTCTCTGTTGAAAAAGAGACCCTGGCAACAGAAAGTCAACTGAAAACTCAGAAAAAGATGTTTTGTGGCAAAAGGAAGAAACCAAGAAGTGAAGTCACAGATTTGGATACTTCCGACTGTGTACCTATTTGGTGTTTAAAAGAAAACCAGTGACATCATGGAGTTAGATGTTGTTTTGTCTGCATTTGAGAGCATCCCCTTAGAGTATAAACAAAAAATAGACTCAGAATTTGTAAGGAAGCCATCAACAAATTTCATTCTAATTTGAAAGAAGAACTCATCGAACTGCTTAAAGAAATCCAGATGTTGAAAACTCTGAAAAGGAAGAACGCTAACATGATCTCAGATATCGAAAAGAAAAGGCAACTTTTGTTTTGTCTTTTTGTGTTTGTTTTTTTCTAATTTCTAACTTGCCTTTTATTTTTCTTTCTTTCTTTCTATTTGGCTGCATTGGGTCTTCGTTGCTATGCACAGGCTTCAGTAGTTGTGGCTCGTGGGCTCTAGAGCGCAGGCTCAGTAGTTGTGGTGCACAGGCTTAGTTGCTCTACAGCATGTGGGATCTTCCCAGACCAGGGCTCGAACCCATGTCACCTACACTGGCAGGCAGATTCTTAACCACTGCACCACCAGGGAAGCCTGGGAACCCATTTTTAAAAGGTAGAATTTAAGACATCCAGTTCCCTTTAGCATTCTCTCACAAGCATGAGTAGTGATACGACCAACATTTCTAGGATCTATGTAATGAGCTGCAGCCAATAGAATAGTCTCGTTTCTGTTTCATCCAAATTCTGCAGTTTACTCAGTTATTGCCTGTGGCTCCTTGCATAAATAGATCTGGGGATATTTGTCTCCAGTTAAATTATTTTATGAAACTTGAAATTACCTTCAGTATTAGTGTTATCTTTCTTTGAGAAATCAACTGCCAAATAACAAAGAAAATTTTAGCTAAACCTCATCTTACTTACAGATTTCAGCCAGAAAAGGGTTTTCCACATTTAGTACCAACCCTACCCACCTGTTCTCTATCCCTTTTGTAGATAGAACCCATAAAAGGTAAAATCCAAGTACTCTATGAAGAAATAATGTATTCTAAAGAGAAATAGACTCACAGACATAGAAAACAAACTTATGGTTACCAAAGGGGAAAAGGGTAGGGAGAGGGATAAATTAATAGGAGTTTGGGATTAACAGATACAAACTACTATATGAAAAATAGATAAATAACAAGAACTTACTTAAAGCACAGGGAACTATATTCTATATCTTGTAATAACCTATAATGGAAAAGAGTCTGAAATTTATATATATATGTATAACTGAATCATTTTGCTGTATACTTGAAACTACTACTACTTAAATAATGAAATTTTCCATGAAAATTCTACATACATAAATTCTTTGGTCCTTCCCTTTTTTTCCCTCACAGATATAGCGGAAGCCCAGAGATGTTTAGATCTTTTCCCTTCGTCTGCGGTTACCTTCATGGTTGCTTGTGAAAGCTTTCCAAAACCCACTTTGGCCTCTGAGCAGCACTCCAGCAACTGCACGTTAACCTGAGTAACTAGAGACTACAGCTAACAGACCTCACACCTGTGTTTTCCCCACTGCCATCCTTTCACACCCACACCTTGTTACTAAAGCAATTTAAAGAACTGTATTCTGAAAAGAAAATTTTTTACATGTTATTTTTCCTTTCTAGATGTCTCACTTCAATTAGATAGGACATTGTTCTCCCCTTACCAGGCTGATTAACCCCTGGTGCTGCCCCATCTGTGTGCTCCATTTTTCCATTTATCAGGCTTTGGTTGCACTTATCCACTGACCTGTCTATTGCTCCTTCTAGACAAAGAGTTTCTTCAAGGCAAGGGTCATCTCTCACATGCTTCTAAATCACTAAGCATCTGACACAATGCCTGGTGCACAGGAAATATTCAAAAATTGGTGATGAACACATGGCCCATACTACATTCTGTCCAGTGGGTAAAACCACGTCTGACACCTAAGTATTTCCACGTCAGCTTTGCTATTCTTAACTTCAATAACTGCTATGTGCCTAAATATGGATATAAAGTACATATTTATATTGCTCAGTTGGCCCTTTCCATCTGTCTTCTGTTCTAGGAAATTTCCTTTATTTCTCTGAGTATATCCTTCATTCCAAGAGACTACCTTTTCTCCTAAAACTCCCATTAATTGAATGTTACACCTTCTAAATCTGTCCTCTCTCTTTCTTTCTCTCTTTCTCTCTCTCTCTCCTGACATCATATTCATACTTTCCATTTTTTATCTCTTTGTGCTGTTTTCTAAGAGAGTTTCTTCAGCTTGGGTTCTCAGTGGTATCCACTGGTTCATCTATTAAATTTTTTCCGATACTATATTTCTAACTTACATGCAGTGAAATGTGCAGATTTTAAGTATAGAGTTTGATGAATTTTAACAAATGTATATATCCACCTTTATATCCAGGAACTCAATTTATTACCCACAGATCCATGCTGAAAGAATGATGAGAAAACAAACTTCAGAAAAAAGAAAATAAATCTCAGAGGAATAGATAAATGCATGAACTATTAGAAAAATTTATTCTTAAGTCTAAATAATTGTTTGTTAAAATATTCAAAATAATCTGAAACTAGAATTCCAGTTGAAATCAAGATGGGAGATGGAGAGGGACTTCCCTGGTGGTCCAGTGGTTAAGACTCCACGCTTCCACTGCAGGGGGCATGGGTTCAATCCCTGGTTGGAGAAATAAGATCCCACATTTCATGGGGCATGACCAAAATAAAATGTGCAAATAAAAATGTGTTTAAAAAAAAGATGGGGGGCTTCCCTGGTGGCACAGTGGTTGAGAGTCTGCCTGCCGATGCAGGGGACATGGGTTCATGCCCCAGTCCGGGAGGATTCCACATGCCACGGAGAGGCTGGGCCCGTGAGCCATGGCCGCTGAGCCTGCGTGTCCGGAGCCTGTGCTCCACAACGGGAGAGGCCACAACAGTGAGAGGCCGCGTACTGGAAAAAAGAAAAAAAAAAAAAGATGGGAGGTGGAGAAAGGAGAGGAAGCAGAAGACATAAAAGCATGCTACATTTTTTGTATTGTTTAATGGAAGGCTGCAGAGATACTACTTAACTGCAGACATTAGAACAATGCATTTAATATGGAGACACAAAAGACCCCAAATAGCCAAAGCAGTCTTGAGGGAAAAAAACGGAGCTGGAGGAATCAGACTCACTGCCTTCAGACTATACTACAAAGCTACAGTAATCAAGACAATATGGTACTGGCACAAAAACGGAAATATAGATCAAGGGAACAGGATAGAAATCCCAGAGATAAACCCACACACCTATGGTCAACTAATCTATGACAAAGGAGGCAAGGATATACAATGGAGAAAAGACAGTCTCTTCAATAAGTGGTGCTCGGAAAACTGGACAGCTACATGTAAAAGAATGAAATTAGAACACTCCCTAACACCATATACAAAAATAAACTCAAAATGGATTAGAGACCTAAACTTAAGACTGGACACTATAAAACTGTTAGAGGAAAACATAGGAAGAACACTCTTTGTCATAAATCACAGCAAGATCTTTTTTGATCCACCTCCTAGAGTAATGGAAATAAAACTAAAAATGAACAAATGGGACCTACTGAAACTTAAAAGCTTTTGCAAAGCAAAAGAAACTACAAGCAAGGTGAAAAAACATCCCTCAGAATGGGAGAAAATATTTGCAAATGAATCAACAGACAAAGGAGTAATCTGCAAAATGTATAAACAGCTCATACAGCTCAATATTAGAAAAACAAAAAACCCAATCAAAAAAATGGGCAGAAGACCTAAATAGATATTTCTCCAAAGAAGACATACAGATGGCCAAGAAGCACATGAAAAGCTGCTCAACATCACTACTTATTAGAGAAATGCAAATCAAAACTACAATGAGGTATTACCTCACACCAGTTAGAATGGGCATCATCAGAAAATCTACAAACAAATGCTGGAGAGGATGTGGAGGAAAGGGAACCCTGTTACACTATTGGTGGGAATGTAAATTGATACAGCCACTATGGAGAACAGTATGGACATTCCTTAAAAAACTAAAAATAGAATTACCATATGACCCAGCAATCCCACTACTGAGCATATACCCAGAGAAAACCATAATTGAAAAAGACACATGCACCCCAATGTTCATTGCAGCACTATTTACAATAGCCAGGTCATGGAAGCAACCTAAATGCCCATCAACAGACAAATGGATAAAGAAGATGTGATACATATATACAATGGAATATTACTCAGCCATAAAAAGGAATGAAATTGGGTCATTTGTAGAGACGTGGATGAGTCTAGAGACTGTCATACAGAGTGAAGTAAGTCAGAAAGAGAAAAACAAATATCGTGTATTAACACATATATGTGGAACCTAGAAAAATGGTACAGATAAACCGGTTTGCAGGGCAGAAATTGAGACACGGACGTAGAGAACAAGTGTATGGACACCAAGGGGGTAAAGTGGTGGTGGGGGGTGGTGTGATGAATTGGGAGATTGGGATTCACATGTATACACTAATATGTATAAAATGGATAAGTAATAAGAACCTGCTGTGTAAAAAAATAAAATAAAATTCAAAAAAAAGAACAATACATTTAAGTGTGCATGTTAAAATCTAAAAGTAATCATAGTAGAGTAATGAAAAAGTGGACACCACATCAGAGCAGTTTGGTAAGGCCATTGTGAGAAGGTACTCCTTGAGCTAAGACCCAAAGGGTGAGAAGGGTCCTGTGATGCAAAGAGCTAGGGAAAGCATATTTTAGGCAGAGGAGATAGCATGTGCAAATGTCTGGAGGCAGCAAAAGGATTGGTGTGTTTGAGAACCAGAGAGGAGCCCAGTATAGCTGGAGCGCCAAACAAGAGTGAGAAAGAAGCACTTAGATCTGAAAGGTAAGAAAGAGTCAGACCATGCGAGGCCTTTACACAATGTTAAAGGGTTTGGATTTTATTCTAATTTTTGAGGGGTGACCCTGAAGTGAGTTTTGTTTGTTTGTTTGTTTTATTGACATATAGTTGATTCACAATATTATATACATTTCAGGTGTACAACATAGTGATTCACAATTTTTAAAGGTTATAGTCCATTTAAAGTTATTGTAAAATATTGGCTGTATTCCCTGTGTTGTACAATATATCCTTGTAACTTATTTACTTTATACATGGTATTGTGTACCTGTTAATTCCCTCCCCTTATCTTGTCCCCTCCCTCTTCCCTCTCCCCACTGGTAACCACTAGTTTGTTCTCTATATCTGTGAGTCTGTTTCTTTCTTGCTGTATTCACTAGTTTGTTTCATTTTTTTTAGATTCCACATATAAGTGATATCATAGAGTATTTGTCTTTCTCTTGCATTTTTCTGATGATTAGCATCTTTTCACATGCCTGTTAGCCATCTGCATGTCTTCTTTGGAAAAATGTCTATTCAATTCTTCTGCCCATTTTTTAATTGGGTTGTTTGTTTTTTTGATATCGAGTTATGTGAGCTGTTTATAGATTTTGGATATTAGCCCCTTATCAGTCATATCATTTGCAAATATTTTCTCCCATTCAGTAGGTTGTCTTTTCATATTGTTGATGTTTTCCTTTGCTGTGAAAAAGCTTTTAAGTTTAATTAGGTCCCATTTGTTTATTCTTGTTTTTGTTTCTTTTGCCTTTGAAAACAAAAAAATATTGCTACAGTATATGTCAAAGAGTGTTCTCCTTTGTTTCTTCTAGAAGTTGTATGGTTTCAGGTCTTACATTTAGGTCTTTAATCCATTTTGAGTTTATTTTTGTTTATACTATTAGAGAATGTTCTAAATTCATTCTTTTACATGTAGCTGTCCAGTTTTCCCAGCACCATTTGTTGAGGAGACTGTCTTTTCTCCATTGTACATTCTTGCCTCCTTTGTCATAGATTAATTGACCATAAGTGAATGTGTTATAAAATCATTATGGAGAACAAGTTTCAAAGAAAGAAAAGTGGAATCCAAGAGGCTAAGTCAGAGGTGATGGAGATTGGATTGGGAAATGGCAATGGAGATAGAAATGAATGGATCGGGGGAAAATTTTAGAGGGAACACTGACAGCCCCTGGTGGTGATGGGCTGGACGTGAGGGTGAGGGAAAGGAGAAAGTTAAAGATGATTCCCAGGCTTCTGGGTTTTACAATCAGGTGAATTGTTTTTATAGTTGGGTAAATGGTTTCTATAATTGAGTGAGTGGATTTTATAATTGTGTGGCCCTTACTGAATTGGGAAAGTAATTTGTCTGAGAAGAGAACAAGGAGTGAAGACCACAGGCCTCCTTTACATGCATCCAGATGCCCTTTTAGATGCCCACGTGCAGGTGTCTGTCCACAAACCTGGGGTTCTTTTTTTTTTTATTGAAGTATAGTTGATTTACGATGTTATGTTAGTTTCAGGTGTACAGCAAAGTGATTCAGTTATATATATGTATATATATATTTTTTATATATAAATATATATACATATATATTCGTTTTCAGATTCTTTTCCATTATAGTTTTTTATAAGATATTGAATATAGTTCCCTGTGTTATACAGTTGGACCTGTTGTTTATCTATTTCATACATATTAGTGTGTATCTGCTAATCCCAAACTCCTCCTTTATCCCTCCCCTACCCACATTCCCCTTTGGTAACCATAAGTTTGTTTTCTGTGTCTGTGAGTTTATTTCTGTTTTGTAAATAAGTTCATTTCTATCATTTTTTAGCTTCGACGTATAAGCAATTCCCATGTGTTCCTCTACCAACATGGAAACATCAACTTTTATTTCCCTGAATACCAAACTACATTCTTATGAGCTCTGAACACACAGAGTACAAGATACTCTGTTCATTTGGTAGAAATGGCATTCCTCCCTCAAAAGGCACTAATATCTTTACCGGGGGTTGATGCACAAACTTGAATAGAAAAAATGATTTCCACAACATCCACCTGAAGTTTAGCACTTCCTTCAATTCTGAATATAGGCAAAAAACTGCAGTATTATTTGCTATACCTGTGACTGTGTTACAAATACAATTACAAATATTTTCCTATCACGTCAGAGGTGTTCCAAGTATCTCAAAATGTTATTTATGCTCATCATTACTTTGAAATATGCCAGTTATTTGACCTGACACTAGATCTTTTTATTTAATGTGCTATTAAATAATATGATATTTAATATCACAATATTTTAAAGATTTGATAATTTTTTTCAGTATAATTGGTTTTCTTTGTAATCCCATGCATTTTATTTTATGCATTTAAAAAACATTATTCTGAGAAGAAACCCACAAGGTTCATCAGACTCTAAAGTTTGTCAAGTGCTTAAAACATGCCCAGTTCCTATTAGCACTACGTAAGTTTTAATTAAACAAATAAATTTCATGGGTTACTGGTGGGAGGGGGTTACAGAGTCATGGACTGGGAAGGCTAGGAATGGAGAAAAGCAAGTGAAAAAGGAAACAGGAAAAATATAATTTCACTAAATAAAATCCCAATATGTGTGATATGATCCCACTAATGCCTGTTTATATAATTTTATGCTTATTTATAAAGCAAAATTGTAAAACAATGAGCAAATTTTAAATCTCATAAGTGTTGGAAGTCATTTTCCTAACACTGTCTTCAGAGTTCAAAGATAAAATAATAAAAAGCCAGAGTTAAGGCATCTGCAGAAAGACCAAACATAGCAAATTCATCCACTGAGACTATACACCCTGCCTTTCTCTGATTGTAGAACCAGTCCCAAGTTACTGAATTTCAGGAAATTTTCATTAAAAAGTAAGACAGGTGAGAATTTAAAGAAAACATTATCATCTGTTCTGTGAAAATCTCTTTCAAAACACTTACGGTTTCTTGGCAGTTCACTTGAGAACAACAACAAAAAAGAGGCAAATAATGTGTTGTAAGATATATTATGAGAAAGCCAGGCCACACCTTCAGAGTCCACCAGGGTCCTTCCCCAGGATCCCCATCACCCGCAGACCTCCTGGCATGGGTGACGCTCTCTGATCTCGCCATGTCTGAGGACTATTCCCTTTCAGTCGGTTAAGTCCAAAGTGAGCCTCAGTCTTTCCGGGTTATCCTTCTTGCAAAGAGGAGAGTCATAGGTTACCAGGGGTCCCCAACCCCTGGGATCTAATACCTGATGATCTGAGGTGGAGCTGATGTAATAATAATAGAAATAAAGTGCACAATAAATGTAATGCGCTTGAATCACCCCAAAACCATCCCCAACCCACAGTCCTTGGAAAAATTGTCTTCCACGAAAACGGTCCCTGGTGCCAAAAAGGTTGGGGACTGCTGGAGCATTATACTGTAGGCACCATCCACTAAGCTTCCATCTACCCTCAATCCATTTTTCTTACTGAAGCCAAAATCATTGTTTTTAAACACAAATGTGATTCTCTCAAACTCTCCCTCCAAAAACCTTTTAGTCTCCCCCATTTCTCTTTGGATCTGGACAAAACTCCTTCATGTGGCTCCAACGCCCTGTGCGGTCTCACCTGAGCCCACCTCTCCAGCCTGACTCACCACCATGTTCCCTGCATCCGTGCTCTGCACACTCGACCCTCCTGTCCCCTGACCTCCCTGAGCCTCCCTCTCCTTGGGGCCCTTTGCATGTGCTCATGCCTGTGACTGGAATGTCCTCCCACCTCCTCACCAAGGTAGAGCCTGTGAATCTTTGAGACCCAACCTCCGTCCCAGTTTCTTCATACTTTAGCCTCTCTGAGATTAGAGTGTGTCCTACAAGTAAGTGGAGTCTTGTGAGTACTGTTGGCCCGGATGCAAGTCAATTCTTCCAACAGTTTGCCTCTGCCAGTCATCTCAGGGAATTACCAGTCTGAAGTCACTTTAAATTCTCTCCTTGAGTTTTGGGACACATTGATGTGAATTCAGATGGAGAACACTTAAGCACTGACTTGACGTTGAAATTCTCAGGAGAGTTTTCTTTTCCTCCATCAGCTCAGTGCCGACATTGAGACAAGTAAATTTCCTTGCTGTCCCTTTCCGTGAGATCATTTATTTCTCACTTGCCCTTTTATTGCGGGGGGCATCCCAGCTTCATGTGGAGGTTCCCTTTTAGGAATTCCATTGTGGATGAGTTTTTTCTCAGTGGTACATAGAATAACCATGCATCATATAAAAACTGCCTCTTAAGTTTTGATGAAATACAGAGGTTCAAATTCCCCAGTTAGAGGCTTTCCTGGTATTCTGTATGGCTCCAGTCTTCCCACCCGTCA
Organism: Lagenorhynchus albirostris; assembly: GCF_949774975.1. Lineage (NCBI taxonomy): Eukaryota > Metazoa > Chordata > Mammalia > Artiodactyla > Delphinidae > Lagenorhynchus > Lagenorhynchus albirostris. The sequence goes on along the minus strand of NC_083099.1, from coordinate 7,711,147 downwards.
CAGCGTAACTTCAGCTTTGTTTCTATGTGTGGTTAAATCTACCTCCCTTTCTAAACTATAAGCTCTATGAGGACTGAGACATGAGACTATATTTTTTTCATCATGGCAATTCTAGAGTCTTCTAAATATTTTTCCAGCTCATACACCCTTTGAGCTACTTCATGCAGTTCTGGGAACAGAACTGTGGCAGATTCAAAGCCCAAACTGGGACCATGATTTCCATGTTCTTGGTACATGGAGGCTTTCTACTTTCTGCAGATTAGAACCTCCCAAAGTTTCCCAGCTTGGCTAGAACTTACTGTTCACTCCTCAAACCCGAATCCCCTGAAAGCTAAGTTCTCTCCTTCGTCAGTTAACACAGCTTTATGCATTCTTCCAAAAAGGAAAAAATGAGCCCAGTTCTCCCTCCTTGCTTCCCCATTCCATTATAAAACTAATCATATTCAGATAATTGCACCAGCTCCTCCTTCAGACATCATATAATAAGGTAATGCTTATGGGTATAAAAATCATTTAATACATTAATGCATTTTTTCAAGTTTAACATTATTTACTAAAATCTTTATTACCCAAAGCATGGAGTGAAAAGGAAGGATGGAGTCAGTTAATACTAATAAGGATTTATTTACTAGTTTTTCCTGTTAGGAAGTAAAGATGACTACCATTTCCTTTCAAATAAAGAAAAGCGAATGGGTTTCCTAGGACAGAGTTGATGATCCAGGAATCATCTTGCATAATAATAATAGTTATTGGGCTTCCCTGGTGGCGCAGTGGTTGAGAGTCTGCCTGCCGATGCAGGGGTCACGGGTTCATGCCCCGGTCCAGGAAGATCCCACATACCGCAGAGCGGCTAGGCCCGTGAGCCATGGCCACTGAGCCTGAGCGTCCGGAGCCTGTGCTCCACAACGGGAGAGGCCACAACAGTGAGAGGCCCGCGTACCACAAAAAATAATAATAATAATAATAGTTATGTGCTTGGGGCTTACCACAAACGGTAGATCTACTATTGTGTCTTTTAACAAATGGGGAACTCATAGCTAGGAATGGTTAATACTTGCCCACAAGGTCATAAATCTACAAAGTGATAGACATAAGATTTGAACTCTGGTAGTCAAATGCCTCTTAGTGAAGGAATGAATTTCAAAGCAGAAAATGATGGCTGGTTTCTCATTGCAATGAAAACGTATTCCCTTTAAACCTTAAAATAACTTGTCTGTTCATAAATGTAGGTAATTGTGATACACTTTGGGAGGATGTGGCCTTAAAACACAGCTTCTACCTCCATATATATGCTGGAAAATTTAGTTTTAAGTATTGATTAGTCAGAAGCCATTTCCTTCACAGTCAAGACCATTTTAAACCTTCTTTTTTTTTTTTTTTTTTTTTGCGGTACGTGGGCCTCTCACTGTCGTGGCCTCTCCCGTTGCGGAGCACAGGCTCCGGACGCGCAGGCCCAGCGGCCATGGCCCACAGGCCCAGCCGCTCCACGGCATGTGGGATCTTCCCGGACCGGGGCACGAACCCGTGTCCCCTGCAACGGCAGGCAGACTCTCAACCACTGAGCCACCAGGGAAGCCCTAAATCTTCTGAAAGAAATAAACATTGAATTCTAAAGTCCCTTATTTACATAGTGATTATGCATATTTACTTGCCATTTATGACTTTTTTTTTTTTGGCCAGTATATAGTAGACATTTATTAAATGCTGCATTGATTGGATGAATGGATGAATGGATGGATGGATAGATGGATGGATGGATGGATGGATAGATGGATGGATGGATGGATGGATGGATAGATGATGGATGGATGAATGGGTAGATGGATGCATTGATGGATGGATGGATATCTGGATGAATAGATGGATGGATAGATGACGAATGGATATATGGGTGGATGGATATCATGGACTCTGTCTTGGGCACCTGGGTAAGATCTACTCTGACTGGGTGTTTTGATCCTTGGCTCTTTCAGTTCTCTTTTGGTGCCTAATAAGCTGCTCCAAAACTTGGTTAAAAAATTAACAATTTATTATTTCTCATGATTCTGTGCGTTAACTAAGCTCAGCTGGGTGGTTTTTCTGCTCCACGTGTTGTTGGCTGGATCACTCATGTGGCTGCATTCAGCTAGGAGCTGGGCTGGGCTGCCTTGGTGTTCCTCCCCGTGGTTTATCTCTCAGTGATGTATCTCATCCTCTAGGCATTCTCCAAATGGCCTTGCATGTGCAGCAGAATATCCTGGACATCCATTCAGCATGGCAGCTGGGTTCTACGAGAGAGAATTCCAAGAGGACCAGCCCCCAAATGCAAACACTTACCAATAGTCATATGGTCACACCCAGACTCACTTTGGGAGGGGTCACAGAGAACATGAATCCAGGAGCTGTGATTCATTTAAGCCACTGTGTAAGAGTCTACCTCATTGGCTAACTTGCTGCCCCTTCCTATCTCTTTGGATATGAACTGGTCTAGAAAAGTGGAGTTGTAATAGTCAGAATGCTTTTAGTTAAATGTAATGAAACTCAAACAAAGTAAAGCAAAAACAAAATAAATTGGCTCATGTAACTGTAATCAAGCATAGCTGGAACTAGGTGCTCAAATATTGTATTCAGGACTCTCTCTCCCTCTAACTCTTGGCTCTACTTCATTCCATGTTAGCTTTATTTCCTAAAAGCCAGTTACCATATAATGAAAAAATCTCCAATGATCCGTATTTAATTTGTCTTCATACCTTACAACCTCAGAAGGTGAGAGATCTCTTATGACTTTAATTTCCCAAAAGAGACTATTTGCCCAGAGTCCCCAGACAGGGAGGAGAGTTCTTGCCACATCAGTGGGTCTGTGGAAAGGATCCCTTTAGTCCCCTTTTCACTAAAAGAACAGCTGTTCAAGTCGTTAATGCTGCATAACAAATTACTAAATTTTAAGTGACTTAAAATAACATAAATGATCATTTTCTTATCTCATGTGGGTGAGAAATTTGACACCGGCTCTGTGGGCAGTTCTGGCTCAATATCTCTGAGGCATTTGCAGTGCTAGGTGACTGGAGCTGGAAGTGGGGTGGGGAGGTGGGGTGGAGGCCAGCAGGAGCAGATGGGCGCTGGCCAGGCATCGCTCTAAGAGTAGTTCCAGGGCTTCTCCAAGTGGTCTCTCCACATGCGATAATTTGGGCTTCTTCATGGCACGGTGGCCTCGGGGCAGTTGGACAGCTTCCATGGCAGCACAGGCCCCCAGCAAGAGTGTTCCAACCAGCAACTGGAAGATGCACCACCTTTTCTGACCGAGACCGGGAAATCATGGAACATCACTTCCACTGACCAATTCTATTGGTTAAAAGTGAGACATAAGAGATTCAAGGGAAGGGGAATTAGATTCCACCTTTAATGAAGGAGGGGCAAATTTCTACAAAACCATGTGGACTGAGAAATATTCTTATGACCATCTCTGGAGAATGCAGTCTGCCACAGCAGCCCTTACAGAGCCCTGGCTGGGTGTAAAGAGCTTCAGTTCTGACGTGTATACCACACAGGCCTAGGTTATCAGGATATCATGCTGCAAACATGTTTCTCTAACTTCAAATTACCTTTGCTTTAAATGAAGTGCCCACAGATTTCCATCTCTTTTTTTAAAGGTATGATTTAGTTCTGCTGTTGTTCTTGTATTTTACCCATCAGGTCCATGTGTTAGTAATGGGAGGAAAACAGTGTTACTGCAGTCCCCATGCCCAAAACTAGATTTCAGCTCTGTTCCTAATCTCTGAAACTTCAGTCTCATTCAGCAAAAATCTCCACCAAATTTAAATCAGGTTATTCTTTATTTTTTAACTTGAGAGAATAAAGCATATGAAACTCTTGGCTTTTCTTTTTCGTTCTCTTGTCAAAAGTGAATCCAGATATAAGGAGTAGACGAGTTTTGAGCAAAATAGAGTCACGCAAAAAATACGAGAAAGTCTTGAAAGCAAGCAGAGAGAAAAGACATATGGCCTACAAATAAACAATAATTAGTCAGAAAGCAGTTATTTCTAAAATGACAATGTAAACTAAAATACAGTGAATATTGCCAACATGCTGAGTGACAGTAATTATCAACTTGTCAGGCAAACTTCCACATCCAACTAAAACGTGATTGAAAATAAAAATGCGATTGAGGGTGTGACCAAGATGGCAGAGTAGGAAGACCCTGAACTCACCTCCTCTGCAGGCACACCGAAATTACAACTTACAGAGCAACTATCTATGAGAACAACCAGAAAAGATTTTCCAAAACTGAAGATATAAAGAAGGAACCACAATGAGATGGGTAGTGGCGGCAGAGACACAGTTTAGTCAGGACCCACACCCCTGAGTGGGTGACCCCAAAACAGGAGAAATATCACAATTGCAGACGTTCTCCCCAAGAAGTGAGCAGCCCCAGCCTCATACTGGGCTCCCTGGCCAGGGGTCCTGCACCAGGAAGACAAACCGCCAAAACGTCTGGCTTTGAAAACTAGTAGCACTTATGTTTGGGTGCCAGAGTACTATAAGATGCACATGCAAAACCTCACATGGGGGCTTCCCTGGTGGCGCAGTGGTTGGGAGTCCGCCTGCCGATGCAGGGGACACGGGTTCGTGCCCCGGTCTGGGAAGATCCCACATGCCGCGGAGCGGCTGGGCCCGTGAGCCGTAGCCGCTGAGCCTGCGCGTCCGGAGCCTGTGCTCCGCAACGGGAGAGGCCACAACAGTGAGAGGCCCGCGTACCGCAAAAAAAAAAAAAAACAAAAACAAAAACCTCACATGTTCTGAGTCCCAATGCAGAGGCAGTAATTGGAAAGAAGCCTGGGTCAGACCCACTTGCTGACCTTGGAGATCCTGCCAGAGGGGCAGGAGGCAACTGGGACTGCCCCTGGGGATGAAGACACTGGTGGCAGCCATGTCGGGGAGTTCACTCTACTGCAATGATGCCAGCACGGGCGCATGCCATTTTGGAATCTACCATCTAGCCTATTAGCGCCAGAGGCATACTCGCCCACCAGCAAACCAGCACTAGCCTCGCACCGCTCTGGGGCATGCAGGCAGCCTCATAGCAACATGGCCCCACCCGCCAGCAGGCCCTCAGTGGATGGCAGGAGGTTGGAGCCTGGATTTTCATCGTTGGAGTGGGTGGTTATAGATAAGCAAGGAACGAGGTCTAGAATGAGCCATGCGGTAATGGAGTCGGAGACATCCACGTGCCACAGTGTTCATTGCAGCTCTATTTACAACAGCCAGGACATGAAAGCAACCTAAGTGTCCATCAACAGATGAATGGATAAAGAAGATGTGGCACGTATATACAATGGAATATTACTCAGCCATAAAAAGAAACGAAATTGAGTTATTTGTAGTGAGGTGGATGGACCTAGAGACTGTCATACAGAGTGAAGTAAGCCAGAAAGAGAAAAACAAATACCGTATGCTGACACATATATATGGAATCTAAAAAAAATTAAAAATGGTCATGAAGAATCTAGGGGCAAGATGGGAATAAAGACACAGACCTACTAGAGAATGGACTTGAGGATACGGGGAGGGGGAAGGGTAAGCTGGGACAAAGTGAGAGAGTGGCATGGACATATATACACTACCAAATGTAAAATAGATACCTAGTGGGAAGCAGCTGCATAGCACAGGGAGATCAGCTCGGTGCTTTGTGACTACGTAGAGAGGTCGGATAGGGAGGGTGGGAGGGAGGGAGATGCAAGAGGGAGGAGATATGGAGACATATGTATACGTGTAGCTGATTCACTTTGTTATACAGCAGAAATTAACACACCATTGTAAAGCAATTATACTCCAATAAAGATGTTAAAAAAAAATGGAGTCAGAGACATCAATATAAACTCTTGTTTAGCTTAATGTAGATACAAATATTTATACATAGAAATATTTGCAGATATGTGTATATACATGGATTAATATTCACACATATATTTGCTTGCTCTATCAGCCAAGAGGGCACAGAAGCAAAGATACCCCTGTAGCAACTAACACACTTAGTGCCCAGAACTTGGTTTCCCGTAGCATTCTCTACTAAAAGGCCTGGTTAGGGCTCCTTAGAGAAATGGCTAATTCTATGACTGGGGCAGAAAATATACAAGATGAGCCTGGAGCATCTTATAGTGCCAGAAAATTCAAAAGTGCTAAAAACAAACAAACAAAAAACCACACTGGAATGTTTTGAGCAACAAAATTAAATAGCATGGGGTTATAACCCAAAGTATAGAATACATATCTATGATATAAATAAATGATGAAATAGACTATAAATGGGGGGTGATAGACAAATCTCCCATGCAGAAGAATCGCAAATAATTTATGTAGACACTCCACTCTCAGAGAGGTAGAACGTAACCTCCCACTTAAGTGTGGGCTGCACATGGTGACTGCCTGCCATAGAAAACAGTATGGAAAAGGGGAAAAAAGAGTAACTTGACAGTAGAGAAACTTGAAAACACTACCTTAGCCAAGTGATCAAGGCCAACATCAACAGTGATAAATAATGTTGAGGGTATGTTCCTTAGATGTGATGTGATGAGGATAACCCTTTACCTCTGTGGTCTTCCCCCCAGAACACATAACTGCAGTCTAACCATGAGGGAAAAAAATCAGACAATTCTCAATTGAGGGATATTCTACAAAATACCTGACTAGCACTACTCAAAACTGTCCAGGTCATCAGAAACAAGTAATGTCTGAGAAACCATTATCATAGCCAAGAGGAGCCTAAGGAGACATGACAACTAAGTGGAATGTGGTGTCCTGGGTGGGATCCTGGGGCAGAAAAAGGACATGAGGTAAAAACAAAGAGATCTGAATAAAGTGTGGATTTTAGTTAATGACACTGTATCAGTATTGGTTCATTCATTGTAATGGACCTTAATTAATTATTAAGAAGTTAATAATAAGGGAATCAGTGCGGGGAACTATCTTCACAATTTTTCTGTAAACCTAATACTGTTCTAAAATTAAAATTTTATTTTTAAAAATAAAGTGAATGCTACCCAAAGAGAAGGAATGCATGCACGCCTGAGCAGAGAGCAGGTGTGTAAATAGTAAAAGAGCTATACCAACAGGGAGGGTGAATGGTGGACAGCTAGTACACATAAAGCAAAGGCACAGAATTGCCAGAAAGCTTAACGCTTTGTCACTCCAAGTGTGACCTCTAACCAACAACACTTTATCACGTGGAAACATTAGAAATGCAGAGTCTCAGGCCCTACCCCAACTTACTGAATAAGAATTTGCATTTTAACAGGCTCTATAGGTGATTTATATGCACTTTAAAATTTAAAAGGCACCAGCTTAATGACTATCAAATACAGATTGTCTGTTCATCCTCTGTCCTCCCCAAACCCCACCTCTCCCCAGCAAAATTCTTTCACCTATAAAGCTCAATAATTCGGTTTTTCTTTTTATCTTTTAAAATTTGTTATACGATTTTTAAAGGTTACTTCTCATTTACAGTTAGTACAAATATTGGCTATTTCCCCCGTGTTGTACAATACATCCTTGAGCTTATCTTACACCCAACAGTTTGTACCCCAATTTTCAACCCCGATATTGCCCCTCCCCCTCCCCTCTCCCCATCGATAACCACTGGTTTGGTCTCTATCTGTGAGTCTGCTTCTTTTTTGTTATATTCACTAGTTTGTTGTCTTTTCTAGATTCCACATATAAGTGACCTCGTACAGTTCAATAATTCAGTTTTTCTGATAGACATCCTTTACTACAAAAGTCGATGAACTTACCAAGGATTCTAATTGTGAAAATATTTCTAACAGAACAAATTACAGGCTGGATCTTTGGACAAAGACAACACTTTTAGTCTTAATTTAAATTCTGTAGTAGTTAACTCTCCTCAAACAACTTAGAGAGTTGGTATGGGGAGTTCTTTTGTTAAAAGATAATTGTTTATTGATTGGTTTGAAGTATTGATATATGTAAGCTTACTCCAGGAGAGCAAGAAAAAGGCTTTCCCTCTGCCCAGATGAAGGTGTATTCACCTCTATCTACAGAGTGGAAAATCAGCCAAAGTACTTACAGGTGGAATAAGGACTGTACGCTCCAGATTACTCTCAGGAAACATTTCTGAGTCTAAATGTACTTTTTAATTATCTCTTCCAATAGCACCATGCTAATTGGCTAATTTGGAAATGATATGAGATCCCGTGTGCTTTAAAGAAAATCTGTTTGTTTATATATTTATTTGCACCTGAGACTGTCTTATTTCTGGCAGGACAAATGTTATTAAAACAGAATCACCTGCTTATTTTAACCAGATTTTTTTTTAACGAACATACATGAATTGGATTATCCCTAGGGTTTCAGGAGGAAGTATTGGCATTTTGAGTCATGGGAAATTGCCACTTAGCCAGGAAATAAATGAGCTTTAAAAAGATCCCATTATTTTTTACAAGGTTATTATTGTAAATGTTTCATAATAGAAGAAATGCCCTTCAAGTTTACCCTCATTGTTGGTTTATGATTGGGGTGTTAACCTCTAAGGAGTCCAGCTCTTCACATCAAGCCACAGTGAGTTTTCATAAGTGGTTATTACAGAAAATAAAATTACCCTTTATTGGTCCCCATAATATTTCCAACAAGTTCCTCCATTTGTTAGCTATTTTGTGAGGAAGATTTATTGAGTTTATTTGTCTGGGCTAGGAAACAGTGGCTTTTTAAAGTTTTTATGAGTTGAACATATTTTACTATTAACAAGACCATCCTGAACTCTGTAGAAACATGATTTAGGTGAAAACATGGTGATATATTTGGGTATTTATTTATATTTCACATGAATATTTCACAATGCTGTACCTGTTTCACTAAGAGATGGAACTTCATGATCCAAACAGACTTTCCCTCTAGCTTACTATTGAAAATGTTCCTTTCCAGTCTAACTACTGCCACTAAATAATGAAAGAAGAAACTGCTAGGATCACCCTGGATTTCAGAAAGTGCAGTGGTAAACAGTCTCTTCCCTCCAGCTTGATATTCTCCTTTTTTTCTGAAAGTATTATTGAACGAGCTGCTGCTCTTCTGCACTGTGGGCTGAACCTCATCGCGAAGTTTAGAAATGTTAGGGTGCCCCCTACCGTTGCAAATGGGGAAGCACGGTTCTTCGCTGTTGCATTCGGGGAACAGGATTCTTCCAAAAGGAGTACTTAACCAAAGTTCACATAAGCGATGGTTAGTCACATGGAAGGCAGGTAAAGAGGGAGGAAGGGAAATGGGAGGGAAGGAAGGGAGGGAGAGAGAAATAATAACTCTACCTAAGGATAAATTTAAAATTTTGGAGCAGAGCTGCTTTAATGTTCAGCCTGGTCTAGAGATCCATCCATGAAGAGGGCAGGGGATTTGAATATTACACCACCAAAAATATATGTGTATGTGCACTTTTCTGAAATGATAGTGTGTAGCTTTCATCATATTTCAAAGGGATATGTAACCAGGGTCACTCTCTCTCTGCCACCTTCCCTGTCACCCTTTTTGGTAACGTCAACATCCCTGTAGGTGGTCTCCTACTTAACACCAGACTTCCCATTGTTTGAACTCCTCTCCTTCAGTGATCTTGTTTTCCAACCGATTTCAGTCACTCATGCCCATTGTCGCACCCCAAACATTGTTACCAACAACCCTACCATCTCCAGGATCTCACGTGCAAGCGTTCCACTCTCTGATCACCGTCTCCTATTTTTCTAGCTTCTTTTTTGTGATACTTCTCCACAATTCTTGACCCACTGGAATGGCCCAATCCATTGACCCTGCCATTTTTCACTACCATTTCACTTCTGAACTTCCTCTTTACCCATCTTAGTTTCCGTGGTAATCACTAGAATCATTTCCTAGCAGGCACTCAGCTCCTATATCCCCCACCACCACCATCTTATTCACCAGGAGAAATTCCTACCCTCGCTAAATCCAGAGCTCCACTTACTCCATGTCTGAAGTTCAGTGGTTGCATATGAAGAAAGGTATTAAGGAATCAGTGGAAGAATAACTGAGGCAGAAGAATGGAAAAGTGACCTGTAAGACAGAATGATGGAATTCATGGCTGTGGAACAGAATAAAGAAAAAAGAATGAAAAGAAATGAAGACAGCCTAAGAGACCTCTGGGACAACATTAAATGCAGCAACATTTTCATTATAGGGGTCCCAGAAGGACAAGAGAGAGAGAAAGGACCAGAGAAAATATTTGAAGAGATTATAGTCATAAACTTCCCTAACATGGGAAACGAAATAGCCACCCAAGTCCAGGAAGTGCAGAGAGTCCTATACAGGATAAACCCAAGGAGAAACACGGCAAGACACATAGTAATCAAACTGGCAAAAATTAAAGACAAAGAAAAATTATTGAAAGCAGCAAGGGAAAAATGACAAATAACATACAAGGGAACTCCCATAAGGTTAACAGCTGATTTCTCAGCAGAAACTCTACAAACCAGAAGGGAGTGGCGTGATATACTTAAAGTGGTGAAAAGGAAGAACCTACAACTGAGATTACTCTACCCGGCAAGGATCTCATTCAGACTCAATAGAGAAATCAAAAGCTTTACAGACAAGCAAAAGCTAAGAGAATTCAGCACCACCAAACCAGCTCTACAACAAATGCTAAAGGAACTTCTCTAAGTGGGAAACACAAGAGAAGAAAAGGACCTACAAAAAAAACCCCAAAACAATTAAGAAAATGGTCATAGGAACATACATATCGATAATTACCTTCAACATGAATGCATTAAATGCTCCAACCAAAAGACACGGGCTTGCTGAATGGATACAAAAACAAGACCCATATGTATGCTGTCTACAAGAGACCCACTTCAGACCTAGGGACACATACAGACTGAAAGTGAGGGGATGGAAAAAGATATTCCATGCCAATGGAAATCAAAAGAAAGCTGGAGTAGCAATACTCATATCAGATAAAATAGACTTTAAAATAAAAAATGTTACAAGAGACAAAGAAGGACACTACATAATGATCAAGGGATCAATCCAAGAAGAAGATATAACATATAAATATATATGCACCCAACATAGGAGCACCTCGATACATAAGGCAACTGCTAACAGCTAAAAAAGAGGAAATTGACAGTAACACAGTAATAGTGGGGGACTTTAACACCTCACTTACACCAATGGACAGATCATCCAAAATGAAAATAAATAACGAAACAGAAGCTTTAAATGACACAATAGACCAGATAGATTTAATTGATATTTATAGGACATTGCATCCAAAAACAGCAGATTACACTTTCTTCTCAAGTGTGCACAGAACATTCTCCAGGATAGACCATATCTTGGATCACAAATCAAGCCTCAGTAAATTTAAGAAAATTGAAATCACATCAAGCATCTTTTCTGACCACAACGCTATGAGATAGAAATGAATTACAGGGGAGAAAACGTAAAAAACACAAACACATGGAGGCTAAACAATACATTATTAAATAACCGAGAGATCACTGAAGAAATCAAAGAGGAAATCAAAAAATACCTAGAGACAAATGACAATGAAAACATGATGATTCAAAACCTATGGGATGCAGCAAAAGCAGTTCCAAGAGGAAAGTTTATAGCTATACAAGCCTACCTCAAGAAACAAGAAAGATCTCAAATAAACAATCTAACCTTACACCCAAAGGAACTAGATAAAGAGGAACAAACAAAACCCAAAGTTAGCAGAAGGAAAGAAGTCATAAAGATCAGAACAGACATAAATGAAATAGAAACAAAGAAAACAATAGCAAAGATCAATGAAACTAAAAGCTGGTTCTTTGAGAAGATAAACAAAATTGATAAACCATTAGCCAGACTCATCAAGAAAAAAAGGGAGAGGACAAATCAATACAATTAGAAATGAAAAAGGAGAAGTTACAGCAAACATCGCAGAAATACAAAGCATCCTAAGAGACTACTATAAGCAACTCTATGCCAACAAAATGGACAAGCTGGAAGAAATGGACAAATTCTTAGAAAGGTATAACATTCCAAGACTGAACCAGGAAGAAATAGAAAATATGAACTGACCAATCACAAGTAATGAAATTGAAACTGTGATTAAAAATCTTCCAACAAGGGCTTCCCTGGTGGCGCAGTGGTTGGGAGTCCGCCTGCCGATGTGGGGGACGCGGGTTTGTGCCCCGGTCTGGGAGGATCCCATGTGCCATGGAGCGGCTAAGCCCGTGGGCCATGGCCGCTGGGCCAGCACGTCCAGAGTCTGTGTTCTGCAGCAGGAAAGGCCACAGCAGTGAGAGGCCCGCATACCGCAAAAAAAGAAAATCTTCCCACAAACAAAAGTCCAGGCCCAGATGGCTTCACAGGTGAATTCTATCAAACATTTAGACAAGAGCTAACACCCTTCCTTCTCAAACTCTTCCAAAAAATTGCAGAGGAAGGAACACTCCCAAACTCATTCTATGAGGTCACCATCACCCTTATACCAAGACCAGACAAAGATACTATAAAAAAAGAAAATTACAGACCAATATCACTGATGAATATATATGCAAAAATCCTCAACAAAATACTAGCAAACAGAATCCAGCAACACATTAAAACACCATGATACACCATGATCAAGTGGGATTTATCCCAGGGATGCAAGGATTCTTCAATATATGCAAATCAATCACTGTGATACACCATATTAACAAATTGAAGAATAAAATCTATATGATCATCTCAATAGATGCAGAAAAAGCTTTTGACAAATTTCAACACCCATTTATGATGAAAACTCTCCAGAAACTGGGCATAGAGGGAACCTACCTCAACATAATAAAGGCCATATACAACGCACCCACAGCAAACATCATTCTCAATGGTGAAAAACTGAAAGCATTTCCTCTAAGATCAGGAACAAGACAAGGATATCCACTCTCACCACTATGATTCAACATAGTTTTGGAAGTCCTAGCCATGGCAATCAGAGAAGAAAAAGAAATAAAAGGAATACAAATTGGAAAAGAAGAAGTAAAACTGTCACTGTTTGCAGATTACATGATACCATACATAGAGAATCGTAAAAGTGCCATCAGAAAACTACTAGAGCTAATCAATGAATTTGGTACAGTTGCAGGATACAAAGTTAATGCACAGAAATCTCTTGCATTCCTATACACTAATGGTGAAAAATCTGAAAGAGAAATTAAGGAAACACTCCCATTTACCATTGCAACAAAAAGAATAAAATACCTAGGAATACACCTACCTAGGGAGACAAAAGACCTGTATGCAGAAAACTATAAGACACTGATGAAAGAAATAAAAGATGATACCAACAGATGGAGAGATATACCATGTTCTTGGATTGGAAGAATCAATATTGTGAAAATGACTATACTACCCAAAGCAATCTACAGATTCAATGCAATCCCTATCAAATTACCAATGGCATTTTTTATGGAACTAGAACAAAAAAATCTTAAAATTTGTATGGAGACACAAAAGACACAATAGACAAAGCAGTCTTGAGGGAAAAAAACAGAGCTGGAGGAATCAGACCCCCTGACTTCAGACTATACTACAAAGCTACAGTAATCAAGACAATATGGTACTGGCACAAAAACAGAAATATAGATCAATGGAACAAGATAGAAAGCCCAGAGATAAACCCAAGCACCTATGTTCAACTAATCTATGACAAAGGAGGCAAGGATATACAATGGAGAAAAGACAGTCTCTTCAGTAAGTGGTGCTGGGAAAACTAGACAGCTACATGTAAAAGGATGAAATTAGAACACTCCCTAACACTATACACAAAAATAAACTCAAAATGGATTCAAGACCTAAATGTAAGACAGGACACTATAAAACTCTTAGAGGAAAACATAGGAAGAACACTCTTTGACATAAATCGCAGCAAGATCTTTTTTGATCCACCTCCTAGAATAATGGAAATAAAAACAAAAATAAACAAATGGGACCTAATGAAACTTCAAAGCTTTTGCACAGCAAAAGAAACTACAAGTAAGGTGAAAAGACAACCCTCAGAATGGGAGAAAATATTTGCAAATGAATCAACAGACAAAGGATTAATCTCCAAAATGTATAAACAGCTCATACAGCTCAGTATTAAAGAAACAAACAATCCAATCCCAAAATGGGCAGAAGACCTAAATAGACATTTCTCCAAAGAAGACATACAGATGGCCAAGAAGCACATGAGAAGCTGCTCAACATCACTACTTATTAGAGAAATGCAAATGAAAACTACAATGAGGTATCACCTCACACGAGTTAGAATGGGCATCATCAGAAAATCTACAAACAACAAATGCTGGAGAGGGTGTGGAGAAAAGGGAACCCTCTTGCACTGTTAGTGGGTATGTAAATTGTTACAGTCACTGTGAAGAACAGTATGGAGGTTCCTTAAAAAACTAAAAATAGAATTACCATATGATCTAGCAATCCCACTACTGGGCATATACCCAGAGAAAACCATAATTGAAAAAGACACATGCACCCCAATGTTCATTGCAGCACTATTTACAATAGCCAGGTCATGGAAGCAACCTAAATGCCCATCGACAGACAAATGGATAAAGAAGATGTGATACATATATACAATGGAATATTACTCAGCCATAAAAATGAACGAAATTGAGTCATTTGTTGAGATGTGGATGGATCTAGAGACTGTCATACAGAGTGAAGTAAGTCAGAAAGAGAAAAACAAATATCGTATATTAACACATATATGTGGAACCTAGAATAATGTACAGATGAACCGGTTTGCAGGGCAGAAGTTGAGACACAGATGTAGAGAACAAATGTATGGACACCAAGGGGGGAAAGCCACGGCGGGGTGGGGATGGTGGTGTGCTGAATTGGGTGATTGGGATTGACATATATACACTGATGTGTATAAAATTGATGCCTAATAAGAACCTGCTGTATAAAAAAATAAATAAAATTCAAACGAAAAAATTCAGGAAGTAAATACAAATTAATAATAAACATTTTATAATAGCTATCAAAAAAAAAGCAGGCCAAAGTTAATACATCATATTTCGGGGATGAAGAATTTCATCAGATATGGAGGGTAATCAGATATCGACGATGGGAGGATTCTCTGTAAACTGACTTAGCAAGATTCTTGCCAAAACTGTGCAATGCAGGCCCAGGAAGGACAGACACAGAAGCCCAAGGTCAAAACCTAATTGAGAAAAGGGTTCAAAGGAGCCTGACTAAAGTTCAGTCAAGGAGCCTGCCTTTGTCAATAGGTGGGTGAATAGACAGATGATAGATCAGATAGATAGATAGATAAATAGATAGATAGATAGATAGGGACATAGAGACATAGATAGAGACATAGGTAGGTAGATGGATGGATAGAGACATAGATGGGTATGTAGGTAGGTGGATGGATGGATGGATGGATAGATAGGAAGATAGGTAAATAGATAGATAGATAGATAGATAGATAGATAGATAGATAGATAGGTAGATAGACAGGGAAATAGATAGACAGATAGATGTAGAAGTGCTTGTAAATGTTCTTTGGGAAGGGCGGGGATCCCCGATCTGTAGCATGTGTTGGTTTGCTTAGTGTAAATACTCTCACTGTAGCTGGTTTCAGGCTACCAACATGGGGTCAGGGACACAGTGCTGGGAAGAAATGCCCACAGTTGACCACAGTGGACAGTAAGAACAGGCTCCAGCCCACCCCTGCATAATTCTTTGTGCTACTTGTGCAAATCTTCTGTAAGTCTAAAATCATTTCAAAATAAAAAGTTAAAAATTTTCACATAAATTACCTATAAAATAAATGGATTATAAAAATTTTTCCTAGGGATTGGGTAAAGCAATCTTTTGAACCTTAGTTCTTCTTTTTTTTTAAAGTAACAGTAGACTACAGAATAACCACAATATCTAAATTAAAGAGTAATTTTTTTAGACTAATAGACAAAAACCAAACAACAAAATGTTAAGGTCTATCACAGAGAAATACGGGTAGAATACATAGATCATTCAATTCATCAAGTGATATTGCTGAGAGAGCTTCAGTCATGGATTCAACCCACCCTGGGGCTCTCCTGATGCACAGAAAGAACACGCTGGACTGGGCTCCCACTTTCCCATCACCATCTGGATCTCATCCCGCCCCGGCATCACATTTGTATATCAAAGAACCGAGGCAAGGGCTTCCCTGGTGGCGCAGTGGTTGAGAGTCCGCCTGCCGATGCAGGAGAGGCGGGTTCGTGCCCCGGTCCGGGAAGATCCCACATGCCGCGGAGCGGCTGGGCCCGTGAGCCATGGCCGCTGAGCCTGTGCGTCCGGAGCCTGTGCTCCGCAACGGGAGAGGCCACAACAGTGAGAGGCCCGCGTACCGCAACAAAACAAAAGGAAGAGACGAGGCAGGAGGGAGGGAATGATTCAGCACAATCTGCAACAATAACTCTCTAAAGCTACATCTAACAGTGTGGTCAGCTTTGTCCTCTACAGATACTCCAAGGACAATATGCTTTTCTGGCCATAAAAAGATGTGAAAAGCCACCAGACATCGTGTAGTTGTTGGAACTCAAGTTTTTATTCCCAAAATTCTGCTCCTTGTAATTAAGTCTGTTTTCCCCAGATGCTGACAGAGACTTAAAAGCCCATTAAGCTTCAGTTGTGTCACAGTGACACCTAAAGAGAAAAATAACAAAATGTTGAAGTCAAAATTTTGTGACCCTGGTATCACAAACCAGACTTTGAATATCAGGCCACCCACTCAAATGCATAGCATTCTTAAGCATACTAAACATGACAAACTTCCAGCATCATTCTGGGCTATGCCTTTGGTGAGCTTAAAGGTTAACTCCAAGTGCTCGGCAAATTCTTTGGTGCTTTATAGGAAACAAGAAAATAAAGTTTAAAGTCCAAGATCTAATTTATTAGCAATGCATCCAGGCATATAAGCCCTACCACAGTGATTGCTGAATTATAATATCTAAAACCAGAATGGACTGAACATTTTAGATGAACACGGATTTAACAATTCTTTGGTGTAAATGAATGAACGCCACAAAGATCACATGGCTGTTTTGCACTTGGTCCAGTCTGCGTACTGTAACTCATTCAGAACAGTTCTGATAGTCTCAACACAAACTTGTCCTCCGAGATGTTTTTTTGATGCAAGATTCCATACATTTTCAAATTCATCCTCAGAAAGCTTGACACCAATGTTACATAATATCTCTGCAATCTAGGGGAAAAAAAAAAACTTTCAAAGTCAGGCTAATATTTATGTGTTTTTCAGTTTGTATTTTTAAAAATATCTTTATAATATCTAAGACTATGGACATTTATCCCCAAAAAAGATGGGAGGATGTGTGTGTGGTGGGGGAGGAGGACTTATTACGTATAATAAGCCAATATTAAAATTCCAGGACTTTCAGCTCAGGAATCATTTTGCTAATATGAGTGAATACGAGCGTGTTCAACTCTACTAGCCAATATATAAAATTACTTTCAACTCAAAGTGTTTCTGTTTATTTTAAAGGGAGGTGGCCAGATTCAAGCAGAAAGGGTAAAAGAGTTAAAAATAGAAGACTTGCTGGATTTGATTTCCGTCCCAGTCACCTCTTATGTATGTTATCTAGACCCCTTGCATATTAGTTTCTCTTCTTTAAAATAAGAATATTTATGGGACTTCCCTGGCGGTCCAGTGCACTTCCACTGCAGGGGGCACACGTTCGATCCCTGGTCAGGCAACTAAGATCCCACAAGCCACATGGCCAAAAGATAAAGAACATTTATGGAGTGTCTCTAACTGGCCTGTTGTAAACTTTAATTATAGCTGGGGGTGTGCAAATGTCGGAGAGAGAGTGCACGTGCGAGCGAGTGAGCAGACTAAAATCTGAGCATATTGAAAACCAGCAAACTTTGGTTATTAATCATCTCTCTGCAGTGATAATTAGTAAAAGAGATAAAGGGAGGGGGGAAACATGCTTTACATGTCCCAGGGAAAATATAAGAAAGGAAAGATAAGAACCAGTAGTGGGAAGAAATATTAGAATGAGTAGAGGGAAGAAAAGATTTGAAAAAAAGAAAATGAAACTAAATTTAAAAGAGGGAAGACATTTACTATGAAGCATACAAGAGGGAAGCAAAGAGGGAAATGGAAAGAAAGGTTAGACCGTGAATAGGAAAGCCAAAGAAATAGAAGACCTGCAGAATACCTCTATTAAACTAAATCTTAACAATTAAAAGGTCCCCTAGGTATGATGTGCCTTGTGGGAAATTAACAATATAATCAAATACACTTGAAATTCAGGAGAGCAGTGCTGTCAGCGGCAACACTTACACAGCGGAAGCGCCTCAAGGCACCCGCGCATAGTTGCTATTTTCCTCCACCCGGTGACAGGAAAAGAAAGTCCCTGCGGGGACCTCCCTGGCGCTCCAGTGGTTAAGACTCCACGCTTCCACTGTAGGGGGTTAGGGTTCGATCCCTGGTCAGGGAACTAAGATCCCGCATGCCACGTGGTGCAGCCCAAAAAAAATATGTCCCTGCAGAGTGAAGCCCTGAGGTGTGTTCTTGGGCATCCCAGCCCTTCTCCCCTGCTTCCTTCCCAACTCTTTGGGAGACATTCCTACCCTCCTTCAGCTTTCCATCCTCGTGTATTGATTAGCTAACACTTTTACGGAAGGAAACCCATCTATTCTCAGGGTGACGTTATTACTCCAATCAGGTCTCTGGGTTCTTTTTTTTTTTTTTTTAATAGACTTTATTTTTTAGAGCAGTTTTAGGTTTCTAGAAAAATCGAGCAGAAATTATCTAGAGTTCCCGTATGCTCTATCACTTGCCCCCTCTTTTCCCCTGTTAGTAACATCTTGCATTAGTGCAGTATATTTGTTACAGTTGATGAGCCAATATTGATACATTCTTGTTAACCAAAGTCCATAGCTCACATGAGGGTTCACTCTCTGCGTTGCATAATCTATGGGTTTTGACAAATGTATAATAACACGTATCCACCATTATGGTATCATACAAAATAGTTTCACGGCCCTAAAGATCCTCTGTGCTACACCTATTCATCCGTCCCTTTTTCTCTCCAACCCTCTGGCAACCATCAGTCTTTCTACTTTGTCCATTGTTTTGCCTTTTCTAGAATGTCATTTAGTTGGAATAGTATATGTGCAGGCCTCTGGGTTCTTACTTCCTACCTAGAATTGTGAGATAAAGGATGACTTCCTAGTTAAAAGAATTTTAGGCATCAGGAAACAAGCAGGAGATTTTTCTTTCTTTTGGTGGCCCTGAAGCCCTATTTCATAGGCCCTTTAGAGTGACTGAGGGAAGAGAAAACACAGTCTGCGAATGTCTCTTCTCTAACCTTCTGTGGTGGATCCTGGGTTCCTTCTTTGGGACCAGCCAGGAGGCATCTTCCTCTGAGTTTCTCCCCTCCTCTCCCCCCACCTCAGTGGGAATGAATCATTGGAATGAATCTGTTACTAAGTTTGCAAGTTTGCAAGCCATCAACCCTGCATGTGAAGTCCCAGAAAGCATCACACGTCTGTTCACATCATTTCTAGCTCTGGATTTGAAAGCTCAAAGAAGCAATTGCTCCCTTGATCACAGCCTGCTTTCCACAATGACAGATCTAGACAGGCTGGCTGCTCTGACCAAGACTTGCCGTTACTCCTCGGCCCTCAGAAACCCAATGGCTATTCTGGCCTAGCCGGTTGCACCTGCTTTATAACAAACCTAGGAAGAAAATCACCTGGGCCATGAAGACCACGTTTACCAAGCGAAAAAACAAGATACAATGGGCTGACACGTGGCAACAGGACAGAACATTTTAAATCAGTGCTTGTTGTAGATAGTCTGAGATAGCAGCTCATAAGGATGGCAGAGTGGCCCTCCTCACACTTACTCTTTGGTTTTGGAGACCCACAACCACAAGGGTACTTACACAAGGAAGGGATTGAGCCTCTTTGCTTTTACTCAATGAAGAATAGTGTTGAATATCTTAGGAAAACAGTTTTCTTTTTATACATAGGTCACAGTGAATATATGACGTGAGTGTAATGCTTCTTAATAGAGTAAATTCTACTTCAAGAATTGTACCAAATATCACAACCAAATTGAACATTATCCTCAAGAATCCTAATGGGGGGGGAACGGGGTGCTCCTGATGACTTTTGTAATATAAACGCTCAAGCAAATAAACATTTCCACCGTTGTGTGTCGTTGGCCTTTCTTTCAACCCTTTTGAAATCACATGTTGTACCTCTTTTTTGGATCTGGTCTTGAAGAAGTCTCTTTCAAACAATCCTTTCTGGCCAAAGATGGTAGGATACAGCAATGAATAGGCATTTCCCTCTTCACCATAATTGGTTCTGTCACTGATACGGCGAATTCGGGGGGCGGGAATATCGGACCGAATGGTTGGAACACCGTAGGTGGGATAACCTAGGACATGGATGGGGGAGGAAAACAGACATTCTAAATACAGCCGCCACCAACCATGCGCCTACTGAGCACTGGAAATGTGGCTGGTCCAAACTGAGCTGTGCTCTGAGTGTAAAATACACAATTTCAAAGATGTAGTACCCAAAACAAGAATGTGAGACATTTAATTAATCATTTTATATTGATTCCTTGTTGAGATGATAGTACTTTGGAGATACATATTGTATATAAAATATATATATATACTATTAAAAAATTTTTTTTTTTATTTTGTCTGTGCCATGCAGCATTCAGGAACTTAGTTCCCTGACCAGGGATTGAACCTGGGCCTCGGCAGTGAAAGCACCAAGCCCTAACCACTGGACTGCCAGGGAATTCCCAATGTACTTTTAAAGTTAATTTCACCTGTTTCTTCTTCTTAATGTGGCTACTAAAATTTTTTAAATACAGATGACACCAGGACTTCCCTGGTGGCGCAGTGGTTAAGAATCCACCTGCCAATGCAGAGGACACAGGTTCGAGCCCTGGTCTGGGAAGATCCCGCATGCCGCGGAGCAACTAAGCCCATGCGCCACAACTACTGAGCCTGCGCTCTAGAGCCCGCGAGGCACAACTTCTGAAGCCCACACGCCTAGAGCCCGTGCTCTGCAACAAGAGAAGCCGCCGCAATGAGAAGCCCACACACCCCAATGAAGAGTAGCCCCCGCTCGCCGCAACTAGAGAAGGGCTGCACGCAGCAAGGAAGCCCCAATGCAGCCAAAAATAAATAATAAATTAAAACAAAACAAAATACATACAACACCAATTGTATTTCTATTGGGCAACACTATTCCAAAGCAAGCAGCAAGGTCTCATCACAACAGAATGTAAAGCATGTCTATGAAATCCAGTTGAGAAAAACATGTAAATCCTTAATCATGGCCTTAGTCCAAAAAAGGGATCTTGACCAATATAAAAGAGTCTTCTAAATTCATCATGCTTGATATTGAGATCTGGGCAGTTATGGGTTGAACTGTACCCTCCCCAGACTTTTATGTTAAAGTCCTAACTCTTAGTACCTCAGGAGGCGACCTTATTTGGAAAGAGGGTCATTGCAGGAATAATTAATTAAGATGAGGTTATACGGGAGAAGGGTGGACCGTTAGTCCAACATGACTGGCGTCCTTAAAAAAGGGGACATTGGGACACAGATGCTCACACGGGAGAACATCAGATAAAGACGCAGGCAGAGATCAGGCTGGTGCAGCAGAAGCTGAGTAGCACCAAAGACTGCCGGCAAACCCCCAGAATCCAGGATAGGGCCTGGAGCAGATTTTCCCTCACGGCACTCAGAAGGAAGCCACCCTGCCAACACCTTGACCTCGGACTTGCAGCCATCATGAGATGATCAATTTCTGCTGTTTAGCCATTCCGTTTGTGGTATTTGTTATGATAGCCCTAGCAGACTAACAGACGGGGAATAAAGATGTAAGGAACCGTTCTGTAAGAGCTCATCAAATATTTGAAGGCAAATCTGTTTGTAGCTAAGAATCACGTGGTTCAAAAGTCTCCTAGCACTTGGTGAAGTCTGAATTACGACGAGGTCTAACCTTCCGGGTTCTGAGCTATGATGGTTTCAGTTTCATTGATACAGAGAGAGTCATTTTACTTGGGTCACCATGAACACTAGTTCAATTCAGCCTACATTTATCGAGCCTTCCTCGTTGCTTAGAATACAGAACTGAATGAAAGGTCCTGGGCTTTGAGAAAGTTAGAGTCTAATAGAGGCTGGGGGACAATGCAAGGACAGACAAAGGACACTCCCCTTCTGTGTTTGTTGATCCTTTTAACACTCAGCAAATAATGTGACATACTCACAGGTAGAAGGAACAGCGCCTACAACTGCACTGATCTCCGAAGAAGTGGTCTTGTAGTGATTAGAAACTTCATCGCTTGGCCTCAGAAGTGTCCGCAGAGTCTTTTCTGAGCTCCCTGGCTCTTTCAAGACAATATCTTCAGGCTTTATCAGGAGAGCTGGTTCAGATTCTTCTACATTAGCCTCAGCAGGGTTTGCACAATCTGGTTTTCCACCTTCAAGCAAAGACGGAAAGGGGGGAAAAAAAGTACAGGACAAAGTTACTACCTGGTGCTCACCCTGTAACAAGATGAGTTTTCCCATTTAGTCTCTTCTTGCTGGTGGAAACAGAGGCTGAGCTGGTGTAGACCCTCCACTGACACCAGTAGCCACTGTGGGAGCACAAGTTCAGTCCAAGGTCATACACCAGGAAATCTGAACAAGGTCTAATGTTTCTGCTCACCACTGCACTCATTTTATGCTAAATACAGCTTTTAAATCTGAAACACCAAATGAAAACGGAGAACTTTTTTTTCTTTCCTTTTTTTTAAAATTAGAGCCTATTTTCATATTTGACTTGAACTACAGGATTACCAGAGTTGTTCCTAAGACTGTGCCCTGGGGAGGGACAGGAGAAGAAATATTTGGAGCTGTAAATTCCACACATACCTGATCGCGGTAGGGAGGGAGCCCCCATGCACTGTGACATTTGGAGAGGCGACGAGAGCTCGCTGTGAGCGCAGGAACCGATTCTATAAATAACTCCCTTCCAATCAGTGTATAAGAGAAAACCCTGTAAGATTCTGTTCTCTTTTGCAGATTTGCTTTGCTGAGTCAGTTCTGAAGTTGAGGAGGAAATTCCTGACACAGCTTCTTCATGGAGCTGCTAAGTACACAGCTAGCACTAGGCGACGCTGTGGTCTCTCGAGCGCTGGAGGAACTCAAAGTGCTAGGGAAGGCCCAGCACCGGTTACACCGGCGAAGAGTGCCCCAGTGCCCGATCGGGGTGGCAAACCAGAAAAGACAGACCCATCTAAAGTCTGCACCCCCCGACTCAGCCCCTGCCAATCGCTGCAGTGAAAGCGTCGGGCCCAGTGTTCCAGACCCTCTGGACCCAGTCCCTGCACCCCCGAGTGGGTGGGCGCAAAAGGCAGAAATCTGGACCAAGTACGAAAAATAGTTTCTCAGAAAACTGCTCGAAAACCCCTGCCTTAAATGAAGCACCCCCTTTTCTCCAGCCGTCAACAGTAAGATGGAACTTGATATAAGAAAATTCCTGGCAATACATTCCCGAGTCCCTTCTGACTGACCCACCAGCCACTGTCTTAGAAGAAGAGGAAAACCTCAAGAACTCCGTTGAAAATGGCGCTCAAGTCAGGACCCCCCCCAACCAGGAACAATTAGAAGAAACACCTGGTTTGAAAGCAGGCTTTTGTTTCCCCCACTGCTTCATGAGTTGTTCCAAGAAGGAAAATACTCTGTCACCCTCTATTTATTTCTGAGAGAACTAGGGTAGAGTTGTTTTCTATAAAAAGCTTCATTAGGTAGAGAAGATCCTCCTGCTTTCCTAGTGGACAGCAGAGAAAAGCCATCCCAGAAACTGGTAAGGGCTCCCGTGGTCAAAAAAGCCCCAAATGTGGTACTGGCTTTGCAGGAATAAAAGTGAAAACAGGAGTATCTTCACGTTTTAGAGGAGAGATATTCCAAGAGGAGATAAGCATGTAGACAATCTTTCAAAAGTTAATCGTCTGTAAGAATCAAGACTTGAAAATTAAAGCAAATGAGGTATCATTATATAACAACTAAATCACAAGAATGTTTGAAATAACACTCAATGGTAGCAAGATTGGAGTAAAACCTTCTCACCAACGTGACTGATAAAATTGCAAATTGGTACAATCATTTAAAAAAGCAAAATGAAAGAGAGAGTTACTTCTGGGACAAAAATAACATTCATAAGAAATGAGATCGAAACAGAAAGCTTTCTGAGAGATGATAATCATTATAGCATCACCCATATTACTTTAAAAATATCTGGAAATAACCTAAGTTTTAAAAAGTGAGGAAATGGCTTAGTAATTCATAATACCTCAGCTTAAGGGAACTGAAAATGAAGTTTACAGAAACCATAAAAGTATCTCTTCATTCCACAGAAATTTGAGAGCTAAGTTTTTTTTTTTTAGCCAAATAAAAATGGTACACTCACCGTGATTTTAGCTATTTTAAAATATTTCCATACATGGACTTCCCTGGTGGCACAGTGGTTAAGAATACGCCTGCCAATGCAGGGGACACAGGTTCGAGCCCTGGTCTGGGAAGATCCCACATGCCGCAGAGCAACTAAGCCCGTGCGCCACAACTACTGAGCCTGCGCTCTAGAGCCCGTGAGCCACAACTACTGAGCCTGCGTGCCACAACTACTGAAGCCTGTGCGCCTAGAGTCTGTGCTCCACAACAAGAGAAGCCACCGCAATAAGAAGCCTGTGCACTGCTACGAAGAGTAGCCCTTGCTCACTGCAACTAGAGAAAGCCCACATGCAGCAACAAAGACCCAACACAGCCAAAAATAAAATTAATTAATTAATTTTAAAAACAAAGAACAAGCTTATAAAAAAATTTCCATATGCACACACACATATGTATATATGTATATCTATATATGGTTAGTGATGCAGGAAGATAATGTGTAAACAAAGATATTTGAATAAAAGTAAAGATTATGTTTTTCCTTTTCTTAAAAAATTTAACAGATCAAATTCTATTTTACAATTGACTTTTCCTGGGGGAGGGGAGCTAATTTCTCTGAGAAAATGGTTTTCAAACAGCTTTCTGAGGAACTCTCTTTCATATTTTGGGCTTCTGTGTAAATTGTTTTGCTCGTAACTGTTTTCTTTTGAATGAGTAATACACGGTTCCAAACTTAAAAGATACAAAAACATAGATTGAAAAGTGAGTCTCGCTGCTGCTTTGACCCTCAGCAACCAGTGTCCCCTCCCCGGAAATAATAAATGTTATCAAATTCTTTCCTAACCTTCCACAGATATTCTATGCATAAAAATAAAAACAAATATATGTATATGTGCATATCTTTAAATATATAATATTAAAGTTGACAAGAGTCAAAATCCTAAGAAAAAGAAAATACTAAAGTCCATTTAAGAATTTAGCAAGCCTTCAGAAATTAAATACCTTTAATAATGACCCTCTCTTCATACTCCTTAAGGGGGGTTTTATCTTTCCAGTTAAGAAAATTTGCAAATTCAAGGTAGTTAATCAGCCCGTCGTTATCCACATCACAGTATTCAAACAGCTGGTCCAGGAGCTTCTCATCTATGTGCACACTGGCCTGGTCACACGCTTCCCGAAGCTCAGCTTTATCTATGGCCCCATCTCCCTTCTGTTAGACACGAAGCAAAAAAAGATGACGTGAGCATTGTCTTCACGAGCAGAGTGGGCAACATCTGTTATTTCCTTTAAGAAAAAAAGGAAGAGCTCTATCACATAAATTCAAAGAATCAGTCCTATTTTTCACATAAGGAGAGTCAGATACTAAGCGAGATTGGTCCCCATTGTGTCTATCTGATATGTGCCCGGTAATTTTAACCCTGTTTGGAGTGGAGTGTGGCTCACAGCCTTTGTTCATTTTAATATCTTTCTCATTATTTTATTTTCATTTTATTTTTTATTTTTTTTTTGCGGTATGCGGGCCTCTCGCTGTTTTGGCCTCTCCCATTGCGGAGCACAGGCTCCGGACGCACAGGCTCAGCGGCCATGGCTCACAGGCCCAGCCGCTCCGCGGCATGTGGGATCCTCCCGGACCGGCGCACAAAGCTGTGTCCCCTGCATCGGCAGGCGGACTCTCAACCACTACGCCACCAGGGAAGCCCAATATCTTTCTCATTAAATCATGTTGTTTACACTCGGGTTGAGAAGGCCTAAGCATGATTCATGCTTGACATTTCATTTGACCAACGTTGTGTACTTTTGACAGCTTTCTGCAATTTTCAGTGCTTTCAAAGTTGGTGTTCCAACTAGGCGGTCAGGGACTTCCCTGGTGGTCCAGTGGTTAGGACTCCACACTTTCACTCACGAGGGCCTGGGTTCAATCCCTGGTCAGGGAACTAAGATCCCACATGCCGCGCGGTGTGGGAAAAAATTAAAAAGTCAACTGGGCAGTGATTGTCCTACACTCCATTGCCTGGTGAAAAGAAGAAATTAGGGAAGTGGCTGCAGGCCAGACACAGGGAGTGGATTCAAAGGCAGCTGCCCCTGGATATTAACGCTCCCCGTGGACAACAGGATTCACTCAGATTCATCCTGGAAGCGGGAGGAGGGGAAGTTTCCACCCCTTTCAGACAACAGTTAAAGACAGAAGCACCTACGCTGAGCGTGAAAGGAGGGAAATTTAGAAAGACTCTGGGCAGAACCCGGCTGATTCACTCGCAGGGTGACGGGCCGGAGCACATAATGCTTGTTAAGGAAGAATTGCCAGAGCTGGGCGTCTTACCCCTCAGCCCTACTGCGGCCCGTCAAGCCGAACTTCGATCCATCCGAGATGACAGGGAAAGGTCCCAGTGTTGTCAAAGTGGGTGCCAGCTGCTAGAAGGGGGCTTTGGCCCTCCCCGAGATTTCCCCGAGATCATCAAGCCCCCAAGGGAAAACATAAATGACTCAACAACAACCAGCTCCTAGGCCCAGGGTTGGATTCACAACGCGGGTGAAGGCAATCCCCTTGAGAACAAGAAACTGACCCAGTGAATTCTAGATAAATTCCTGCAGCCAGACCCATAGGCCTGGAGAATGTTCCTAACCCTCATGTTGAAAAAGAATGAGAAGTTAAAATATATTATATGGGGCTTCCCTGGTGGCGCAGTGGTTGAGAGTCCGCCTGCCGATGCAGGGGACGCGGGTTCGTGCCCCGGTGCGGGAAGATCCCACATGCCGCGGAGCGGCGGGGCCCGTGAGCCGTGGCCCCTGAGCCTGCGCGTCCGGAGCCTGTGCTCCGCAACGGGAGAGGCCACAACAGTGAGAGGCCCGCGTACCGCAAAAAAAAAAAGTAGACTGCTTTATGAAAGTCTCTGCTGCCAGCCCAAGTCAACCTAAACTACGAGCCCCACACCCCTAACTGAAAAGCAAAGGTGGGGTGGTGGACTGTTGAATCGAGGGTCCCCAAATCTGAAAAAGATGGTGGCGATAATGAAAGAAAATGCTTCTTATTCACTGGGTACAGAGCCACTCCTGCCTCTACAGCCTTGACGTTTCCCTCCCCCCATACCCCAACCTCAACTGTTCTAAGGAGGACTAGGTATGGGACAAGATCTCCTTGTCCCCAAGGGGGATCACAGGCCACAAGTATCTGTCCCAGTATGTTGTGGAACTTCAGCGGGGTGGAGACTGAAACCGCTACGGCTTCATTGGCTATGGGTGCCAAAGTCGTCACCCTACTGAGTGTGCAGCAAGAAGAGACGTCAGGAATCAGCTGGTGGCGTTTGGGCAGGGTTTGTTCAAAGTGGAGAAGGAAAGTTAACAATATATTATTTCTGTGGCTTCCACTGCTGGATGTGTCAATTGATATTGATGCTTTCCATCCCTGTCTTATGAATGTTCAGGCACTTATGATCAAGAGAAGCCACGTGGAGAGAATGCTAGTACCTTTGGGGCCCCTCAATGCTCATGACCCCTCTGAGCTGCAAGTCTCTATGAATAATGATTTCACCACGTAGAGCCACTGGGCCTGGTTCACTAACCTGAAACCCAGTGGTCTTCACTGGTCTGCTGTGGCTTTCAACCTCAGTAAGAGCTAAGGACCGACAAAGGGCATAGTCACTCTACTCAGTGGGCAGAACTCAAGGTTATTCTCACAGCTCCGGCCAATACTGCCATTGATGAATCTGTTATATTTTTACTGACTCTTGGACTGTTGCCAATGGCCTGCGTGCTTGGTTGCCACTTGGAAAACTACAGACTGGGGACTTCCCTGGTAGTCCAGTGGTTAGGACTCCATACTGCCAATGCAGGGGGCATGGGTTCGATCCCTGGTTGGGGAACTAAGACCCCACATGCCGCCCGGCATGGCCAAAAATATAGAAAATTAAAAATTTTTAAATTTAAAAAATTTTTAGAAAGACCACTACAGATTGGAAGATTAAAGACACCTCTTTTTGAGACAGAAAACTATGGATCAACAGAGGAATGGATAAAGAAGATGTGGTACATATATACAATGGAATAAAAACGAACAAAATAATGCCATTTGCAGCAACATGGATGGACCTAGAGATTGTCATACTGAGTGACATAAATCAGACACAGAAAGACAAATATCATGATATCGCTTATATGTGGATCTAAAAAAGAAGGGGGTACAAATGAACTTATTTACAAAACGGAAATAGCATCACGAATGTAGAAAACAAACTTATGGTTACTAGGGAATGGGGGGGAAGGATAAATTGGGAGATTGGGATTGACATATACACAGTACTATATATAAAATAGATAACTAATAAGAACCTGCTGTATAGCACAGGGAACTCTACGCAATACTCTGTAATGACCTACATGGGGAAAGAATCTAAAACAAAAAGTGTGGATATATGTATATGTATAACTGACTCACTTTGCTGTACACCTGAAACTAACATATTATAAATCAACTGTACTCCAATAAAAAAAAGAAAAAAGAAAACTATGGAAACAAATCACGGCTGCTGAGTGAACCATCCAGGTAATTCACATAGATGCCCAGGATAAGGGTCCATCCTCCGATGTGGATGACAGGAATCAAGCTTTGGATTGAGCCTGCACCACCCAGGTTGCACCATCGCTGCCTGGATCCATCCTTGTAGCAGATACGACAATACACGCACCATTAGACAAAGTGCCAAAAAGGCAGTCGACGTTTCTGAGGCAGAGGCTACCACCACATGCCTAACTTGTGACTCCTGCCACAAGCTGACCCATTTGTCTCATGGTGAGGGAGGACACATCACACACAAGGCATTGCCCCATGCTCCTGGCATACTGACTACACGAACCTTTGTCCCCACTCAGAGCTATTGATTGTGCATCTCTCTGTTGACACGTTTTCAAGTTATAGAATCGCTATTTCAGGCCAATGAGCCAGCTCCAGACACAAAAGTGTGGCCCGTGCAAGTCATCTGAGTCACGTGCTTTGCTTTCTGGACCACTTTCGGTCTGACAGTGGCGTGACTTATAGCACAAAGGCTACTCAACAATGAGCTATTAGTCAAGGTATTCACTGAACCTTTTCTGCCCCCAACCATCCACAGCAGTCTGGTATTACTGAGCTTTGGAACAGCCTTGCTCACACGTCTTAGTAAATCAGTTTTGTCAATGAATGCAACTGTCCCCCAAAAGGAATCACCCCATCTCAGCTACTTCCTGGATAATAGGCAGAATAAAAGGAGTTGGAATTATATATACCTATTTTGAAAATGTGAGACTCTGCTGTGACCATTCTTGGACATGATGAGTCTTTATTTCCCCCACCCTTTAAATTTTAAGTTCCCTGAGTTAAAAGCCTGCACGTTATCTGGGATAATGT
The DNA here is from genome assembly GCF_949774975.1 of Lagenorhynchus albirostris. Classification (NCBI taxonomy): domain Eukaryota; kingdom Metazoa; phylum Chordata; class Mammalia; order Artiodactyla; family Delphinidae; genus Lagenorhynchus; species Lagenorhynchus albirostris. Next base: position 7,681,327 of record NC_083099.1, on the reverse strand, counting down.
TTGATGTGCTGTGAGTGTTCAACAAATAACAGAATTAATCCTCTAAGCCAAGAAGAGTCATTTAGGAAATCACAGTTTATTTGTTCTGCTTTGTTTTGCTTTTCAATTAAATTAAATCTGGGCATTCAACAGTATAAGATTCTAATCATCAAAAACAATCCTACAGCTGTACTAGGAAGACCCACATCTTATTACCCGCTCAGGAAAAAAAAGCTCCTCAAGGGCACTGAGCACTACATTGTACATATTAAAAGTTAACTATTTACGGGCTTCCCTGGTGGTGCAGTGGTTGAGAGTCCGCCTGCCGATGCAGGGGACGTGGGTTCGTGCCCCGGTCCGGGCAGATCCCACGTGCCGTAGAGCGGCTGGGCCCGTGAGCCATGGCCGCTGAGCCTGCGCGTCCGGAGCCTGTGCTCCGCAACGGGAGAGGCCACAATAGTGACAGGCCCGTATACCGCAAAACAAATAAATAAATAAATAAATAATATATATATAACTTGTTTTTGCTTAAGTAATTTAATTCTGAAGAATAATTTTTAAATTACCTGTAAATAGCAATCGGTCTCTACTAAAAACCAGAGAAACAGTTGAATACTTACATTTTCTTTAAACACAACTTTGTGAGAAATGTCGTTGATGACTGATTGGCGTTTGTCCCGACATAATTAGTACAAACTTAACTGAGGTATTTAACCCACTTTTTATTCACCAGTACATCACAAGTACACAGGCCCCTAATCTAAAATCAGATAAAGCTCATGGGCTTAAAATGAATTAGCCAATGAGTGATCAAGATTTTTTCATAAGATAAAAATTGTGAGGTGTCACTTTTCTAAAACTGTACTCAACATTGGAATGGAGATAAGAATATTATCTTTTTTTCCTTTTGAGATAAACTAAAATTATTCTGCTCTTTCTTTTCTTCTCCTATCAAGATTATGATGCACTACGTCATCACGGGTTTATTTATGACCTTTTATTTGTTTATGTTAGACTCATTCTAAAACGGTTTGAGGCTGTCTAGAAAAAGAAGTACAATGAGAGCCAAAAAAAGTGAGGAAATCAGGGCAAAGAGAAAATAAAGTTGGACTAAAATAAGATGAAACCTGAAATAAAAAGAGTGCACAAAATGTATGCTATAAGATCACCTTCACAAACTAGATGTGTTTCTCTGTATTGGCTCTGAGCTTCCTGGCAGCCAAGTCAAAAAGGTATGCACTATTGGTCCAAAGTCATGCTGTACATGAAGCAAAAACAAACCAGATACCTAGACAAAGCACAGTTATGTGTTTTAGAAAGACTGAGTTTCCTTATAAAGAGGATGCGTGTGACAAAAATAAATAACAGCCACGTGGGCGTACTAATAAAAAATGTGCCACGTTTCACAAACTGTTTGTGTAGTAGCGTTCCTTAGTGCAAGCCTAAGGCGCTGTGCAGCTTGGTAAATCCTGTAATGGCCTAAAATGATGTCCGGTAATTATGCAGCCCTGGGTTGATCTGACTTGATCGAAGAATAAAATTTAGAGGAGCTTGAAAATTGAGTGATCTTACTCTCAAAACTGAAACCACACCTGGTGTCCAGGGGAGAGCGTTCTAAGCTTGACTTGGACCAGACTGACAGTACCGTGTGTACACATTCAGAGTGAGGCAGAGACTGTCCATCCCCCAGGCTCCCAACACACGCTAGTTTAATGATCTGCAACAGTGGTTCTCAAACCTGCATCAGAATCACTGAAAAGCTTGTTAAAACACAATTGCTAGACCCCAACCCCGAGTTCCTAATTCAGGAGGTCTGGGGTGGGCCTTAGGACATGCATCTCTAGCATGTTCCCAAGTGATACTGACGATGGTGAAAGAACCACATTTTGACAACGCAGGTCTACTCCAGCAAACATTTTCTGTCAAGGGCTAAAAAGTAGATATCATAGGTTTTGCAAGCCATTCAGTCTCTCTGCATGTGTAGTTGCAAAAGCAGCCGTGGACAATACTTAAAACAAATGGGCATGCATATGATCCAGCAGTCCCACTCCTGAGCATATATCCAAAGAAAACTCGAATTCAAAGAGATACATGCACCCCAATTTTTTTAAATATAGGCATGTAAAACTATTTACAAAAACATGTGGTGGACCGGACTTGATCCTGATCTACACCAGCCTGCTGGGACCTGTAAGCCCATGCGTAGACCAAAAAAGCTTCACTTTACTACTGGCCTTGTCATAGTGTCTGAAGGCTGACAACAAAGTGTCAAAGTTTTGGTAGTTAACTTTCTTTAAGTGATGTCGCACTGCTGCAACCAGGGCTCTCTGTCTGTCCTTGCCTCGGAGATATTCTCCCGGAAGTCTTCTGTGGATGAGGTCACCAGCTCCTATTGAAGAGAGGGGGAAAAAAAGTCTTTTATCTGAATTTAAAGTCTGTCACAATTATTCCCACACTAACTAAAACAGAGAGAGATCTAGCAACTTCTGTGAATGAAAAAACCTAACTCTAATACTATTATGCATCATGACAGAAAATTCTTTTGTATAAAAAAAAGTACAAAGTAATTGATAAAAATGAATACTTCTGCTTTATGCAACTTCTTTGCTCAATGAAAAAAATCTGAAAAAATGAATTTTATGGGGGAATCATGAGGCCACTCAGCTGTCAAATCCTTTCCTAAGACAACAAAGTCCTTGCCTGACACCCTCTTAGCAGACATTTGTCTACAAGGCTGAGGATCTGAAAGCTGGGGCTGATTCCACGTGGGGGTCACTCTGTGTGCCTCAGGGTTGACCAAACATCTGGGAAACCTCGTAAAAACTGGACACAAGTTCCCTACTCCTTCCTAATGTGAGTTTCCAGTCTGCCTTCAGTCTGCACACCAAGTCCCCATTTCTGTCCTGCTTCCCCTACACTATTACCAGCACAGGAGACCTCCATTCACAGTCCATTAAGCGAGTCCTGACCCACAACCCCGAGGAATAACCCGTCCAATCCACCTGCTGCCACTGCCACCCCCAGCCCTTGCTTCCACTTTTCTTTCATGACTTAAAGGAACTTTCCTGAATTATGACACAAAGAAAGTACAAATACACTACCTCTAAACCCCATTGCTTGGATGTTAATGGTGACACAGATCAGACCAGAGTTGACCATGTTGCTTCAGATGTGACGGCTTGGTGGATGTCACCAGAAGAAACCTTCTGCCTCTGTTCTTTTTCCCCTGGCCTATACCCCTCCCTTCCTGCTTTCTTGCGACAGGGTCATGCTGGCAGTTGGCTGTGATATCCTGGGTAGGTTAATTTAAATTTCAACATTGATGGATGCAACTACAGAGGATCATACTAAGTGAAGTATGTCAGAAGGAGAAAGACAAATCCCATATGATATCACTTATATGTGGAATTTAAAATATGACACAAATGAACCTATCTATGAAACAGAAACAGAATCACAAACATAGAGAACAGACTGGTGGTTGACAAGGGGGTAAGGGGTTGGGGGAGGGAAGGATCGGGAGTTTGGGGTTAGCAGATGCAAACTATTATATATAGAATGGATAAACAACAAAGTCCTACTATATAGCACAGGGCAGTATATTCAACAGCCTATGATAAACCATAAAGGAGAACAATTTTTTTAATGTATATGTATATATATGTAAAACTTTGCTGTACCGCAGAAATTAACACAACATTGTAAATCAACCATACTTCAATTTTTAAAAATTGAAAAAAAATAAATTGCAACATTGGTTGCAGTTCAAGGCAGCTAATATTCACACCTACTTTGTACAAGGCCCTATATTATTAGGCTCTGTCAAGGGTCTTTTTTAATAGGTACTCGTAGCACCTCTAAGTTTATTATAAAATCAGGAGTTAATCCTGCATATTCTGACAAAAGCCTTCTTTCTAAGGGTAGACCCTAAGTATGGGTGAAAAGCCCACAACCAGTGCTGGTTCCAGGAACTGGCCAAGTGCCTCAGAACAAGATCATCTGAAACGGGGTCAGCTATTATCAGACCATCCTAACGTAGGCAAAACCCAAGTAAGGCTCTGCGAGAGGAAATCAAAGTGATTAGGGGTGATTTTTGACACATAAGTGTGGCTTCCTTTCCTCTTCCACATTTCTTCCCCTGATGTCAACCCTCTGGGGGGCTTCTCTGTATAAGGACCTCCCCCCACCCCGGCTCTTCCACAAGATGGCTCTTGGTTGAGTTTTTTTTTTATCTTCAGAGGCCTTCACTCTCCATTAACATCCAAAAATAACCATTTGAATGGTTGTATCTCCAACTCTACCTGGTTTTCCCACCACAACTCTACCAGGTATGACTGCCTAGTGGATGAGAGGTACGCTGATACCCTCTTCTGGCCTGGCCCTGAGAGAATATTTATGAAGCTCATGTCAAATCACTGACAACTACTCAAGAGCCACCTCTGAAGAGCTGAAATCAGGAGTACAAGCTGTGGCCCTAAGAGAGAGACCCATGACCTTGCTACCACGCCAGGGACATCAGAAAAGCCACGCCTGCTCCTCAGTTGCACCCTGCCTGCTACCAATTCTCATGATGCACTACTGCCTATGATTTCCCTCCACATTGCATCTGCCCTGGTGCATTCTGGGAGCCGGATTCTCCTCCACATCGCCTCTGCCCTGGTGCATTCTGGGAGCCGGATTCTCCTCCACATCGCCTCTGTCCTGGTGCATTCTGGGAGCTGGACACAGCCCTTGCACTCTTCCTGGAAGCATCGTAACATAACCAACAACCCCAGGCCTGAGGGATGAGGCATTCTTTGTGCAGTTGCCTTTCTTTCCCTAGGTAAGGGTAAGGGAGCAATCCAGGCCCAGTAAAGAAACCAATATGTTCTCGGAAGCAGGCAGACCCTGAAGCTTTCCACGGAATAGATGCTGCTAGTTAACCCCAACAGTAGTCACAAAAGGCCACTGGGGTTAATATGTGTCCATCCATGAGCTCCAGGAAAAGTCTAGAGAGGGCTGACAGTCCCCTCACACAGTTACGCTGTACGGTGCCAAGGCCAATACTGACACATTTTTTAAACTATTAATGTCAGTGTCCTTCCTTTTCACTTTATAGCTCTATCTTATCATTCACCTTTTAAGGGTAATGTAGCTCAACTATTAGGAAATTTGTCAATGTTGCCTAATGTCAACATGATAAACTATGTGTTAGATACATTGATTCATGCTATAGATACCGGGGAAAACAATGTACTGTGCGCTAGACCCCAAGAACCAACAGACAGCAAGATGGGGCGCCAACCAGCATGAACCTGCCCTCACGTAGGCAGCTGAGCATGATTATCTAGTTGTATTTCAGGCTAACTCATGGATTTCCTAAATCATCCCTTACCCACTTCTAGAGGTATGAAGAGCCTCTAAGATGGGCAGGCATCCATTAAACATGTAACAGTGGATCTAGAAACAGAACCAAAATATAATCTCCTAATGTGGTGATTCATGGTGCTCTGAAACACCATGTTGCAGAAGCTCAGTAAATATTTATTTTATTTGTCAGTGAGTGGGCTTTAACACATTTTTAGTAGCAGTTCTTAAAGTTTAGTGTACATGAGAATATATGAGCATGGGTCCCCAGGAACGTGCATATTTAATAAATTCTCTGGGTGATTTTAATGCAGGTACACTGCAGACTGTATTTTGAAAACCAGTAAAATACAGCCCAATCCTGATAAGTTTTGGCAGAGTTTTCCCTTTGGAAGTCTGCTGTTTAGATCCCTTAGCACTAAAGACAAAAATCCTGGGAATTTTCTTCTGCCACTTTATAGGTTGATTAATTGATTGGCTGGTGGGAAGAGTGGTTCTTAAGTATGTGGTTGTAGAGTACAGTGCTTTCTGGAACTTGAATGTCCCTACAGTTCATCTGGGAATGTTGCAGTTTCTGATTCAGTAGGTCTGGGGTGGAGCCTGAGATTCTGCATTTCTAAGAACCTTGCAGGGGCCACCAACACTGCCCATCTGCAACCACATTTTGAGTAACAAGGGCCTAGTACAATATTGGAATTCATTAAAAAGCTGCCTCACTTCACTTTGGCTTGTTTAATACAGGCCTTATTTATTTTCTAAATAAAATTCTGAGCCTTAAATACACTTAAGGAATTCATTACAAGGGCTTTAAACTGTTCCTATTTCAAATATAATATGAAAATTTTGTTTCTTTCTTGTGCTACAAATTGTTCTCTTTAATGTTAATGTAATATTTTAAGCCATTAAAATTAGAAGCTTTGAGAGAAGGAGATGGTGAACTTAACTGCATGATTTGGGGGGTGGGGGGGATTTTGTTGTTTGTTTTTTAAGAAGAAAGTTTGTATATTTACCATAATCATCAGGACGGAGACAAGCCCCAAATGTGTGGTCTGGGGGAACATTCATTGTTTCTGCAATGCTATCAAAGAAAACAAATCTTTTAGTGAAAATTCCCACCACATGGCATCCCTGGAATTTAAAATATGTTTGCCTTTTTTTTTTATCGCCTATATTTTCTCCTATAACCAAACTATGAGAATCAAACAGAAGTTCTCCAACAGATCTTTTTCCTAATCTCCCACTCGCATTAGCAATGGCTGAATGCTTTCACTGGCTTCCAGTGAAAAAGTCCAGACTGAAGAAGAAAAAACAGAACATACTCAAAGCAGAATTATGGAAGTACATACATATACATGGGGGGGCGGGGACAAGGAAGAGAGAGGAAAATATAATGCAATAAGTTAAATTTCTGAGATCTCAGAAATAAAGCTTTACACAAAATTCTTCCACCCTGTTCTCCAAAGGCCCTGTCCATTTTGGAGACTCAGTACTTTCCTGGAACCCCAAGCGCTATAGAGGCTAATAAGAGTTCCCTGATTAACACAAAAGGATGATTCTTATTTAATTGATAGAACCTAATAGAACACAAACCAAAATTTACCACAAGAGTAGTTTGTAAATTTGATCCAAAAACATTTTCAATTCTAAGTTAATCATGAACTTACGGATCTAAAGTTCTTCCAAGTTTATGTTGAAATTTTTCTTTGAAATCATCAACTCTCTTGGATACAACCTTAGCTCCTCTTTTCCTACAAAATTAAAAAATTGTCAGGTATCTGTATTACCTAAAGTATTCTTGGCTACCAAATATACATATGGTGAGGAATACCATAGTATCATTTGGGCCATCACAAAATAAATCCAGTTTCAAAAGAAATTATATGCTAAAAAGAAAGCTTTATGTGTTCATTCTTCTATCATGTATATTCTATTATAAAGATAAGTTTATAATAGAATATAAAATTTTGATTAAAGAATAAGACAAGCAAACAAAATTTTTTTCAGTAAACAAAAAGAGTTAATATCATTCTTATGAGTGTAACTCCTAAAACTGCTAACGGAACAGTAAGCATAAAAGAAATAAATAACCAAAGGATATAAACAAATAACTCAAATCTAGTAAGCAAATATATGGAAAAATTATAATACTCTCCAGTAATAAAAGAAATATAAGATAAAAGAACAACAAAGTACCACTTTTAAATAGTACGTAAGTAAATATATATATATATAGAGAGAGAGAGACAAGAGACAGAGAAAGAGAATATCTAACATTGGCAAAAAGTATGGTAAAACACTTGTAGATTGCAAGTGCAAATTGCTATAATCCTTTTGGAAATAATTTGGTAACATGATTCAAAAAGCATAAAAATGTTCATCCTCTTTTATCCACATCTGAAAACCAATCATAAGGAGATAATCCACATAATTAAGTGTGAAAAGAAGTTACATTTATAAAAATGCTTGTAGCCTCACTGTCTACGATGGGGAAAAAAAAAAAAGAATCTAAATGTTCAATCCTGGAGGGTGATTATGTCGTATTAACAAGAACACACTTTGTGTGCATTCAAAATGTTGGTTATTTAGAATACACAGCAATATAAAATTATTTTATGTTAAGTTAAGAAAAACCAGGATATAAAATGTTATTGCACTCTGATTAAAGCTATGCAAAAGTCAACACAGGAAGCCACACTAGAAAGAAATAGATTAAAAAGATAATAAAGTTTGAATTAAGGTGACAGGATTATGGGTGATTTTATTTTGCCAATTTTCTGTAACATGATTTCATTACTTCTATCACTGTGATTAAATGACTAAGAATTTCTTTTGAGAACTGCAAAATTACAACACCGCTATTTAATAACATTAAAATTAATAAATTCTCTATTGTTTTGCTAAGACTAAAAACAATGAACATTAAACTCTTAGATTCCATTTGCTTTTAAAACTGTTTCCTGTACTGGAGAAATATGGAGTTGAATAAATTTCTGGAGAAGAGTGACACTCTGTGGAGAAACAAAAGATGAAATATAAAGTAATTCATCTTTTATTTCTTCATTTACTTCCCATTAGTTCAAAAAGGGAGAAAAAGAACAATATGGGTAAAGTCAGAATAAATCAGAGGCAGTTTAAGGGCTGTAATTTGAACAAATAAAGTTGACAATCTAAAACCAGCTCCAAGGACTTCCCTGGTGGCACAGTGGTTAAGAATCCACCTGCCAATACAGGGGACACAGGTTCGAGCCCTGGTCCAGGAAGATCCCACACGCCACAGAGCAACTAAGCCCACGCACCACAACTACTGAGCCTGCGCTCTAGAGCTCGACAGCCACAACTACGGAGCCCGGAAGCCCACGCTCCTAGGGCCCAAGCTCCACAACAAAGAGAAGCCACTTCAATGAGAAGCCCGCGCACTGCAACAAAGAGTAGCCCCTGCTGGCCGCAGCTAGAGAAAGCCCACATGCAGCAACGAAGACCCAACGCGGCCAAAAATTAAAAATAAATAAATAAATAAAACCAGCTCCAAGGGGCATGATTAGGAGCAAGCCTGGATGGTAAAGGTAAGGATTCTAAGTCATGGAGCCTACGCTTCTCAGCCTAAAAGTGCCTGGGTTATGTTTCTGGGAGAATCGGGAAGTATTTCTGAGCAACCAAGTATGTCAGAGTATCAATAGCTGTAACATCATTACACACCTCAAAGTATTCACTAACCAGCTCAGAGTAAAGTCTCTGCGTGCCAATCAATTTTTTCATTGAGACACATACACCCACCCACACACACACCCCATTTCAACATTCTAACTGATTCTTCAGACCAAAGGTCATAAACAGAATATAGATAGAGGTAGTTTTATGGAGGAAATATATTCCTTAAAAGTATATATCTCTAATAACTCTCAAAAGTTAAGAGTGAAACAAATTTATGTTAAAATAGTGCATATCAAAATGAGATGTAAACAAAACAGAAAAAGACTCACAGACATAGAAGACAAACAATGGTTACCAAAGAAGAAGGTGGAGGAGGGATAAATTAGGAGTTTGGGGTTAACAGATACACACTACTATATATAAAATAGATAACCAATATATATAACAGGGAATATAGTTCCCTGCGCTATACAGTAGGCCCTGTGCTATACAGTAGTTCTTGTATAGCACAGGGAACTATACTGCATATCTTATAATAATTTAGAATGGAAAAGAATCCGAAAAAGATTAAATTTATATATATATGAATAAATACATCACTTTGTTGTACACCTGAAACTAACACAACATTGTAAATCAACTATTCTTCAATTTAAAAATAAAGACAAAAAAAGAAGAAAATAGGAACAAAAAAAAAGAGATGTAAACGAATATACTTCACTCTAAGTTTATAATAGAAATCACACTGAAGAATGAAGTAGTGAGTCCTTTTTGAAATACAACAAATCAAGGGAATAAAGAATCTATCATTTCAGCAATAATTTTCCAACTAAGTTCGAAATACAGAAAGTGATCAAATAAAACAGTGTTCCATAAATGATGTTTCCTTGTGGGTAGAGACAAGTTGGTGGGAAATGCATCCTGCATATGGCCTGCTTTTATAAATTCAGTGTGGTTTTTTATGACTATCCCTAATCATTGATAAATATGTGCTTGTTAATGACCCAGAAGCTCTACTCTTAGGACCTCCTTAAGGACCACCTTGTGAATATGTTTATTTCATATCTTTAAGAAATGGATAGTAGGTTTAATATTTCTAAGCTTTCAGAAGTGGATAAACCATATTTGTCACCTTCTTTTAAGTGTCAATTTCTATGTTATATTTAATTATAAATAGTGAAATACTTAAATCATTTCTTCATGTTTTCCTTTATGTATATTTTAACAACTTTAATAGCAATAAATTCATGAATATTTGTTTTATAAGCTCTTCTTCTATACCCTAAAGAAAAACTATCTCATATGGGTTTAGTATAATATTGGAAGAATTTCTTCTGTGTTTATGTTTTAACATTATTGTTTTCAATAATTCAAGTATCAGAAACTCATATAATAAGGGAGTGGGAGAAAAATGGAAATCAAAATTTCAGGCCTGTGATCACAGAATCCACTGTCTATACCCCTGGTGTAGTGGTTAAAGACAGCCCCTGGCGACACACTGCCAGGGTTTCAACCCTACCCCTAGTATTTCTCAGTTGCATGATCTTGGGCAAATGATTTCACTTCTCTGTAGTTCAGTTTCTTTTTTTTTTTTTAATTTTATTATTTTTTTTTTATTATTTTTTGATGTATGCGGGCCTCTCACTGATGTGGCCCCTCCCACTGCGGAGCACAGGCTCCGAATGCGCAGGCCCAGCGGCCATGGCTCACGGGCCCATCCTCTCCGCGGCATGTGGGATCCTCCCGGACCGGGGCACGAACCCGCGTCCCCTGCATTGGCAGGCAGACTCCCAACCACTGCGCCACCAGGGAAGCCCTGTAGTTCAGTTTCTTCATCGGTAAAATGGAAAGGCTAAAAATTATAGTACACCTGAAGTATAGTTGAATTACAGTGTTGTTAGTCTGCTGTATAGCAAAGTGACTCAGTTATGCATATATATACATTCTTTCTCATATTCTTTTCCGTGATGGTTTATCACAGGATGTTGAATATAGCTCCCTGTGCTGTACAGTAGGACCTTGTTGTTTATCCATTCTGTATATACCAGTTTGCATCTGCTAATCCTAAACTCCCAATCCTACCCTCTCCCACCCTCTCGCCCCCTTGGCAACCACCAGGCTATTCTCTGTGTCCCTGATTTTGTTTCTGTTTCATAGATAGGTTCAGTGAATAAACTTTTCCATACCCCCCTGAAAAAAAATTATAGTACACCTACCTCACAGAGGTGTTGGTAGGATTAAATTAATCATATATAAAGTACTAAGCATTTGGCCTCTATAATTGGGAGCTGTTATTTCAGCGACCAGACAGGCAAATGAGCGAGGCAGGTGGGTGCCTGTGGGAATGTGCAAACTCTGTGTGCACCCTGGGGGCCTATGGAAACTTGGAGGGCCAGTGTATCCTTTAAAGAGGACAGAGGGTGTAAGAAATGGTACAAATGAACTTATATACAAAACAGAAATGACGTCACAGATGCAGAAAACAAACTTATGGTTACCAAGGGGGAATGGGGGGGAGGGATAAATTGGAAGATTGGGATTGACTTATACACACTACTGTATATAAAATAGATAAGCAACAAGGACCTACTTGTAGAGCACAAGGAACTCTACTCAATACACTGTAATGACCTATATGGGAAAGGAATCTAAAAAAGAGTGGATAGATGTACATGTATGACTTTTGCTATACAGCAGAAAGTAATGCAACATTGTATTTGTTTTGTTTTGTTTTTTGTTTTTTTTGTTTTTGTTTTTGGCCGCACTGTGCGTCATGTGGGATCTCAGTTCCCTGACCAGGGATCGAACTCGCAACCCCTGCAGTGGAAGCTCGGAGTGGATGGCCAGGGAAGTCCCAACACATTGTAAATCAACTATACTCCAATAAAAATTAATTTTTAAAAAGTTATAAACTAAAAAAATAAAGAGGGCAGAGAGCAAAGCAAATCCATTCCCACCATTGATGTATAGAAATGCAAGCCCAGTATATTCGTTTCCTGTGGGTGCTAGACAAATTACCATGAACTTGTGGCTTAAAACAGTAGAAATGTATTCTCTCACAGTTCTAGAGACCAGGAGTCTGAGATCAAGGTGACAGCAAGGCTGCATTCCCTCCAAAGGCTCTAGGGGATAATCTGTTCATTGCTTCTTCCAACATCTGGAGGCTGTTGGCACTTTTTTTTTTTTTTTGGCCTTCCTTAGCTTGCTGTCACATCATTCCAGCCTCCTCCATCTTCACATCACCTTCTTCTCCTCTGAATGTCTTCTGCTTTTCTGTCTCAATCCTCCCTCTGCCTTTCCCTTATGAGGACACTTGTCATTGGATTTAGGGTCCACCCAGATCATCCAGAATGATCTCTTCATCTCAAGATCTTTAACTTAATTGCACTTACAAAGACCTTTTTCCCATATAATATAAACTTCATAGGTTTTGGGAATTAGAACATGGACATCTTTGGGGGCCACCATTCAACCCAGTACCTCAGTATTTTCAATCTTCTGATTTTTTAAACATAGTAGGAAATATAGGTTTTTATTTTGTTTGTTGGCTTAGATATAAAATATAAGACAGGGAATGAAAAACTAAGGAAACTTATTTTCTTAGGAAAGTAGTCAAAATGTAGAATGCAGGTATAAAAAGGTCACAGTTTGTGAGAGTTAAGTCAGATGCTCAGGTGCCCAAATAACTATTAAAGAAAGCTGAATGATAAATGACAGGTCAATTATATGTGACATGATTGTCTTTGTTGAGACTTGAAACCCCACGATCTTTAAGAAACATAGTAGGGTTGATCCCATAGATTAAAAACATTCATGTATGTCTTCCAATCTGCTGAAAAGACATGAAATTACTTTAGAATCACAAACACACACACAGGGAATTCCATGGCAGTCCAGTGGTTAGGAGTCTGCACTTCCATTGCAGGGGGCCTAGGCTCTATACCTGCTGGAAGAACTAAGATCCTGCAAGCCACGCGGTCAAAAACAAACAAACAAAAAATCAAACAGAAAAAAACCCAACAACAAAAAGACAGTATCATGGTTATCTCTGGGGGAACTGGACAGTTTAGAAGACATATCACTGTGTATCTTTTTCTATTATTTTTATGTTTGAACCATGTCACTGCATTACCTCTTCAAAAAATAAACGTAATAAACTTTCAAGTCCATGTGCCATATATCTAACACTTGTTCCAAGACACAACATACTTAAACTTACATTTGTAGTTCGTGAAGCCAATGTAAAGTTTTTGCCATGTTTCGTCCATCATTAAAATGTGGTGTTGGGATCCCATACAAGTTAAATCTATGAAAACTTGATGGATTATACTTTCGGTGCTTTGCTTCTCCTAAGAAAAAAAAAGGGAAGACTTCTGACTTAAGCAACACAACTTTGTGCAAGAAGCGCATGATGTTCTCACTGACCATGAAAATGAGAGTGGGAAAAAGAATGGAACTGTCACAGCACAGGAAACTGCACACATTTGGCTACAGATGACAGATGCATTCTCCCATGTGAGCTGGGAGACTGGTGGAACAAGGGTTCCTTGTGTTAATATTTGGAAAGTAAGTAGAAAAATGATGTAGGAGAAAGACATATAACTGATGAAAAATTCAGGGCCCATCAATGTGAAAGAAATCCTTAAGATCAGGGGAGGTACTGCAAGGCTTTGTGACCCCAGCGGTGCTTTAAGCTATGCTAAGATTTGAGAGATTGGTGTTTTATATTTGCTCTCACTGAGATTTGCGTTACAGCCTTCACATTTCGTTATAATCACTTATCTCATATTAGAGACATTCAAAGGGTGATAGAGGGCTGAGAACCCAACAGGGAGGTCTTTATTTTTAAGATCTAGTACTGTACCATGATGTGGTATTAGTTTTCTATTTGTAGATAAGAAAGTAAGACTGAAACTAGAGATCAGCTAAAAGGTTATAAAATGATGGAGAAAAGATATTCAGCCTCACCAGTAACCCAAATAATGTAAGCAAAAACAATAGCGCACAGTCATAATTCAACTCTCAGGCAAAAATAAAGAAGATTGGCAAAGTTCGCCATTGGGGAAGATGCAGGGAAATGGAAATTCTCATACACTGTGCCTGTGAGGGCAAACTGGGGCAGCTATCCAGGTGGAGAGTTTGGCTCTAAGAGTGAAATTTTCAGATGCTCAGAAATGTAGGAATGTATCCTATGGAAACAAATCACATTCACAAAGATATATAAACAATACATTTTTGTAATCCTGAAAAATACAATATTGATAACTGACCTGAAAAGACAACCAAGAAATTTCATATGTGGGGGGGGGGGCGGGGAAGAAAAAGGGGAAAAAAAAAGTGTGCACAGTAGGATGCAAAACACACACATACACTCATATATGAATGAGCAAAGAAAAACATATATGAAAGTATCACCTATGGCAGACTGGGAATTGTGGGAGATTTTCTTTGCATTTCATATACTTCTATACAACCTGCATTTTATAAAAGAAAATGTGTATTACTTTAGTAATAATTTAAATTAAGTGTATTTAAAAGAGGTTGTTATTGTTATTGAATGATGTCCTTGACATACTATTTCAAGTAAATGCATATAGCAGGTTCTCCAAAAGCATGGAGATTATTGTCACATTTAACTGAAGATAGCTCCGTGGATGGGGGTTAGAAAGATGTTCGATGTATCAAATGTAGTTATCTCTGGCTAATGGGATTTCAAGGTTACATTTACTTTTTCTTCATTTTTCCATGATATTTACATTCTCTACAATTATATTTTTATAATAAAAAATAGTGCTTTCATTAAAGGGAAAATGTAAAAAATAAATACTTAAAGGATTGGATTCTATTCCTTTTCAAGAGGCTAGTGAGACTTTTGTAAAAATCAGCAAATGAAAGTAATTTCAGTCATGTGATAGTCCATTAGAGTCTTCTAAATATTAAAAAAAAAAATTGGACTGGGAGTTTGGGACTAGCAGATGCAAACTACCATATATAGAATGGATAAACAACAAGGTCCTAGTGTAGAGCACAGGGAACTATATTCAATATCCTGTAATAAACCATAATGGGAAAGAATGCACATATGTATAACTGAATCACTTTGCTGTACACCAGAAACTAACACAACATTGCAAATCAACTATACTCCAGTATAAATAAATAATTTTAAAACTACACTCATTTTCCTCCAAATTGTCCTCCAAATGCTAAATGCATGTAAAGGGTGTCTATATACATATTCATGGAAATAGTTCTTTCTTAAAACAATTAAATGGCATTGGATTAGACTGTGCTATCGATGCTAAACTTTTCCAAAAATGAATAAAATATTTTCACAAGAGAGGAATGGAGGGAAGGAGGAATAAAGAAAAGAAAGACTAGAAGGAGGAAAAGAAGAAAGGGAGGGGACTTCCCTGGTGGCGCAGTGGTTAAGAATCCGCCTGCCAGTGCAGGAGACACGGGTTCCGGCCCTGGTCCAGGAAGATGCCACAGAGCAGCTAAGCCCGTGTGCCACAACTACCGAGCCTGCGCTCTAGAGCCCGTGAGCCACAACCGCTGAGCCTGCGTGCCACAACTACTGAAGCCCACGCGCCTAGAGCCCGTGCTCCACAACAAGAGAAGCCCCCGCAATGAGAAGCCCACGCACTGCAACGAAGAGTAGCCCCCGCTCACCACCACTAAAGGAAGCCCACGCGCAGCAACGAAGACCCAACTCATTCAAAAATAAATAAAATAAAATAAATTTATATTAAAGAAAAAGAAAGGGAGGGACAGAGCCAGGGACGCGGAGGAGACACGGAGAGAAGCCTTGTCAAGGCTGTGAAAAAGCGCGGTGGAAGCAGCCGTGGGAGGATGGAGATGATCTCAGGACTGGGGTGTACCGGCAGCGTAAGGAACCAGCAGAGACTGGTCATGGGAGAAGGGAATGGCTGACTCCAGCCGGGGAGCAATGGGCATAGCAGACAAGCCCCAGAAGGAGTATGATGTGAGGGGGCGGTGGAGGAGAAAAGTAAAGAAATAAAGACGGAGAGAGGGGTCTTGTGCTGCAGTGAAGGGCTAGTCTTACTTCTAACTAATGCAGATTAGTTCGTGAATCTTGCACAGGCCATCGGCTTTCTCAGGACAGGTATCAGAGTCTAACTGTCAATCCTCTGTTAGATCAAGATTCTACTTAGCACCCACACGTCAACAATTAAATTGTAGTTTACAGCAAACATCCAATGCCTTTTAGTTATGCTATAGAATAATTCTAGTAATAAGGCTTTTAGTCAAGATCACTTAATAATAATAATAATAATAATAATAATAATAATAATAATAATGATAATAGTTACTGAGCCCTCACTATGTTCCAGGCACCATGCTTGGCATTTTGCAGGCCCTCACTTCATCCTCGCAACATTATTATCCCTATTTAATAAATTTTAAATAGATGGTGATAAGTAAAATATTCAAGGTCTAAAAGATAATAAATGGACAAGCTAGGCCTTGAACTTGATCTGACTCGAAAATTTCTGCACTTGACCATTATCTAATATTCCTCATGTAAAGCAAAGCACTTAGAATAATCCTATTTGAATAAAAAACAAGATTAGACTACCCAACATTTAATCTTACTTAGCTATTTTTTTCATTTTAATGAAACGTATCTTTCGACATTTTACACCCAAAATGCATAAGTGTATGTGTTCCCAGCTATCGGGGTTTATAACCTTATAAGTAATAAGTTATTATTTATTGATCACCTATTATATGCCAGGCATTTTAACTTTAAGCACATCATCTCCCTTATTCCTCTTCACAAATCTGAGTCTCATATTCTCAGGCCCATTTTACAGTGGAGGAGACTTACCTGCATAATAATCATTGTGAGATACAATATACAGATCGTGTCCTGCCTGTCCTTCTTCAAATACTTCTTGATAGGATTTTGGTGGATTCACCACCTCTCTAGCAGGTAATTCTGAAGGAAGAATTAATGAAATCAGTTTTAAGGCATTTTTCAACTCTTTATAACATATTTAAGTTGACTAGAGCAAATGACAAACTGGTATGCTAACTACATAAGCTACATGGGCAAAAAGCCAACATACATAGAGATTTCTCACCAAAGACAGGAATAGCCCAGGCGTCACTGTCTTAAGGATCCCACTTGAACAGATTCAATCCCTAGAATTCTGAAGAACTCCATACTGGTTAACCATTTGGTTGTCCTGAGCTATAGGCCAAGCCCAGTTAAATTCCCAATTTTGAGGATCTCAGGATTCTTTTTATTTTAGTTTGCTCCAGACTTCCCAAGATGATCTAGGCAAATTTGAATCACAAATCAGTTTCAGAAACCCTGATGCCCTGTGGGGAAGACTTGATGCAAATGTTGGCAGCTGTAGACAACAGCACACACCCTGAATCTGTTTAGATGTGAATATCCATCTTCAAAATAGCCCAAAGTGCCGGGGAAATCACTGGCATCAGAAAGAAATTCTTCTTCTTACTGCTCCCAAACCTAGAGCTAGAAGATCTTTGTTGAACAGCTGCTTTTCCAGGACTGGTGGTCCCTGGTTTTATATATAGCAAATTATTTTCTTTTTATTGTTTCATGTAATGATTTTTAAATATAATTCCATTTACAATTTCACTCTTCTCTTTCAACCTAACAACATACATTAAGATGTTTTCTTTTGGACTTTCTGCCAAGAAGTGGGGTCTATAAACAGTTAAGAATACCAGAAGGTAGCCCTACTCAGAATAATCCTGTAAAGCAGTGCTTCTTTTTGATGTGGGAACCATTACACCTATTAATACACATATATACATTTTAGAACATTCTTTCTATTACATATTTAAATGAGGCACACCTAGGCAGTACTTTCCATATTAAATTCTTGATAGCGGTTATGATATAATTACTGTAATTCTGTAATGCCTGGTGTACTTAAATACAATTTTTAATCCTATTTAAAAGGAAAAAAGATATTTTATCTGTTCTAAAATACATTTTTCATGTTTCAAATTTTAACAAGTTTTAACTTTAGATCTGATAAACTAAAGTACAACTGCAGATTTTGCATTCCAAGAGAAAGGCATAATTTATCTCCAGAACGGATGTTACTATGTCAAGGAAAATAATCTAATGGACATTTTGGTGAAAAAAAGATAAGTTCCTGGTGCAGAGCCGCAGTGGGTGCAGAAAGATAAAGAAAGAAGCGAATTCCTCTGCAGGATGATAAAAAGATGGAATTTGAGTTTTCCTGTAATAAGATCCCTGGAAGGAGAGGGTAAGAGACCAGAAAAGGCTAAATGTGAGAAGGTGTAAAGGGAAAGCACCCAACAACATGGCAGGACGCTGGGGCTGCAGAAGAAAATATGGCCTGTGACCAATTCTATTCTAAGTCATTTGCTGAAAGATTGCTTCACTCCCTCTCAAGATGAGAGGGGAATCTGCTCTGATACTGCCTGTTAGGTTAATAAGCAAGTGTACACATCATGGATCTTCATGAATGAGTGTTGTACACAGCATTTACTTAACTTAATCTGTTTTGTGGTCTTTGTATGAAACAGAATTTCATAAAGAGTTAAGCACAGACGTAGAGAACAAACTGGTGGTTGCCAAGGGAGAGGGTGGGTGGAGGAGGGATGGATGGGGAGTTTGGGGCTAGCAGTTGCAAACTGGTATATATAGAATGGATGAACAATACGGTCCTACTGTATAGCACAGGGAACTATATTTAATATCCTGGGATAAACCATCATGGAGAAGAATACAAAAAATTATGTATATATGTGTATTACTGAGTCACTTTGCTGTACAGCAGAAATTTACACAACATTGTACATCAACTATACTTCAATACAAAAAATTTTTTTAAAAAGAATTAAGAGTTATGAACACATTAGAGGCTTTGGTGGAAATAAAACACACAAATAGATGTCCAGGGGAAAGAGATAGCAACCCTCACAGCTGGTCCCAAGATCAACTTCCCGGAGTCTTTTTCCTGTCTTTACACCGTCTCTACTCTGCTCCCTGAATCTCCTCTCCAAACCCTGAACTCTTACTGCCTTGACATACATCAACTCTAAGGCTTCTGGGTCTGAGAGTAACTTTCTTGCTATGATTCCCATCTTTCATTCTGGGATCAGCATTTACACCAGCACTAAATAAATCCCAACAGGATATTTAATCCCATTTTCTAAGAAGACATTTTATCACTCCTTCCCCACCCTTTATTTTCACTACCTCTGATGACTGCCGTCCCAAATGTCGTGTTGAGTATATCCAGGCCTTTAGGTAATCCTGGCGTCTGATCATGAGATTTTCCTAACGGTGCCCGTTGATTGCTAAAATATACTGATTCCTTCTTATCTTTCATTTTCTGTTGAAAGGTTGTAATAGGCTGTGGGTTGATCAGTACCTTTGCCTAAAGAAATCGTACAAAGCAAAGATGTAACAACCAAAACAAGGAAAAAAGTCTGAACACTGAAACTCAATAGCTGGGGAGAAGACAATATGATTGTGGGAAAACATTTCATGATCGTTGTCTTGGCTCCCCTTCAAATGAACCATCAGAATTGGGGTTATGCAGCTTAGACATGTCTAAACATGACTTTTCATTGGGGCTAAAGCATTTATGAGGGCAACTCCCTGGTTACTCGACTCCAAGCTTCCAGAAAAGTAGGAATGACAAGTGCAAGAGCCACGTGATTCCCACCAGCTCCCTCCAGGTATAAGATCAGGTCTTCTGACCCTTGGCTGTCCATTCAATCTGTAGCAGGGAACACCGGGACCCTGCGTGCACGCAATGCATGTACAAGCGCTCTTAGCATCTCCAGCAATATCACCCAGCCTTTGTCCCCACCATGCTTTAACAAACCTTGACAGCACTTCTCTTTACTGTGAGAAAATTAAGTGCAGCTTGGCTTTTATTATCTGAGGGGAGAATATTAGTCTGTGGCTTAAACCGTTGACTTTTCTACACTCACCCTCCTGGCTGCGGCTGCTTGGATTTTTTTCACTGCCCAAGATTAAGAGTGGGAAGGAGATACTTCACTAATACCTCATTTGTTCATTTTCACCTTGGTAAGTGAATAACGTACAGGGAAAAATAGAACAAAGTTACCGGTGTTGAAATTTTAGATCTGATTCCATGTGTCAAAGAAGGTGCAATTTGGGGATCATTTGCTCTGCCGTAAAATACTCTTTCGGCTCCAGCAGGTGGATATCTGAAGTTGAAAAATTTTTTTGCTTCCGGTGGGGTCACTAGCTACCAACAGGGAGAGAAGAAAATAGAATTATTAAGTACAGTCGATTAGATATTAGCAAGACTGATCTATACCAATCAAGGAACACCCTTCATTACATGAGTTTAATCAGTACCTGGGGATCTACAGCTCCAAAAAATGAAACGTCCTGAAAATTTTTTAATAGAAATAAACAACATATTTTAAAAGTTATATTTAGAAAACAGCCAAGAAGTATCCAGGTTAGAAAGCATACCATAAATGACTATTTCCCATCGAAATAAATGGAATCTCCTGTAGTTTTTGTAGAGCTGGAAATTGTAAGCCTGGAATTTTCACTTCCTCGGACAAACTCAATAGAAGACCCCAAAATACAGTAAAAATAATCCAAATTGACCACATTAAATTTATGCAACTCTCAGAAGGAATGTTGAGCGTTGTTTATCTTATGTTCACACAAATGCTTTTTTTTTTTTTTTTTTTTTTGCAGTACGCGGGCCTCTCACTGTTGTGGCCTCTCCCGTTGCAAAGCACAGGCTCCGGACGCCCAGGCTCAGAGGCCATGGCTTACGGGCCCCGCCGCCCTGCGGCATGTGGGATCTTCCCGGACCGGGGCACGAACCCGTATCTCCTGCATCGGCAGGTGGACTCTCAACCACTGCACCACCAGGGAAGCCCCACACACAAATGCATTTTGAAAACACTCACCCTGGGAAGTTTTTCAGTCAAGCAGTTTGCAGCTCTGTATCCAATCGGAAGAACTTTCCCTGCCTAAAGAGAAAAAAAGCAATAATTGGTCATTGTCAGGTCCAGGGGTAGTGTTTTGAAGAATGGAATGTATTTCAAATTTGGCCTATGTATCTAATGCTAAAAAGTTACTTTCAACTACTTAACACAATTAAGAAAAGTAGTAAGAACAATTAGCAAATCGAAGACAATCCTGATGTATAATATAAACGTTAGATGCTACATATATTCAAGCATACCTTTTTTTTTCACAGTGCAGCATTATTAGTGATCCATCAATTATAGGACCTCTGCAACATGCTGAGGGATTCAACTTTCAGAAATAATCCCGTCATAGTTCACAGGTTAATTATCGGCTGTCCTATTGTCATCAGTACAATGAGAGTGTGGCTGAATTCAAGCTAAACTCAAAGTATTAAGTATTTCTGAGTGGGTGTGGGTGTGTTTGCACTGTGGGTGTATTTCACCAACACCCTAACTTTTTTTTTTTTGCGGTACGTGGGCCTCTCACTGTTGTGGCCTCTCCCGTTGCGGAGCACAGGCTCCGGACGCGCAGGCTCAGCGGCCATGGCTCACGGGCCCAGCCGCTCCGCGGCATGTGGGATCTTCCCGGACCGGGGCACGAACCCATGTCCCCTGCATCGGCAGGCGGACTCTCAACCACTGTGCCACCAGGGAAGCCCACCCTAACTTTTGATATATGCGAACATGTCACCCCTGGCCAAGCTCCTTCAGTGAATGGCCCAAACCTCACTTGGCTTTATTCACTTAATTCTAATTTGGGTCTTATCTGTCCTTCCCTTGCCCAAGCAAAGATTATAACAGTTCATTCCCAGCAATGCACCTCTTATCTATTTCCCGTTTATCATTTCAAGGCAGCTGATAGTTATTTCTGCAAAGCATAAGTTTCTCTTTAAAAAACCGAGAGAAAGAAACTTCCCATACAGAATGTTCTAGGTCTCTGGAGGAGGATGGAGGAAATCAGTGAAAAGCAGAGAGGCTGAGAGCTGGGTGAATGGATGAATGTGTAGGTGTTGGCAGGGGGATGGATTAATTAGACAAATGAGGGATGACTGGATGACAATAAAGACAGATGGATATAGGTGGGTAGGTGAAAGTTTTTTATTATGTTAAATGTTAACTGAGGAATTCCTCTTAGAGGGAGAACCATCAAGGATTAAGAGAGTAAAGACTTCTCTGGTGACTCAGTGGCTAAGAATCCACCTGCCAATGCAGGGGACACGGGTTAGAGCCCTGGTCCAGGAAGATCCCACATGCCACAGAGCAACAAATCCTGTGCACCACAACTATTGAGCCCACGTGCCACAACTACTGAGCCCACGTGCCACAACTACTGAAGCCTGTGCACCTAAAATCCGTGCTCCGCAACAAGAGAAGCTACAGCAATGAGAAGCCTGTGCACTGCTACAAAGAGTAGCCCCCGCTCTCCGCAATCAGAGAAAGCCCGTGCACAGCAACAAAAACCCAACACAGCCAAAAATTAATTAATTGATTGATTGAAAAAAAGAGATTAAGAGAGTATCTTGATGACGCCTCTGTGTATAAAAGAGGAAGCCCATAGACATGGACAGACAGAGAAGTTCATTGCTTTGCTAAAAAATGGGAGAAAATATGAAGTCTTGATGGGATAGACTAAAGAAGGATTAAGAGAGATGAGAGAAAGACTGAGAAAGAGGTGGGAGGAGGGAATGATCTAGCAACAAGGTCAGAGGCCAGGGGGCCCAAGATGCGAAACTGGCCAGTCACAAGCAGTCCAACCTTAATGCCAAATCTTGGGTAAATTCTACTTACACAACTACACAATGGAAGAAGAACCTTAGGTTAAAAAGGAAAGGGGCTGTGCTCTAACTTGAGCTGAACCAGGGTGGGGAAAAGAGAGGAGGGATGCAAGTGATTTTTTTAAATTTCTTTTTGTTTGTTTTTTATTTTATTTGTTTGTTTGTTTTTTGAGATACAAGTGATTTTTAATTCATCTGGAGATGGTAAGAAATCTCAGAGATATCAGGGAACATAAAGTCTCTCTTGCTATACATGTTATAGAAGCTCCAGCCATTCTTTTAAATATTTAATGTAAAGATTAACTCATAAGGAATGGAGATGTGGTACATATATACAATGGAATATTACTCAGCCATTAAAAGGAATGAAATCATGCCATTTGCAGCGACATGGGTGGACCTAGAGATTGTCATATTGGGTGAAGTAAGTCAGACAGAGAAAGAGAAAGAGAAAGGAATCTAAAAAGAAATGATACAAATGAACTTATTTACAAAATGGAAACAGACTTGCAGAGTTAAAGAACAAACTTATGGTTACCAGGGGGAAGGGTTGGGGGAAGGGATAGTTAGGGAGTTTGGGATTAACATGTACACACTGCTCTATTTAAAATGTATAACCAACAAGGACCTACTGTATAGCACAGGGAACTCTTGTTCAATATTATGTAACAACCTAAATGGGAAAAGAATTTGAAAAAGAATAGATACATGCATATACATAACTGAATCAGTTTGCTCTACACCTGAAACGATATATCACAACCTTGTTAATCAACTATACTCCAATATAAAATAAAAAGTTAAAAAGAAAAAAGACTAATTCCTAAGGCTGGGGGTACCCAGGGCAGCTACTCGCCAGGTGCTACATGATGAGAGAGATGGAAGGAAGATGACTTTACTTGTCCGTCATCTGCTGACTTTCCAAGTGTTTGACATTGGATATTCCAGGTTTCTATCACTGTAAACATTCTGTTGGACAGAAATGCCTTTGGTAGTCCTCATCGAGTTGCCTACTTGAAAAGCAATTTGATTCCAAATCAGTAGCTGTAATCAGGTTTGGATGTTCTCAGGCCATTTGATTGGGGACACAAAGATGGAAGCCATTATGTCTGATTTCTATCTACAGTGTCATGTTATGTGTGACAAGTCTCACTCCAGTCATGGATCTCTTTTTATCTCTTTTTATTTCAGTTGTTTTCAAGGATGCCTGTTCATCAATTTGAGATGTGAAGGATAGCAGAATTTGCCACCCCCAAATATGCCTCTTTGGCATAAGGATTGTTTTGAACCAATTATTTTAAGAAACAGCAGAAGCTCTGAAAACAGAGTAGAAGTTACCCTTTTGTAAGGGACATGTACATTTTACAAAGGAAATCGCTTGTAAAGGTGTTTCCCTCTCTGTACTAGGAAGAGAAGGTTGACTCTAAATGTCCAGGAACTCTTATCAATGGAGAAGGCACTGATGTAATCTGCATAATAATCCTTACCCTTGTTTACCATGCTTTCCGTGGTAACCTCCCATAGCTGGCCTTCTTTTTGCCCCAACATCTTTTTTTTTTTTTTTTCATAGTTAGATGAGTTTTCTTCTTTTGTTGAAGTATAGTTGATTTACAATGTTGTGTTAATTTCTGCTGTACAGCAAAGTGATTCAGTTATTTTTTTAATATTCTTTTCAATTGTGGTTAATATAGTTCTCTGTCAACATCCTATTCTTTTTATAAGATTTTTTTTTTTGATGTGGGCCATTTTTAAAGTGTTTATTGAAATTGTTACAAGACTGCATCTGTTTTATGTTTTTGGGTTTTTGGCCTCGAGGCATATGGTATCTTAGCTCCTAGATCTGGGATCGAAACTGCACCCCCTGCATTGGAAGATGAAGTCTTAACCACTGGACCGCCAGGGAAGTCCCCCAACATCCTTTTTTGTCTGTAGCTAAAGATGGTATTTAAGGTGGTGACTTGGGCCATCTTGGGACTTACTTACTCAGTTTTCCTGGGTATCTTCCATGTATACATGAGGTATACGTGTTAATAAATGTGTTTGCTTTTCTCTTGTTAATCTGTCTTTTGTCACAGGAAGTCTCAGCCAAGAACTCAGAAAGTCAGAGGGAAAATTATTTTCCCTCCCCTATTATTTCTCCGTCAAGCTCCACAACATGGATATACTCTATTCTTCATGGCCTACACTTTGAATCTGGCTATCCCAAACATGCTTCCCAAGTTTGGTGAAAATCTGTTGTGTAATTTTTCATGTGGTCCAGTAAGAGACAAACGGGGGCTTCCCTGGTGGCGCAGTGGTTGAGAGTCCGCCTGCCGATGCAGGGGACACGGGTTCGTGCCCCGGTCCGGGAGGATCCCACATGCCACGGAGCGGCTGGGCCCGTGAGCCATGGCCGCTGAGCCTGTGCGTCCGGAGCCTGTGCTCCGCAACGGGAGAGGCCACGACAGTGACAGGCCCGCGTACCGCAAAAAAAAAAAAAAAAAGAGAGACAAACGGAATGAACTTTTGTTTTATTTATATAGATATAAACACACTAAATACGCAACAACAGGCAAATGGTTAAATAAAATATGGTACCTTCAAAAGATATGCTATCGTGGAATCATTTAAAATGATGTATATACATCATTTTAATGGTATAGGAAAATGTTCATGAATTTAAAATAAAGACGTAAATTTGCATCGTACCAATTGAAAGAATCACGTCTCTATCTGCAATATGCACAGAACACCATAGACAAAAAGTTGTTAGTTGTGATCGCCATTTCTGAGTGGTGAGATTCCATGTGCTTTTATTTTCTTCTTTGTACTGTTTTCTCAATATTTTACTGCGTACTGCTTTATTACGCAAAAGGAAGCAATGGAGGCTTTCAAAAAATCTATAAACAGTATCAAATAGAAGAGAAACAGCTGCAAGAGCCCTGGAAATAAGAATGAGAATCAAGTATATGCAGAGCCAGGACGGAACTTAAGAGCAGCTTTAATGGTCACCTTAAGTTCTACTTCCTGAGCTCTAAAGGGGGGACCTCTGCTGATCCTAGGGACCCCTTAACCCGAGAAAGGGAGCAATGATCTTTTCTGAGTCTTTTTCCTTTTGCCTCAAGGGCATTTGTTTTAATGTCTCGGAAATGTCTTTGATTTCATCCTTCAATCCTCTACTGAATGTTTATTTAGACTCTCTAAATAAGTTATATTTAAGTTCTAAAATGTCGTTTCTTCTTCTCTGGCTGTTCTTTTCTTTTTATTATTTTTATTTCTTATTAATTTTTATTGGAGTATAGTTGCTTTACAATGTTGTGTTAGTTTCTGGCTGTTCTTTTAAAAGTTCCAATCTTGTCTTACGAATGCAACATCTTTTATCTCTCAAATAACTTTCCTGTGTGCTTACATTTCCCCTGCTCTCTCTGGGTTTTCTGTTAGCTTGTTTCGGCCCCTCTCTTCAAGCTGGCATCTGATCATCACAAAGTTTAAGACTCCACAGAGATGATTATGGAGCTCCGTGTGTTACAGGGCTTGTTGACTCTCAGGCTTTCCTATAAGATGATCAGTTAATGAGGCAGCCTTTATTTTGGTAGAGTCTCCCTATAAATTTTTTTTTTCCTCTAGGCTATTCAGAATTTCCAGAGGCTAATAATAATGGTAATAATAACTGACAATAATAAAGCACATCACATAGGCTGGATACCATTCTAAGGGCTTCCTATGTATTATTTCATTTAATACTCATAATGGTTTACACAAGGGAGGTACTATTATCATCTCCCTCATAAGCAAACTGAGGCACAGAGAGGTTGAGTAACAGGGTTACACTGCTCATATATTGGCAGATATCTGAGCCCAAGCAGGCTGGCTTCTGAGTCTCTACTCTTATCCGTCATGCCCTCCTGTCTCTCTAGTCACTGCCTACTGGTGAGAGGGTGGGCTTTACCCCCAGCTGCTGGCCCTTGAAGGGCCCACTGGGAGAGGAAGCTAGGGAAACTGCACTACAGAAACTACACTTTTACTTACTAACGTCCCATTTTCAGCCTGGAGCTGCCCTCCTGCCTTATCTTTGGCTTGGAGTCTTTTGACTCCAAAAGGCACTTTGGGAAAATAAATCCACAGTTTTGGTAGAACGGAGTGGGAGCTGGTGGAGAGAGGTGGGAATCATGGGAGCATAAAATGGAGGAGGGGAACTGGAAACCCAGCTACACTGAATTTGGACCTTCAACCAATCCTTCAGTTTTCAGATCCAAGTTTTACTACATCTTCTTCCACAGGCTGAGCTTCTCAGGGATTATTCCAGGCAAATGGGATCATTTCTGGTGGAAATTACCACCTGATTTCCCTCATATTTCATTTCCCCCTGCAAAATCAGTGGCCATGTCTCCATCTTCTTATTTTCTAAAATTTATTGAAATTTTTAAACTGTTGTGTCCTCTTTTATTTTCTTTTTCCTCATGGTTTATTATCTTAAGAAAAAAACAACAACAATTACAGGCCACAAAAGTCAGGAAATTAGCATGGATATAATTCTAGTATCTAATATAAGGACCACATTCAAATATCACCAGTTGCCCCAGTACAGTCCTTTCTAGAAAAAGGAGTATATCCAAGGTCACAGCGTGAGTACTTGGTTCCTCTGAAAACCAGACACCCCCATTAGCCATACAAGAGATTTATGAAGGGAAACACCTGTGAAAGATGAAGGGGGAGGCGGAGGGTAGGCAGGGAGAGCTTTCAGACCATGTCACCTGTGAAGGGAGAGCAGGAAGGAAGTATTAAGAAGGGCTTCAGGCCACAGCACAGTTCTGAGAACACTTTGGCCAGGCCAGTGTGTGGTCTCTGAGACTACGTTTCCCATTAAAGGAATCTGTGTTGGCCAAACAAGTTCAGTTCTAGAGTCCCTGCCTTGCTCTGTCCTGGGGAGTGTGGCCTGGTGAAGGAATGCTGCAGGGGATTCATGGGGCAGCAGGTGGAGGCTGTCAACCGGCTACACTCTTCCCGCCACCCCTGACCCCGGCCCAGACCCCCACCCAGCAGGTCCTCTTGAGGGTAGTCAGAATCCAAGTGCCTCGGTAACCAGCACACATGCATAGCATTTACTTGTCATGTCTGTTCTGTCTTCTTTGGTCAGGAACAGTTCCTAATGTTCTCTTGTCTTTTATGACCTTGACAATTTTTGAGTATAGGTCATTTATTTTGTTAAATGATCCTCAGTTTGGGTTTGACTAGTGTTCTCTTATGATGAAAGTTATACATTTTTGTCAGGGCTATCAGAGAAACAATGCTGTGTTTTTCTACCAGGAAGCCCACACTGTCAATTTGTCCTATTAGTGTTAACTTTGATCACTAAAGGAAGGTAAAGCCAGCTAGGTTTCTCCACTGTAAAGTTTGTAATCAATAATTATTCTATGTAATGGATAAACAACAAGGTCCTACTGTAAAGCACAGGGAACTATATTCAATATCCTGTGATAAACGTACTGGAAAAGAATATAAAAAAGATTTATATGTGTAACTGAATCACATTGCTGTACAGCAGAGATTAACACAACATTGTAAATCAACTATGCATCAATTTAAAAAATTATTCTGTGTAAATATCCAGTTCCTCACTAAACTTTTACCTACTGTTTTAATATCCACTGATGACTCTGACCTAAATCATTACTACTATGACGGTTGCCAAATGGTGACTTTCTAATTCCATCATTCCATCTGTGCTATACTTCAAGGAATTATTTTTTTCTTGCTATTTTTTCAATCACTCATGTATTTATATCAGTATGGGCTCATGGATTTCTGTTTTATTCAATGGTAATTTCTTAATTGAAGTACAGTTCATTTACAATATTGTGTTAGTTTCCAGTTTACAGCAAAGTGATTTGGTTATTTTTTTCAATTTTTTTCCATAGTTTATTACAAGATATTGAATATAGCTCCCTGTGCTATACAGTAGGTCCTTGTTGTTCATCTATTTTATATATGGCAGTGTGTATCTGTTAATCCCAAACTCCTAATTTATCTCTCCCTCCCTCCTCCTTTTATTCAATATTAATTTTATTCAGTGCTCAAAGTATAACAGTTTGGGCCACTGGGAGCTTCTTCAAGCTTGTTTCTGTACCCCTTTAACATATCTGCATTATTCTTTGAGCACTTTCTTACTTTATAGTTCTCAAAGGTGTTCCAAGTTCATATCGTACTACACCAGCCCTAGAGTCAGCCATTCCCCCAAAGAGTCCTGATTCCTTTTAGTAGAGAATGATATTTAGAAATCAAGATCCCGGTTCTGGCGTGCTCATTGCTACTAAGTAAACATTGTTTCTAGATCCTCTTAGAGGATGGAGCTAGGAAATGTGTGGTGTATACACACCCCACACATTTGCATCTATATCAATTCTATGATACTCTGTTTAGTTAAATGTTTAGCTTAGATATTGACATGGATATAGACATAGATGATATAGATATAGATATAGATGATATAGACATAGAGATAGACATAATACCATGAGTTTCCACCAATACCTCCAATCACAATCCAACACAACAGGATTCCTTCTATCCTTCTCCTTTTCGTATTAGTAAGTTTTTTCTCTACCAGTAAGAAACCTGGCTTCTACTGTTCTCGGTCTTTACTTATCTGCTCAGGCCCTCTGTCTGTAATCAAACTCCCAACTGCACTGACCACCTCCTCCCTCAGGCACCTCCTTCCTTAGTTCCCAGCCACAGCAGTGCCACCTCCCTTGGCCAGCTCGTCAGTTGGTCCCCAGTATTACAGGTTTCAGTGACCAAGTATGATTCAAGTCAACTCAGGAAGGTTGATATGAGACCATTGTCAGCTGCTAAAGACCCACTGACCCATAATCATCCAAACTCCGTGTGGGCTGGCATAATGGTCCGATCTCTCCCTTGGTCAAGATCACTCTGTTTTGCTCATAGATATCCCTAACTCGGAAAATCTCAGCAAAAATTTAGGAATGATGGCATCAATCTTTCTGCCCAGAAGGCCCTGAACCCGTTAGGCAAATAAAACCACCTACTTCGCAGAATTCTGCAGAGATTGGCTCTTTGCAAGTTCAGACAAAATGAATCTTTGTGACTTTTTTTTTTTTGAGTATCAGGGCTTGCATGACTATCAGGTTCTCACAAGATTTACAAATAGGTGACCCCTTTGCCTCTACCCATCCCCCAAATAGCTATCAGGGTCTCTTTGTGTAGAAGAGGAAAAAAATAAGGCATCCCTTTGCATGACATTTACCACATTGTAAAATCATTGGTCTATTGGTCTCAAGTCTCTAGATTGTAAGGTTTTTGGAAAGCCAGTACTGTATCATTTTTCATCTTTGTAGCCCTAGCACCTAACATACTGTCTAGTCATTGTAGACAATACTATCTTTTTAAAACCTTTCTTTGAAACTTTCCTTCCTTCCTCCTCTTTGTACTTCAGGCTTCAATACCATTTATCAATGCACTTTGTAAGGTTCAGTTGTTTAGTCTTAATAACCCCAAGGTTTCTGCCATAGTCAGTGCATTAATGTCAATCAAGGGACAGTATCAGGATGTCTTGGAGAAATGACCATTAGAGAGATTTTGATCTCTACCAGAGTGCTGTCCAAGAGCCCTTCCAAGGGTCTACACAGAGAGGACCTCGTTTTACCAGACTCTTTAGTTCTTGAAGAGCACTCCAAAAATCTCCTCTTGGGCCACCATTTCTTGGCTTTTCCTGAATACAGGTCCTTGCTGCTATACCAATAACTGTACCAGCAGTCATTGCTGCTATACCAATGCTGCTATACCAATGACTGTACCAGCAGTCATTGCTGCTATACCAATGACTATACCAGCAGGATTAGAAGGCCTAATGGGGTCTCATAAATCCATCAGAGCAGACCTTCACTTGCAGCCAACTCTGGGCAGCAACTTCAAACCACAGGATGAGTGTCCTTACAATGAGATGCATCTGTTCCCCTCCCCCCAACACTGGAACGGCCTCTCGTGGAGATGACAGTTTCCTGAGTGCACCCTGATGAAAAGCTAGTGTCCTCGCAGGCTGATTTTAGCAGGTTCTTCACAGAGGTATTTCCATCTGAGCTCTGCTCACTGTCATACTTGAAAATGGGTTTTGACCTCTCCCAAATGAACTTCTTCCCTTCTCTGAAACTGGATGAACTCAGGGGCACCAAATACTTCACCAGCCCATCCCTTGATCAGGATGCTGGGGATCTCCTATTCTTTTCCTTTCAGTTGTACGCGTTCCACTAAGCCTACGAGAAGTAGATAATGCACACGATATCTAAACTCTTACAAGCATAAAGAAAATGAAAATATGGAAGTCTTCTCAATTCTTTTCATGTGCTAGCATCCCCCTAATACCAAACTCCAAGAAAGATAACCCAAAAAGGAAAACTGTGTCCAATATTACATGGGATCGTAGATGCAAAAACCCCACTAAAAAACTGGCAAATCAAACCCTAGAATATATTATAATAATATATTACATATATATATGTAATATATATATATGTATATAAACATATATATGTATATGTTTATATATATGTATATAAACCCTACTACAACCAAGTAGGGTTTAGCCCCAAAATATGAAGATGGTTTGTTATTAGAAAATTAATCATATTGATTCAGAAAAAGATATATTTCAACAAATGTGGGGAAAGCTCTTCATAGTTCAAGCTCTATTCCTGACTTTTAAACATACTTAGCAAACTGGGAATGGATATGGCAAAAATAATACTTAATGGTGAACCGTTAGAATCATTCCCATTAAAGTCTGAAAAGCGACTTTTCAATATTGTATTAT
Organism: Lagenorhynchus albirostris; assembly: GCF_949774975.1. Taxonomy (NCBI): domain Eukaryota; kingdom Metazoa; phylum Chordata; class Mammalia; order Artiodactyla; family Delphinidae; genus Lagenorhynchus; species Lagenorhynchus albirostris. The sequence continues at coordinate 7,649,764 of NC_083099.1, read as the reverse complement.
TGATCGTAGGCAATGCAGTGAGATAGGAAATTGAAATGAGAGTTATATATATTAAAGTAGGAAAGACAAAAGTGTCAATATGATTGTCTACCTAGCAAATCCAAAAGAAATAATAAGCAATTAAGACCAATCAGAGTTCAGCAAGATGACCAGATATAAGAATAAAAAAAACCAAAACAATGAAAACAAACATATGAAACAATTTTCAAACTCATTATAAATCAAAGAAATGTGAATTAAAACAATGCCTTACAAATCATTATTAATTTTTAAAACTTAGTGGTACAATCTTTTAGGAAGGGATTTGGCAACAAGAACTAGAGAAAGATTCATCGTTTAGCTTCTGTTGAAACTCTATCCTAAGGAAATATTCTAAGACATATACATAAAGAAGTTCATAGACTATTTTTACAGAAAAATCTGGAAAAAAATCTATTGTCCAAAAAGAGAGGGAATGAGTTATCTAAAGAATCATATATGGTATACACTACCAAGCGTAAGATAGATAGCTAGTGGGAGGCAGCCGCATAGCACAGGGAGATCAGCTCGGTGCTTTGTGACCACCTGGAGGGGTGGGATAGGGAGGGCGGGAGGGAGGGAGATGCAGGAGGGAGGAGATATGGGAACATATGTATATGTACAACTGATTCACTTTGTTATAAAGCAGAAACTAACACACCATTGTAAAGCAATTATACTCCAATAAAGATGTAAAAAAAAAGGAAGCATATATGGGCTTAAAGGAATATTGCTTTTATCACTAAAACATCTTTTAAGTTCTCTGTAATAACACTGAAAAATTTATTAAATAATAGTAAGTGAAAAGTCAAGACAATTTTTATGCTTGCTGTAACAACTACATAAAAATGATTAGGAGAAAAGTGTCATGGGAAGTATAGTACAGTCTAGAACTCAGACTCTTAAATTGGAAGTGGTGACTTCAAATCCTGGGGCTACTACTTCTTAGCTGTAAGACTTTGGCCAAATTATTTAATTTTCCTCAGTTTCCTCACCGGTAAAGAGTTAATACCTGCAAAGCTCCATGGGTAGCGATGTTGATATAGTAAAGCCACTGATAACAATTAATGTGAGGGCAGCAAAGTGCCAGTAGGCATAGTGTTAGGGTGATAAGATTATTGTGTTTTCATTCCTGTTTTCTAAAATTTCCATGTTATTATCTTTGTTTTATAGTGAAAGTAGATATTTTAATATTTAAAAAATTATTTTAAAAGGAACCTTGTTTCTAATCTAGGCTAATCTCTCCTCTGGCCTGTGATCCCGTTTCCACTCCCTCCTGCTTATCTGGGGTCTGGTTCCACCCATTATCTCGTTTGTGTTATCTCAAACTCCCCTACTGATTCACTAAATAAATAAAATTATTCCTAAATGGAATCTTTACTCTGTTCTCTTCACTGTCACACTTCTTAGGAGAAAAAAAAAAGTTACAATAGTTTTCTCCAATTCTAATTTCACTCTTCAGTATATTGGAATCTGCATTCTCACTATGTTGCTAATTCCCTTAATGCCCAAAGCTAATTCATCTTTATTCTATTTACCCTATCGGAGGGAGACGTTTTAACACTGCTGGTCACTTTCTCCTTGAAGCTCTCTTCCCTGTCCTCTCACATTTTTTTTTTTTTTCCTCTCACATTTAGAAAGGAGGACGTGAGAGGTAGCAGGAAGCAGAGGTTTTAGAACTGCCTGTATTGGAAACTGGAAGCTGGTTTCTCCTTGTATGTGAGATCAGGTCTGAAGCCATAGACCCATAGACTGCAGAACCGATCCAGAAAGGAGAAGCAGGCATGGTCAAGTGAGAAGAGAGTGGCTGGGGAAATCCAATAACGGAACCAGAAAGCAAAGTGGGTCAAAGACAAAAGAACACCCTGACTCCCAAGGGGAACAAAAGTCTGCAGATGCCAAAAAAAAACTTCTGCAGAATCCCTGTGACCACTTCAGCAGAATTGTGTTCTCTAATGTCTCCTTTACTCCCAGAATACTTCAAGGATGCTCCCTTTATGTTGCTCAATACCACCCTCTCAGACTCACCTCTTTCTTCTCTGTTTTTTCTCCCACTTAATCATCCAGGCTTCCTTCCATTTATCAAACATATATTTACTGAATGACCAGTATAAGCTGGACATCATGATACGCCATGAAGCAACATGATAAATAAGAGAAAATCCTTGTCCTCAAGAACTCACCTAGTTGACATTTCTTCCTCTGATCATCTCATGTGTTTCCCAAGGTAAGATCTTGCCTAGACCTTCTTTGTCCCATTTCCACACATGGCTCCAACTGTCTGCCTGGCTTTTTCATCTGATACCCTGTAAATAACTGAAACTCAGGATGGCCAACACCAGATATTCATGTGTCACCAAACCAGAACATGTCTCATTATCAAACTAGAAACTCCTAAGTCATCCATTAACTTCCCTCTCTTTCACCACATAGATCCACAACTGGACGGCAATTCTTAACAATACCGTCTCCTAAAAGGTTCTCAGAATTGCTCTCTCCTCTCCAATTCTTTCCAACTCTACGTTAATTTCAGGCCATCATTACCCTGAAATAACCTTCTAACTTTTTCCTGTCATCCAATATCTTCCCCTTCCAGTCCACCATTATTATTGATATCAGAATTATCTTTTCAAAAGGCAAATTTTATTCATTTCTTCCCTCATGAAGATCCACCATTGCTTCTGTACCCATACGTTTTACCCCTGCATTCGGGACCTTTAGATTTCTTCTTCATCTCTTACCACCATGCTGGCTAAACAGAATTGCTTATACCTCCCAACACAAGAAGCTTTGGTCACACTCCATGCCATTCTTTGCCCAAGATGCTCCAACCGTTTCCATCTGACAAATACTGACACCTTTCTAAATTAGCTGAAATATTACTTGCTCTGTAAAGCCTTTCCTATCTCCTCCAAAACAATTGTCCAAACTCTCCATTGCGCTTCATATTTAGAGTGTACTTCTATTAAGGAAGAATGTTTTCTGTGCATTTAGACATCTATATAATATTTGTTTAGTTATTGCCTCCAACATTGGAATGAGAGCCTAAACCCATGGGATTAGAATCATGTGCTTCTCATTTGACAGTGCCCTGGACCCAGCATAAGGACCACCACAAGTCTTTGCTGAAAGAATAAATAACTCACAGAATAATGAATAGAAAAAGCAAACTGTTTTTGAAAAAAGTACATGAATATTAGGATATAACATGTATTACAGTTGGAGGGTTGAGAAAATGCAGATTGAGGAATGAAATGTAGGTCAAAGGAGAAAGGAGGGAGAAATCAAGAGGACCCATTCGTGTGCACAGAAAACAAAGCGGACATTAGAAAAGAAGGCAGAGAGTCAAAGGAGATCGGACAGAATAACAGCTGGAAAGAGTCTCTTGGGACAAGGAATATCAGAATCTCAACAAAATCTCTGCAATTTGACTCTGCAAATCCAAACAAGTCTCACTCGTTTATCATCTTGATAGAGACATGGCTATACATAGTTCCTACGGAAAGTACTAGGAAAAAACTTACACTTGGCCAGCAAGGCAACCGATCAAAAAATTTCCCAGAGTATATGGGTCTGATGCGATCTGGAGGTTCTACTCCTGGTTCAATGTTCTCAGTCTCCCTTTGCTCTTCAGGTTGTTGAGCCAACTGGCACTCAGAAGGTTCTATCACCAAGCCCATTTGGGGTTCTGTAGGCTTAGTTTCATCTGGATCCTCTGGTTGGGGGAACCCCATGTCCACCTCCACAGGAGGCTGCATCTCCATGCTGGGCTTCATCACCACACAGGTGGACTCTTTTTCCAGTCCCTGTCTAGGTTCCATACCCAAAGTAGGTTGCTTCCCCACTGAAGCCCCTAACTGTTCAGGGTCACCAGACACAGGACATCTCCTGCTGCCTAGAGCCTGTGGACTTTCACACACCAGGCCCAGTGGAGACTGTGCTACCCTTCCAGGACGACACCCTGCCAGAAAACGCTCATTTTCTAAACCTGCTCTTCCTGGCAACATTCTCAGAGGACATTTTGTTTCCTGTGAGGCTGAGACCCTGCTGACTCCTAAATTACTCCCGTCCATGAAAGTCCTAGAAATATTCTGTCTTTTTAATCTTATATCAAGCCCATTGCTCGATGGACATTTTGTTTCCCGTGAAGCCATCCTCTCCTCATATTTATTACTGCATGGAGAATCTTCTTTTCCTAATCCCACTCTGAGCCCCAACTCCGTGGGAGATGTTGTTCCCATGAAGACCCTTCTCTCTCCTAAGTCATCTTTTCCTTCCTGGGTGAGTGCCACGTCCATGCTCAGGGGAGATTTCCTCTCAGATACCCTCATTCCTCCAAGGGCACTCATCTCTAAGGGGTAAGCTGCACCTGGCTCAAGGGAAGATCCCAATCCCTTGGAGCGCCCCAACCCTTTGGGGGACCCCACTCTTACGAAAGAGCACATCTCCACTCGGACTTCCTGCCCACTGCTTCCTGCCCGCCACTTCACACCTAGCAGAATTCACTGGGGAAAAGAAGATGGAGGTCTGTTTACCCAGTTACCTGGGAAACGGGGGCGGGGCTTGGAGCGCAGCTCTTTCCAGGGCAGGACCCCACCCATCTCTCTCCCTCTTTCTCCTCTCCCCCACTCTCTCCTTTTTCTCTCTCCCTCATTCCCCCTATTCTCCCTTATTCCTTCTCTCTTTTCCCCCCCTTCTTTAGTTGATTTGGAGGGCAGGAAAACTTGAAGGATGTGGTCTTGGGCTCCAGATCAAATGACCCCAAACTTCTCTTTGGTTTCCCAAGCAACGCGGTCCCGTTAGGATGGGTTCAGCCAGGGGCCTACTCCTGGCCACGGGCCTATTAATTTTACTGGCGATCAGAGAATAAATAACCCTCTTTCTGGTGGTGACCACCAATTTTAGATCCTTCCTTGTGAAAGTACATGCACACTGCATGTAGTTCTTTCAGCACTTAAGACATCCTTTAAAAATTCTGTAAAGTTACTATATTTGGCAGCTGTGGTAAGGAACATCTTAAAGTCTTTGAAAACACACTCCAATAAATAGGCTTTAAATAGCATTTCAAGTAAATATATTAAAATTTGAAATGCGTTACACAGTAATGCATATTGACTTTTTAAAATAATGTGGCGAACTCAAAATTAAGTATGGGATTTTTTTTAAACTCAAGGTTTAATGAATGTATATTTGGTGAATATTTGTCATGTTCTACACATACAGGGGATACAGAACACCTCGCTTAGAATTTGAATGAAATTTATGAGATTCCACTTTTTTAAGAAAGCCTCATGAAAAACTTGCAAAGTCCAAATTTTTTTTTTTTTTTTTTTTTCTGTACGCGGGCCTCTCACTGTTGTGGCCTCTCCCGTTGCGGAGCACAGGCTCCGGACGCGCAGGCTCTGCAGCCATGGCTCACGGGCCCGCCGCTCCGCGGCATGTGGGATCCTCCCGGACCGGGACACGAACCCGTGTTTCCTGCATCGGCAGGCGGACTCTCAACCACTGCGCTACCAGGGAAGCCCCCAAATTTTTTTAAAAAGTGGTTAAGGGATACTATTTTACATTTGTAAAAACAGTGTACTGTAATTTTCTAGATAGCTAGTATACATATTCTTCTCCCCCTAAGCAATTTAAATGACTTGATTGTGTGTAAATCAAGGTATATCTGTATAAGTGTTCATTCGATTCTTTTGTTTACGACTATCTACAGTACTGAGTCCTCATTTTGTGTCAGTTCTGGGAATACAATGGACTAAGCTAATCCCTACCTCATAGAATTTATATTCTAGTAGGGATAGATAACCATCAAGTAAAGCAATAAATAAGATCATTTCACATGATGAGTGATGAGTACCATGAAGAAAACAGAACACTTTGATATGGAGGGAAGCTACTTTAGAATTGATGGGCTTAGAAATCCCTTAGGTATGTGACCTTGAGCTGAGGCTTTCATGATGTCCTACAAAGACACTAGCTTTTAAACCTGAATAGCTCAAGTTTCCATAGCCTTTTTCTCACTGCCTTGCCACCATGCCTACAATTCCTTATGCCAGAATTACCTTTCGGTTTGTCTCCAGACAGTCCCATTTAAAAGTGAATGTTACCATTCATTACCATCTATGCAAAGAGTCATTCTTCAACTACACAATGGAAAGATTTCCTGGAGGAGAAGGTAGAAGACATGGAGTGTTGTGGATGATTGAGAGATGCAAGGTGCTGGGAATTCCTGAGTCGGTGTTTAGAGATTTGAGGGCAAAGGCAGCACTAAGGGCAGTGTTCAGTTCTGCATGACTTTATTTAGGCTCCATCCATTTTGTAGCTTCCTTAAGAAATTTTACCACCTAGTAGTTAAACAGGAGAGAAGGGGGCAGGGCACAACCTTTAAAAGAATAACATAGCCCGAGGACACGACATAAACAGATTAGAACAAAATAGGTCCAAGATGGTGGACAAGTCGACTTCCACTAGACCTAGAGCCTCAGTATATGATCATTGTAACACATCAGCAAGCTGATGACACACCCACAGGCGCCGTGACAGTTCCAAGACCAACCATAAAGGTCAAAAAGTGGGCGGTGGCCCCATTCCTAGAAATCCCCATCTCTTCCCCAAAATAGCTGGAATACTCCTCCCACTCTTTAGCCTATGAAATTACCCACCCCTATAAAAACTGACAACCCCCCTACCCTGGTGCTCTTCTCACCTTCTGAGATGGCCCACACTCTGTCTATGGAGTGTGTTTCTCTCTAAATAAATCCACTTCTTACCTATCACTTTGTCTCTCACTGAATTCTTTCTGCGATGAGACATCAAGAACATGAGCTTCATTAAGTCCTGAGACTAGGTGTGATCTCCATTAAAAGACCATGGGTTCAAGTCCCAATCTGGGTTTTGGCTGGGTTTGGGTCCCGGCCTGTGGGTTCAAGTCCCACTCCAAGTTACACGGTTTCAGTAGGATCTCCCATTTGCTACTAGAATGTATCCAATTATCAGTTCTCCTCAGTTATCCAGAGTTAGGGGGAAAAAAAACACAGGCCTATTGTGAGTGGCAGTACAAGAGCAAAGCTTTACTGTGGCATTTCCATCTCTCCAAAATTACTACTGGATCTTAGAGGTACCAGCCACTGGAGCAGAACTCCCCAGGCAAACATTATGACTAAACTATAAAATACTGTGGAATATATTCATGAATACAGAGAATTGGGGTTTTTTGGCCTTGCCTCACAGCTTGCAGGATCTTAGTTCCCTGACCATTGAACCCAGGCCCCAGCAATGAAAGCACTGCTAACCTCTGGAAAGCCAGGAATTCCCTCACGAAGGAAGTGAATTAAAAGACAAAACTGGTAGAAAGTCGGACTCCCCTGCTGGTCCAGTGGGTAAGACTCTGCTCTGTGCTCCCAACGCAGAGAGCCCGGTTTCGACCTCTGGTCGGGGAACCAGATCCTGCATGCCTGCCACAACTAAGAAATCTGCATGCCTCAACAAAGATCCTGTGTGCCTCACCTAAGACGCGGCACAGCCAAAATAAATAAATATTTTAAAAATTGGTAGAAAGAAATGAATGAGGAAGCAATACCCTAGAACAATGATGGGGAGTTCCTAACAATGTATAAATTTCAGCATCCAGGTGTTATTTGTGAGGACTTAAGTCAAATGTTCACCATTCTAAATGTAATTAAGCTTGGGAATTCCCTGGTGGTTCAGTAGTTAGTGACTCAGTGCTTTTACTGTGGAAGGCGGGGTTTTATCCCTGGTCAGGGAACTAAGATTGCACAAGCTGCATGGTGTGGCCAAAAAAAAAAAATGCAATTAAGCTCACAAATTTTGGGGAGTCCCTATGATATCAATCAAAGTTCCTCTGAAAGGAAGTTAAATCATGAATAAATTATGGTCCTGGTCCTTAAGAACTTTAAAATCCTAATGGGAATGAAAGCCTGAGGAGGAAAGTCTAGGCAGGTACTCTCTAACTGTAAAATAAGGCAGATACATATTAGAACTATTACAGACAGTAAAGTATCATGAAACTACAGGAAAAAGATCACTAAATCCAGTAGAAGTAGCCTCAGATGCCATCCAGAGGAGTTGGCATCCTGGCCAAGGTGAGACCTGCAGTGATGAGAGGTAGTGGTATTCCAAGGTGCAGAGAACAAAGTGATCAAAGATGCCAAGATGGAAACACACAGGCGACACTCTGGGAACACAGAGTAGACTGGTATGATTAGGTCACAAGGCAAGAGTTTGGGGAGAGGGAGGCTTTAGAAACAGAATGAAAGAAACATGGGTTGGGACCAGAGTTGAAGAACTTTGTACTCTATTCAGCAATTGCATATTTTTGAGTAGGAGAGTGACTGGCCAAAGTGTAAAGAATGGGTTGAAAAGGCAGGAGTGTGCATTAATTTCAGCTTGTACAAATACTACCATGGCCCAGGCTTTGGGATTAGAGCTTAGATTTGGGATTAGAGAATTTTGGGTGACAGAATGGGACAACGAAGAGCTGAAGATGATTCTGCTCTTTCAAGTCTAGGTGACTGGGAGGCTGTTAATACCAGTCACCAAGCAGAAGCACATTTGGGATGGAATAGGTTTGGTTTGGGGCATACTGTTGACATGCCAAAACTGATGTGACATATCCTATTTCCTGATTATTCCTGGGATTGTCCAAGAGGTATCACCATGACTAACATACCATATTGGAACCACCCCTTGGGATAAAGTGCCACAGACACCGTTTGCACATGACACATAATGTTCTTGGGGTAACTGGGAGGTTGATCTGAAAGGCTGGCTGTTCAAGGGTTCAAATCACCTTCATTGCAAAATGTTGACTGAGCACCGACAGGATACCTTAGGCCAAGTACACATCTAGACGATCAAAACTGATGGCCACACGGCAGGGCTATAAATAGTAAACAGCAAACTGAAAAAGCAACCCTCATCCTGAGGAAAAATCGATTTAACATTCTCCCAAATTCCGAAAGGAATTTTTTGTTTTGTTTCAGATGCCCAGCCAGGGACTGTTGTGTGAGATGGAGCCAAAACAGCTTGCCTTAAGTAGGTCTGCAATGGAGGCTAATGAATGTATTGGGTTCTTTTACTGGAACTGTGCTTAAGAACTCAGATTCTGGAGCCAGCCCGCAGGTTAGAACACAATTTCATCACCTACTCCGCGGTGATTTTGGACAAGTTACACAATCTCTGTGCCTCAAATTCTTTACCTGTAAAACAGGCACGGCACATTCGTGAATTCCACAGCCACGACTGAAGACTCCTGGCTGCCAGCTGCTGTGCTAGACAGCGGCGAGGACCACTTTGGGTAGGTAATATTCCAATGTAGAGGGAGGCGGACGATAGAGCTAGTTTCAGAGTGAGAGCCCCATAGCGTAGGAAGAAAATGGGATAATTCCTGTAAAGCGTTTAGTGCAGTAACCCGCGACGGGAAATTCTTTATAAAAGCTACCTATTATTTTATAACTTGCCCCTTCGCACCCAAAACAGGTAGGCTCTCAAGAAAAGCAAGTTATTGAAAATGTCCCCGCCTAAAGACAACTTTCGGGGGTCGGGGGAGGATCGCATCCTCCTCCCTGGAGTCAATGCCCCTTACCTATCCACCAATCCCTAGGGACGTGTTGGAAGGCTCTCTTGTGCTAGAAAAGCCCCCACAAAAAAGCCCCTAAGCCGAGGGGGCATTGTTGGGCTGTTGCAGAGGTAGGGGAAGGGGAACTGACAGCTAATATTCACAGAGAAAACTTCGCCGCCCCACACCGCCTGGGAGTAACAAACCCAAGCTCTTCTGGGCTCCCCCTAGAGCAGGCCGGCCAAGGAGTGTCCCCGCCTCGTCCCCGCCCTCGGCCACGGGGAGCCACCGACCCCCGCCCAGATAACAATGGCGCCGACGGGGGCGGGGCCGCGCGCGCCCCGGGGAAGCGGGCAAGGGGAGGCGGCCCGCGGCCGTAGCCGACCCCGCAGCTCGCTGGGGTCACGTGACGCGGCCGCCCCGCCCCGCGGCCCAGCCCGGACTCTTAAGGCTCTGAGAGGGGGCGGGGGAGCGGATAGAACGGGCGGACGGGGAACGACCGGAAGTGACGAAGGGGCGTAGTCTGCGACGTGCGGCGACGTGGCGGCGAGGCCGGCGCCGGGCGGCGGAAGTGGCTACCGCGCTGGGACTGGAGTGTTTGTGTTTTGGTTAGCGAAGGAGCCGGCGGCCGGCCTGAGGGGAGGAGGGAGGAGGAGGAAGATTTAGTGGGAACTCGAGCGCCGGCGGCGGCGGAGGAGGAGAAAGCAAAGAGGAAGGCGGAGCGGCGAGAGGCGGAGACGGAGACCGACGGGGGCGGCACCGCGGCACGAGCCCCGCACCGTCCAGTCTGAGGGGAGCGGCGAGACGAGGAGACGCGCCACCACCACCGCCTCAGCCTCAGCCTCCTCTCAGGCTCCGCCTGGGACCTGCAGCCGGAAGCTTCGGCGCCGCGGCCCCGCGAGCTGCGGACTCAGGTAACCGAGCCGGCCCTCCGCCTGCGCGGAGCGGGTCGGGACCCCGGGTGGTCCGCGGGCCCTGCCGGCGCGGAGTCCTCCGCCCTTCCCTCTCGCGCGTCGGGGCCCGAGACTGGAGATGGGCCGAACCCGGCGTCTCGACCCACCGGCCCTGGTGACTCATCCTTCGAGGGACTTCGGAGGCCAGGATTTGGGGACCGGCCGAGGGAGCGACGGGTGTCACCCTGTTCCCTTCTCAAGATGGCGCCGCGAGAGAGGGCCGGAGGCCGCGGTTCCGCCTGCTCCGTCCTGGCAGCCCGGGGTTGGGGGGGGGTGGTCTTCGGCCAGAAGCAGGCCGGATTCCGGGGAGGAGGATGGGAGAGACGGCCCAGGGGCCTGGCGGAGCCTGCCTGCTCGGGCGATCGGAGCTGGTGTCAGTTGCTCAGGTGCTCTCGGAGGAGGAACTGGGGCTTCCAGCAGGTGTGAATTTGGGGAGCTCCGCCTACCCCCCGACTCCCTGAGCCGGGTAATGGAGGGAGGAGGCGGCTCGGGAAGCCGGGCTGTCTAGGGACTCTTGTCTCATCGTTGGAAGGTGGTGAACCGCAGCCTTAAACAACTCGGCACAACTAGGTCGCTGAACACACTCACTGGATAGAGCCCTTTAAACGTGCTCTGTTGTTCGCCTCCCTGGAAGCTGGTTATCCTCCTGAGACTCAGACTTTTTCAAGCTCTGAACGTCATAATTCACATATTTGGTTTTTGTTTTTTGCTGAAGTGGTGCCTAAGTGTCCAGTCAATTGCTTTTCACATAACTAGTAGGGAAAAAACCCACATGGACACCACTGCGGTAATTCAGGACAGCTCAGAAACTTTATTCTTAGTGTAAAATGGGGATACTAAAAAGAGCTCGTAGGGTTGCTGTGAGCCTAATTCATAGGATGGTGCTTGGCACAAAATAAGTACCCAGAAACGTAAGCTGCTGTTAGTTTTCATCAAGGAGCACCCAGGAGGACTTTAACTCTAGAATGCCAGGTGTTTTCAAAAGATTTAAAATGCACTTTGTGCAAAATCTTGTGCTTTTGTGAAACAAAAGTTTAAGTAGTGAATGCAACTATTACAAAATGTAACTTTTAACCTTAATGTTATGCTAACTGTATATTTATAATTAGATTTAGATATGTTTTGTTTGAGATCCTTGGAGGGAACTATAATGCAAGGCTTTAAACCTTAAAAGACAAAGCTAAATCATAATCTTTTTTAATGGGCATCTGATGTTTTCCGTGCAATTTTGGGAGGACTGGAAATTCGGAGCATGTTGTCCTTGATGAGTAATTCAGTTTGCTGTTTTGTAGGTAATCAGACAGCTGAAGTGTTTTAGTTGCTATCGTATGTACTATCTGAAGGTGTGGGTGCATTTTCAGTCTACCTGACTTTCTTTTGATACTTGGTCATTATTTCATCAAAGGGGCACTTTAATTGCCAATTTTAAATCCCTGCTGTGTGTTGACCACTGTATTAGAAACTTTTTACATATATAGTTTCTTGTTTACTTCCCACAGCAGTTATGAAAGTTAGGTATACTGGAAATAGAGGCTTTGAAATGAAAGCACTTGCTCCAGCAGAAATTGGTATAGCTAGCCAGGATTAGATCCCCAAATCTGATATGTTTTTGGGGTGGTAGGAGGATAGATGTGGGGTTGGAGCATTTTTTTATTACAGAAAATTTTTTAAATGTACAGAAGTAGGAAGAATAGTATAATGAACCCATCACCTTAGCTTCAGTTATTTTATGGCCAATCTTGTTTTATTTACGCCCCCATTGTTTGGAAGCAACTCAGACCTATTATTTCATTTGTCAGTATTTCAATACGTATTACTAAAAGGTAAGGACTCTTCAAAGCTGCTGTTTAGGTAAGGCAGAGGTGATTTTATTGCCATGAATGTAAGGTCTCATGGATATGTTTATTAATGAGTTCGTGGTCAAGAGGGATTCTTGTATAAACTAATTTCATGGGTAAGGCAAATATCTTATTAGGTACCTAAATGAAATAGAACAGTGATTTGAGAAGGGGAATCACCAGATTTAATGTTATTAGCACATGATCAGCTTTTGATTAAAGATGGAAGAAAACTATGATGATTGATTTGTGAATAGATTGGAAAAGAGTTCTTTGAAAGTTCCCTAATTCTTTGAGATTGAAAATTAGCGTTCTTAGATAATAGTAGAAGACATAGAAGTTGCCCTTCAGGCTAGCTTTTTCTAGATGTGTTAAATAGAAAGTAACGACACATTTGTTAGCTCCAGAACTACAGAAAAGTATAACTAAGACACTAATTCACTCACCACATAGAGAACCACAGTTAACAGTTCCACGTCTGATATACTTGAGCACATCAGAAAACAGTTTTAAGTCTTTTAGGCACCAGACACACCACCTACTTAATACATTTGTTGCTCCAAAACTACCGTTAAATAAACAAAAAACATGTACTGTTTAACAGAAGCCTTCAAATAATAATGGCCAACATTTATTGAGCTGTTACTGTGTTCTAAGGTCTATTCTAAGAGCTTTCCACTTATTAACTTAATTTTACTCAAAACTTTTAACCTAAGTACTTGAGTCACCTTTCAGGTTGCCAGGGTTTGAAACTCAGCTCTGTTGAAGCTCTGTCACAGTAACTGTGTGACCTCAAGTTACTTAACCTCTCTGTGCTTGTTTTCCTCATTTTTAAGGATTGTAATAGTCAACTTTATAGGATTGTTGAGTGGCTGTGTTAAGTACTTAAAATCACCTGGCACAAAATTGAGTCTTTGATAAAGGTTAGCTTTAAAATGTTTTAAAAGCCTTGATTACAGCATGATTTTAGGCTCAAATCTCATGCCTTTACAGTACTGACAAAGGTAGTGAATTAAACTAAATGACACTCAGTGTCTATTAGAAGTTATAATTGTCATGCAATAATGTGTTACAGGCAGAATTTACCAAAGTGATTAATAGTAGATTTGCTTTGTTTTGCTGATTTGTATACTTAATTACTTCATATTTGTTTTTTTACAGGTTTCTCTACCTCCAGAAAGAAAAAAATTGACACCTTGCATCCTGGAAGTTCATTTAAGAGACTGAAATTAGGGACTTCTTTCAAATTTGGACATGGCTAATCGAGGAGCAACAAGACCCAATGGGCCAAATACTGGAAATAAAATATGCCAGTTCAAATTAGTACTTCTGGGAGAGTCTGCTGTTGGCAAATCGAGCCTGGTGCTTCGTTTTGTGAAGGGCCAATTTCATGAATTTCAAGAGAGTACCATTGGGGGTAAGATTTTCTTTTATCCCTTCTTCATTTAATTGAATCATACGTTGACAAATAAGATTTTGCTGTTCTGATTGTATGATGATAGGTATTAAGTAGGTCTCAGAGTGAAGAGCTGAGCAGCAGGCTCAAGCTTTATAACTTGGTTTTTGTTAAGGTAATGTTGTTTAATATTTCGATTTACTGGTTATCCCCAAGATGGTTATATGGAAGCTAAAACACAGATGTAAACATGAGTGGAATCAATGTCCCCAAGTATAAGATTTGATTGATATCTTTCTTGATAATGATTAGAAGCTTCTTCAAGTTAATACATGTTTGTGCTGAATTATATTGGCTTTAGAATGAATAGTGAAAATAGTAAAAGTAAATAGTAAAAGAGTTAACATTAAAATTCTAATTCTAAATAACTGAGGGAAGAGAAAAAGTGAGTGATTAATGAAGAGGGACATGAAAGGGAAATGGGACCTGGAGAGAAAGATGGAAGGAGAGGGGAAAGAGGTAGAGTAAGCACTGCTTACAGTGTTTTTGGTAAGACTGAGGCAAGGGGACGGTAAGATACAGGACAAAGAGGAGACAACTAACAGAGCATTGCTGTGAATAGAAGACAAGAAATTAGATAATTGAACCTCATCAGAGAAATCCACAACTGTATATAGCAGCGGGGCAAAACAGCCTTTTTTGGGCGTCAGTTTCATCTGCCAAATGAAGCTTTTGAATTAGGTACTGTGTGGACAGCTTTAAGATCCGCGGTATTTTGCAAGGAGTGTGTAACTAAGCAGTACCATATTTTTTCCAGGTATTTTATACGTTTTAAAGTCTTACTTTTGAAATATGTAAGGCAGATACCCATTGGCATGTAGCAACTTCTTGGAGTCCGTCTTTCAGGAGCATAACTTTATGCTATGCATTGAGTATATGTTCTCAAGTAAGTACACTTGAGAATTTTATTTGTAGTTTCAGATCCTCCCAATAAGATAAATTACAGAACTCTAGTATCTCCTGGCTTTTCCCTACATACAAGAAATGTAGTAGATAAGTGGTATTTCCACTTTAATAGACTCAGCAGTATAACAGTGATTGTCAGCCCCCTCCATTTGTATGTCATGTTACAATGTGATCCCATTTTAGTATTTTATGGTTTTTATAATGGATGAGCATCAAAAGTATAGTCCATACCATGCAGCTTTTATTTTGATTCAGAAATCTTGGTATTTTAAAAAGCTTTAATGAAGTGTATCACACGTTCTTTGTGGTTTCTTTGTGAATACATTTGTGTGTGTGTATACCGTTTAATAATGAAATATAAAAATATGTATACGTATGATTTAATAATGAAGTATGACCTCTCAAGCTTTAGCCTCCTCCAGAAAGCAAATTGGGCCAAAGTTAACTAGCCCACATGGTAGGAAGAGTTTTAAAGAGTTTGAGGTTATGTCTACCCACCTTAAACTGGTGCAAAAAGTTAGTCATTATAACTGCTTTTTGGCAAGTGATTGTCAGTTGCAGCATTTTCCAAAGTACATATGCATCGTAGGCAAAATACCTGGGCCGATATGTTTGGGACTTGCTATGTGCTAACCCTGCCCCCCTTCACAGTGCATATTAAAATAACAAAAACACTGAAGTACTGTAGTAAAGAACTTAACTCCTGGGAAATGTAGCCTAAGACTAGAACTTTGTTTTTGTTTTGGTTACTCCCGATTATCTTCGAAATGTATTTTTTCCTAATGACATCTAAGGAAGGACATTTAAAAGAGAAATTTAACCCCTTATCAGTTCATCAACATAAATATACATATTCTCTGATATGTGTGTATGTGAGTGTATATATATATATATATATATATATACACATATATATATAAAATCTCCATTTCCATTTAATACCAATTACCAATACCAATACCAATTGTCTACATTTCATTAATGAAATTGTCAAAAGGTTTTCATTCTAACACATAAAACTTCCTTAATATTTTCTACGAGTACAGATTGAGCTGGCTTTTTAAACCAACTTTAGGACTTTACATCCCAATTTCTATGTTAATGGTTACTGGCTGGATACCTTTCCACTATGTTGACCACATATTAATATCCTTAGGAGGTATGACAGTGCCATTATGATTACAGCTGTGAGCCCTGGATTTTTTGTTTGTTTTTGAGAGATAACTGACATAATATTGTGTAAGTTTAAGGTGTAAGACGTATTGGTTTAACTTGCCTACAGTTGAGCACTGTTTTTTTTATGCTCTTTGCTAGCAGCTCTTCACTCTTAAGGACTAGATTAGAATCTAAGCATTTAAGGATCTCAAGGTTTGAGCTATTTAAGGTCTGTAACTTGTAGGTAATATGTCTTTTTGTTTTGGCTGATGTGTGGTAGGAGCTGTCTAAAAATGAACCTGGCCAGATGTTTTACATTTCATCTGTTCTTTATTTTTTACTTAACTGTTGATGTTTAATAACATTAGTTGCGGTCTGAAGAGCTCACTTAAAATTTTCATCTCTGGTTGTGTTGTAAGGTGGAAATCATATACTGCACTCTTGAATTTGTGTATTCTAGAACCTTATATTCATCAAGAACATCAAGGTTTCTTTAGTTTTTGTGGTTCTTCCTAAACACGATAGCTTGATTTAAGAATCCATGTTGTCTCACAATACCCCACACCCCTGCCCCTTGGCTCTATAGCACTCATAATGAGATAGATAGTTAGGTGGTGGGTTTAGCGCTTTGGGGAGTTCTAGCTTATTTGTAGGGGTTTTAAGTCTGCATGACATTTACGTTCCCATTGTTTGTCTGAGACTAGCCCATAAGGTTAGCAGGGAGCATTAGGCTCAGAGGGTTGTCATCCTTCTTGCTATTTCATCTGGAGGC
This sequence comes from Lagenorhynchus albirostris, assembly GCF_949774975.1. Taxonomy (NCBI): domain Eukaryota; kingdom Metazoa; phylum Chordata; class Mammalia; order Artiodactyla; family Delphinidae; genus Lagenorhynchus; species Lagenorhynchus albirostris. The sequence continues at coordinate 7,633,089 of NC_083099.1, read as the reverse complement.
ACATAGCTCTTCAGTAAATACTTGTTGGATGTTTGGACTGGCCATCTTTCATTTAACACCTTGAACACCTAAAGATTTATCTTAAGTTTTAACAAGTCTTCCACGTGATTCTAGTACATGCCAAAGTTTGAGAACCCCTGCTTTCTGTGTTCTGAGGAGCCAGTATTACATTTACACTACATATTAAAGTTCTCCCACAAATGGAATAATTGCTTTTCTTTTTTTTAAACTGTAGGATTTTTTTAAAACTTGCTGTTCATCTAACTCCTGCAGTTTGAGAATTTCAAGTATTATGTACTTGGTTACATTACATATTAACCTGTTATTTCTTTGTATGGGAACCCCTTCCTGTTAACCTGCTAGGCCTCTTTAAGAGAGCATGGCTCCTTCTCTGTTCCATCAAGGATACCCTGCCTTGTCTTTACTTACGGGAGTTAGAATATCCATAGTTTTCAGTTATCTGTACTGATGCTGTTCCCTTTTATTGCCACAAATAATCAAGGACTGGTTATACACGAAATTAAAGAAATAAGTGCCGCCTTTTTTAAGCTATTTTCAGCAGTTATTAACCCTAAGTAGAGTGTCTGAAATAATTATTTCAGGGTTGTTTTTACTGGAAGAACAAAGTTTATTCTATATTTAACATCCGTCCAGTTTTCTCTAAGGGGCTACCAGGACTTGTTCTTCTATTCAGATTCAAAAACATCTGGGGGAAAAATTATTAAAATTAAGAAAAACAAGGTTGGTTTCAAAGTTATTATTAACAGTCTTTTACCTTACCTTATCAATTTACAACCAGGACCTTCTTAAGAGTCGAGCGTGTGGTTAAGAAAGGGGTGGCGAGCGGCTCTATATCCACATTGTTTGATTTAAAATTCTAGCTCCAGCACATACCACGTATCATCTGAGGCAAGTCATACCCAGCTTTATTTGTGTCTTATATGAAATGGAAATAATAGTACCTTACTTGAGGTTTTTGGTAAGGATTAAATGAAAGTGCATATACATTTCTTGGCACAATGCCTAGCATTGAGTAAAATGCTTATTAAATATTAGCTATTACCATCACCACCATTACTTTTTGCTGAGTCATTTTTATCACTGTTGATATTTTTGTTGTATTGTCATGACATGACATTATTTTAGAACCGTGACTTTTCCACCTAGTGCAGAGCATTCAATTTAGGATTTGACAGTGTTAAAGAATTTTATGTCCAGATTTTCTCCTCTTGGGAGATAAAGTTTCTTATTAAAATTTATAGGAACAAATGAGATGTAAAAACCTTTATGAGCAGGTACTTCCTAAATTTGAGCCTTTCCAAAAATGGAGTTTTTGCAGATTCCTTCAAGTAAATAGCATGAACATATACAACTAAGTTTCTTTAAGTTCTGTATGGTAGATTCTTGCTTAACCCTCCCACCATTTGTTGATTTTCAAAAAAGCGGTTATTTATGTATGTTACATTAAATGCCTGCTCCCCACATCAACTAAGATATTTTGGAAGTTTTCTCAGAGAGAGAAGTTACACAGTTAGATAGAATACGACATGTATGTACATACTAAATTTGCTTCCTAAACTGAAAAATAAAAGCAGCTAGAAAATTTAAATCTGAATAACTCATATTTTTCCTGTAGTAGTAAGCTTCCTACTATTGCCCTTCACTTGTTAGCTGTAAGAAAGACTTGTTTGTGTAATTGTAATCTGTGCATTTGTTTACTTCCTTTATCTTTTTGCATCTGCATATTGTTTTCAATTAAAAGTACTTTTGAGAAAGGATAGAAGACCTAGGGACAAACCACCAGCATATAGTTTGCAATTCATGAGAAAAATGCTTTTTGAAATATTCATTATTCTTTCTGTTACAGTGAGAGTTAAAATTTGTGGGAGTTTATCTTTTGGTTCTAACTGAAAGAATATTACCTTTCTGCATAATAAAATTTCCTTCTAGAAAGTACATATTCAGTATTTGAGATAGGTTGTATTACTAGGAGAAATTGGTAAAGATTTGGTATTTTATATGTTTGTACCAGTTCTGACCTAAAAAATTTTAATAGTCTTAACATCAGTTATTCCCCAGTGTTCCAGTTTAAAATGTTATCATATGTGGCTACTGAAGCATTGCTGTGAATTAGGAGCCAGTAAGCTTAGCTTCAATCCTGGCTTCCTTTTACAAACAGCACTGTTTACACATTTATAAAATGAGAAGAGTAAGCTAAATAAGGATTCTTTTAGGGCAGACTTTTTTTAAAGTGTGTACTCTCCTCCACATTAAACAATGCAATCAGTATAGTTAAACCTTTTCTTCCTCTTAAAATTTATTTCACAATTTGGGATCATGAACGTCTGTTTTTGCCCTGTCTTACTTAATTCATCGATGCCCTCTGGTGTTGCTGAAGTGTTCAAAGCTGTTTGGTAGAATGATTTTGCCAGTTAGCTCTAAGTATGGTGAACTACTTCTGTTGATTCACTAATTTGCTGGGAAATAAGATTATCAAGCTTTTCAGAAATTCATTTACTCAACAAATTTACCAACCTCCTAGCACTGTGCTAAATATTAGAAACCAAAGTTAACCTTTCCACCTTTTGGGTCTTACACCATAGTAATCTGAGGTTACTTATATGCAGTCTTCCTTACGATGCATGCTGAATTAATTCATCATTTGGAGTTATCATTGAGAGCCTTTTGTTGCCAGGCCTCTTGGTGGCAAATAGGGATGTATTAGAGTGAGAAAGGCAGCAGGAGTAATTCCAGAGGCGTTTGATTTTTGATCATTGGCTATTTTGATGTAAACATGAACTGCAACTACCAAATTACTAAATTCCTCAAGATGAGAGTGAAGTCACATATTGGATTTTGAAAATAAGAAATAATCCTTAGAATTTTACAAGTGTTGCAAAACAGTATTTGAGGGAAGTGCTGGTGAACAACATTCACCCTCTTTTCCAGGTAATATAGATGAGGAAGGGTAACAGCAGGATGAGGAACCAGTCATTTGTGGTTTTAGCCTGTTTGCAAAGCTGAAGATAGCAGTCACTCTTTGGATTCAAAAAGAAGAGATACCTTGATGATATGGGACTGTAGTCACTCTAATGATCAGGCACCTTCAGTGTTTCTCAGTTAAAAAAATAGTTACTTAGGGATTTCAGTGGTTCAGTGGTTAGGACTCCTGCTTCCACAGCCAGAGGGTGCGGGTTCGATCCCTAGTTGGGGAATTAAGATCCCACGTGCCATGTAGCACGGCCAATAAAAAAAAAAAGTTATTTATCCTCACATAGAACGAGAGCCAAGAGGGGTTCCACTTAGTTGATACCAATTCTATTTGAGGTGTAATGTGAATGTATCTTGGACACATAGGGTCCTTTAATATTAGAGGGCTTGAACTTGAACTTAGACAATCCTAACTTTCTCATCTATTGTATTCATAAGTAATTTGTAAATTTTAGAAAAATGTGACCTCAAGGAAGTACAGGGTAATTTTAGGATAGCTTGTAAGGTAATTTTTAAGTTAGCTCCATGTCATATGATGCAGTCATAGAGCTTATACAGCATTCTCACAGTGTCATCTGGACCTTACCATAGCTATATGAGGAAATACTAATCTTATAGATGAGGAAACTGAGGCAACAAAAGTGATTTGCCTGAGGTTTTGCAACTAAGTGACAGCTGGGATTAAAGACAGATCTTTCTTCATTGCCACCTGTATTCTGGAATTGATAAAGTTTAGGGTCAGGATATGCATGACATAAGCATTCTGTTATAAAATGTGTGGTACTTGGCAGGTACAGAGCCCCTTATATATCGATTTATTGATATAAGGAAAATAATGTGAAAGTATTTTTAAATAAAAATTCAAATCACTCATGTTCCAAAGTGAGCACCACTGTGTTCATTTTTATGCCCTCCACATGTATCACATTTTTATTATTTCATTGATTTGTTCTTATAAGTCAAATCTCAAATGGTTGACATCGAAAAGTCTCCCTCCTGTCTTCTACCCACTTAGTTCTTTTTCCCAGAGGTAGTGTTACTTTGTCCTTGCAAAGTTACTATTATATTTATATCTGTGTATTTTCTCCTTTTTATGCAATTTGAAACATACCAGACCTACTGTAGTATACTTTTTATTTTTCACTTTAATACTGTCCCAGTTATCTACTGCTCAGAAACAAATGAACCCAAAGCTTAGTCATTTAAAACAATTATTATCTCTTTTGTTTCTGGGGGTTGAGTGGGCTTAGGTGATTTTCTGATGTCATGGGTGGCAGTCAGTGCTGGGGCTAGAATCATCTCAACACATCTGGCAGCTCATTCTGGCTATTGGTTGGGACCTCAGCTGGGGCTGTCAGCCAGAACACCTGCATGTGGCCTTGCCACCTGGTTTGGGTTTCCTCACAGCATGATGGCTGGGTTCAAACATGAATATCCCCAAAATACCAGGCAGAGGCTGGGTAGCTTTTTATGACCTACCTCCCAGAAGTTCACATAGATAGTGTCAATTATGTTCATATCACAGGCTTGTACAGATTTGAGGAAAGTGTCAGTGTCATGTTGTCACAAGAATGTATGTGAAATCTTCTGGCCATCTTGGAAAATACAGTCTGATTTGTCATATCATTTTATGAAGAGCATCCTCATTTTTTTCTTGACTGTATCAACATTCCTTTGAATGGATCATAATCAATATGCTTTATCAGTTCTAGTTTCAGATTTGCACATTGTTTTATATTTTGGGACGTTAACAGTGCTGCATTGAATAATTTAATTCATAGTCATTTCTCACATATTCCAAGTATTTCTGTAACATAAATTCCTCGAAGTTGATTGCTGTGTCTTAGGTTATATACTTTTGTAATTCTGATACATTTTTCCACACCGCCCTCCAACCAGCAACACACAGAATGCCTGTTATCCTATTTTACTAACTCAAGGTAGCATCATACTTACAGATCTTTGCCATGCTTATGTACATTGATCTCTGCATTTTTGGTTTTTTTTTTTTTTTTTTTTTTCCCCCAGTATGCGGGCTTCTCACTGCTGTGGCCTCCCGCCGCGGAGCACAGGCTCTGGACGCTCAGGCTCAGCGGCCATGGCTCACGGGCCCAGCCGCTCCACGGCATGTGGGATCCTCCCAGACAGGGGCATGAACTCGCGTCCCCTGCATTGGCAGGCGGACTCAACCACTGCGCCACCAGGGAAGCCCCAGAACTTTTATTTTAAGCTCACTTAGTGGATAGGCTTATTGCTAAGCATTAAAAGAGTCACTTTCAAGGCCAGTAATTTTTTTAAAGTCTGGTAGATTTCCTTGAGACTTGGGAAGTATTAAGTGCTAGGTTCTTAAACCAAATGGAGAAGGGATATCACTAAGGAGAAGGGGGAAAGAGGCCTCCTTTGCAAAATAGCCAGGGCACAATCCTTGCACATTATCTTTGATTTTCTTTAGTTTGAAAATTATATGCCTGGGAGTAGAATTTTCAGCATTTCTCTTTCTTGGTGTTCTCTGAGCTTTTTGGATCTGTAATTCGGTGTCTGACATTATTTTGGGGAAATTCTCAGTCTTCATTGCTTCACATATTCTATTCCTTTCTTCTCCTCTGGTATTCCCGTTATGAATATAGTACACCTTTTGTAGTTGTCTCACAGTCCTTGGATATTCTGTTCAGTGTTTTTCAGTCTTTATTCTCTTTATATTTCAGTTTTGGAGGTTACTATTGATAGACCTCAAGGTCTGAGGTTCTTTCCTCAGTCATGTGCAGTCATCTAATAAGCCCATCAAAGGCATTCTTTATTTCTCTTATGGTATTTTTGACCTCTGGCAATTTTGGGGTGTTCTTAAGATTTCCATTTCTCTGCTGACATTGTCCATCTATTCTTGTATTCTGTCTTTACCATTAGGGTCCTTAGCACATTAATCCTAGTTGTTTTAAATTCCCAGTCTGGTAATTCCAGCATCTCTGCTGTTCCTGGTTCTGATGCTTGCTCTGTCTCTTCAAACTGTGTTTTGCCTTTTAGTATGCCTTGTGATTTTTCTTGCTAGCTGGATATGATATACTGGGTAAAAGCAAGTGCCATAAATAGGCCTTTAGTAGTGCAGTAAAGAGGTGTGTGGGGGGGACCATTCTACAGTCCTGTGATTAGGTCTGTCTTTTAGTGAGCCTGTTTGTCTAAACAGTGAACTTCACAAGTGGTTATCAGTTTTTTCCTACCCCCCTTGGATTGAGACAGGATGGCTAGAATGGACTGGAATTAGAGATTTCCCTTCTCCCACATGGAAGGATAGAACTGGCTTGAGTTGGATATTTCTTCCCCCAAGTCAGTTAAGAGTCTGATAATACTCCAACAGGTTAACTAGTTAACTAGTTTCTCATGGGGACAGGCTTTGTTAAGAACATGCTAGTCTGGTTTATTTCAAAATGGTTCCTTTTCCTCCTACCTTGCCAGAAGCAGGCAGGGATTTTTCTCTGATATGTACTGTGAGAACCTGATCAAGTTCCTGGATGTAAAACTCACAAAAGTCTGGTGCCCCCCTCCTCCCCTATGTCTGGTGGGTTCCCCTGGAGTTTTTAACTCAGATTTGTCCATACCTAACCTCCAGCAATTTGTCAATTACAGTTTCCTACACCAGCACTGGTTTCCTCAGGTTTCTGCCCTTACATGTTGTGGTTTTCTGTATCCACCTGGCTTGTCTCTCCAATTTGGGGGACAACAGATTGCCCTGTGACCTCACTTCTTTTTCAGATCTAAGAACAACTGTTGATTTTTCAGTTTACTTAGGTTTTCATTTGTCAGGATGGAGTGGCGACTTCTAAGTTCCTTATATGCAGAACCAGAAGTCATCTTTGCTTGCACATTATAGGAATTTTTTAAAATACTGTTTAAACTATTTAACAAAGTGTCTGTTAAATGTCTTTCATGGACATATATCCCTTAAAGCTGAGTTAATTTCATTAACTTTTTCTCTTGATGTTTGTTGGGGAGCATTTGTCTGTTACTAGCTAATAGCTTTTAACAGCCTCTCCCCTTTCTCCCATTTCTTCACCTTTCCTCTTTGTGATGTGTGCCTTCATTCTGCTTCCCAGTTTAGTATTTGGAACATGATTGTTATATAAAACCCATCAGGTGAGTAAAGACTTTAAGGATTGTGCCCTTGGTGTGGTAACCACAGACTCTCAGCCTTGAAGGTTCAAATATTGGTTTTATCAGTTCATTCTAGGGTGATTGGGTTTGGGATACTAACTTAATACTAACCAAGTTCAAACTCCTACGACTAATTTTAAAACAGTGTACATTAATGTACTATCAGAAATATTAGTATGATAATGTTCAACTAGTGACATGTGACTAGCTTATGTCCTGGCTAGTGATTCCCTTAGAAGAGTTGGGTGTCCTTTAAGAGTAACTGTCAAGCTATAATAGTAAAAGGAAAACACATTGACCTCTGTTACTCCCATATTATTTCTGAAAAAAATTGCATGAATTCGTCTTTTAAAAAGTATATCTTCCTCCTAGATAATGTTGGAGAAAAACTGATCCTCATTTTGCATGACTTCATGCAGACTTCCCTATGTATCATTAATATTTTCCAAGATTGCGTTCATTTGGCAACAGTTATCTTTAGATGTTGCTTGAATGATTTTTGTTGTGGTAAAATACACGTAATAAAAATTTTACAGTTTTAACCATTTTAAGTGTGCAGTTTTATGGCATTAGGTATATTCACATTGTTGTGCAAACATCATGTCCATCTTCAGAACTTTTTTATCTTGCCCAACTGAAACCCTATCCATTAAACAATAACTCCCTATTTCCCCACTCCGCCCCCCACCTGTGGCAAATACCATCCTACTTTCTGTCTGAATTTGACTACTCTAGGAACCTCACTCATATAAGAGAAATTATATGATAGTGTCCTTTTATGACTGGCTTTTTTCACTTAGCGTGTCATCAAGGTTCATCCATCTTGTAAACGTGTCAAATTTTTCTTCCTTTTTAAGTCAGAATAATATTCCATTTTATGTATATACAACATTTTGCTTATTTTATCCTTTGATGGACTCCTGGGTCTCTTCCACCTTTTGGCTATTGTGAATAACGCTGCTGTGAACATTGGTGTACAAATATCTTTCACATCTTTTGGACATATATCTGGAAGTGGAATTGTTGGATCATATGGAAATTCTGTGTTTAGTATTTTTGAAGAATTTCTATACCGTTTTCCACAGTGGCTGTACCATTTTATGTTCCCGCCATCAGTGCACAGGGGTTTCAATTTCTCCATATCCTGGGAACTCTTGTTTTCCCTTTTGATAATAGATATTCTGATGGGTGTGAAGTGGTATCTCATTGTGGTATTGATTTGCATTTTCCTGTTAGTGATGTTGAGCATCGTTTCATGTGCTTCTTGGCCGTGTGGTTGTGTGTGTGTGTGCGTATGTTTTTTGGTTTTTTGGCCATGCTGCATGGCTTGTGGGATCTTAGTTCCCTGACCCAGGGATCGAACCTGGGCCTCAGCAGATAAAGTGCCAAGCCTTAACCACTGGACCACCAGGGAATTCCCAGCCATTTATCTTTGGAGAAATGTTTATTAAAGTCCTTTGTCCATTTTTTTAATTGGGTAGTTTGGATTTTTGTGTTGCTAAGTTGTAGGAGTTTTGTGTATATTCTGGATATCAGTCCTTATCAGATGCTTATTGGTCTTTAAGAATGAGTTCAATATGATGAGTATTTATATAGATCATCTCATAAGTTGGATTTACTTTGGGAATATGGCCATCTTTTTATTTTTTGTTTGATTAATTTATGCCATCTTTATTTATTTTTGAATTTTTGAATTTTATTAAATTTTTTATAGAGCAGGTTCTTATTAGTTATCCATTTAATACATACTATACATACTATGTCAGTCCCAATCTCCCAATTCATTTCACCACCATGACCCCCTGCACCACTTTCCCCCCTAGTTGTCCATACGTTTGTTCTCTACATCTGTGTCTCTGTTTCTGCCCTGCAAGCCGGTTCATCTCTACCATTTTTCTAGGTTCCACATATATGTGTTATGCGTTAATATATGATATTTGTTTTTCTCTTTCTGACTTCACTCTGTATGACAGTCTAGATCTATCCACGTCTCTACAAATGACCCAATTTCGTCCCTTTTTATGGCTGAGTAATATTCCATTGTATATATGTGCTACATCTTTTTTATCCATTCATCTGTTGATGGACATTTAGGTTGCTTCCATGTCCTGGCTATTGTAAATAGAGCTGCAGTGAACATTGTGGTACATGACTCTTTTTGAATTATGGTTTTCTCAGGGTATATGCCCAGTAATGGGATTGCTGGGTCATATGGTAATTCTATTTTTAGTTTTTTAAGGAACCTCCATACTGTTCTCCATAGTGACTGTATCAATTTACATTCCCACCAACAGTACAAGAAGGTTCCCTTTTCTCCACACCCTCTCCAGCATTTGTTGTTTGTAGATTTTCTGGTGCCCATTCTAACTGGTATGAGGTGATACCTCATTGTAGTTTTGTATTTCTCTAATAATTAGTGATGGTAAGCAGCTTTTCATGTGCTTCTTGGCCATCTTTTTTCTTTTTTTTTTTTCTTTTTTGTGGTACGCAGGCCTCTCACTGTTGCAGCCTCTCCCGTTGTGGAGCACAGGCTCCGGACGCGCAGGCCTAGCGGCCATAGCTCACGGGCCCAGCTGCTCCGTGGCATGTGGGATCTTCCCGGACCGGGGCACAAACCCGCGTCCCCTGCATCAGCAGGCGGACTCTCAACCATTGCGCCACCAGGGAAGCCCATGTATGGCCATCTTTTATATATGATCTCTATGTTTTGTATATAGAGATCATATAGAGATCAAAGTATATATTTATACTTTGTTGCCAGGCTTTTGGAGTGTTTTCTGTTTGGGCTTAATCACTGTGTACGCTTTCCTTTCTGCCCCAATCTATTTTTATCCCCTTTCTTACCTTCCTCCTTGCGTTAGTTGAACTGTAACTCTTCCAAGAATACGTGGTCTTCATCTTCTTTGCTGCCATGGTCTACTGGGTACTCTCTTCTATACACATATACAGTTGAAAATAAAAAATGGCCGCAGCTTTTATTTTGGCCGTTGTTGGCTTTTAGACCATCCATATATTCTTTTTTTAAAGATTTATCATTTATTATTTATTTATTTTATTTATTCTTGGCTGCTTTGGGTCTTAGTTGCGGCATGCAGGATCTTTCGTTGCGGCTTGCAGGCTCTTCATTGTGGCGCGTGAGCTTCTCTCTAGCTGCGGCACACAGGTTCCAGAGCGCGTGAGTCCTGTAGTTTGCAGCACACGTGCTCTCTTGTTGAGGTGTGTAAGCTCAGTAGTTGTGGCCTGCGGGCTTAGTTGCCCTGCGGCATGTGGGATCTTAGTTCTCTTACCAAGGATCGAACCCACCTACCCTGCATCGTAAGGTGGATTCTTGCCACTGCACCACCAGGCAAGTCCCATAGACCAGGGGTCCCCAACCCCCCGGGTCGCAAACTGGTAACGGTCCGTGACCTGTTAGGAACCGAGCCACACAGCAGGAGGTGAGCGGCAGGCAAGCAAGTGAAGCTTCATCTGCTGCTCCCTATCTTTCCCCATGGCTCGCATTACCTCCTGAACCCCTCTCCCCCAATCTGTGGAAAAATTGTCTCCCATGAAACTGGTCCCCAGAGCCAAAATGGTTGGGGACCACTGCCATAGACCATCCATATCTTTGTCTGTGTACGATTTTATCATCTGAAGTCAGTGCTCATCTGTCTGATAAAATTCATTATATTATCTGATAAAACTCATTATATTGTATTATAATACTACTGCCACTGATAGTCATTTTCCCAACAAACCAATTTCTTCCTTCACAGATAACTTTGATACCTTGTTCTTGATGCCAGTTGGTCAGTTTCTGCCATCTTTCTCCCTGAAGTTTGATCCAGATCCATCGAACCCAACCATTGAATTACTTGGCTCTAAAAACCTTTGCTTCCCCTACACCTCACCTCCAAACAACCTCTAACTTGGATTTTATGTTCACAAGCCCCTGATCAGCATCTGAGATGTTGAACAAGGCTCTTCCCCTCTCTAACAACTATATCCTTTCAGTTTTAATAGGGCATCAAATCCACCACTTCCATGAAAGTTTTATGTAAGGGAGGACGTAGTCATGGAAAAAAAAATATTTTTATATATATATGTATGTATGTATATATATATATATTTGTGTGTGTGTGTATGTATGTGGGGTTTTTTGTTTTTCTTTTTTTTACTTTTTGGCAATTAAGAGGTCATTTTATTAGTATTTTAAATTTAGTTGCATCTTAATACTTAACCAAACCATCAGTGCCTTTTCACTTATACATTAGGTTATTTCTTATTATTAAATACAAAAATACTTTGAACTTAAAGGTGTGTTCTCCCTACGCTCCTGCTCCCATATCATCTTTTAGAGATTCCATGAGATACTAGGTTAACAAATAGAGTTTTCATGGCTTTGCCACGTGTTGGCAAAATTATTTCAAAACAGTTAATACAGTATCTCCAGCAGAGCATCAGTTTTTGCTACACTCTTTTATTTTCTTTTTTTAATTTTGCTAAGTTAAGGGATAATACTTAACTATTTTTGCTGTGAGGATGATTTCATTGATTACTAGTGGTGTTGATTTTTTTCTGTGTTACATACCTTTTGTGGATTTTCTTGCACATTTATCTTTGATGCTTTTGGAGTTAAGATTTATATGAACTTTCTACATATTAAAAATTAATCTCATAATATCCACTATAGAAATTTTTCTAAATGAGTTTGTCCTTGTGTTTTGAGTGTATGATACATGTTTTACAAACCTGAAGTCTTTAATTTTTATATAATCAAACCTGATAGTCTTATAGGATTTTTGGTCAGTTCTAATAAAGTAATTCTTTTCTATCAAATTTGATAAAATAATAAGTTGAGGTTTGGGGTGATATTGGTTCCTTGGTTTTTCCTTTTTTGCCCTTCTGTTTAGTTCATGTAGAATCATTTTAGGTGTTAGTTTAAACTTTTTTTTATGAGTTGTTAACCTTTGGTTAATGCTATTGATTTTGGATGTTCTTTCCCTTGCCCAGTGTATTGCAGTGTCTCCTCCTTGCTTACTATTTATCGAGGTCTTACATATTATAGGCCTTTGGTATTTGCAGGTTTAACATTTACAGTTTCACCAACTCTCAGCTGACCCCAAGGTCTGTCATTCAGTAATTTGTAGTTTTGCTGAGACTGAAGTGTTACTTGCTTACTGCCAAGCTTGCAAATAGGAACTGATCGTGGAAGCCCAAAGAGGAAGCCTATTAGACAGGCCAGCACCTGCATCTCAACGCAGCTTTGTTTTTCTTTACTTGTCGTCGCGTACACAGTAACTCTCGAAGTGATAAAAGCTGTTTCTTTGTGAAATGTGGGCCCGAAAAGAAAACCAACTGCTAGTGCTGGTGATGGAAGTGAAGAGAAAATGAAGAGGTCTAAGAAAGTGATGGTTCTTAGCCAGAAAATAGACGTTTTGGATAAATTAAAGTGGTTTTGCAGATTCAGGTAAGTTGGTGGTTGGTTAATGTTGCTACAGTATTTATGTAGTAGTTTATATTTTGAGTGCTAGAGTTTATTTTTACAACTTTGTAAAGGACTAGTAATGTACTTTTAGAAGCACTGAGGATTTGAAGATGTCAGCTGTACTTCACTGACTTTTATGGGGGAAGTTAAATACTTTGGTAGTATTTGAAACCTTGAGAACTTTGGAAAATCTTGATGGTCTTTGTGTTATATAATGTTTATAATACTGGGTTATCCTATTCCTATATTTCTGCCCTTGTGGCACTACAGCACTTCTAAGTAGTTCTAATGTGTTTTTGACTGTACCCTAAAACTCATTCCACTGGCCTCTAATATTGGTCTTTTTTCTCCTCCCCCCGTAATTATGCTCTTTTTATCATATCACATTAACAGTATGGTGTTACCCAGGTAAAAAGATCTTGTTGGTACTTTGAGATTGTGTTTGTTACATAATAACTTGAGTAGAGAGAGGCCTTTTGAAATACCTGTTTTTTCCCATTTGGGAACTGTATCTAGTCAAAATAGCCCCCAAATAGTTGTACATATCTTTCATGGACTTCAGCAAACTTTTTGGACATTTATATGAACTGAGATTTATTTTAGATATTGAATATGGACAAGAATAGCTAGTTTCTCAAGGAACTTCCTAGTCTAGGAGAAGATAATGTAAACCAGTGATTATAAAGTGTGAAACGTGTTCTTGCATAGGGAACTCTGGGAGCACAAAGGTAGGACCTGCTTAAAAGGGTGTGATGAAGGATGGCTTCTGAGAGGAGTTGAGTGAATTGATTGTTCTTATTCTTTGTTAATTTGATAGGGATCCAGTCTCCTCCCAGCATAACACTGAAATCTGGTCACTGCCTGTGTTTGTAAGGCTGTTTCTTTGATCTGTTCCAGCCAATTTAAGGAATTTACTATGTGCTTTATTTTAGCTGACGCCTTTGGATTTTCATTTCAGGCTTCTTGCCTCTTCCAAATAATGTCTCTTTCCAATAATTTATTACATTAATTATTATAAGAATATCTGAAGTGATATTACATAATCGTGATGGTGGACATTCTCTTCTGGTTTCTAGGTTTAGAGAGATTGCCCTAAGAGCTTTGTGCAAAGTGCAGGTTTCAGGCTTAAGGATGGAATGGACGCTTGATACATTTTTTAAAAATTTATTTTATTTATTACTTTTGGCTGTGTTGGGTCTTCGTTGCTGCATGCAGGCTTTCTCTAGTTGCGGTGAGTGGGGGCTACTCTTCGTTGCGGTGCGCAGGCTTCTCGTTGCGGTGGCTTCTCTTGCTGTGGAGCACGGGCTCTAGGCGGGCGGGCTTCAGTAGTTGTGGCACGTGGGCTTCAGTTGTTGTGGCTCGCGGGCTCCAGAGCGCAGGCTCAGTAGTTGTGGCGCATGGGCTTAGTTGTTCTGCAGCATGTGGGATCTTCCCGGACCAGGGCTAGAACCCATGTCCCCAGCACTGGCAGGCGGATTCTTAACTGCCTGGTGGCGCAGTGGTTGAGAGTCCGCCTGCCGATGCAGGGGACACGGGTTCGTGCCCCGGTCCAGGAGATCCCACATGCCACGGAGCGCCTGGGCCCGTGAACCGTGGCCGCTGAGCCTGCACGTCCGGAGCCTGTGCTCTGCAACGGGAGAGGCTGCAGCAGTGAGAGGCCCGCGTACCGCAAAAAAAAAAAAAAAGTAAATAAATAAAAATACTGATTCTGCATGAGAACTTTTCGTGACTGGGAAAAAGTGACATAGTACTTTCTTGGTATCCTTTATCATAAATACAGGATTTTTAAAAATGGATATTTTTGCTAATTTTGGATGGTAAAAGAAGTTTGAATTGGAGTATATTTTAAATATGACTAGCCAATTGTGAGAATTCACAGAACCCTAATAGAATTAACTCAAAATAAAGAAATTTCCAATCATGATGGTTGCAAAATTGAGAAGATTATAGTTTGTTGATACCAAAGCCAGTACAGCAGTCAGTTGACCTAATAAAAATAGCACAGAAAATAAATGTTATGTCTAATATAGAAGAGATGTAAATCAAATTAGACTTGGTTTATTCAGCACATTGGTATTAACTAGTAATCTCTTAAGATTAACATCACTCGTAAACTGCTACAATTTACAGGATTGGATCATAATTCTCTTGCATGGGAGGACAGAGTTTTTGAAAACTTTATAACTTAATTCTATGCCAGTTTCAGAGGAGTTGAATACATCTTGAGCTGAAAGAAAAAGGAAAGAGCTTACCAACTAAAATTGAGTGATAGAGCAGCAGGGTTTAACTACCAAAGTTAATGAAAGAAAGGAACTGTAAGGTGTTCTTACTGTTGGCCAGCATGCTGGGGAAAATGGCTGTGTGTAGGTCTTTGGTGCAGCTAACAACATCTAAAAACTTACTCTAAGAGTTATATTTTAAAGTTCAATTCACTTGATTATCATGTACCTCTTATAAGTCAACTTATTTTCAGAAGCATCCATGTGGTGTTTTTCCTGATGTTTATTCTTAGAGCCAAGAGAATCATACTTATAATAGACATTTTACTTCATATTGTTCTCAGGAAGCAATTGAGAAAATAAATGATACAGTAATTCTTTGCAGGATGTGACAGCAATCTCTTAATTTTAAAAGGAGGAATATCATTATAAGATGCTACTTTATTATTAAGATTAAAATCTCAGAAAAGAACAGGTGGAAAAAGTACAAATCACAAAATCCATAAGGCAAGGAATGAAAGCTAGGAGTTAATATTGAATCTCTATTAAACAAATTAAGTCTAGGTTGAGGTAATAACGATTATAAAAATTAGTGTCGATGTTTTGATGGAATAATATAAAAAATATATTGATTTAGTGGTAATGGACTGGGACTAAATTCCCAGATTATGCCAATTAAACCCAGGAGAATGGAGCAAGAGGTATGCTGTTGTCAGTATAGATGGTAGTTATAGGTATGCTGATCCACCTTGCCCCCAGTTTTTCAAGAATATCAATGGGCTTCCCTGGTGGCGCAGTGGTTGAGAATCCACCTGTCGGTGCAGGGGACGCGGGTTCTGTGCCCCGGTCCGGGAGGATCCCACGTGCCGCGGAGCGTCTGGGCCCGTGAGCCATGGCCGGAGCCTGTGCTCCGCAACGGGAGAGGCCCGTGTACCACAAAAAAAAAAAAAAGAAAGAAAGAAGGAAAGAAAGAAAGAAAATATATATATTTCTTAAGTCATGTTACAATTTAAAGTTTTTAGATACACAATTTGTAAAACAATTTAAGAACTTTAAAAAACTTATTTAATATTACAACACACTTTTTAAGAATGTAGGAAACACTTTCAAGCTGTGATTTTACTATGAAGGTTTTTATGTGTAAGCATATATTTATCTAGCTTTGAAGCATAGATCTTACAGGTATTTAAAGCCACTATTAACTGTGGGTATGCAGTATATCAGGTTTCTAGGTGTTTTCTGTAGTATTAAAATATTAGTAGGAAAATGATAAACTTATTGCAGACATTTTCTTCTTTCAGCTGCTTTTCTAACTCAAACGGTGTGTCTTGATGACACAACAGTAAAGTTTGAAATATGGGATACAGCTGGTCAAGAACGATACCATAGCCTAGCACCAATGTACTACAGAGGAGCACAAGCAGCCATAGTTGTATATGATATCACAAACGAGGTAAGTAGAAATGCATTCTACAAAGAAACTTGTTTGAGTATCCATTTTTGGTATTCAGAATTTCAATTATAGAAAAGATTTTTTCTTAATCTTTTTTTGTTAGCCAAGCATGACATTTCTGCCAAAGCTTTTATGAAATAGAGAAGCTGATTTTAAAAAATAAGATGCAATTGTCTCAGCTACTACAGTAGTGCTAAGAATTGCTTTCCAGGAGTCACACTGGACAGTCTTTAAAGCCTCGCCCCACAGACACACTCCCTAGCCATTCTTTGAGCCTGTGCCGAATAGCTGTTTCTTTGTTTCCCAGGAGTCCTTTGCCAGAGCCAAAAACTGGGTTAAAGAGCTTCAGAGGCAGGCCAGCCCTAACATTGTTATAGCTTTGTCAGGAAACAAGGCTGACCTCGCAAATAAAAGAGCTGTCGATTTCCAGGTATGTTGAATTTAACTTTCACTTGGAGGCGCATATTTTTCTTCTGTACCCACACTTGAATTACAGTTACAATTTTAAAACGATGCAAATGATAAAAAGTTTTTAGCCAGATGTGTACTATGTAATAAAATCTCATGATAAACCTGAATTTTTTAATATCTTTATTTAATTGTAATATATAAGTTGATTCAAAGATTTTGTCGACCTAAACAATTACAAAAGAAGTAATTGTTCACAAACAGTGTGGAAATATATAAAGCAAAAGGTGATTGCCTCCTACCCTAATCCCTCCAACCCCACGTATAACTTTAGTATCCTTCCTAACTTTTTTTAACTACCTATATATATCACCACACATATACATACCCACATACACACATACATATATGTGGTGGTTCTTAAAAGGGCCTTCAAAAATAAAAGCTTAAATCCAGTGTGTATGTTATCTAATATAGCTAATTAAGAGTGTTCCCAGCTGCAAAATAAAGTACTGTCATTTAAAATAAAGCAATGTCTCTAGTTACACATTTTAAAACTTCCCCTCCTCTTGCTCTTCAGCTTCTCTACCAGAGAAGTTTGGTTGTGGCCATTATATGTATAATATCAGTGATGGGTTAATGTTCTTTTTTGATGATGGAGTACACGTACTGGGAGAAAGGGCACTAATATTTCTTGCACTGTTAGGTAGTAAACTGAGAATCTGCACATGTGGTTTCATTTAATTCTGGTGACAGCCATGTGAGGTATAGTATCTATTACTCTTTCTAAGATAGTTACCTCCTCAGCATAGAGAGGCAGATAGCGCACTTACATTATAGTCACAAGTGGCCCTGTCGCATAACATTTCAAAGGAAACTCATTTTTTTTCTTTATCAAATTGGAATGATAATTGGTTGTTCTTCACAACAGCTGTGAGGATCAAAGGCAATAATACACGTAAACTGTAAAGCATGACAACGTAAAGTAGTAATAGAATTTTCAGAGGAATGATTCATGACATATTCAGAATTAAAATGCTGCTTGTAGAATTTTCAAAGGAATGATTCATGACATTCAAAATTAAAATATTGCTTGTAGAAGTCATTCAGAATTAAATACAAGGGTACCATTTAGTGGCTGAAGCCGGTGTTAAACATTTGGTTTCCCTTTACCTTCCTTGTAAATAACGAGCATAGGTAAAATTGCCATAAAGATCAAAGAGAGTTTTATATTTAGGATTGTTGTCCCTCTCTCCGAAACTCATCATCTGAAAGTAGATTTAATGTGAGACCAGATAAAGTAGGATGGGATTGTGCAAGAAGTTAAGGCAAAAGGGAAATTATAAACTACGCAGTGGTTACCTTTGTTTTACTTTTAACTATAAATAATTGCTTATTATACAGTTGTTGGTTGTAGGTGATCAAGTTGGAGTAGTAATAAGGAAGCCTCTTTTTTTCTATAACAAAAATAAGGCAGGTATAGTAATAGTATGTGCAAAGGATATATCTCAATTTTTGTTCTATAAACAGGAAGCACAGTCCTATGCAGATGACAACAGTTTATTATTTATGGAGACATCAGCTAAAACATCAATGAATGTAAATGAAATATTCATGGCAATAGGTAAGATTAACTTTTTTGCAAACAGTAAAAATAAAGGTAGAACAAGTTACACTGGGGGCATATTTGGTTTGACTGTCTTTTTTTTAATTCTTGGAATTTTGTTTTGTTTTGTTTTTAATGATTATACTACTATCCTAGATTTCTTCCAGAAGCATTACTTTGTTAGGCATATTGTTAAATTTGAAAAATTATTACCCATTAGGTTGCAGTGCTTTCAGTTTAGTTAAGTTTCTTCTAGGTGAGTTGAAAGCCTGAACTTGGAGCTGATAGTTCAAGCAGATAGATTTTCTAAAGATTTCACTGAAAAATTCGGATAAATACATGTTTTTCTATTAGATTATAGTTTTTATATAAAAGGAAGATAAACTCAGTAATGTTTTTCAGTGCAACATATAGACATGATGAGATTTGTTTCTTACTGATCAATAACTATTTTCATCTCTCCATTGCTCTGAACACTATTTTTGTTTATTTTTCAGGTTCTTTTTAAATCATTGATTACTGACAACTATAACACAGACAAGTACATTGTACATACAGATTTACAAATTGTTTTAACGCAAATATTGTAATGGAGAAAGTTTCAAAGCACTGAGGCACAGAGAGAACAAGGGAAAGCAAAACAATATCCAGGCTTTCTATTGCCTCGATGGTCATTTGATCCTACACTGTGCTCTTACCTTTCCTCTAAGTACTTTTAACTAATAATGATTGCTGTTGCACAGTCGTTGATTATAGGTGATGAAGTTGAAGCCTTCTTTCTTCTATAACAACAATTAAAATATTTTTATTGACCCTAGCTGCCTCCTAGTAGTTTTCAGGTGCAGATCCCATGGGAGGGGTCTACTGTGGTGGCTCTCACAGTCTGCTGTGTCCACAATGTCCGTGTGCCAAGCGCTCATCTCATCCCACAACATCTTTTATTATACAGCAGTGATTATTAACTGGGGTGTCCACATCCTTGGTCCCAAATAAGTATTCTTTTATACTGAAGTCATACAAATTAACCAGTGAACAGCTGATTCAGAGGCTAAAGAAAACCCAATAAGAGCTGCAGGTACTGTCATATTATTTTTCACTAGGTGAGAGAGTTTAGTGGCAGCTTCATTTAGGGAAAAACTTGCCTGTGTAAAATATTTTCCTGAGAAACTCAGGCTTGCATTTTATTAGGGAAATACTAGCATAGTTGTGAAGGATTATGAGACAAATATATAGTTGTTTTGTTTTTTTTTAATAAATGGGACAGATCACACCCACAACCACATCTGAAAAGTTGGGAAACAAGGAGATAATAGGGCCTTCAAATCAGGCTGAACTTTTAAACCTTTCTGATGCTATTAAGACTCCACCAGATGGGCTTTGTTTAATTTGTACCTTTTATTTAGACTTGCTAATAAGGTTATTTCTTTCAGTCAGAAAGTAGCCTACGTATTAGAGCTCTTATTTACTTTTCTAAAATTAGAATGTTTCTTTCCTTGAAAGAAACTCCAAGTGTAAATTGAGTTGTAACCTCTCCATTAGTAACTTAAATAAATCACACAGTGAACTCATATTTGTACTTTTTTTTTTTTTTTTTTTTTGCGGTATGCGGGCCTCTCACTGTTGTGGCCTCTCCCGTTGCGGAGCACAGGCTCCGGACACGCAGGCTCAGCGGCCATAGCTCACGGACCCAGCCGCTCCGTGGCATGTGGGATCCTCCAGGACCGGGGCACGAACCCGTGTCCCCTGCATTGGCAGGCGGACTCTCAACCACTGCGCCACCAGGAAAGCCCCATATTTATACTTTTGATGGGTTCCCAAGTAGAGTACACTTGTTTAGTAGGAGTCTACAATAAATTTATCATCTGCTTTTAATTTGATAAGGTCTTCAGTGGCTTTTTTCTTTTTTTTTTTTTAAATCACAACCACTTTTTTTTTTTTAATTTATTTTATTTATTTTTGGCTGTGTTGGGTCTTCGTTGCTGTGAGCGGGCTTTCTCTACTTGTGGCTCGCGGGCTCTAGAGCACAGGCTCAGCAGCTGTGTCTCACGGGCTCAACTGCTCCGCGGCATGTGGGATCCTCCCGGACCAGGGCTCGAACCCGTGCCCCCTGCATTGGCAGGCGGATTCCCAACCACTGCGCCACCAGGGAAGTCCTTCAGTGGCTTTTTTCATTGCACATCTTCCTTAACTTGATTCAGGAATTTTAGCTTCTCACAGTCCTAATCAATTCAGGGTCAGGTTGGTAAGCTGCAGTTATCTATATACAAAGCAGATAGTACCAGCTTCGCTTTGGGTAGCACTCACTAAGATAGGAGACAGGAGACTACTTCTTTTGAGACCCCCTGAAGGTATGTTGTAGTTCATCTTCACACAATAAAAATTAACCAATACAAGTTAAAGGTTCCTCATTCCAGTTTAATTCTTTCAGCCTCCTAATTTCACTCAGATCTAATTACAAAAAGCCCTTGCCAGAAGTATGCCAAAGGGAGAAATGATCACTTAGTCCAAAACCTAATTTGGTATTAATTATAATAAAGTTTGTAATGTTAGCCTACTCTTTGTCCTGGCGGGGCTTTGTTTGTAAATACATTTGACTGGAAATTTACCATTTTATTACCATTTACAGTACCATTCCTAGAGCCATTCCTAGAGAAGTGGCCCAAGGGAACACTTTTCTTCCCAAACCTCAGTGCTCCTGGCTCCCAGATCCATTGCCCAGCCCAGCATCTAGGATTCTAAAGATGATTAATGCTATCGTGGAATATTACAACAAAGAAACTGTAAAAGATCCAGAACACAACTAGGCATTTAGATTTTGAGGTAGATCTTGTTCAGCTTTTGTATAACCTCACAGCTAAGGTAAAGCTAGAGTCTTACCTCAATGATGTATCCCCAAGGCTGATAGAAACCAGTGTGTCTAGCCACCCTTACAGTCGGTGCTCTTAGAGATATTTAATGTTTAATGAATCCCAACACATCAAGGATCTTTGGGATCCAAGCAGACTACATCTAGCTGGTACATTTTCTCATCAGTGGGAGCCATACTCCAGAGAACAGCTGTTAAGCTCCATAGAACTTAGCAAAGCTAAAGCCATAACTACCAGTTGTGGGGCTTTGTCCAAATGTGTGGCAAGCCATGCTTATCTGGCTCAAGATTGGAAAATGTTTTTTTGAGATAGTGCCTTCAGGATCAAGTCCCTGTTAATGAGAGGGACTTGATCCTGAAGGCACTATCTCAAAAGAGCTGCTAATGGATCAGATTAGGATTCTTACTCAGCCACAAGAGAGGAAAATGATAGATGTTTGAAGGGTAAAGTGTATAAGTGAAGAAAATAGGAGGTACAGTCTGTTGTGATGTGGGGTAATAATTTGCACAGTAGAGGACAAGTTCTCCTGGGGTGATGGTATTCGTTTATATCCTGACTTGTTCCAGAAAGTTTGTGGCAGTCCAGAGAACATTGATGGGTTGGAGCTGAGCTTCTTTATTATAAACATAATGGCTGGCCATTATCTTTAGGAACTTACTTAGATTTTCTTTAAAGTACAACTTTTCTGGTATTGTTAAGTGAATCTATATAAAGAATTAAATACAGCTATTCTAATTGTGTTTATTCTGATAATTTATCTCTCAGCTAAAAAGTTGCCGAAGAATGAACCACAGAATCCAGGAGCAAATTCTGCCAGAGGAAGAGGAGTAGACCTTACTGAACCCACGCAGCCAACCAGGAGTCAGTGCTGTAGTAACTAAACCTCCAGTTTAAACTAACTGGAATGTTCTTCTGCTTCCTAATTGTTAATAACAGTGGAATTGGAGCATTTAACCAGCCCAGTATGACTTCCAAAAAGAAGAGACTTACGATAGTCAAGTTTCTAATACAGAATTATTTTAAGTGTTTTGAACTTAATTTTTAATAACATGCATGTGACCCTCTGACTAATGTTTCAGCAGTGAAAGGGGAAGATGAGAGCTGTGTGTACACTTATTTCCTTGGAATGTTAGCGGGACTCATTTCTCTTCACCAGGGATATAAACAGATGACTCTGAACCCACAGTTAACCAGCCAGTTCTGTGAAAAAGATTTGGAACTCACTCATTTGGGCTTTCCAAAAAAAATTCTTTCTTTGGAAGGAGGTTCTAAAGATATTTATGCTTAACTACGATATTCAAGCCACCTGTAATTTCACTTAGTATCCTTATTTAAAGTACACATTCCACATTTTAACAAATTAGCCACAAGGAAACATTCCCACATCTTCAGGAGGAAAAAATGAACATCAGTGGCATCTAAATTATAGCTAGTCCTGTTATTTTTTAAATGGAGTAAAAAAAAAAAATCATATGTAACTGTCTTATTTTAGGAATATGAAAACTGATAAAATGCATCTTAAAGAATAGTGTTCCCTTCAAACATGTAAGTTCTTCAACAAAAATGAAACAAACCAGGTGTCTGTGATTTCTGTTTAATCACTGCTGGCCATTACATAGCTTTTGTTTTTTGGGAGTAGGGAGGGGCTTTTGTGCCCTTTGGACATAGAAATAGTCAATGCACTAACAATTATGTACATTCAAACTTGATTATTTCAAATTCGATCTTCAGCTGTACTGTAAATAGGGTACTGCGTTGTAGTCTCCATATATGTTTATTACTTTTCTGTAATATTTAAGAGTTGCTTAAAAGTATACAAAATGTACAGTTACTAAAACAGCTAATTTTTTCCTTCTCTCCCCCTTTGAAAGGAAGGGGCTTGAATTGTTCCTACCTGGCTAGAACCATAATAAACAATGTACCAGTAATTTGTAACATAAGTATTGGATGTGTTAGTAACAATCTTGCAGCCTTGTTTTCCAAAGTTCATTTTATTTTGATCAGTTCAGTATATTGCACTAATTGTTTTAGGTATTTTCATTATATGAAATCTACCATGTGTCAGAGATGATTTAATCTATTTAAATGTTGAACTGCTAGCAGAACTTGTACATTTACAGTAATTCAAAATTAGTAAGGAAAACAGTTCACCAGTGTTTAGTTTTATATTGAGGTGCTCAGGTTGGAATAAAGTGGTACAAAAAGCAGGTACTGGTTTTTCTCTTTTTTGGCATGAAACAGTGAACATATATAAATGGTACTGTATAACCCACAGTCTGCTTTTATATTTCCTTTACTACATTCTTAAAAATGATTTGTGTGGTGTTGATGTTATCCTAGCATCTGGTTCACTGAAGAATTGTCTTCATGGTTTTGCTCTCTGGAGATACTCGCTTCCATTGAAAAGTGTGACCATGACTGTAATGTTGTCTCTGGAGCCAGCCGCCAAAGCAGCACTTACAAGTTCACGGCTGATATACTCAGCAGCACCTCCATAGAAACTCTTAGCGCATGATCCTTTCTCTTTTTCACTTGAGTCTTTTGGCACACCATCTACACTGGTTGGTCCATCAGTTTCTTTCTCACTGCAAGGATCATGCTTAGTCATTTTTGGTGGAAATGTTCCTGTATTTTTAAGGTTATGAATAGAATATTTTGAATCTGACAAATTTTCTCTTGAATTTATAGTTGACACATTTTCTTCAGATTTGCTCTGAAACACTATGTGGATGTTAGTTTCTGGTTTAGATGTGTTTTGTTCATCGATTGGGAAAAGCAGAGACCCTTTGGATGGTGACAGTTTGTTTCCTGTGATAGAACACTGTGCTTCTTTATATACTTGAAAAGCTGTCATTGTCAGTGCAGTGACTTCCTTTGTATCCAGAACTTCCCAGAGTCCATTAGTAGCTAAGATAAGGAATTGACATAAGTCATCTATAGGCACAGAAATAGTTTGAGGTGCTGGAATAACGAATTTTTTCAGTTTGAGATTTCCATGAAATCCAAGTCCTCGTGTGGTTTTTATTTGCCCTTGTAGGAGCCCGTATGGTTCATGTGAACTAATTATTGCTCCATTCTGAAGTACTCTTCTTCTTTCATCTTTGTTTCGTGTAGTGTGTTCTTTGGTTAGGCAGAAGCCTTTCCCATTTCTGCATAAGACTGCTTGCACATTACCTAAAAGATTATTTTTAAAAATTGATCCTCGAGATTTATAACCATTTATATCAAAGCATGCTGTTAACTTCATAAATAGAAACCAGGCCACTTAAAAATATTTTTTAAATATATGTAGTATTGATATCATTATTAGAAGATTTACAGTAATTCAGATTTCAAATGGGGGGGCTAATTTATTCCTCATTTTTAAGCAATTTAGTGTTTAAAATACTGAATTTAGTATTAAAATAACAAACTACAGATAATGAAAAATAAGTAATATTTTTATGAAGCAGCTTCTGAGTGTTACATATTTGTAGAATCAAGAATTGAACTTTTTTATAACCAACATACATTCCATAGAGCAGACATTTTTAAAATGTTTTAATGCCTTTTCAATTAAAAATACAAACTTTGATTTTTTTCTAAGAGTGCAGTTAGGTAAATTTTTAACTGGTCAAAGTTAAAACCTGAATATATTATAGGTATGGGTGATTAAAAAATTAGAAAGCCACTGTTAATGTCCATCTTATTAGGTTTGTTATGTGTGTTAAAAAGAAATTGTCAGCCCCGTGAAGAAAAACGTGTTATTAATGTATTAAATGGATAATAGCTAACCAACATTAAACCCTTTGATTGAAAACTGAGGTATTAAAAATCTGATTGTAGTTTGTTCATGATTCAGATGAACCTATGATGTGTGCTTTATTAAAATCTTAAGAAAATCTTAACATAATGCTCTGAACAGATTGAAGGATGGTTGTATTACCAAAGTTTTCTTTGGTATACAAAAAAGGACTCAGAATCCTTTAGTTTGTTAGGAAAAAATTGACTTTCCCAAGTTTTTAGGAACATAATTATATATTTATAATACCTATGAGAGTTAATATTGCTGGAATCATAGGCAAAATTTACGTTAGAATATTCTGATTTCAAACATGGCACCGTACCTGGAGTCAGAATTTTGTTGTTGCAGGCCTTCATTTCTAATCCCCTAACGTTTTAGGTAAAGGGATTTAGGTTTCAGAAGGTAAGGTTCACACACCTAATATGTTGGACAGAGCCTGAGCTGGTGAAGCATTAGTGTCAGGCATAGAGTGAGCCTGTTGGCTCATTTACATAATGGCAATTGTTAATATCTGAGTTATTGGATGGGACCAAAAGATGACTGTGTGGAAAATACTTTGGAAACCTGATAGCTGTATAAATGATAGTCCTCAAAACTGAATGACCTCTTTTATTTGTGGTTTGGTTATTAATATTTTCTGTTAACTTTTTTGCTGGTCATTCTGTTTACACTCTGCAGAAGAGAAGTCAGTAAAATAATTCTTGACTTCTGCTGAGTTTTAAATTATTATTGTACCAGCAAAGCAGCATGGGTTGGTATTGAACATGCCAACTGGGTAGACTGAATTGTTCTCTTAGGAGAACATATGGTTCAGTTCCTCTTTTAAATTAGAAAATTTCTTTGTGTACTTACACATATAAATAGTGCGACCATAGCTCTGGAAACACAGGCTCAGAATAGTCAATCCACTGACTTCTAAATGTTTTATTTGCATGTAGCAAGCCAAAGCTCACTCAGCAAAAAGAAAAAGCATTGTTTCTGTGTGATTTGAAAAGCATTTAATATGATTATGTAGTTACAGTGGAAGGGTAATACGTTGGTATTTTGATTTTAGTTGCCTCTGCAGAGAGCTTGGTAAACATCTTAGGTACTACTGTTTGCCTTTTTTTTTTAATTGCTGTGCTACAGAGTAGGAAATGCCATTTTCGTTGATTTTATTATTGTGAACATCCCTTAAGCTCAGCACAATAAAATTTTCTAGAAAATGAGGACAGTAAGTAATGGCTGCAGGTTTTGCCCTGCCATTGACTTGCTATCTGATTTGAGTTATTTAATTACTTGGACAGTTGATTCATCCTGATAAATAAATGGTGCCTTCTGACTAACTCACATCCTTAACCTGTGTGAATTTGCATGAAGGAAGAAGAAAATGAAGGGGAAGTACCCGGTGTTTCTCAACTATTCGTGCATAGCTCAGGAAATAGAGGATAATAAGAGGCCCTGGAAGAGTATCAATGGAATAGACATGGCGAAAAAGTGGATATGCAGAGTTAATAGTTCTATTTCCTAGACCTCGGGTTGCATGTGCTGCCAGCTGCAATCGGGGTTGTTGAAAGTGGTTGTCTACATTAAGCTGAAAGCTAGAATAGAATAATGAACAAAGAGCTTCAAGGAAGATGGGAAATTGGAGGGAGATTTAAAAATAACACTGTATATCCATGTGTCTTGGAGAACTGAAGGAAGAGAGAGGAGCAAGACATGACAGTTTGAGAGATTGGCTTTAAAGAAGGGTTCCTGTAATATCTGTTTGGAGGAAAGGAGAATAACTAAGTAGTGAACTGTGATGAAGAAGACCTTTACACAAAAACATAATGAATCGGAGCATAAATAAGTATTCAAATTCCTAGACATAAAGTTACCAGCTTTCAGTAGTTGGAGAGATGGTGCTGTTCAGAAAAACGTTATCAAACAAAAGTGGAACCTAAAACTAACAACATTGTAAATCAGCTGTACTCCAATTAAAAAAAAAAAAAAAGGAACAGTGTTACTGGAAGGGCAACATGTTTAAGGACATTAATGGGAACTAAAATGAACTGCTTTGAGATGATATTTAAGCCTTTTTACGATGACACATATGGGGGCTTCCCTGGTGGCGCAGTGGTTAAGAATCCGCCTGCCAATGTAGGGGACATGGGTTCGAGCCCTGCGCCAGGAAGATCCCACATGCTGAGGAGCAACTAAGCCTGTGGGCCACAACTACTGAGCCTGCTCTAGAGCCCATGAGCCACAACTACTGAAGCCCGCGTGCCTGGAGCCAGTGCTCCACAACAAGAGAAGCCACCGCAATAAGAAGCCTGCACACTGCCACGAGTAGCCCCCACTCGCCGCAACTAGAGAAAGCCTGTGCGCAGCAACAAAGACCCAACTCAGCAATAAAATAATAAATAAAATAGATGACACGTATAGTCAGGCAAAGTGTTCCTTATGCAGAAGGCAATGACATAACTGCCTTCTGCAATTGCTGGGTTGTCTCTAGTTTGTGAAAAGGAGGAGTGTCCCCGTCAACTTCAGAATGACCTCTAGAATCAATCCCAAACGGAATTCTAGATCTGAATGGGCAAGATCTTTTTTTTTTTTTTTCCCCCAGATGGGGCCATGAAGGTCATTTAAACGGAAGTTTTAGGAAAGGACTGGAGGAAACAGTAAGAGAAATGTTAGATGGTGGTGAGAAAAGGAAACATCCCTAAGGTGCACGAGTGCCCTGGATAAAAAGATGGCTTGCCTTAGAAGCAGCAGCATGGGGAAGAGGAAAGTCTTGAGAGCTTGCTACTTGGTACTTCAATCCCAGTTTTGTCTGTGTGACTTTCATTAAGTCACTTTATTTCTGTGAGCAACAATTTACCACCTGCAATATTTTTTGTCGAGTTTAAGAAGGTAATTTAATAAGTAGACACTTGACAAAGGTTATTTTCCTTTTTGTTCCATGAAGGGGAAAAGCAACTGAAGAGAGTCTATCCAAAAGAGATTGAGATGAAGCTATGAATGTTTCATTTCAGACCCATTTAAAAAAAAAACTAAGAAAATCCTTAAAAAGAGTTATAGGCTTAAGGGAGCAGGGAGCAGGAACTTGGAACTTGAGAAATGAGGAAATAGTTATTGGAGAAAGAAAAGGGAGCAGTTGAAAAGCAGCATAAACAAACTAAGGAAATTTAAACCCTAGTGAAGTATCCCTAAAATGGAAGCATAGTAGAAACACCTGTAGATGAGGTTAGGAAAACAACTTATATCCAGTTTTTTTCAGGATTCTAATTTTGGCAAAAGAGGCTGAAATTGTATGCATGGGTGCCATGTGTTGACTCTTCCTACTGGTGATTAGCATGAGAGCCTTATTGATGTGGAGCTAGTTTTCACTGTATGTTCAAAAGATTCCTTTGATTGTTTTGTAAGATGTGTGAGCATGAAACTCAAGTTCACCATTTTCCAACTGGAGCCTAACAGTACTTCACACATTAGTCTCAACTATCTGTCAAATATTTGTTGATTATATTTTCAGAATCCAGTTTGTATATATGTGAGTCCACATATATACAAACCAACATACCCCAAAAAAGGGAGATGGGGAAGGAAAACTCTATAAAAGGTCAGTGTTGTTTAAGAATATGTATATGTGTGTGTGTGTGTGTGTGTGTGTGTGTATATATATATATATATATATATTTTTTTTTTCCCCTGCTTAAGGTGATTCTGGAGTTGAATTAGGTTTTAGGGGAAAAAGATGGGGCTGGAAGTAATTTTAAAAGCAACTTATTTAACCACTAAGGACAATCACATCTAGATAGGAAAATCACAACAAATTAAAAGATCTGCAAACACAGCATCAGTTGTGAATGAGGAAGGTGAAGACACATAAGAATGAAGGGACACCTTAGAAGCAGGAAGCTGCTGGTGTTCATTTGAAGTAATGAGACTTTAAAGGACATGGGTTCTGGCTCACTAATGATATAACCATATATAATAAGGCTTTGGTGAGCCTCAAGCTTCTATTAAAATGAGATTATTCTTACCTCACAGGTTGTGAGGATTAGATAAAGGAGTTATTGTTAACCTTAAGAAGAGAGAAGAAAGGGGGCTTGAGGAACAAATAAAGGATTGTGAGTAATAGGGAAGTAGTGGGTAAAGTCCTGCTTGGCCTCTGGATCTAGAGTGAGCTCACAGGACAGAGAACAAGGACACTAGGAAAAAAGGTAGTTTCTGGGGCCTCATTAAAAGAAGGTATTAACAAATATGTATAATCTAGACATAAAGATACTGGAATAGCAGATACGCTAAAACACTCAAATATTACAAAGGAGCAGTACTGTGCCAGTGTGGGTCTTGGATTGACTCCCACTGAGAACAGGAAAATATCCTGGATAATGTAGATACTTTTAAGTCATGTACATTGTTGAGCTAGTAAGAAAGTAAAGAATTCTCCTGTCAAAATAATGGCTGAATCCCAGAGTATGCCAAGAGCAAAAGCCAGTTTTTATCTGAGAGCATTTATTGAGCTGAATAAATGAGCTTAGACTTTTCACGGGGTTATGGAACAGGAAACAAAACCTAGGGCTTGTTCAAGGTGGGGAAAACTAGTGGTTTTCCCCAATAAAGCTAGGAGCCCAAAGAACCACGCCCTCACTGCAACACTGAACTGAAAATAAATAGATGCCTCTCACCCACCACGCAGACTGCCAGAATAATGGACTATTTCAAACTGATGCTGCACAGTGGAGGAAAGAAATATGGCCTTGCAAACACCTTGATTTTGGTCAACTAGCCTCCAGAACTGTGAGAATGGATTTTCGTTGTTTTAAGCTGCCAAGTTTCAGCTAATTTGTTATGGCAGCCCTAAGAAACTAAAACAGCAAGCATGCAAATAAGTAGGGAAATACTGCCCATAATAAAATGAAAAATCAATTGAAACCAGCCCAGAACTGAGGCAGATGTTGGAATTAGTAGGCAACAACTCTCAATGTTATAAAGTTAAATACAGACATGGAAGATAATTTTAAAAATCAAACTTCTGAAGATGAAAAATACAAAATTTAAAATGAACACTACACTGGATGTGATTAACAGCAGGTTCAATATTGCAGAAGAAAAGATTAGATATTGCAGAGTAAGGATCTCTGAAAATCTACTCCTCAGGAAAAGGAATGAGAACACTGACAAGAACTGTTAAAGTCAACTTTTCTGAAATGCTGGAAATTAATCAAAGGCTTGCAAAAATCTGAGAAACATTGAAGAGAAACAAAGTAGGTAAAACCAAGTGGTCATGGCCTTGTAACTTGGCCTACTTCCAACCACTTCTCTTCAGCTCTGCAGTAGCCTTGAAAACCAAACATTTTATAGTGATGCTAGCTCTGCAATCAACAGTCTAGCAGCCTCTGCAGGAGAAAGGATGGCTTTAGACCTCCCTAAAATTATCTATCCCCAGAGAATTGTCATTATGTGAACTGTCTTGCAAGTCCCTGAAGAAAGCTCCATTCTCAAATCTTGTCATCATTTGACTTGACTCAGAGCTTACGCTATGCAAATAACTCATCCTCAGTGTGTTTGCCAAAAACCAGCAGCAATTGTTTAAAATCACACTTGCCTGAGGCACTGAAAGCATCTGGGGATGACAAGAGGCTGACCCCCCAAAAAGTATAAGAAAGAGCTGAGGACTGAGACCCTACAGAGGGTTTTGAAAAGCTCAAACATACTCCTGGGGAAACAGAAGAGCATGCACATGTGCAGGCTGTATACATGCCCAGGACCTGAACAAGCCTTAATTTCTCACCTATGACTAATCTTGATGATTAACCCAAGTAGGAAGTAAAAGCATAGGCAGAGTTTTAAACTGCCTGCCATTTTTTACAAGACAAGCCTCAAAAAAGACAGAGCCGGGCTTCCCTGGTGGCACAGTGGTTGAGGGTCCGCCTGCCGATGCAGGGGACATGGGTTCGTGCCCGGGTCCGGGAAGATCCCACATGCTGCAGAGCGGCTGGGCCTGTGAGCCATGGCCGCTGAGCCTGCGCGTCCGGAGCCTGTGCTCTGCAGCGGGAGAGGCCACAACAGTGAGAGGCCCGCATACAGAAAAAAAAAAAAAAAAAAAAAGAGCCTCAGCAAAGACTGGAAGACATGCATATTAGTAGTAGGTATTTAAAGAAATCTCCATCTAGTCATTAGCTGAACACTAAGATAACCAACCAAGCAGAGGCTTTTTGTCTGCACATGACAGAATATAGAGTCTACAGAATTAGTTCATATAAGTCACAAAAACAGTAGCAACAACAAACCCTGGAGAGGGAGGGCATCTATATTATTTTAAATGTCCAGTTTTCAACAAAAAAAGTAATGAGAGAGTAATGAAACATAGTAATGAAAGCATAGCCCATATACAGGAAAGAAAGTAAGTCAATAGAAGCTGTCCATGAGGAAGTGTAGGCATTAGAACTAACTGGACGAAAATGTTTTAAAATTTATCAATAGGGCTTTCCTGGTGGCGCAGTGGTTGGGAGTCTGCCTGCAGATGCAGAGGACGCAGGTTCGTGCCCCGGTCCGGGAGGATCCCGCGTGCCGTGCAGAAGCTGCGCCCGTGAGCCGTGGCTGCTGGGCCTGCGCATCCAGAGCCTGTGCTCCGCGGCAGGAGAGGCCACAATACTGAGACGCCCATGTACCGCAAAAAAAAAAAAAAATTATCAATACGTTTAAAGGAAAATGGGGCTAAAAATGAAAGGAAAGCATGAGAACAATGATCCACCAACCTAGAGACTATCAATAAAGAGATGGAAATTATAACAAAGAAGCATGAAATTCTGGGGTTGAAAAGTACAATGTCTTAAACGAAAAATTCACTAGAATGAGCTCAGCATCAGGTTTGATCTGGCAGAAGAATCAGCAAACTTGATTGATAAATTGAGAATATCCAATCTGAAGAATAGGAAAAATAAAAAGAATGAAGTAAAGTGAACAGCATCGCAGAGACTTGTGGGACACCACCAAGTATACCAACATATGCATAATGGAAGGAGAAGACAGAAGTGGGGAAAAAAGAATATTTGAAGAACTAATAGCCAAAAACTTCCCAAATTGGAATAAAAACATACAAGAAGCTCAACAGACTCCAAAGAGTTTAAATTAGAGGTCAGTACTTAAACACATCATAGTCAAACTGTCAAAAGAGAAAGAAAGAATAATGAAAGTAGAATGAGAAAAGTGGCTCATTACATACAGCCAAGGGATACTCAATAAGATCAAAAATTATGTCTCATCAGAAACCATGGAGGCTAGATGGCAATGTGATGACATATTCAAAATGCAAAACTAGGGCTTCCCTGGTGGCGCAGTGGTTGAGAGTCCACCTGCCGATGAAGGAGACACGGGTTCGTGCCCCGGTCGGGGAAGATCCCACATGCCTTGGAGCGGCTGGGCCTGTGAGCCATGGCTGCTGAGCCTGCACGTCTGAAGCCTGTGCTCCGCAACGGAAGATGCCACAACAGTGAGAGGCCTGCGTACTGCAAAAAAAAAAAGCAAAACTATCTTTTTAAAAATGAAGAAATTAACACATTCCCAGTTAAAAAAGACTGAGAGAATTCATCATTAGTAGACTTTCCATACAAGAAATACTAAAGGGAGTCTTTCAGGCAAAAATGAAAACGCTAGATTGTAACTCAAACCCACACAAAAAAAGAAAGGTAACTACAATTATCTTTCAGTATCTGGGGAGCACTGTTCAGGACACACAACAGATCTGTGGATATTCAAGTCCAATAGACAGCCCTCCATATCTGCAGTTCCACATTCACAGATTCAATCAACCATGGATTGTGTAATAGTGTGTTTACTATTGAAAATATTCTGCATATAAGTGGACCCACACAGTTCAAACTCATGTTATTCAGGAGTCAACTGTATATAGGTAAATATAAAACAGTAAAAAATGTATTTTACTGTTAACACTTTTATTTTCCTGTCTTATTTAGAAGAAAGCTGCATAAAACAATAATATAAAACTTTATAGGCTTGTAATGTGTAAAGATGTAATTCCATAAAATATAAAGAAGGCTGCAGGAAATGGAGCTATATTGGAGCAAAGATGCCATATATATCTTTTGAAGTTAAGTTGGCATTAATGCAAGCCGAATTGTTTTTAAGTTAAGATTTTATTATAATCCTCAGAATAGCCACTAAAAATATATTTTTTAAAAATATATAGTAACAGGGGGCTTCCCGGGTGGCACAGTGGTTGAGAGTCTGCCTGCCAATGCAGGGGACATGGGTTCGTGCCCTGGTCCGGGAAGATCCCACATGCCACAGAGCGGCTGGGCCCGTGAGCCATGGCCGCTGAGCCTGTGCGTCCGGAGCCTGTGCTCTGCAACCAGAGAGGCCACAACAGTGAGAGGCCCGCATACCGAAAAAAAAAAAAAATATATATATATATATATATATATATAGTAAAAGAAATACAGGAATTAAAATGATGTACTAGAAACTATCTAATACAAAATACTCTAATACTCATCAAGAAAAATTGGGAGAGGACTCAAATCAGTAAAATTAGAAACGAAAAAGGAGAATTTACAACAGACACCGCAGAAATACAAAGCATCCTAAGAGACTACTACAAGCAACTCTATGCCAATAAAATGGACAACCTGGAAGAAATGGACAAATTCTTAGAAAGGTATAACTTCCCAAGACTGAAAGGAAGGAATAGAAAACATGAACAGACCAATCACAAATAATGAAATTGAAACTGTGATTAAAAACCTTCCAACAAACAAAAGTCCAGGACCAGATGGCTTCACAGGTGAATTCTATCAAACATTTAGAGAAGCGCTAACAGCCATCCTTCTCAAACTCTTCCAAAAACTTGAAGAGGAAGGAACAGTCCCAAACTCATTCTAAGAGGCCACCATCACCCTGATACCAAGACCAGACAAAGATACTACAAAAAAAGAAAATTACAGACCAATATCACTGATGAATACAGATGCAAAAATCCTCAACAAACTATTAGCAAACAGAATCCAACAACACATTGAAAGGATCATACACCATGATCAAGTGAGATTTATCCCAGGGATGCAAGGATTCTTCAATATACGCAAATCAATCAATGTGATACACCGTATTAACAAATTGAAGAAGAAAAACCATATGATCATCGCAATTGATGCAGAAAAAGCTTTTGACAAAATTCAACACCAATTTATGATAAAAACTCTCAAGAAAGTGGGCATAGAGGGAACCTACCTCAACATAATAAAGGCCATATATGACAAACCCACAGCAAACATCATTCTCAATGGTGAAAAACTGAAAGCATTTCCTCTAAGATCAGGAACAAGACAAGGATGTCCACTCTCACCATTATTATTCAACATAGTTTTGGAAGTCCAAGCCATGGCAATCAGAGAAAAAAAAGAAGAGGAATACAAATTTGAAAAGAAGAAGTAAAACTGTCACTGTTTGCAGATTACATGATACTATACATAGAGAATCCTAAAAATGCCACCAGAAAACTACTAGAGCTCATCAATGAATTTGGTAAAGTTGCAGGATACAAAATTAATGCACAGAAATATTTTGCATTCCTATACTCTAATGATGAAAAATCTGAAAGAGAAATTAAGGAAACACTCCCATTTACCATTGCAACAAAAAGAATAAACCTACCTAGGGAGACAAAAGACCTGTATGCAGAAAACTACAAGACACTGATGAAAGCAATTAAAGACGATACCAACAGATGGAGAGATATACCATGTTCTTGAATTGGAAGAATCAATATTGTGAAAATGATTATACTATCCAAAGCAATCTACAGATTCAATGCGATCCCTATCAAACTGCCAATGGCAATTTTTACGGAACTAGAACAAAAAATCTTAAAATCTGTATGGAGACACAAAAGACCCCGAATAGCCAAAGCAGTCTTGAGGGAAAAAAACGGAGCTGGAGGAATTAGACTCACTGACTTCAGACTATACTACAAAACTACAGTAATCAAGACAATATGGTACTGGCACAAAAACAGAAACATAGATCAATGGAACAAGATAGAAAGCCCAGAGATAAACCCACGCACCTATGGTCAATTAATCTATGACAAAGGAGGCAAGGATATACAATGGAGAAAAGACAGTCTTTTCAATAAGTGGTGCTGGGAAAACTGGACAGCTACATGTAAGAGAATGAAATTAGAACACTCCCTAGCACCATACACAAAAATAAACTCAAAATGGATTAGAGACCTAAATGTAAGACCAGACACTATAAAAATCTAAGAGGAAAACATAGGAAGAACACTCTTTGTCATAAATCACAGTAAGATCGTTTTTGATCCACCTCCTAGAGTAATGGAAATAAAAACAAAAATAAACAAATAGGACCTAATGAAACCTCAAAGCCTTTGCACAGGAAAGGAAACCATAAAGAAGACAAAAAGACAACCCTCAGAATGGGAGAAAATATTTGCCAATAAATCATTGGACAAAGGATTAATCTCCAAAATATATAAACAGCTCATGCAGCTCAATATTAAAGAAACAAACAACCCAATCCAAAAATGGGCAGAAGACCTAAATAGACATTTCTCCAAAGAAGACATACAGCTGGCCAAGAAGCACATGAAAAGCTGCTCAACATCACTAATTATTAGAGAAATGCAAATCAGAACTACAATGAGGTATCACCTCACACGAGTTAGAATGGGCATCATCAGAAAATCTACAAACAACAAATGCTGGAGAGGGTGTGGAGAAAAGGGAACCCTCTTGCACTGTTGGTGGGAATGTAAATTGATATAGCCACTATGAAGAACAGTATGGAGGTTCCTTAAAAAACTAAAAATAGAATTACCATATGATCCAGCAATCTCACTACTGGGCATATACCCAGAGAAAACCATAATTCAAAAAGAGAAACCCTAATTCAAAAAGAGAAACGATAATTGAAAAAGACACATGCACCCTAGTGTTCATTGCAGCACTATTTACAATAGCCAGGTCATGGAACTAACCTAAATGCCCATCGACAGATGAATGGATAAAGAAGATGTGATACATATATACAATGGAATATTACTCAGCTGTAAAAAGGAACGAAATTGAGTCATTTGTTGAGACGTGGATGGATCTAGAGACTGTCATACAGAGTGAAGTAAGTCAGAAAGAGAAAAACAAATATCGTATATTAACGCGTTATGTGGAACCTAGAAAAATGGTACAGATGAACTGGTTTGCAGGACACAAATTGAGACACAGATGTAGAGAACAAACATATGGACACCAAGGGGGGAAAGTGGTGGGGGGTGGGGGAGTTGGTGTGATGAATTGGGAGCTTGGGATTGACATGTATACACTGATGTGTATAAAATGGATGACTAATAAGAACCTGCTGTATAAAAAAATAAATTAAATTAAATTTTAAAAAAAGGATGACTAATCTTAGTTGAGGGAAAAAAAAGAAAGCAGTATCGGAGGAATAGAAAAACAAAAGATGTATATATATATATATATATATAGAGAGAGAGAGAGAGAGAGAGAGAGAGAGAGAGAAAACAAACAGAAACATGTCAGACATATATCCTACCCTATAATTAATTACCTTAAATGTAAATGAATTAAATACTTGAATCAAAAGGCAAAGTTTGGCAGAATGGAAAAACGAACAAACAAACATGGTGGCTGGCTGAATAAAATCCCCAAAGATATCAGAACCTAATCTCTGGAGCCTGTAAATGTTACCTTATATGGCAAAGACTTTGAAGATGTGATTAATGATCCTGAGATGCTTAACACTGGATTGTCTGGGTGGGTTCTAAATTCAACCACAAGAGGGAGATTTGGCTACAGACACAGAAGAAGGAAATGTGCACATGGAAGCACATTTGAGATCAGAGTGATGTGGCCACAACCCAAGGAATACTGGCAGCCAAGCAGAAGGTGGAAGGAGCAAGGAACAAATTCTTTCCCACATCCTCTGGAGGGAGCACTGCCATGAAGACATTGGGCCAGTTATGCTGGTTTAGAACTTCTTGAACTGTAAGAGAATAAATTTCTGTTGTGTGAGCCACGAAATCTATGGTAAATTTGTAACAACAACCACAGTAAATGAATACAAACAAGATCCACCTATATGTTCTCTAACAAGACACTTGATTCAAAGATAAAAAGATGGGGAGAAAAGGCTGTATCAGTGAATATAGTAAAAATCACTGAGCCGTAGACTTTACTTGGATGAACTGTGTTCTTTGTGAGTTGTATCTCAATAAAGCTATTAAATATAAACTCACTGGGGAAAAGGATTTAGGGGATCAAATAAGAATCCCATATGTTTATAAGGAACTAGTGTGGTTAATTAGAAATGTAAAAATTTGTGGTTTATTTGATGTTGTGAAAAAAGTGTAATTATGTATGCTGTATCAATATGTTTGAGTTTTAATCCTGTGAGGATTAACTGAAGAAAAATAAGAGAGCACCAGGAGAAGTGATAAAATGCAATATAAATGAGAAGTGCTAAGAAAAAAAGTCAGGAATGTCTGTTTGGAAGGATCTTTTTCCACATGCACAAATTCAACACTTATTCAATGACTATATCACCACACTCATGTTTCCTTATAAAGTGAGGTGGAGTTTTTTTCTTGGTTTTAATTCCAGAGTTGTGATGATACTGGTATTTGACAAATTTCAAACAAGAAAAATGAATCCCCTTGCTATCTTTATAGGTCTTGTTTTATAAAATACAAAACATGCCCTTGATAAATTTGTGTGAACATTTATTTTTTGTAACTCATTTAAATTACTTTCTTTTAGGAGCACTTTTGTATCATAAATCATGACCTCCCTTTCACAAGTTGGATTTTTTCCCCCTACTTATTTGTTTCTATTAGAATGAAGGATGCCCAAATGAAAACATTTTAACACAGTTATGTATGTAAGCCTGTACATTAGATCCAAAAAAATGTTTGACCTGGAAATTAGAACCTGCCAAACAACAGTGGGCTTGGAAGTAATGAATCATAGTAAACTGAACATTTGATGATAGTATCTACTTATTGAGTATCTCGTATATTTTCCTTTCATTTCCCAGGAACCATGATATCAAATGATATTTTCTAATAGAGGTCCAAAGTCCAAGGATATGGGTCAGTTCCCAGATTAGTTTGAAATCTGAAAACTCTCCATCCATGAAGTAGGCCTGCTCTGAAGCACTTTGGAACCTCAGGGTAGGGCCTGAGAAATGGCAAATGCTCCAAGGAAATTGGCATTGCACTTGGCTCCGTGGTATTGCTTAATCTGGTGTTCTCATTTTGGGCTCACAACCAGAGTTAGATCAGAAACAGGCCGGCTTCCAGGGACCTTGACATTGTAATGGTCTTGGTGAATATATCTGGCCCCGGTGTCGGCCAAAGTCCCACTCCCTGAGGCCCAGACTCCTCAGACTCTGGAAGCAATCTCCTTCAGAGGCAGTTTGATTTCCAGCTCCAATTTCTATCACCTCTGACACCTTGAACAAATAATTTCACCTCTCCGAGCTTCTATTTTCTCATCTGGACAATTGGGTCAACACCACTTAGAAATGGCGGCAGGGGTTGGGAAGGAGAACAGATGCGGTTTAAGGGTCCAAACTTGCAATGAGCAGTAAATACGTCTTAGAGGTCTAATGCACAATATTGGGAACAGAGAGAATGTATATATTTTAATCATCAAACTTGCTAAGAGACTAGAACTTAATTTTTTCAACCACTATAAAGAAATGATGATTATGTAATGTGATAGAAGTGGTAATTATCGCTACAATGGCAATCATGTTACATTATAAAAATGTATCAAATTAACATGTTTTCCTTCTTAAACTTACACAATGTTACATGTCGAATATATTTTTTTAAAAACAATTCTTAGATATCTTTAGATATCAGAGTTCTTGGAAGACTACATGAGAAATTACTCTGTGCGCAATATTCAGTAAGTGGACACTGTCATTAATAATAATTCTACCGAGGAAAGGGGTGGTGGAACCCTAGTTAAGCATCTCATGGAAATGAGCATGGAACTCGGGTTAACTTGGCTAAAACTGTTTTACCTCTGGGCTTTCGAGTTTGGCAAGCTCCTTAGCTAGAACTTTAGCACAGCAAGTCAAAAGAATTGCTTCTTGAAATAAAATTAAAAGAATCCAGCCAAAATTTTTGGAGAAGGAAATACACGCCTATAAAACTGAATCATGAACGATTGTTTTTCCTAAGATGAAATTGATGCAACTTGGCCAGTGAGCACAAGAGTGACCTGTTGCAAATATGTTAGTTACCAGAAAAACTGACCAGTTTAGCAGCTATACTAACAACACTCAAAGAACTTTCCATTCTCCCGAAAAAGGGAAGTGTGGGGAATGTTTTGGTTTCATTCCGATCTGAGCAAATGTAATAGATTTGCTTTGCCTTTATCAATAGCTGTGTTGCTACCCCATTTAGAAAACGTCATGTTTTGGTCACATTATTTCATGTACGTGCCTCCTTGAGACATAATTACAATTCATTTTGTGCCTGCAAATCTACATTTAAACTGTGGTTATTGGTCGTTTCTTAAATTGGTCAGTGAAATATCTAGGCACTAGTAAGTCATTAAATAATAGGTCACTAGATAATTCTGGAAGCAAGAGAGGTTTTGCTGCCAGGAATAAAACATGTTAAGGTGTAACCTGGTACCATTCAATATACATACCAGTGTTTGCAATATGTAGCACTCCAGAAATTATTTTCGGCGTCTCCTGGAAAGGGACCAAAGAAGCATCAAGGTCATTGAATCTTCTCGAAGACTTCTTAGCTTTGGGACTTTCAATGTTGCCTTCCAATATGCAAGTAACTGCAGAACAGCCGCTCCATCGAGCTCTGGACACTTCTTTCCTTCCAAGACGTAAAAGCCTGTCCATTCTCCAAAATGCTTTTGCAAAGGCTTTGTGTATGTTCTCATACTCACTTTTCAATGCTTTTGTCTTTTTCTTTATGGAGGAGAAGGTGTCTTCTATAGCTCTGTAGTCTTCTCTAAACACTGTGTGAAAAGAATTGATTACTTTTTGCTCTTCAGGGGTCATTTGGTAGGAAGGATCAAGTCTGGAAAGTTGGTGGAGAAGTAAAACTGGGAGTTCCACTGATGTCAAGTCTGCTGCCGAGGCACCGTGATGTCCATCAAACAAACCAAAAAAACACACATTGGGTTTGTTGCCAAAATTATTCACGACAGTGAATTTATCATTCATGTCAACTCTCCACGTAGAATTCCTGTCTTCGCAAATGGCTGCTCCTTTAATTAATAGGTGACAGATTTTTTGAGGATATATTGAACTCTTGGGAATGTTATCAATAATCTTATAGTGTGCTGGTATTTGTTTCTTGCAAAGGAGCTCAAAAGCATTATTAATGCCCTGTAAGATTTTTTCAGTAAATGCAAACGATGACAATAGTTTAGCAATGACGGACTGCCTCTGATCAGCAATCGCTGAGAGCCCTGGTTTCTCCCCACCCATCCACTGAAAGCCCAATGTAGCCAGAGCTACATGCTGCTTTTTATGGAGGAATATTCCAGGTAGGTCAATTTCATGCTTGCATATGGAACAGGGAAACGTGATCATCTCATTGTAGACCTGCACTTCGTGATGGTCTCTTCTTTTTCCTTTTAAAATGCTTTCTTCTCCAGGTAAGTGGGACTCCCTCATCTGAATCATATGTCAGTTTTCTTGTGTACAATTGCCTTGATTTCCAAAACACTCTGCAAACAGGATAAAAGATATTTACATGCCTGGATTGATGCACTGAATATCTTTTCAAGCAGGCCCCTATCTTTGCAATTTCTTTTGGATCCTTGAGATTTCATATTGGCCTAGAATATTCTTATTCCTCTTTCTGTGATTCCCCCCCAAAACACATAGTAAGTACTTAAGGAATTGGTGATTGGCCTGTGTAGGCCCAAATGAAATTCAGCAAAATCTCCAGAAAGTCAGCTAGACCTCTAAGAACAAATACTCAGATAAATCAGCACAATATTTTATCTAGGCAAGTGAAGGTATATGCTTGAGATCTAGGAATGTGATTTCAAATATAAAGCATAATTATTTTTGTATTCGATTTTGTCCTAATAATAAAATAATTTTATTTATATAATATTAATTTATATAATAATATTATATAAAGAAATAGAATAATTTTTTAAAAACGCTTTTGTCCTAATTAAAGAGTTCTCAAGAAAATGAATGGGAGATGCCCAAACCAAGCAGAATGATGAAAAGAATGGATAGTAAGGACAGAAATTTTTAGGACTGCAAAGGGAAAGAGGTATGGCCTGAGGAAAGAAAAGGAGCTGGATGATAAATTTCCAGAACGCAGACACCCTTTCTTACACTCCTTCCTATCTGAAGCATCTACAACAATACTCAGCATATGAAGCCATTTGTATCCATTTTTATGGGCAATTCCTAGGGCAGGAGATCTTTGAAAGGGCCTGTGGAGGCATGAGAGACCTGAAAAAAAAATGCTTTGGTTACAAAATATTTTAAAACCTGAAAAATCAAAGTTAGTGACTTTAAATGTTTATGAAATGTGATATCTTAAAACCAGCTAACTTCCAGATGCAAACTAGTATTATATATATAGGATGGATAAACAACAGGGTCCTACTGTACAGCACAGGGAACTATATTCAGTATCCTGTGATAAACATAATGGAAAAGAATATGAAAAAGAATATATGTATGTATAGCTGAATCACTTTGCTGTACAGTAGAAATTAACACAACATTGTAAATCAACTATACTTCAATAAAATAAATTTAAAAAATGAAAACAAACTTATGGTTACCAAAGGGAAAAGGAGGTGGGGGAGGGATAAATGAGGAGTTTTGGATTAACAGATACAAACTACTATATATAAAACAGAGAAACAACAAGGCCCTACTGTATAGCACAGGGAACTATATTCAATATCCTGTGAT
Source organism: Lagenorhynchus albirostris (assembly GCF_949774975.1). Classification (NCBI taxonomy): domain Eukaryota; kingdom Metazoa; phylum Chordata; class Mammalia; order Artiodactyla; family Delphinidae; genus Lagenorhynchus; species Lagenorhynchus albirostris. The sequence continues at coordinate 7,591,198 of NC_083099.1, read as the reverse complement.
AAACCACAATGGAAAAGAATATTAAAAAAGTATATATATGTATAACTGAATTACTTTGCTGTACAGCAGAAACTTAACACAACATTGTAAATCAACTATACTTCAATTTAATTTTAAAAAATCAGCTAACTTCAACTCAACTCATATATGAATTGTATTTGATATGGGTATATTTAGTCTGCTCCTTTCCTTATGTGTATTTAATTCCCTGATGCGCACAACTCTATTGGATACAGCTACTCATCCCTACAGTAAAATTTTATTTACAAATTTCCACTCCATAAATGCTCATTGAACTATTAGCCTAGTAGCAAGCTTTCCTGGCTTTGCCTCACCAACCAATTTTGGTTTCTTTTTTTGTTTTGTTTTTCTATTTTTAACTTTTTCTTTACCCAGTTATCTTAATTAAAACAATATATTTTATTGATGTTGTCTATGAAATGTACAGATATTTGGATTTAGCAGCAGAAAACCACCATAAGAATCTAAAAGAAACTTGTTTCTTTTTTTAATGGAAAATTTTAAAATCACACAAAAATGGAAACATATAATGAGGCCCCATGTACCCATCACCAGCTTCAACCATTACCAACATTTTTTCACTCTCGTTTCCACTGTGTCCTCAGCCACGTTATTTCATTTTACTCATTTTTACTGGAGTATTTTAAAGCAAATCCCCCAGGTCTATCAATCTCACTCATCGATATTTCAGTATTTAGTCAGCATCCATTCACTTCTTCAATACCTACAACAGGCCAGCTACTGTGCAGCTACAGTGCAGCTTACGAATAAGGCTGGTGTCTTGCCCTTGAAGCTATGAGGGGAGGAGTCTGTAGTCCCACCCATGTGCTCATACAAAGAACCAGACAGGTCAGATGAAGCCAGGACAGAGCCCCATGACAGGACTCAACCAGGAGCCCAACCTTCATCTGGCTAGGAATGGCACCATGACACTTGAGAAGCTGACCTAGAAAAACGCTCAGAGAAAGCAGCAAGGGCTCCAAGGTCAAACCAAAGGGATGACCAGCTAGCAGGCAGAAGGATGAAGACGACCCAGCCGAGGAGGTGGACAGGCACACAGAGAAGTAGTGGAAATAATGGGTACCGGCAAAGCTTTTCAGCTCTCTGACCAAAAAGTATATCAAATATTTTAAAATTGCTATTATTTGGTAATATTCATATAAAGGATACAGTTTTTCTGAGGCTTGTAGAACTGTTGGGATAATATATAAGGCATACCAATTCTATAGTTAGACCTAGAGTCATCAGATAAAAATAAAGTTATATCAGAATTTTATTTTCCTATATAGAGCCATAATACAACTCTCTCTCACGTGGAGCCATTCTTAGAATGTAATGCATCTTCATATATTCGTTCGTTCATTCATTCATTCAACAAACACTTGGATGTCTGCAATTTGCCAGGTACTGGTTTATTTGCTTGGGATAGAGATGCGAACAAAGGCATTTTCTGTAATGAAACTTATATTCTGATATGAAAGACAGACAGTAAATAAAGGAAACATGGGGCTTCCCTGGTGGCGCAGCGGTTGAGAGTCCACCTGCCAATGCAGGGGACACGGGTTCATGTCCCGGTCTGGGAGGGTCCCACGTGCCACGGAGCGGCTGGGCCCGTGAGCCATGGCCGCTGAGCCTGCGCATCCGGAGCCTGTGCTCCGCAACAGGAGAGGCCACAACAGTGAGAGGCCCGCGTACCACAAAAAATAATAATAATAAAAATAAAAAAATTAAGGAAACATGGAAACACATAATATCAGAGATAAGTACTATCATGAAAAATATAGCAGAATAAAAGTAGAGAGAGAGAGAGAGACAGAAGCCCTTGTTGTATAAGGTAGTCGGAGGAATATACCACTCCTCCACGTACATAGTCTAACAGGAAGCCAAAGTTTCATTTGATGACTGAGAAAGTGGAGGAAAAAGAAAACTGCAGATATAATTGTTCATTGACTACATTTGTTATCCAATACAAATGAAGAAACGTTACCTGAAAGCACTATTAACTTCCATGTTCCTTTGGGATTGACACCATCCTTTGCCCTCTCTTTACCACCTTTCCCAGCCTCTGTTCCTCCAACCTGGCTAGTGTTGGCAGTGGTAGGAGTGGAGGGGTGGGTGATAGTGGTGATGGTGGTGATGCTGGTGGGAGGGTCCCCTGACTTGCTGGTGGACCTCTCTGCTTGGAATGTTTACTACATCACCTGGAACCTCAGTCAGAACTCACTCTATGATTCTGAAGAACTGTGAAGCAATAAGGTCACAAATTGTGTTAAGTAACAAACTTGTCTTTGAAATTTCTGAAATAAGGATCATTCATTGAATAGACTGCCTTATGCCTGCATAATAAGACTTAAAAAATGAAAAGAGTGGGCTTCCCTGGTGGCGCAGTGGTTGAGAGTCCGCCTGCCGATGCAGGGGACACGGGTTCATGCCCCGGTCTGGGAAGATCCCACATGCCGTGGAGCAGCTGGGCCCGTGAGCCATGGCCACTGAGCCTGCGCGTCTGGAGCCTGTGCTCCACGACGGGAGAGGCCACAACAGTGAGAGGCCCGTGTACCGCAAAAAGAAAAAGAAAAGAAAAGAAAAGAGTGACTCTCAATTAATGTACAGTTGTCTTCCCACTCAGGGGTAAGGTATCTCAAGCCATCTCTCCAGCACCCCTTCCTACCTGCCCTGGAGAGTCTTGCCATCCCCACTCCCATCCTGCCGCCCCAAGTCACTGCTTGAAAGGTACAGGCTTTTTGGCTTTTGCACTGTATTTCTTGAGGCTAACTTTATTCCTGGTCAATATCTTTAGTTCCTAGGTTCTTAATCCACAGCGGCCTTCCACTTTCTCACCCCAGGCTGTATTAGAACTAGAGTCTTAGAACAGCTTGTTTGCATATTGAAGAAGATTGGACAAGCCCGACTACTTACTGGACATCACCACGAGCACAATTCCAGTCAACCCCAAATTAACATGTCCAAAATGGGACTCACCACCTTTCCTCCAGAATCATCTCCCACCATTAACTTGGTTAGGCTAGAAACTATGTTTTCCAGAATCCTTTTCCCTGTGTGGTTCCAGGTTAGACTTGCAAGAAAGGAATTTGGGGGCAGTACATCTGAACGCTGCCATGGTTCAATGAGATGACCCCAGATGCAGAGGTGCCTAGCAGGTCCAGCTTGTCCTCGCTCCCTCTACGTTGCCCACAGCAGCCCCAGATCCACCAGCAAGTGGACCCCCAAGGCAAATACTCCCTCCAGATTCCTCCATCAGCATGCCTTCTGTGGTCCTACTTCAGTGGCTGGATAGCCTTGGCTTCTCAGACTGGCTACGGACTCCTCTGGTCCTTCCAGCTTCCTTTCCCAGATGTTCAGTTGCCCGGCTCCTTCCATAAATTGTGTGAGGTCAGATTTCAACAATGAATTCTTTTTTTTTTTTTGCCGTGGTGAACGGCATGTGGCATCTTAGTTCCCCAACCAGGGATCAAACCCACGCCTCCTGTATTGGAAGGGCACAGTCTTAACCACTGGGCCTCCAGGGAAGTCCCCCAGAATGAATTCCTTATTCCATAATTCCTTCACACCACTCATGCATGTGTACTGCCTGATCACTCCCAGCAGCTGCATCACACCCATGCCACGTCAGTGTGGGAAGGTTACTGAGGCAGTTCTTTCAAGCAAGTCCTGAGTCTCCTGTCAGCTCCAGCTCCCGGGCGGGGTCAGGTATCTCTCTTAGGGTGGCTGAGTGTTCATATCTCCACATGCAGCCCTCAGGCCCGCTGGTGATTAGGGTTGTAGGAAAACCTCCTTGCAAAAGTGACTTAGGGTCAACTTCTTTCCAGAGAGGCAAAAATAGAGAAAACATATTCCTGAAATACTTTGCAAGGGAGCAGTTGGGTCTATCTCTACACGGATTCTCAGTAGCTTCTTTTCTTCCAAAGTGTATTTCCTGTCTGTTAATTTTGTCTATGAATTGATTAATTATTTTATGTTATTTCTTTTATTGACAAAAACACGTACTTCTATGTATTTATTAGACACCCAATGACACCTTTTTAAAATATTCAAACAATACAGAAGTATGTAGAGGAAAAGAAGAGATCTTCCTTTCCCCAAAGTTACCACTGCCAAAAATTGGGTGTAACTTGTTCCAGACCGGTTTCTATGTATTTTCATATGTATGTGCATGAAAACATAGACACAGTCTAATTTGAAATTCAGATCTAATTTGCTTACAGTCAGTTGCAGAAATTCTAAATGTACAGCTGGATGAATTTTTATACAGGAATACACTTGTAGACTCCATTAAGTCTTGCTTTCTGTATCTTAAAAAATAACATGGCAGCATAATCATAATATTATTCTGTAAACGTTTCCCGTCACTTACTAGTGGGGGTCTAGTACGGGGTGATGATTTTTTAGGTTGATAGTCAATACCTATCAACCTACTCCATTTTTTTTTTTTTCCATGCTGCATGGCTTGTGGGATCTTAGTTCCCCGACCAGGGATCAAAGCTTGGTCCTTGTCAGTGAGAGTGCTGAGCCCTAACCGCTGGACCGCCAAGGAAGTCCCCCTACCCCATTCTTTTTAACCACCGTATTATATTCTACAGTAAGTGTAAACATGTAACGTAGATTATTGAACCATTTACCTGTAATGAAGTGGTTGTTTCTGTTCTGTTTTGTTTGCTCTAATAACATCACAATGAACACGAACACAGAGGTCCAGGCCTCTTCATGTGGATGCTGCTACTTGCGGGATACCCGACCCACGGAAAGTCAACACGGCGGAATGGAAGTAGCAAAGGCTTGGGAGCACGCCGGCTGGACTCGAACCCCAGCTTGCTGCTGATCTGTTGGTGCTCTTAGGTTATCTAGCCCTTTGGGACCCCAAGTTTGTCAGCGGTGAAATAGAGATAATACTAGGAACCTTGCTGGTTGATGTGAAATGAGCGATGTCTGTCAAACACCGAGCACAGTGTACAGCGTAGATGCTCAATACGTAATTGTTATTATCATTAATATTAACTTAGTAACATTATTTAGTCTCCCCACGTTCCACAACCACCTTTGCATAAACATTTCCATTAAATTCTCTCCCTATGATCCACTTTCACCTATTTGTTTCTTTCTGCTCACTTTCGGCCCTGCTTATGTCTATATCCATCCTCACCACCCTAGCTCCATGTCACCTTACACACACACACACACACACACACACACGTATGTAATATATACATATACATGTTTCAAAAGCAAGTTAAAAGAGTGGGCAGGAAACGATGCAAAGCTATTTCAGGGTCTTAAGACTTTGTCCTTTTTTTTAAATTTATTTTTGGCTGCGTCAGGTCTTAGTTGCGGCATGCAGTCTCTTTGTTGCCGCGCGCAGGCCTCAACTCCAGTTGTGTGGGCTTAGTTGCCCCGCGGCATGTGGGATCTTTCCAGACCAGGGACTGAACCCGCATCCCCTGCATTGGAAGGTGGGCTCTTAACCACTGGACCACCAGGGATGTCCCAAGCCTTTAATATTCTTGAGAATATCATGTGTCCACTAAAATGACAACTTGTACTACGTTTGCCCAAACATAAAGAAAAAATAAAGAAACCTTCTAAGGTGGAGGATTACATAATTAATGTACAAAAAATAATTTGAAATACAAGAGAAAAAAGAACCCACTAGATATTACAACAAGAAAATTATTTAATTAGAAATAAACCCGGGACTTCCCTGGTTGTGTAGTGGTTAAGAATCAGCCTGCCAATACAGGAGACACGGTTTCGATCCCACGGTTTCGATCCGGGAAGATCCCACATGCCGCAGAGTAACTAAGCCCATGAGCCACAACTACTGAGCCTGTGAGCCACAGCTACTGAGGCCTGCGCGCCTAGAGCCCATGCTCCGCAACAAGAGAAGCCACCGCAATGAGAAGCACGCTCACCGCAGTGAAGAGTAGCCCCCGCTCGCCACAACTAGAGAAAGCTCACACGCAGAAATGAAGACCCAATGCAGAGTTTAAAAAAGAACGTTTAAAAAAAAAGAAACTCAAAAAAAGTATGAGGGAAAAATTCACATAAAAAAACTGTAAAACACTACCAAGAACATAAAAGAAAATATGAATAAAGGCAAAGACTCATCTCTGTTTTGGATTGGAAAACTCAATATTGCATAGATGTCACAAATATGGGCAAGGATGTGGAGCCATGAGAACTCCTAAACATTACACTACTGATGGGAGGGAAAATCAGGATCATCACTTCAGAAAACAATGTTGCCCTATCCGGTAAGTTGAAAATCCCAAGGACCTGCAAACTATGGCCTGTGGGCCCATCTGACCTCTACCTGTTTCTACGTACTCTGCAAGCTAAGAATGGTTTTTACATTTTTAATTGGTTGAAACAAACCAGAAATACAATATTTTGTAGCATGTGAAAATTATTCAAAATTCACGTATCAGTGTTCACAAATGAAATACTAAAACACAGCCATGCTCATTCTCACATGGACTGTCTTTGGCACTTTCGTAATACGATTTCAGAATTGAATAGTTGCAACAGAGACTACAGGGCCTTCAGAGCTTAAAACAGTTACTACCTGGTCCTTCCCAGAAAAAGTTTGCCACCCTCTGTCTTGCCCAATGCCTTATGCTTATAAGTCCATTTCGAGTAATTTGCTCTATAGAAACAATTGTGGGTATGCACCAAGGAGACGTGCATCAGAGCAGTTATATTAGCATAGTTGATAGTCAGGAAAAACTGGAAACAACCCAAATATCTCTCAACAAGAGTATATTAGTTATCTATTGCTGCATAGTAAACTACCACGATTTAGTAACTTAAATCAACATATATTTATTACCTCATGATTTCTGTGCAGCACAGCTTGGGTGGGTCTTCTGTAAGGCTGCCATCAGATATTGGTCAGGGCTAGGTTCTCATCAGGAGGCTCAGCTAGGGAAGGATACACTCACAAGTTCACTCATGTCGATAGCAGAGTTCATTTCCTTGCATTTCCAAGTCGGAGGACCCTGGCTTCTTGCTGACTGTTCACTGGAGGTAGCCCTCAGTTTCCAGAGGCTGCCCTCAACCTCCTAGCCGTGTGGGCCTCCCAACACTGCATCCATGGATAAATCTTAAATGCATGTTACTAGGTAAAAGATGCCAATCTGAAAGGGCAACATATTGTATGATTCCGGCTACACAACTTCTGGAGAAGACAAAACTACGGAGATAGTAAAAGGATCAGTGGTTTCTAGGGGTTGGGGGGGTGGGGTGGGAGGGATAAATGGGTGGGCACAGGGGCTTTTTAGAGCAGCAAAACTATTCTGTATGAAACTGTAATCGTGGCTACATGCCATTATACATTTGTCAAAACTCACAGAATGTACAACACGAAGAGTGAACTTTAACGTAAACTATGGACTTTGTCAATGACAACGTATCATTGCTGGCTCATTAGTTGTAATAAATGTACCACACTATTGCCAGATGTTAATACAGTAGAGGGAAGGGAGTGAAGGGGCATGTGAGAAATCTCTGTACTTTCTGCTCGATTTTTCTGTAACCCTAAAACTGCTTTAAAAATAAAGTTATTTAATTTAAAATATGTATGTGTATGTGTAAGTAGAAACATTGTAGGAAACTATCTTTCTGGAAGTGTATCCACTAATTTTATTTTCCCAATTTGTGTCTAAATAAACAGTCAAGGGTGTAGGAAATTAGAAGATTGACCATCCTGGGCAGGAAGAGAGGAATTCCTTCACTATTAGATAACTACATCAACCATTCATTTTATATCTTGAGCACTTGCAGGAGTAGGTAGTAGATATAAAGGCCAGTGAGAGTTCTCTGCACTTGAGGAGCTCAGTGTCGTGGGGAAGAGAGATACACAGACGCATTACTGGATAATAACAAAGCCGGTGCTTATTTATGTTTCTTTTTCTGTTTTTTTTTTTTTTTTTTTTTTTTTGGCTGTGCTGCACAGCTTGCAGGATCTCATTTCCTGGACCAGGGATCGAACCCACGTCCCCGACATTGGAAGTGTGGGGTCCCTGGACCACCAGGGAAGTCCCTGCTTATTTCTAAGCATTCCATCCACATTGTCTCACAGTCACACAACCCTGCAAACAAGCACCATTAACCCATTTTACAGACAAGGACCCTGAAGCTCTGGGTGGTGAGTTACCTTGCCCCGAGTAAGCGACAGAGCTGGGAATCAAGGTCAAGTGTGTTGAACAACAAAATGGGGAACTTTTCTAGGATGCCAGGCAAGGAGGTAAAATCAATTCATTTTGGAAGAAGAGGACCATGACAGGTGCATTTTGTGAAGGAAGTTGGAATGTCATTATTTTGAAGTTCAAATACACTCACAAGTCCTTCCTCTCCTTTTCACTCTTCTTGCCCTTCTCTCACTGGAATAAATTCTTTCACTTGTCATTCTCCCCTCTGAAGGCCAATCCATGACCTGTGGCTCAATGGAAAGGTGGCCAGAAAAGAAAATACTGAAAGTCACCCCACCTCCCCAATGACACCCCTCTGCCCTGGTTTGGTGTAAACCGCCCATCAAGTTCAAGTTTCCTGGATGTTCCACAGCTAGGATCGTAAAAGTGGAGACGACAGACACCAGCCTGTGTGGAAGAGTTATATTTAGCTGTCCTCTAGGAGCTGGATCTCTGGATATCGCAGAGATTCTGGTACAGCCTGTTACTGTTTGAGGGCTTCTGGTCCTGAGGCAGAGAAACGGGAGTGGGTGGCTTGCTGACAGTTTTTATAAATACCCAGTATTTATTCAATGGCAGAAACACACAGAACACACAGAGCATGAGAGGAAAGAACACAGCTCAGCTCCATTCATCCACTGGGCCCAGGACCAAGCTCTTCTAGTCTGTCCTGAGCCAGCTGCAGCCCTGTGTCTGGGGAAGTCACCTGCCTGCCTGCTGGAGAGGGAAGGAAGGAACAGGGAACAATGACGCCCTTGTGAAAAGCCAAGGTTTTTGTGTGTTTGGTTTTGTTTTTTAAGTTTATTTTCTAATCAGGTCACTCCTCTGCTTAAATCCTTTCAGTAGCCAGCCACTGCTTTTAGGATAAAGGTCAGAAGCCCTGATATGGCAGATGAAGCTGTGTAGAAAGCCTCAGCCTGTCTCTTCCCACTGTCCCTTTCTTTTTTTTCTTTTTCTTTTCTTTTCTTTTCTTTCTTTTTTTTTTTTGCCACACTGCATGCAGCTTGTGGGATCTTAGTTCTCCGACCAGGAATTGAACCTGGAACCTCGGCAGTGAAAGCGCAGAGTCCTAACCACTGGATTGCCAGGGAATTCCCCCACTGACCCTTTCTTTAAAGTTCCTCAATCATGTCCACACTCTGCACACCTCAGGCCTGTACATGCTATTCCCTCCACCCTGAATGCTTTTCCTTCCTTGTCACTCAGTTAATTCTAACTCATTCTTAGTTTCTCAGCTAAAACATCACTTCCACAAGCTGAATTTGAGCACCATCAGAAAAGTGTTTCCCAGGGCTTCCCTTGTGGCACAGTGGTTAAGAATCTTCCTGCCAATGCAGGGGACAGGGGTTCGAGCCTGGGTCAGGGAAGATCCCACATGCCGTGGAGCAACTAAGCCCCTGCGCCACAACTACTGAGCCTGCGAGCCACAATTACTGAAGCCCACACACCTAGAGGCCGTGTTCCACAACAAGACAAGCCACCGCAATGAGAAGCCCACGCACCGCAGTGAAGAGTAGCCCCTGTTCTCCGCAGCTAGAGAAAGGCCCGTGCGCAGCAAGGAAGAGCCAACGCAGCCAAAAAAAAAAAAAAAAAAAAAATTAAAGTGTTTCCCGATGCCTCACGGGAATCCTCTGTCCTTAAAAGCCTTCACAACTCCTGATACTTTCCCTTTATTTGAGTGAGTTTCTAATGATGCATTTGTGTGATGATTTAATTAATGTCTGTCTCTCCAGTCCTGCCTTGCTTGCTGTTTTAACCCAGGGGCCAATGCATAGACTTATAATAAGCAGATATACCAGCCATGTGGGGAGAGCTCCATAAATATTTGTTAGATAAATAAATGAACACGTGAAATAAGTGTTTGCACACTTAAATATTTAGGATTTTTTTTTTTTTGGTCTGTGCCGGCACAGTTTGCAGGATCTTAGTTCCCTGACCAGGGACTGAACCCGTGCCCTCAGCAGCGAAAAGCCCAGAGTCCTAACCACTGGACTGCCAGGGAATTCCCTATAAATATTTCGTTTCGAATAAAGGGAGTAAGAAAGATCCTGATCCATTTCCCTCTTCCTCAGTTCTTAGCAGTGCCTTAGTCTGAGGATCCTGCCCCAGAAGCTGACCAATAGTAGAGCTAAGAGAAAGAAGAGTGGAGTGTGAGAAACTCTGAGACTCTGTTGGGAACTTGGCCACCAAGCGGTTTTACCCTCTACAGCTGCGCTGCCCAAAATGGTAGCCACTAGCCACGTGTGCTATTTAAATTTAACTAGTTAAAAGAAAATTAAAATTTTAGTTCATCAGTGTCATCGGCCACGTTTTTCATGCTCAATGGCCACACGTGGTCAGTAGCTACCATATTGGACAGTGCCGACGTAAAACATTTTCATTATCACAGAAAGCTATATTGACTAGTACAGCCCTAGAATGAAAAATAGCCTCTTCTGCACAGAAAAGAGGAGGTGGGGAAGAGAGTCTGTACCTATTATTATCATCGTCTGTATTCCCCATACTTCCAGGTGCTGCAGCTGAATGTTCTTTATCTGCAGCTGGGACTCCTAAATGCTTCCCATTAGAGTGTTTACAAAGATGAAATTTGTTATAACACATGTTCAGGCCCTTAGTCAGCGCTCAGTAAACAGTAGCCGCCATCAAGGAACCCTCCCACACTGCTGGTGGGAGTGTAAATTGGTACCACCTCTACGGAGAACAGTAAATTGGTACCACCTCTACGGAGAACAGAATGCAGGTTCTTTAAAAAACTACAAACACAGCTACCATATGACCCAGCAATCCCACTCCTAGGCATATACCTGGAGAAAGCCATAATTCGAAAAGATACGCGCACCCCATGTTCACTGAAGCACTATTTACAATAGCCAAGACATGGAAGCAACCTACATGTCCATTGACAGAGGAATGGACCAAGATGTGGTGCATATATACACTGGAATATTACTCAGCCATAAAAAAGAACGAAATAATGCCACATGCATCAACATGGATGGACCTAGAGATTGTCATACTGAGTGAAGTAAGTCAGACAAAGACAAATATATGATATCGCTTATATGTGGAATCTTAAAAAAGGGTACAAATGAACTTATTTACAAAACAGAAATAAAGTCACAGATGTAGAAAACAGACTTACGGTTACCAGGGGGTAAGGGGGAGGAGGGATAAATTGGGAGATTGGATTGACATATACACACTACTATATATAAAATAGATAACTAATAAGGACCTACTGTATAGCACAGGGAACTCTACTCAATACTCTGTAATGGCCTATACGGGAAAAGAATCTAAAAAAATTGTGGATATATATATATATAGATATAGATATAGATAGATAGATAGATATAGATATATAGACATATAGATATATACACACACATATGTATATGTGTATACCCATATGTACGTATAACTGATTCAATTTACTGTACACCTGAAACTAACACAACATTGTAAATCAACTCTACTCCAATAAAAATTTAAAAAAACAAAAACAAGCAAACAAAAAAACAGTAGCCACCATTGTCATCAGCTGTAAGTTAAAGTGGTTAAAATCAGGAGAGGGTCTGGTGTAAGTTACTTAACTTCTCTGAGCCCCAAGTTCCTCATCTCTATGATGGAGATAATAGCCCTCACGTCCTGGTAAGGATTAGATGGAACATTTTGCAGAAAGGGATTAGTGCAGTGCCTACCATGTAGTAGGTACCCCCAAACTGTTAGTTATTCTTCTTTTATTATTGTTGAGTGCTACAACAAATTTGATTTTCTCAGAGATCAACTCAGAAATTGGATTGCAGCTGTTAAAACGTTCCAGGTGTGTGTCTAAAGCTGTGAGGATGTGGCCAGCAGTGCTAACTTCCTGAAGCTTTCATTCATTCGGTTTGCTGAGGGCTGGCAGCCCAACCTGTAAGTCAAATGATTAGCAAGAATCGGTTAAATTCCCTTTGGTCTGACCCACATTTCTGAGATGCCCAAAACGCCTCACTAGGCTGAGAAGTGCCTGACATATGTGGTATGTCAGAATTCTTCAAAAAGAATTGGGTATCTTTAACAACTGAGCTTTTAATTTGGCCTCAACGAGATTCCCCTAATGTCTCCTGTCAATTCTGCTGGCTCTGTTTTCTTCCAAATTTTAGACTTGTTTCCATAAGGCAACCACATTCCAAACAGGATATGTATGTTTGTATTTGGAGGGTGGAGAGTGGGAAAAAGAGGGAGGGAAAGGATGTTTAATCTGATATCAAGTTAAAACCAAGAGAGGAAAAGGGTGGGTGGCAGACAGGGATCCCTAATATTTATGGAATACCCATTATTTGCCAGACAATATTCTAAGCACATTTTTCTCATGGACTTTTTTTTTCTTCTTTTCCTTTATTTTTTTTAATTCAAAATTATACATAACTACCCGGTCAAAATGTAATCGTATTTAAAGTGTACAAAATTTAAATGTATGTTCATCCAAAAAAAGGTGAATGACATGAATGTAAAAAAATTTAAAAATTCAAATTATTTTTTACATTTAAAAAAATGCTCTTTCTTCTACCATAGTCAAAGTGCCCTTTCAAAACTAAAAGGCAAAAGGAAGTTATAGTTAATGACTATCAAATTTTTAGTCAAAGATATTAAAATAAGCTGAATGTTTTATTAGCTTTTTAGAGAATTCAGTGACGTCTTCCTAAATAATTTTATAAAACTGTTCACACTCTTTGCATTCAATGTTCATCTATTTGCCGATGAAAAAGTCTATTTCGTGCTTCCCGGAGATAATGTTTGGATCTCTATACATATACATTTAAGGGTAAAATGAATTCCTTAACATTACAAAATGTTCCTCAGACACTGGGCAGCGTTAGTGAATGTGGCGCTGGTTGACGAGGATCCTCAGAACCATGAATTGGAACACAAAGAGAAGCAAGAAAACGGCTGCTTGGTACTCTGGGAAAGAATACTTTGTTATGCAAGAATCTTTTGCATTCACGCTTAGAAGGAGGATTTGACAAGTTAATTAATTTGTCTTTTCTCTTACCTAAGCATTCCTGCCACTCAAATCCTTCCTGCACTCCAAAACTGTGCCTCTTTCACATGCAAAACTTCTCAGTATTCCTATGCAGGCGCCTTCTGCTTCCAGGCTCAAGGACAACAGATGCGAGGAAGTGCGTCTCAGGCAAGGACTTGATCCTGCTGGGTAGAAGGGTGAAGTCCAGGTTTACGGGGTTGCCCTGTCTGAAGCTCATACCAGGTGACAAGTGACAAGTGACAGAGATGCCCCCGCCTCCACTTTGTCTTTCAGCGTTTATGACACGAGGGATTCTTTAAACTGTGGACCCCAGTGTAGGGGCTCCTTTGGCCTGAGGCCAAGGGTGATCCTGCTTTAAAAACGAATTAAAGAGCACGCAGTCTTTAATGGGAGTATCAAGACTATTCTTAAAAGGCAATATTACAGTGAACTCTCAGTAAAGATTGAGCTAGAAGGCCATGTTATAAGGCAATCCTTCTGCTCCAAACATTTCACATGATAGTTTAGAAATAAAATACAAAGAGAAAGTTGAATAAGATGGTGACCATGACCACTGCCATCTCACATTATACTCAGTAATTGACTGAGTTGCAAAAGAGACGTACGTGTGAGAGATAAGGTCAATAAAACTCAAAGAACGCATAGGAAAGTATCTTTACAAACACGGGCTAGGCAAAGAGTTTTTAAACGGGACACATGGAAACACTAAACATAAAATAAAATACAGACAGATCAAACCCATAAAAGTAAAAGCTTCTGATCATCAAAGGACACTCAAAAGAGTGAAAAAGCAAGTCACAGACTAAGAGATTTGCAACATATATATCCATCGAAGGATTCAAATCCAGACTGTACAGTAAAAATCTACCACAAAACAATAAAAAATGGGTAAAAGACTAGCACAGACATTTATTTCACAAAAGATGGACATCCTAGATGCCAAGACGCAAATGAAAATGTGCTCAATGTTATTATGCATGTTGTAAATGCTAATGAAAACCACAAAGAAATATACTACTCGACAACCACCGAAATGGTGAAAATTAAAGAGATAGACGGTACCAAAGCTTTATGAGGAGGGCGGTGCTGTCATCCTCACACACCGTGGGCAGGAGTATAAATTGGTACAATTATTTTGGGAGGGACAGGACCTATTAAAGCTTGACATACACTTTCCCTATGATTTAGCAACTGTCCCCCCTAGGTATATACCCTGGAGAAATAAGCATATATGACAACGAAAAGGCATTATAAGAATATTCATAGAAACTTTATTCATAGTAGTAAAAAACTGGAAATGTTCATCAACAAGAGAACGAATAAACAAACTGTGATAGTCATATAATAGAATACTACACCACCATAAAAATAAGTGACATATGGCACATGGAGCAACATGATAGACATCATCAACATAACGGTATTCCAAAGAAGAGCCTGACAACATGAGTCCATGCTATATGGGCATATTTACATGAAGTTCAAGAACAGACAAGACTAATCTATGATGATGAAGCCAGAGTAATGGTTGCCTTAGGGCACTGACTAGAAAGGGGCCAAAAGCAGCCTTCTTGGGCGTTGGGAATATATTGTTATATCAGTCTGGATGGCGGATGACCAAGTATATGCATAGATAAACATTCATTGAGCTAGACAATTAATAAGAGCATGCTTGCTCCAATGTTCCTAGCAGCACTATTCACAATAGCCAAGGCATGGAAGCAACCTAAATGTCCATCGACAGAGGAATGGATAAAGATGTGGCACTTATATACAATGGAATATTATTCAGCCGTAAAAAGGAATGAAATAATGCCAATTGCAGCAACATGGATGGACCCAGAGATGATCATACTAAGTGAAGTAAGGCAGACAGAGAAAGACAAATATCATATGCTATCACTTATATGTAGAATCTTAAAAAATGATACAAATGAACTTATTTACAAAACAGAAACAGATTTACAGACATAGAAAACAAACTTATGGTTACCAAAGGAGATGGGAGATGGAGAGATAAATAAGGAGTTTGGGATTAACATACATACCTTACACTACTATGTATAAAATAGATAAACAACAAGGACCTACTGTATACCACAGGGAACTATAATCAGTATCTTGTAATAACCTATAATGGAAAAGAATCTGAAAAAGAATAGATATTTATGTACAACTGAATCACAGTGCTGTACACCAGAAACTAACACAACATTGTAAATCAACTCTATTTTAATAAAAAAAAATTTTTTAATTAGTGTGTTTACTACAGGCTTTATTTTGTAAATGTTGAAAAACATGAACAAGAAGGATACAGCCTGCCTTAGAGTGTTTACTTCTGTGGAGGCAGGCACTGGGAAACTGAGATAAAGGGACTTAGGAAGGAGGATTTCTTAAACTAATAATATATATCTCGCCGGCAAATGAAAACATTAAGAAAATGTGGCTGGTGAATGTACAGAAATTAAATCACTCCCTTTATTTTTCTATATGTTTGAAATATTTTATAACAACATACACATTTTTGTGCTTTGGGAGGATGTTATGTTACTATGCTTCACACTTTTGTTTGTTTGTTTGTTGCTTTCACCCAAAGTGGTTGCTGATGTATAGCACCTACTTTATAAATTTTGAAACACTCCACTCTGAGCTTTGATTTTAGACCCAGAGGGTCAGCCAGCCAGGACTTAAGATTAAGGACTTGAGGAAACAGATTTTCCCTTGATAAGGAGACCCTAAACTAGAAAACCTGTCCTAAAAATCTTCTTCTTAATTTGTGAAATTTTGTGTATGAACACTTTTATAGAGTTAGGGAATTAGACTCCCTCTTACCTTTATTTTAAACAATAATCTGGCACTAACATTAGTAAAATTCATGATATTCAGATTGTTAGAGAAAATCTAGGTCATACCAAAGTTTGGTTCCTTGGAAATTTGATTTTCTTATATAATTTTCAAGTTGCTCAAAGAGATAGATACATATTGCTTTAGAAAAGCAGTCAGCCATTTAGCCGGAGTTCAGAAGAAGGAGGCTTCATTTCTTTTACTTATTTTGTACCTTCATTGTAAATGGTAGGTAGGCTGGTAAAACAGTCCTATGTGTTAGTTATTATAAACAGAAAACAAAAGGGAAAAAACCCTCTCTCTTTACAAGGGCAGTGCTCAGGCAAACACATTTAGGCCTATTCACATTAGATATGAAAATTGCTATTAAGAACAACTAAAAATAAAAATGAAAAAAATAGCACTAATGGTATTTGCTGCAGAGTTAAGACTCACACTGGAAATCATGATTTAATTGCAAAGATGCTTGAAAACCAGGGACGGAGATTTTATGTTTCCCCATCTTAGGATTCATTTCCTAATTGTTTTCCAGTAATTTTTCCTTAGACAGATAGATTTTATTTTAGAGGTTATTAAAATAAATGTCCAGTGATCACAGCCACTTTCTCCAGTGGGAAGTTGGCCCAAGCCTAAGGCATCTGTCTCCTCCTTCTTTATTTTATATTCTCATCGAGCTGTTGTCTCTAAATAAGCAGGTGGCTGTGCTGGGAGGGAAGGATGCCAGTCATTGGCCACACACTGGGCCAAACCTGCTGTGATACCCCCTTGTCCAGACTAGTCCTCAGAGTCTGCATCCTCAGTGTGGGCTTCAGGATGTTGGTGTATTATAGAAGGTGGGTAAGAAGGAATATGGCAAAGAGGTACTAGATGTTGGAGTAGCAGAAGATGGTCCCCGTCCTTCCTTTCTTAGATGGGAAGGCATCTCCAGACAAAGGATGCTAGATGAATAGGGCCAGCCATGCTGTCTGGGGGAAGGTGTCAGGCAAGACAGCAAATGCAAAGGCCCTGAGGCAGGAAAAAGCTTCCTGAGTTAGGCTGGAGTAAACCACACACCTGGGAGAAGGGCCTGGAGAGGTAGGCCTTGCCAATCAAGTTATGGGGTTGTGATTGTATTTTCAATGTTATGAGAAGCCCTTGGAGGGTTTCAAGCAGGGGGTTGTGGGATCAGGTTTGCGCTTACAATTTTTTGTTTTATTTTTATTTTTGGTTGCATGGGGTCTTAGTTGCTGTGCGCGGGCTTTCTCTAGTTACAGCGAGTGGGGGCTACTCTTTGTTGTGGTGCACGGGTTTCTCATTGTGGTGGCTTCTCTTGTTGCAGAGCACAGGCTCTAGGCACGTGGGCTTCAGGAGTTGTGGCACACGGGCTCAGTAGTTGTGGCTCACGGGCTCTAGAACACGGGCTCAATAGTTGTGGCGCATGGGCTTAGTTGCTCCGCGGCATGTGGGATCTTCCTGGACCAGAGCTTGAACCCGTGTTCCCTGCATTGGCAGGTGGATTCTTAACCACTGCACCACCAGGGAAGCCCCTGCACTTACAATTTAAAAACTCTACCATGAAGAGGGGGATCATGGTAGAGCAAGGGAAGCAGAGTCCAGTTTGCACGTAGAAAGAACTACTACTATTTATTGAGAACTTTCTTTGAGTGAGGCACTGGGAATATAAAAATGAGAAAAAGAAGTTTTACTCTCAAGGGAGCCCAGTAAAGGCAACGACATTTAGGAATCGGCTGCATATCTTTCTAAATCTTTCTCTGGCTTTTGCATTTTTATATGCATTGACTGAACACAGAGAATTGTACTTATATGCCAGTGTGAGTTTGCTTTTAATATAGATGGTATTGTACTATACAGGGTTCATTCAGCAGCATTTCCTGGAGATCCACCTATGCTATTACATTTGTATAATGGTCATTCTTTGTGATAGCTGCATACTATTCTGTAGTATTAATAAGCCAGAACTAACCTCCAAGGGTCAACCTGCTCCCTCAATTCCTACTCCCCAAGCCTTTTCTTTCCTAATTGTGGTTTGCTTACCTCAGCAAGTTGTGTTAAACTAAATGAAGAGGTAAATTGAGGTAAGCTTGAACTATGAGAAATTGAGATTACTCAGGAATAGCATGGGAATTGCAATTTAAGGAAATGCAAACCACAGCAAGCTAAGGGCAACTGTGCTGGTGTGTGGGTGGGCTGTATTTATGGGGTGGGGGAGAGCAAAGACGGGGAGTCTGGTTGCAGTCCAAGCAGTAAGTTCATTGGCTTGAGGACGGGAAGAGACTCTTGGCGCTTTTTCATTGGTCAGGAGGTAAATCTGGGTCTTCTGTATAACAGCCTTTAGGGCAAATCAGTCTCTCAGTTCTTAAGTTCCAAGTTCCGTTCTTTTCAGGGCATATGCATGAGATTTCCATTTTAGATGGACATCCTTTCACAGTTGTGAATACTTTGTAAATGAACACATTGCCTTTTCTTTTGTTGGTGCTCACTTCATAAAAGGACTGCACACAGGAGCTCACTAAATGCTCACAGCAGCCTGATTATGCAGAGGCAACAAGCCTCCTGAATCCTTTGCCCTTGAACTGTCCTTGCCTGCTGCTCATAACACTTTGAATAGGGCCTTGAAACTGTGGGCCTTCAGCCTAAGGCAGTATGTCATCTGGGTGCTCTGAGCAGGGAAATAACGAAAAATAATGTTCAGTCGATGTCACAAGCCATTCACCATTCAGACAGTGATGGTTTTCAGGGCCGGTTGAAATGAGGTTGTTTTCTTCTGCTTCAGAACATCCTGGAAATAGCCTGCCTCCTGAATTCTGGGGACAGCTTGGGAGGAAGGGGTGATGGGTGAGTTAATATTGAAGCTGGGCTCCCCCCCCTGAAAATTTTATGATGAAAATTTCAAACATAGAAGATTTTAAAAACCGCACAGTGAACACCCATATACCTACTACCTAGATTCAACTCTTAACATTTCACATTTCACTCTACTTGCTTTATCATGTTCATCTGCCTATTAGCGCATTCACAGATGCATCAATCCATCTTTTTTTTTAAACGTCTTTATTAGAGTATAATTGCTTTACAATGGTGTCTTAGTTTCTGCTTTATAACAAAGTGAATCAGTTATACATATACATATGTCCCCGTATCTCTTCCCTCTTGCATCTCCCTCCCTCCCAGCCTCCCTATCCCATCCCATCTTTTTTTTTAATGCTTCTTAAAGCATACTGCATATATCACGACACTGCACCCCTAAACTTTCAGCAGGAGCACCACCAACTAGACTTTAATATTTAAAATTTTTTTAATATATGAGGGATATTTTTATCCACTGAAATGCACAGATCCCAAGGGGGCCATCAGTTTGACAAATGCCTACATTGTGGAACCTAAACCCCTATCAATATCTGCTGACATCAATGATATTGGACTTTGTTCATGGGATCTCAGTCTTTACGACTCCCATCCAGCTTAGGCAAGAATCATAAAAATCTGCAAAACACCTCAGTAGAAAAGAAGCCCCAGGTAACTGTCCTGCTGGAACCAGAGAGTCTACAATTTCAGACCTTGAGACGGAACTCAAGTTGGGAGAGGTTATTTCCTTTTGTGCTGTCTAATGTCACTGTCTGGATCTACAAACTTAAAAAAAAAAAGTTCAAAGTCAAAAGAACACAGAGAATCTAGAAAAAGGATAGAGAAAATTAACTGGAAAAAACGGGATGGGAAGGGGAATATTTCCAGGGAAAAGCACATTTCTGCAGGCAGTCTGGCCGGAGCTGGGGCAAGAGCTTTAGGGTATGTAAAGAATTTGATAATACACACATTATGACCCATATTATACAGAAATTGTGACTCACATTACAAAAGCAGGGCACTTGGGAAGGGTCCTGAGATACAGTGCTGGGCTTTTCAAAAACTGCTTTAGAGAGGCCAACCAAAGGTGTACAGTTTCAAATGAAAAAAACTGAAACGTGGTCTCCGAATTACTAAACACCACCTTCATTGTCATCAACAATGAAAACGACAGTTAGCAACAGTTTCAACAAAGTTGAAAACGCTGAGTCGAGTTTTTTCCTTTTTTTTTTTTTTTTGAAGTTTGAGGCCAAAATCAACACATTCTTTTGGATGCTGCTTAATTTTTTTTTCATGGTTAATATGCATGCTGGTGATATCAAAATTGAAAACTATGGAACATTATAGAAAAGAAAGTAGTGAGGTTATACTCCCACTCTGCAGAGATGAGACCTATTAGCAAACTTTTCCCACTGCGCTTAGTTTTCATTGTGACCCTGCTTTTGGGACGACAGTTCTTTTAAAAACCAGCATTTTCAAACAAAAATTACAGAAAATATCGATTAACAGTCTTTTCCTTCCTCTGGCAGATGCAATCCAGAAATTGATTACAGGATGAAAGCGTTCTCAATTAAAAGAGAAGGTGGACGGAAAAGTATCTAAAAAGAGAAATGGAAAACATCACGCCTTTATTTTGGTGAATTGGCAACAAAGAAAAGGATTAGCATGGTCGGGTACTTTTCAAAAATATTTTTTTTTTCTCTGGCTCCCGCTAGGGTGGAGGAAGTTGCCTCTGTTCCGAATGAGGGTGGAAGGGAGCGGAGGAACAAATGATGGGAGTCTCCCCCGCGCTCCTCCCGCGCCCCCTCCCTCCGCCGGGTCAGCTTGGGGGGGCGCGGGGTGGTCTGCCGAGACGGAGGCGGCCAGCAGGTGCCTGGGCTCCGGCTCCTGCCCCTCTCCCCCTCCCCCCTCCCCCGGGGTTGGCCTCGCCCCCTGGCGGGCGAGCGCAGGGTGCCAGGCGCGGGGTGGGGGGCGCGCGTCCGGCAGACAGCAGGAAAGAGCCGGGGGCCGGGGGGCTGGCCCCCAACCCTACCGAGAGGCCGGCACCCGCCGCCCGCACCCCAGGACCATGTCGGCGGCCCGGGCGCCGAGCGCGGCCCCGGGGAGGAGAGCCGGGGGAGGGCGTGTGCAGTGGCGGCGGCGGCCGCGGAGCCGCTAGTCCCCTCCCTCCTGGGGGAGCAGCTGCCGCCGCCGCCGCCACCGTCAGCGCGCGGGCCGCGGCCGGAGCGAGCCGGGCGGGTGGCGCGCGGGGCAGGGCGGGGGCGGGGAGGGGGGTGGGCGCTGGGGCGGGAGGGCGCGGGGGGAGGGTCTCGCGCTCCTGGCTACCAGAGCCCGAGAGGGAGACCCTGGCGGCGGCGGCGGTGGCAGCGGCGGCGGCGCCTGACACTCGGCGTCTCCTGCCGTGCTCCGGAGCGGCATGTCCGAGGCTGGCGGGGCCGGACCGGGCGGCGGCGGGGCGGGGGCCGGGCTCGGGGCGCTGCCCCCCCCGCCCCCCGCGCCCCCGCCCGCGCCGCCGCAGGGCTCCCCTGGCGCCGCCGCCGCCGCCGCCGGGGGCTCGGGCGCCTGCGGACCGGCGACGGCGGTGGCGGCGGCGGGCACTGCCGAGGGGCCGGGAGGCGGCGGCTCGGCCCGGATCGCAGTGAAGAAGGCGCAGCTGCGCTCCGCTCCGCGGGCCAAGAAACTGGAGAAACTCGGCGTGTACTCCGCCTGCAAGGTACGCGCTCGGCTCCCGGCCCGCCCGAGGGGCCGCGGCCGGGCCCGCGGGACCCCCTCCCCCTCCCGCCCCCGCCTCCCGCCCGGGGCCGCGGCACCGCGGAAGTGCTGCTGTCGCCCGCGCCCAATTAGCTGCTCCTCGGACCAGAGTGCTGTCGGGTGGGAAGGAGAGATCGCCGGGACCGAGAGCCTTTCCTTCCTCCCCCTTGGAAGGAGTTGCCTCCGCCTCCGAGCTCCTGGGCTGCCCTGGGGCTTTGTTGCTCTGTAGGAGCTCGCCGGAGGCGCCTCCCAGGGAGTGGAGCGGGGCCAAGGCAACATCTTTTGGGGGACCTGAGCGCCCTCCTCTCCTCCACCGAGCCCCACTGGGCGGAGCTGGGTGGAAGGAGTGAGGCTGGAATAGGATTCAGGACTCCCGGCGCTTTGGGAGCTCGAAGGGGCGGATTGCGCGGGCTGGGCGGCGCAGCCCCAAGCTAGGGTCCTGGAGCTCCGGGCGCCCTCGGCCGGGGGCGGAGGCGCTGCGGCGCGCGGTGACAGCCCGGTCATTACTGTATTTTTACTTGTTTAGTTGAAACGCTGCCCCAGCCTCTCGGGGTGTAAACAGGATTTGGCAAGGTGACGGCCCAGCGCGGCGGGCGCTACTGCTTAGTTTGAGGACGCGCGTTTCTGGCCATCCCCTCTCCACCCCAGCTCCGGGCACCCCGTCGCCCCTTAAATGCGGATCCAGATGTGGGCGCCGTGCTCCCGGGGTGGGAGCACTGCCCGAGGCCGCGGGGCAGGCTGGCCCTGCGCTGTCAGCAGCGGCTTTGTTTTGACAGGGTGACAGCTGAGGGGGGCGGGGACTTGGCCTTGTCAGCTCCTGCGGCCTGTGGCTGAAGCGGGGAAGAGACACACACACTCACACACCTCCCCTGTGCTCCTCCCGCCTGCTGCAAACAGGGTCAAGTTCCCAGATTCCAGTTTCCCACAGCCCAGATGCAGTTGGCCACGTCTGAATTTGGGCGTAAAGGTTATTAATCCTGCTAGAACCTCGCACCCCGGTGATGCTGTTTTTAGTATTTACAGGAGCTTCTCAACCTCAGTGGAATATCTGTACTTCCTTTCTCCACGTCATTCACATCCTCTTGTGTATGTTGAGCACCTACTGTAGACCCTGCACTGGTTCAATACATATTTGTTGAGTGAACGTAGGATCTAGCCCAGTGCTTCTAAAACTTTTGTGTGCACAGGACTCTTCTGGGGAGCTGGTTGAATGCTGATTCTGCATCAGGAGGTCTGGGATAGGGCTGAGAGACTGCATTTCTAACAGACTCTCAGGTGATGCGATGTTAGTCCACCGGCCACACTCCAAGTAGCAAGACCCTGGTTCAGACCTGGACAATATAAGATTATCCCATTTGAATTCAGCCAAGAAAGTGAAACTGTGAAACAGTAATGCCACATGGTTGGCGTTTCTGAAGACAGAATGCAAAAATGATCCAGTGGGGAGTGTGCTTTTAAGAAAGGTGAAGGGGTAGGAATTGGCTATGAAGGGCATTTGACAAATGAGAACAAGACCGGGAGAGTAGTGGGCCGAAGGGAGAACTGTACGGAGATAAGAACGGGGTCAGTTACTCGGTTGACGTGGCATTTTGCAGCCAGATTGGGCTCAGGTGGGAGCCGTGTCAGCTCTGTGTTTCTGTTCTGGCTTTTGATTGGGTTCCCATCATGAGCATCTTCTTTCCCTGCTACCACCTTAACGTCTGAAAACTTTCCGCAGTTTTGGTCCTGTCTAAAACCATGAGCATGTGTGTCCTGCTTTGATATTTTTGATCCTTTCAAATTTCCGTGAGTGAAATGTAGCGCCTTTTCTAAAACTTGTAACTTCAGTGTTTCATGTTCACATTCACAACCAAACCTATAGGAAGGGAAAACCTCTCTCATTTAAGGTCTCTCTTCCTGCCCCTGGGAGACTCTGAATGTGTCCACTTCTATTTGCTCATTCATTCAGTAAGGATCCCAACCGGATGCCAGGCATTGTGCTAGATGCTGGGACAGTGACACCCAGAATCTGTCCTTCTGGAGCTACTGACCGTGTGTGTGCATGCACTTGCATGCATGTGTTGGGTGAACCAATTACAATGAAGTTCGAAGAACCTGCTTTCTTAGAGCTCTGTTGGAACTCAGAGCAGGGCATTCACGGGCAGGAGGCACGAAGGGTGGGTGGGGTAGGACGGGCTTCCTGGAAGAAGTGTCAGTGGCTGCTAAGGACTCTTAGCGGGGCAGGGTGCGGTCAGCTGAAGCTTCTTGTAGTGGAGAAACTGAAAGTAGTTATGAAAGCTTGGAGTTGGGCCAGCGGGAGCTAAAGTCCATTGGCGGTGGCCACTAGATTGGTGGAGGCGGGTGTGTGCGGCCAAGAGGGAATCCAGGAATCTTAACATTATCTCAGATTTGCTTTTGTTTTTTTTTTTCTTCCAACTGTGCTTGATTGAGTGTGAGGAGGTGCAAGCCAGTAGAATCTGTATTTCTTTCTCAGCTTGTCTCTACCCTCTATGTAAGAATGCCCCAAAGGACAGATTCTCCTACCTTTTGTCATTGACTGGCCACTTAGCAAGTTGGAGAGAATAGAGAGGTTAGGGAGTGGGGAGGAATCTGGGAAGAGATGAAGTACTTTACTGGGGGGGCTACTGAAAGAAAACAGGTCCCAGACCTGATAAAACATCTGGCCTTTAAACTTCACAAATGAAACAGAGAAAGAAGGGAGCTAGCTCACACAGCCAGGGAGGTGCACCACAGCCCGGAGAGAAGGGGAAAAAAAAAAAAAGAAACAAACAAACTTGTTTTGCAGGATCCAGAGTAGAGCTCTTTGAACTGTGTCCTGGCACAGGTTGCTCATGTGACACAGCCAGACTGCTCATTAAAATTGTGAATCTGACCATGCTCTGCCCCTACTTAGGACCCTTAATTTCTCTTTACGAGGGGTCCACAAGACCCTGTGTGGCCTGGCCACTGCTATCTCTGGCCCCCTTTCAGGGCCTTGCGTGCATGGTTCCTTTCTACCTCAGGACCTTTGCACACATTGTTTACTAGCACCAAAAGCTCCTCTTGCCTCACTTTCTTTTTTCCTTTTTTCTTTGTTTTTGGCCACACTGCGCGGCATGTGGGATCTTAGTTCCCCAACCAGGAATTGAACCTGCACCCCCTGCAGTGGAAGCACGGAGTCTTAACCACTGGACCGCCAGGAAAGTCCCTTGCCTCACTTTCAAACGAACTCCCAGCTCTTCCCGCCAATCTCAGATTCCTTGCGTGTCCTTTACAACCCTGGCCAGCCTTCCCATTCTAAATGTTTGGAACCCCCTCTGTACTTACTTTTCCTAACTGGTGCTTTCATCATGATTTTTAATTGTGTGATTATTTGATATGTGTTTGTCACTCTGAATAGATCCTAAGTGATGTGGTTATTGACTGGATGAATGAATGAGAGAAGAGAAAACGGAGGAAATGATTAACTGTTAGAAGAGCAGTAGTGAAATTTTAGCCTGACCACTTCTTGACAACTGGACAGAGAGGGTTTTTTCTCACGGATGTGCATAGGACTGGATTTTTAGTGTTATAAAAGGAGCCCCGAGTAAATAATGAGTAGCCCAAATCCACATCTATTTGAATGAAAATGTAATTTAGGTAGTAAAAAACCAAAAACCAATGACCGACTCTTCCTAGTGAAATAGGCCATTTTTACAGGAGGGGAGGCCGGAGGGAGTGGTGGCCAAGAGCCACCTGAGTTCACATTTCAGGTCCAGCTGTGTGACCTTGGACAAGGACTTTACCTCAGCCTCCATTTCCTTGTCTGTAAAGTAGGAATAAAAACCCTCACCTCACAGCCTAACGGTGAGGATTTCAAATGAGCTCCTGTGTATGAGGCATCCAGCAGGTGTCTAGTCCACCCCATGTTTTCTCAGCAGCTCGGAGTAGGGGATACCCTGTAAACTTGGGAGTCAAGAAAGCACATGGGGCTTAGTCTCCAATACCAGCTCTGCCGCTTTATGGTCTTGGGCACAAGTCACTTAGTTTTCCTCTGAGCCTGGATTGCTTCATCTCTAAGATGGAGACCATGACTTCAACCTTGAAGTTCAAAGGTGGAAGGTTCCCCAGAGTTCCTGGAACCTAAACGTGTTGGGTTCATGCTGGCAAAATGAAATTGCCTGGTGCTAAAACAGAACTAGAGTTACCGATGTAGAAAACAAACTTATAGTTACCAGGGGGGAAAGGGGGGAGAGGTATAAATTGGGAGATTGGGATTGACCTATACACACTGTACTGTATATAAAATAGATAACTAATAAGGACCTACTGGGTAGCACAGGGAACTCTGTCCTATACTCTGTAATGACCTATATGGGAAAAGAACCTAAAAAAAGAGTGGATATGTGTCTATGTATAACTGATTCACTTTGCTGTACAGCAGGAAACTAGCACAACGTTGTAAATTCACTACACTCCAATAAAAATTAAAAGAAAAGAAATTGTCTGCTGCCGTACTCAGTGTTCCAGTCAGGGGCTGCAAAGCAGTTATGGAGAACTTTGATTCTGGGCTGAGTGCCTTACTTAGAGACTGACATAGGCACAGGACTAGAAAATTAGTCTTCATTTAAAAAATAATGGTTTATAATCTAGAAGTGACACTGGCTGTTGAATATGCAGCGAGCACAGGCAGAGGCACCACCGTAAGAGAAAAAGCTTCCTAAGTTGGCCAGGGGGCTGCGAATGGGGCACTAGACCAGCCTTCACGTTAGGGGGGGGTCCTGAATGCCCTGTGTTTGTATTTGTCAGTCACTCCTCCCGAGAGCGAGTTTCCAGTGTTCAGTGTCTAGAGCAGTGGCTCTTACCCAGGTGCTGTTTTGCCCCCCAGGGGATGTTTGGCAAGGTCTGGAGACATTTTGGGGTGAGGGAGCGCTACTGGTGGCTAGTGAACAGAGGCCAGATGCACAGGCCAGCCCACGACAGCCCCGCCGACACAAAGAATGATCTGGCCCCCATGACAGTAGTGCCGAAGTTGAGAAACTCTGCCTTGGAAGAAAATCGTATTGCCCCCAAATACCATAAATACATTTGCAGTGGAGGAGAAACGAATGCTTTTCATGTTAATTTGAATAACACTCAGAACCTGAAAAATCTCGCTTTGTGAATCCTGGGCATATTTTTAAACAGCTTTATTGTGGTATAATTTATAGATCATAAAACTCAGCAACTGTAAGTGTGCAGTTAGATGCTCTTGAGTAAATGTGTACAATTGTGCGTGCATTACCACAGTCCAGTTTTATAACTCTACCATTCCCCCCGCCCCGCTACCTCTGCAGAGGTCTGGTGGTTCCCCCCCACCAGTTCCCCCCACCGTGGGCAACTTTTTAAGGTGATACTTTATAGCAGTTGATTGTTGGTTTGCAAACAGAAACCCAATTGAAAGTATCTTTCTGGAGACTCTTAGATCATCAGTATTGTTACGGCAAAGCACAACACGGGGGGGGGTAGATTAAATGTTTTTAAAAACTCAGTCTCTAGCCACATAAATCTAATGCAGACGATTATTTCACGTGTGGTAACTTCTCTAAAAGGTGGTATCATGGAGCCAGGCACACAGGCAAAATGCTTCACTTGGCAGGCACCATGCGGAAAGCCAGAAAGATGACCAAATTGAATTATGTGTCCTCCTAAACTTTCAGGGAAGATGGAAAAATGCAAGCCTGCAAAGCCTCTGGATTGCAGTTTGCAGTTTTCTGTAACTGGAAAAAGTAGTTTATAGGGCAAAACAGTACAAAATCTGCTGAGAACTGTTTTGTTTTAGGAAGCTCGTGCTTGCGTATAGCATTTTGTGACGCAGTGCTCGTGGGGTTTTGTTTGTTTGTTTTTACCATTCAGTAGATCTCAACCTAGTTACCCGTCCACATGGGCAGGATTTAGTTCTGTGTCCATTTAATTCTGTAAATCCACAGGTCTGACCCGTCATAGGGAACGTTGAGGGTAAAAGGGTGAAATATACAGTTTCACGCCAGGTACCTTGGAACAATCAGAACATCTGCTTCTCAGATGAAAGACCTGGATACTCAGCACAGTGCCAATAAAACTTGGATTTCCAAGGCTGAGCGGCTTCCGATGGAGTTCGTTTGTTTCTCCATGAGAGGAAGATAGCTATTTAGGAACGGTTGTCGATGGCTTCCGGCTCTGGATGGTTTCCTACACTCCTAATCTGATTCGATTCGAGGGTTCGAATCTGCCACGGCACCTGTGGTAGAACTGCAGGCGTGCCGACCACCTGGCGACCTGGAGAAAACCTGGAGGATCACTCCTCCCACCCCACCGGCTGGCGGGTGCCCCTGGGCAGTGTCTTAACTGCCTATCTCTCAGTTTCCTCATTGGTGAAGCGGGAGGCGAGGTGCCACCTCATCCATTTACCGTGAAGATGAAATCATCTAGCCTATGTGACGGTTCTTGGAACACAGGCATTCCACAGATGTCTCTTTAATTTTTAAAAACTTTCCATTGGTATCAGCAGTTTTGTCGTTAGTGTTTTGCCACTCCACCTGGGGTAAGAGAGAGGCAGGCGAGGTCATTTTACTAGCAGGGAACCGGGACCCAAAGAAGTTCAGCAGCTTCATCCAGCTGCAGGGGTGGCTCACAGGGAAGCTGCCCACAGAGGCTCTCTTTCCCACGTGTCCTCTGCGTCCTCTTCCCAGGCATTCTCATGGGGCGGAGAGGAGGCTGTCCTTCCAGATGGTTTACAGAGGGGACTTCACTTGTGGCAGGCATTCTCCTGCTCTCATTTGATGTTTATTGTACTCCTGTTGAGAGGTATGTTCAAAGGCTTTTGTAGTTCATTGAAACTGCAGGCCATAAGGCAGACAAAATGTGTTCTTTATGACTGGCCCAGGGCAGACAGATGCATGCCCTTGATGGTTTTAAAGCTGACAATCAAGAATGGTCGCTGGGCCGGCCGGAGAGCGTTCCCTGCTGCAAGAAGATGAAACAGACATCTACTCGGGGTGTCGGAGGTGCCAGATGTGCCACAGAGGTAAGGAATTGCCCGTCCTGGGTATTTAGAAGTCCCCAAGTAGCTCTGTATAAGACTGCTCACACAGCAGTATTTCAGCACAATCCAGAGGAGTCATTTTTTTTAAAAACTTTGATTATGCAGACAGTAAAGTGCTCAAAGCATCACTATGCATGAGGATCTGGGGGATGAATTTTTACATATGCATGCGTCTATGCAACTGCCGTCCAGATACAGCACCTGTAGAGTGTTTCCGGCACCTCAGGGGCCTCCTTGTGCCCCCTCCCCACCTCTGGTAACCCTTATTCTGATGTTTATTGCCAGAGATCAGCTTTGCCTCTCTGAAACTTCCCATCAGTGGCATCGCACGGTTTGGACTCCTTTGCCTCCGGCTTCTGTCACTCCACATGGCGTCTGTGCGCTGCGTGTGCGTTGTTTCCTATAGCCCTGGTTTGTCAAGACACATGTGTTTAAGCTAAAAAACAAGTTAAACATTGCTAACCATGTCCAGAATGGATGTCATTGGATGTGGACAGCTTCCTAAGATGAATTTTAGTTAGGCTTTTGAAAGAAAAGATGGGAATTTGATCTCCGGGTGTACTGGGAAGAACCCACGAGGGCAGGAAGGTGGACAGGAAATCCAGGAGGCGTACTGGCCGAGCAGACATAGAGAAGGATTGGAAAGGAGAGGCAGAATGTTGGGGGCTGTGATGTCACAGCTGCGGAATGCCCAGCCTGAGTCCTTTCTTCTCCCCATGAGTCTGCGTTGGTGAGCCCTTACTGGTAAATATCGCGCTAAGTCCTGCTGCAAGTTGACTGGAGTTATACACTGTGTCCTGTAAACCACGCAGAATCATACGTGTTGGGTGCAGTGGCGGGGTTCCTAGAAGGCTGGCTGGAGACAGGTCCAGAAAGCTCCAGTGGGTGCTGACACCTCTGTTATTGGCCTAGGGGATGGAGATGCAGGACAGAGAATGTTTCTTCCGGTTTATCCCCACACCATCTCCAGAACTGTGTGCCGAGGCCACTAAGGGCCACCTTCTCCCCAGGAGTGGCAGTGAGGGACACAGATTACTAGACAGCCTACAGTTTTTCCATAACAGCTCATCCTTGAAAACTTGTATTAAATATTTGAGATGAGCTTACTATTTAATGGGATCCTATGGGCCATAAAGCAATCTTTTCTGTAACTGATATAGCTAACACAACGGGAGTTTCGTCTTTCTTACTTGTGTGTGCCTGTACATGGAGGTGTTTTACCTATACCATGTAGTTATTCATGTAACATTTGCTCCTGCCCAAACCCCTTATGACAACTCATCACCTAGTTATCATCGAACTAGAATCAAATCCTTTATAATGATGAATTGCTTTCACCTCGGGCTTCTAATTGGCATGCTGGTACCCCCTGCATCACACACTTTTCTTCTCCAGGTATTGGTGTGGCTTGTTGTTAAAACTCATTCTGGTCTGTTCTCAAATGCCAGCTTCTCAGAGACGCCTCCTGACCACTCCCCCACCCCGCCAAAGTAGCAGTACCCCATCACTCCATAATTTTACCTTGGTTTGCTTTCCTTTATTGCATTTGTCAGTACTTGGAAATCACATATAGTTTCTTGTCTGTTTCCCTTACGACAGTGGAAGTTCCTTGAAGCAGGGACTTTGGTTCATTCCATATCCCAGGTCCACGGACCATGTACACAGTGGGTGTTCAATCCATATTTGTTGACTAAGTGGGTCATATTCACAGGCTTTGTGAGGTTGGAGGAGAGGAAGTTTTGTTTTAAAGACAAGGAAACTGGCGCCCAGGGAGGTTTCGTAACTTGCCCACAGCCGTGTGGTCAGCAGCAGGGCAGCCCTGAGCTGGGGCTGGAACAGCATCTCCAGGTACTCAGCTCACGGGGACCTGATGGCACGCGGTACTTGTCTGATGGCCTGGACTTCTGCTCAAAACAGAGCAAGAAGGAATCAAACCCACTTTTAATCCTCCTCTGAGTGAATGATGTGAATTTCTCTAACCCTCAAACCCACATTTCCTCGTCTGCAAATTAAAATGAAATTTGCACAAGGGGATTGTGAATATTGTAAGACCAGCGGGTTAAAACCTATGGGGCGTGGGGGGGGAAAGGCCCTACCGTATATTCTAAAAGTCTAAATTACGCTAGTGAACAAAAAAGATTGCCTATAAAGGTATGTTTTCTAACTACTATTTATATTTTTTGTTCCTTTGCTGTCCACTTAAAGGCTACAACAGGCTTTCTTTAATTTGTTCTTCTGTTTGTACCCAGAGGCCTAGACACAGGGCTTATTATTATTTTAATTAATTAATTAATTTTTGCCTGCACTGGGTCTTCGTTGCTGCGCACGGGTTTTCTCTAGTTGCAGCGAGCGGGGGCTACTCTTTGTTGCAGTGCACGGACTTCTCACTGTGATGGCTTCTCTTGTTCTGGAGCATGGGCTCTAGGCATGCAGGCTTCAGTAGTTGTGGCACGCTGGCTCAGTAGTTGTGGCTCGCAGGCTCTAGAGCACAGGCTCAGTAGTTGTGGTGCATGGGCTTAGTTGCTCCGCGGCATGTAGGATCTTCCTGGACCAGGGCTTGAACCCGTGTCCCCTGCATTGGCAGGCGCATTCTTAACCACTGTGCCGCGAGGGAAGCCCTGGGCTTATTTTTTTTAATCAGGAGACAAATGTATTGATTTTGGAAAAAAGTGGGAACGATGTCGCTAGTGATCCTTGGCCTGACACACCACCTAACCTTAGGAGGAGGCCTTCTGTAATCTCTTCAGTGACCTCAGGTGTGTGGAGACATTTCCATGAACTCTACACCATCCTAACCAGCCCCTGCGTGCCCTGGGTCTGTGCAGCCGTCTACGAGGCTTCTGTGGTACACAGGAGATTCCAGAAGTACAGGGATGATACCTGACTAATACCCTAGTGATTGATGGCAGCGGCAGCCCTATCTATTGTTTGCATTCGCTCTAACAAGCTGGTGTTGAAACTGGCTGGCAGAATGCCAGGGAAGCCAAGGTCAGCGTACTTTGAAACAGCGAAGTGAGTCATGGGAGCCAGGACTTGCACATTGCACATACCCACAGGAGCACCT
Source organism: Lagenorhynchus albirostris (assembly GCF_949774975.1). Classification (NCBI taxonomy): domain Eukaryota; kingdom Metazoa; phylum Chordata; class Mammalia; order Artiodactyla; family Delphinidae; genus Lagenorhynchus; species Lagenorhynchus albirostris. Next base: position 7,559,426 of record NC_083099.1, on the reverse strand, counting down.
GACCCACCCACCTCCAGGGGAACATGTATTGGCTAGCTGCCTGTGCCCGGCTCTGTCCTAGGTGTGTGGTGAGTGACAAAAGGACGTGCAAGCCACAGGGAGTCCTCATCTTGCTGGAGAGACAGATGTGAACGGAAAGAAAATGGAAGCGAATAATCAGGCACGAAGTCCGTGCAAAGAGAAAGTGTCACGAGCTGGGGTGGGTGGGAGCGGAGGTGAGGGGCCCAGCCCAGGTGGAGTGAACAGTAGAAAGCAGAGTGGAAGGGAGCAAGGCATCAGAGCGGTATAGAACGCGGACCTGGGCAACAGGTTGGCCCAGTTGGAATCCTGATGTGCTGCTATCTTGCTCTGAGACTGTGGGGAGATTCCGTGCCCTTCACAAGCCTCCATTTCAGAGCTGTAAAGTGGAGAGGGTGTTACTGTCAACTTTTCCCATTCATCCAACAACTTGTTCTTGAAATGTGTCAGGCGTTGGTTTAGATGCTGGGGATACAGTGACAGATGGGTCCTCGCTCTTAGAGAGCTTGCTTTCTGGTAGCAGAAGGAGACGGTAAACAAGAAAATAACAGAAAGTGGCAAGTGCCACACACACAGAGAATGAAAACAGAGACATAGATGAGAACCCTTGGGGAGCTCCTTCAGATGTGTGCCTGGAAAGCTCTCTCTGAAGAGGGGACACATCCTGGGCCAGAACGATGACAGAAAGCCAGCTCTGCTTGGGGTGCAAGGGGAGAGGGAGGTGCAAAGACCCTGGGCCCTGAGAGGCCTTGGCAGGGTCAAGGGCAGCCAGGCGACCACCATGGCTGGATGGGGGTGGGCGTGGGATGAGCATAGATGAGGTGAAGAAGGCGTAGATGGGGCCAGATTGCCAGAGTATAATTTTCACCCGGTGAAATGATCTGATCTCCACCTCTGAGCAGTTTCAACAAATGCATATCAAGACCCAAACAGTTATGTCACCCTAGAAAGTTCCCTACTGCTCCTTCATATCCCTCTACTCCCAGAAGCAACCACTGATCTACTTTGTGTCACCGCAGGTTAGTTTTGATATTCTAGCATTTCTTATAAATGATACCACATAGTACACACACTATTCTTTTTTCACTCCGCTTAGGATTTTGGGGATTCATCCATGTTGTCGCATGCATCAGTAGTTAATTTCTTTTTATTGCTGAGAAATACTCCACTGTACGGATGTACCACAGTTTATCTGTCTACCTGTTGATGGGCATCTGGGCTGTTTCCAGTAGATTCAGAGAAAACCTGCGTTTTCAAGCATCTCCTTTTGGCTGCTCTGAGAAGAATAAAGTGTTTAAGAGAAAGAGTGGAAAAAGAGGGCCACTTGAAGTTTTTGCAGTCTAGGTATAAGTGGATGGTGGCTTGGAGAAGTTCTTGCAGTCTAGGTATAAGTGGATGGTGGCTTGGAGAAGTTCTTGCAGTCTAGGTATAAGTGGATGGTGGCTTGGAGAAGTTCTTGCAGTCTAGGTATAAGTGGATGGTGGCTTGGAGAAGTTCTTGCAGTCTAGGTATAAGTGGATGGTGGCTTGGAGAAGTTCTTGCAGTCTAGGTATAAGTGGATGGTGGCTTGGAGAAGTTCTTGCAGTCTAGGTATAAGTGGATGGTGGCTTGGATGAGGGTGGTAGCAGCGGAGGGGTGAGAAGGAGACAGTTTGGGGCTATGAGTTTAGAAGCAACAGGATTTGATTTATTGGCAGGGTGGGTGGGAGGCATGCGAAGAAAAGACAGAAGTGAATGTAATGTCTGGGTTGCTGGCCTGAGCAGCTGAAAGGATGGTAGTTTCATTTATCAAGATTTGTGACCACCTAGAGGGGTGGGATAGGGAGGGTGGGAGGGAGACACAAGAGGGAGGGGATATGGGGATATATGTATACGTATAGCTGATTCACTTTGCCATACAGCAGCAACTTACACAGCATTGTAAAGCAATTATACTCCAATAAAGATGTTTAAAAAAAAAAAAGGGTGAGACCGTGGGAGAAGCATATTGGGGTGGGTGAGAGTCAAGAATTCTTTCACGGGTGTGTTAACGTATATCTCTTAGCCAAGTGTTGTTTTTTGTTTTTGGGTTTTTTTTGCGGTACGTGGGCCTCTCACTGTTGTGGCCTCTCCCGTTGCGGAGCACAGGCTCCGGACGCGCAGGCTCAGCGGCCATGGCTCACGGGCCCATCCGCTCTGCGGTATGTGGGATCTTCCCGGACCAGAGCACGAACCCATGTCCCCTGCATCGGCAGGCGGACTCTCTACCACTGCGCCACCAGGGAAGCCCCCAAGTGTTGCTTTGATGATAAAGTGAGGTAATCCATTTAGCAGTCGTGTATAATATCTGGAACATTCTTTTTTTAAATAAATTTATTTATTTAATTTATTTTTGGCTGCATTGGGTCTTCGTTGCTGTGCCCAGGCTTTCTCTAGTTGCAGTGAGTGGGGGCTACTCTTCATTGTGGTGCGTGGGCTTCTCATCATGGTGGCTTCTCTTGTTGTGGAGCACAGGCTCTAGGCGCACGGGCTTCAGTAGTTGTAGCACGTGGCCTCAGTAGTTGTGGCTCGTGGGCTCTAGAGCGCAGGCTCAGTAGTTGTGGCACATGGGCTAAGTTGCTCTGTGGCATGTGGGATCTTCCCGGATCAGGGCTTGAACCCATGTCCCCTGCATTGGCAGGTGGATTCTTAACCACTGCGCCATGAGGGAAGCCCAATATCTGGAACATTCTAAATGCTCAGCAAATGGTATCTACTATTATAGTTAAAAGCAATGCTAAGTAAACCTAAGTGTCCATCAACAGAGGAATGGATAAAGAAGATGTGGTACATTATACAATGGAATATTACTCAGCCATAAAAAATGAAATAATGCCATTTGCAGCAACATGGATGGACCTGGAGATTGTCATACTAAGTGAAGTAAGTCAGACAAGGACAAATATCGTATGATATCACTTATACGTGGAATCTGAAAGATAGTACACGTGAACTTATTTACAAAACAAACTCACAGACATAGAAAACAAACTTATGGTTACCAAAGCAGGGGGAAGGATAAACTGTGAGTATGGTTTTAACATATACACACTACTATATATAAAAAAGATGAACAACAAGGACCTATTGTATAGCACAGAGAACTATATTCAATATCTTGTGATAACCTATAGTGGAAAAGAATAGAAAAAAAGACTATAGATATATACATATATATGTATAACTGAATTACTTTTCTGTACACCTGAAACTAACACAGTATTGTAAGTCAACCGTACTTAAAAAAAAAAAAACAAAACAAAAAAGCAGTGCAAAGTGATAATGATTGATCTTAATAAAGCAGCTAGCCCAACTGGAGAAAAAGGAAAAGCGAGTAAATAGAAATCATGGGAAATAGGATCCACTGGGTAAAGAAGAAAACAGTTGATAGAAGGTCTTGAATTTCAAGTAGAGAAAGTCAAACTGAATCCACTTACCAATAGTGAGTCTTTGCACTTTAAGACAGAGGAGACATGAGATATTTTAGAGCAAGGAGGTCTAGGTTTTGGTCTTTGCTCATCTGCCAGCTGGGTGAATGCAAAGCCACACCCTTCTCTAAGGACTGAATCACTGGCCCTTCCTACGGGGCTATTGGGTGGGGAAAATAGGATGATGTAGGCGAAAATTGCCTTGGGAAGTGTCAGAAGTGTTTGACATTATTCAGTGTCATTTTAGAGTAGAGCCATGTGTGCAGTAGGTGTTATATGGAGGGTGGGAGTGGGAACAGATTGAAGGTAGGGAGGAGGCTGTTCCTTCTAACTGGCTTGTGAGGGCCTGACCTAGGGCCTTGGCAGTGAGAACGGAGAAGGTATAAATCTGGCAAAGACTTTGAAAGGAGAATCGGGTGGCCTTGGGTGAGGGCCTTGAATGCAGATGTATCAGGAGCTGGGAGAAAAGCCTAATGCCTGTGTAGGGAATAGCATAGTTGAAAAGGGGGTGTGTTGGAGTTGAGGGCAAGCCTTCAAGTAAAACCTGGGCCGAGATGCCAGGTGTGGGCAGTTGGGAATGTGGGCTGGACACTCTGCCCCGCAGGTTGTGCTGGTTAAGGGGACTTGCGAGGCATCAGCCCGGATACTGGCTGATACTCTAAGAGCGTGAGCCGGCCCAGGATGCAGCGTATGCGGCGGCACTGTTTATTTTGCTCGTCATGATTGATTTGGTGCCAAGACAGCAGGCTGAGGAGTGAGACATTCTGTCAGTCAGCCGGTTGCCCAGGCTGCTCAGTGCCAGCCAAGCAATTTGAGGAATCTTCCCACTGCGTTGGAGGCTGAGCTGGCTGCTTTGGCAGGTTCACCGGTGAAGTCCAAGATGGACGGTGTGTGTATGAAAAGACTCCAGGAACTGTCTGGGCTTCAGGGTTCCGGGGCACCAGTTTCTTGGCCCTGGTGTCACTCAGGACCTCTTGAGGCCCTTCCAAGGGTGATGCATGTTTCGGTTTGGTCCTGGAGAGGTGACTCAGACATAAGGAAGGGGCTGGCCCACCCCTAGGCCGTTTGGTAGCACTGGAGTCATTCTAGCACCTTCTGAGACCATGCCTGAGGGTCCTGGGCCTTGGGTTCAGTCAGATCTGATTATTTCGCATAAAGAGTGCAGTTCCTTATCGAAGTCCAGCACAGACACAGGGATTTCTTCCAGACCCAGAGGTCTCCTCCTGAAGGTTTTCTGTGGATTGGATGTTGGTGCCTCGTGGAGGGCCTGCAAGGATGTTGTTTGACTAGGGTGTTTGACAAGCACCTGCTTGTCTTGTCCTGGGTCATTTCCTCAGGCTTGACCACTCTCTTTTCCTCTGTACCCTTGACCCCTCTCTTCAATATTTGTTTTTTTTGGTTCCTTGTGGCTTTCCAGACCAAAATGGCACCCTTAATTAAGGTCTTCAGAGACGCTTCTGCTCTGAATTACCTCACCGGTTATCTAGTCTCCCCTTCCGATTCTGTTTTCACTCTCAATTCCAGGCAAATTTGATCTCCTGAGGGAAGACTCCCTCCCCCACTCCCACTTTATTCTTTTCACTTGTACTAAAAGTCACCAAAATTTAAAAATCCCAGTTTCCAGTCATAACTTTATGGTGTCTGCTGGCTGTCTGTGGGCAACTGTGTCAACTGGAAATATTATCACACAGTGAAGAGAGAAAAAGTGTTCATGTCCCAGAAAGGATTACTTAGCCCGTGAAATTTAAACTGTATATGGAAAGCTCACGTTAATCCAGGGAGAAGAGAGAGGTATTAACACCCACATCCCCGAGACCATCTTTTTCCTTCGCACCTTTGCTACTCTGAGTGGGGTCCTCACCTGGGAGCTTCTTCCAAATGCAGCATCTTGGGCCCCGCCCTGGCCCTACTGATTCTGAATCTGCCTTTTAACAAGATTGCCTAGGTAATTCAGGAGCAGAGTAGAGTTTGAGAGGCACTGCTGCAAGTCCCATGAGCATTAGTCAGACTACTTCCACAGCAGTTCACTTCTAAAGAGAACATTTATTGGGATCACAGCTCATACAGCAGACTCTGGGTGTTGTTGCTGTTTTAAAATAGGATTAAAAGAATTTTCTTCCCGAAGGAATACATGCACGCAGTTAAGAGCAAAATTCAGACTGCTCGCAGTGGGGCCCAGTGAAAATTTAGACACTCTCACCCCAGTCTTCCCCAACCCCAGGCTCACTCCTCATTCCCTTGGACTTATTTCCAGAAATTGTTGGTCTCCCCTCCGCCACCCTCCTGAGGCTGCATCTTACATCTTCTACTAGAATTCGAGGAGGGGAACTAGAGTCACTGTACAGAAATCCATTTTCGATTCCGACGAGGCTCGAATGAATTTGTGAACAGGCCAGAAAGCTGCATGGCAGCAGGTCAAAGGTGTTGGGTGAGGGAGTCCGAAAGGGACGCCAGCAACATGGCTTTATTATTAGCAAGTTTTAATTGTTTCACACTGTCCACTAATTTTAAAAACAGGGCAGCCTACTTAATGACTTATTTCTGTCATTTGCTATTTCTCTTTTGCTGGGACAGATTCTGCCAGCAGAGGTGTGGCCACCTAGATGCTCTGACTTCTTTTGCTTTTTTCTATCTGAAAGGACAGAGATGGAGACCCCCATGTGCTGGTCTTTTATTATGATGATGATTTTTAGTGTAGCGTATTAAGCTTCTTTAATTTGTGTTTGAGAAAATAAACCTCAATTTTGGGACGCGCTTTGGGGAAACTTCGTAGAAGACTCATATTTGAAGTGATAATTTAATAGCAAGTTCTTGCCCTTTTAAAAGACAGTTTTATTGAGGTATCATTTGCATGCCATAAATTCCTCTGGTTTTAGGCATTCAATTCAGTGATTTTTAGGAAATTGAGTTGTACAGTCATCACCAAAATCCAGGTTTCCATTACCCCAAAAAAGATCCTTGTGTCCATTTGCAGTCAACCCTGTTTGCACCCCCCAGCCCCAGACTACTAATTGACTTTCTATCTCTATACATTTGCCTTTTCTGGACATTTATATAAATGGAATTGTACAATACATGGTCTTTTGTGACTGGCTTCTTACACTTAACATAATGTTTTTGAAGTTCATCCATGCAGTAGCTTGTATCAACACTTCATTCTTCTTTACTGCCAAGTAACATTCCAGTGCATGGATATGCCACATTTTGTTTATGAACCAGTTCACCAGTTGATGGACTTTTGTTTTCTTTCCACTCTTTGGCTAGTATGAATCACGTTACTGTGGACATCTGCATGCAGCTCTTCGTGTGGATATTTTCATTTCTGTTGGGTAGATACCCATGGGTGGGTTTGCTGGGTCATGTGATAAATTTATGCTTAACTTTAAAAGGATTGTTTTTTAAAGTTGTGGCAGAATGCACATCACGTAAAATTTATCAACTTAACCATTTTTAAGTGTACAGTTCAGCGGCACAGAGAAATTCACTATGCTGTGCGGCCATCCCCACCGTCTCTGCTTAGAATTCATTTCATCCTGCAAAACTGAAACTGCCCACTGAACAGTAACTCCCCAGGGCTCTGTCCACTCAGCTCCTGCCAGCCTCCATTATTCTCTCTGTCTCTATGATTTGACTACTTTTCAGTCTGTTGATTATGTTCTTTTGATGCACAGAAGTTTAAAATTTTGATTAAGTCCTTTTTTTTTTTTGCTGCATTGTGCAGTTTGTGGGATCTTATTTCCCCAACCAGGGATCGAACCCGGGCCGCCTGCAGTGGAAGTGCCAAGTTCTAACCACTGGACCCCCAGAGAATTCCCAATTAAATCCTATTTTTTGTTGTTGTTGCCTTTGCTTTTGGTGTCATAATCCAAAAAGTCATTGCCAAATCGAATGTCATGCAGCTTTCCCCCCCTGTATTTTCTCCTTAGAGTTTTATAGTTTTAGGTTTTATGTTTAGGTCTTTGATCCATTTGAAGTTAGTTTTTGTATATGGTGTAAGGTAAGGGTCCAACAATTTCATTCTTTTGCATGTGAATGTCCAGTTTTTCCAGCATTGTTTGTCGAAAAGACTGTCCTTTTCCCATTGAATGGTCTTGGCACCCTTGCCGAGAATCATTTGACCATATATGTGAGGGTTTATTTTGGGGTTTTCTATTGGTTTAACTTTTTAAGAAACCGCCAAACGGTTTCCAAAGCAACTGCGCCGTGTTACAATCCCCTCCAACAACGTGTGAGGATTCCCATTTCCTCATATCCTTGACAAAATTTATTACCTGCTCTTTTTTTTTTTTAAATTTTGTTGTGCTGGGTCTTAGTTGCAGCAGGCAGGCTCCTTAGTTGTGGCTCGAGGACTCCTTAGTTGTAGCAGGCGGGCTCCTTAGTTGCGGCATGCATGTGGGATCTAGTTCCCTGACCAGGGATCGAACCCGGGTCCCCTGCATTGGGAGCACAGAGTCTTAACCACTGTGCCACCAGGGAAGTCCCCTTACCTGCTCTTTTGATTATAGCCATCCTCGTAGGTGTGAAGTTGTATCTCATTGTGATTTTGGTTCTTGACCTTTGAACATTCTGCCTTTGTCCAGCCTGGAACAGAGAGGTAGTAAGACAGAGTGAGGGCACCCTCCCTCCCTCCCCCCGACATACACACAACCACAGGACCAGTTACCTGCCTGAACGCACTTAGTCCTTCTGCAGGGTAGACTGAATAAGCTCGGGCAAGTGTCTCAACATCTTAGAGCCTCAGCTTTCTCTTCTGAATAACGGGAATAATAAATCCCTTTCTCGAGACTTCCCTGACAGTCCATTAAGACTCCGAGCTTCCACTGCAGGGGGCATGGGTTCGATCCCTGGCTGGGGAACTAAGATCCCACATGCCATGTGGTACGGCCAAAAAAAAAAAAAAAAAAAAAATCGCTTTCTCACACGAGGTGAGATAAGAACAAGTATACAAGTGCCTTTTTTTTCTGGTTCTTAACAAATGTTGGATTCACAGTTTTACTCCCTACATTTCCCATCTGTGTGATTTTGCTGTGGGACGTCCCTGTCACTGATTTAACTTTTCCAGCAAATATGACTTTCCAGCATTTTAAGCATCACAGAGCCCTGCTAGCAGCTTGGCCATCTCTCTCCGGTTCCTCTGGATGCCACCCAAATATCTTCACGCTCACGTCTCTCATCGACGCTGAGTGAACTGGGAAGCACCCTGCCCCCTTGCCTGCCTGTCATCTGGGTCATGATCACTTGTTTATCCAGTTTTGCTTCCTTCTCATCATCCGTCCTGGCTTCTGTGTAGTCTGACAAAATCTGGTGCATTCTCCTGACCTCTCACTCTGGATCCTGTTGGGGCAAAAAACATGTTTATCCTGGGCCTGTCGAAAGCAATGAGGTGGCCTTTCCTTTCTCGGTGCTGCCATGGTGCTGCCACATCTGCAGAGACTTGCCCCCGGGTGTGGGGGGGAGGGGAGATGCACTCCCCCTGGCAGCCTCCCCGCCTGTGCCTGGGTTGCTAGCTGCGGTGGTAATTGGCTTGGCAGTGCACGCCCTAAAAGGTTGTCCTGCAGCTGATACTTTGTTGAAGCTGCGAGGCCAACCCCCTTGGGAGTTCCCTGCAACAGCAGCTGTCTTGTCTTATTAAGGAGAGACATGGGAAAGGTGTTTTGAAGGGAGACGTCTTATCTCAAAGCACAGTGGCTGGGCCTGAACATCTGGAAGGGAGATAGGAAGGCCAAGGCAGAGGGCAGGGTGGCAGCAGCTTGGGGCGCTTGGCAGAAAATGCTTCGCTGGCAGTTGAGGATAATGGTTGAATGTTTTCCAAGGACATAATACGTCCCCTTCAGTAAACTGGGCAATAAGTCCCATACATATTAAAAATGTTGTGCACTTAGGTTCTGAGTGTCCCATGATGCTTGTACGCATGTTAGGAAGTATTTTTCATATCCTACCAACATGAAAAATTTAGAAGCAAGTGAGCAAAATCGAGAGACTTCCAGATATCTCAATGGGGTATAACTTTCATCAATTAGAACCACTTAAGAAGTATGGGGACTATTCTCTGCCTAAGCTGTTAGGGTCCATAGTGAAGACTTGTGTTTGAGGGGGTGAATTCCCTTTAAACTCTAGTGCAGCAGTGTCACCAGAAGTAGAATGTGAGCCCACATCTGTAACTTGACATTTCCTTATAGCTACTTGTATATTTTCTTTTAAATTTTCCTTGGAGTATAGTTGATTTACAATGTTGTTAGTTTCTGCTGTACAGCAAAGTGAATCAGTTATACATATAGATGTATCCACTCTTTTTTAGATTCTTTTCCCATACAGGTCATTACAGAGTATTGAGTAGAGTTCCCTGTGCTATAAAGTAGGTCCTTATTAGTTATCTATTTTATGCCACTTGTATTTATTTCCTCGGGCTGCCATAACAAATGATCACAAACAAATTGTCAGAAAGTTCCTTTAATTCAGTTCTGGAGGCCAGAGGTCTGAAATCAAGGTGTCAGCAGGGCCACGCTCCCTTTGAAGGGTCCGGAAAGAATCCTTCCTTGCCTTTTCTAGCATCTGGTGATTCCTGGCAACGCTTGGCCTTTCTTGTTTTTATTTTTGTTTTTGTTTTTTCCCCCGTGACTTTTGGGATCTTAGTTCCCCGACCAGGGATTGAACCCACACCCATGGTAGTGAAAGCACGGACTCCTAACCACTGGACCTCCAGGGAATTCCCCTTCCTTGGTTTTATAGTTGTGTCTCTCCAGTCTCCGCCTCCGTGTTCACGTGGCATCTTCCCTGAGTGTCAGTGACTCGGCTTCCAAATCTCCCTCTCTCCTTTCTCTTATAAAAATACCAGTTATTGGGCTTCCCTGGTGGTGCAGTGGTTGAGAGTCCGCCTGCCGATGCAGGGGACTCGGGTTCATGCCCCGGTCTGGGAAGGTCCCACATGCCGTGGAGCGGCTGGGCCCGTGAGCCATGGCCGCTGAGCCTGCGTGTCCGGAGCCTGTGCCCCGCAACGGGAGAGGCCACAACAGTGAGAGGCCCGCGTATTGCAAAACAAACAAACAAACCAGTTGTTGGTTTTAGGGCCCAGTCTAAACCAGGATAATTTCATCTCAAGATCCTTAAGTAGGATTTCCCTGGTGGTGCAGTGGTTAAGAATTCACCTGTCAATGCAGGGGACCTGGGTTTAAGCCCTGGTCCGGGAAGATCCCACATGCCACGGAGCAACTAAGCCCATGCATCACAACTACTGAGCCTGCATGCTGCAACTACTGAAGCCCATGTGCCTAGAGCCCGTGCTCCGCAACAAGAGAAGCCACCGCAGTGAGAAGCCTGCGCACTGCAACGAAGAGTAGCCCCCGCTCACCACAACTAGAGAAAGCCCGCGCACAGCAACAGAAACCCAACGCAGCCAAAAATAAGTTTAAAAAAAAAAAAAAAGATACTTAAGTAATCCTATTTCCAGATAAGTTCCCTTTGTGAGGTTCCAGGTGGTCCTAAACTTTGGGGGGACACTATTCCACCCACCACACCACATTAAAAAAAATGAGAGAAAACAATTCCATTTCGTTAATTTTAATGTTTTATGTAATATTCCAAAATATCATTATAACATGTAATCAATATAACAGAATTCTTAACGAGATATTTTAACATCCTTTTTTCCCCCTTGGACACTAAGTCTTTGAAATTCAGTGCATATCTTACAGTTACAACGCATCTCAACTTGGACTTTCTCTGAGGGCTGCGTAGCGGCTTGTGGCGGACTGCCATGTGCTGGCCAACACGCTGACAAAGCTTTTATGCTTCTCAGTGTTTTGCCCTGTACTTTCGCCCTCTCTCCTCTCTTCTCGCCCTCCCTTTACCCTCCTCTTAGCTTAAGAAATAAAAACTTACTTTGTAAAAGCTACTGGGTCCCCAAGACTCAGTGGAGGAAGCCGAGTTAGCCAGTTTTGAAAGAAAAGTCCTTTATTCAGTTCATTTTTAAGCATCAGGGTTCATTGTTCTACAGCTTATTAAGCACTTCTATCACAAGTGGCTTAAATAAGTGTGGTTAATATTTGGGATGTAACATTTTTTATTGAGTAGGCTATTGGGAGGAATCTCCCTGCCATGAGATTTGTGACCCACCCGTTTAGCAGCCCCTCCATGAACGTGGCATTATTCTGTCCTGTTAAGACAAGAAGAGGCACAAACTTTTCTTTCTGGGCTGATTGCTCTGAGTCTTTTGCAGTCATGAAGTTAAGATTAATATCTCTAAAAATCTGTACTGTCTTCTCCAAGAGTTGCAAGCTTGTTACTTTTTGGCTTGAACCTCAGTGAGGGGAGGGGTTGGTTTATAAGCAGACCCACAGGGAGAAGAGTTTTGGATCCTTGAATTCTTAAATGTGGTCTGTGATAAGAAGGTGGTTTCCACCCTCCTTCACACAACTGATGTATACTGAGCCTCTGTTATTGTTGTTGGAATCTCTCCGGAATTATGTTTTCCCTTCAGAGGAATCAATGTTAAAGAAAATTAGCAAGCAACCCATGAATATGAATACCACAGAGAAGAATATAGAGTACAGTGGGAATGTCCCTTCCCCTCCCCAACTTTTGCCCCATCCCCCATAAGTATGTATCTGTCTAGGCCCTCTGTATACCCACCCACATTCATACACACACACACACACACACACACACACACACACACACACACACACACACACACACACACACATTTTTTTGGCTGCGTCGCCTGCCTTGTAGGATCTTAGTTTCCCCACCAGGGATCGAACCTAGGCCCTTGGCAGTGGAAGTGCAGAGTCCTAACCACTGGACCACCATGGAATTCCCCACATTCGTATATATTTAAATTGCTTATTCATTTATTTTTAAAAAACATATATCAGATTATGGTATATATTGTTCTGTGGTTTGCCTTTTCTGCCATTTACCGGGACCTAGAGAGGTCCCACATCAGCACAAATAGTTAGCCGCCTTCTTTTTTTTTTTAAACCATTTTTTAAAAAATTGAAGTATAGTTAATTTACAATGTTGTGTTAGTTTCAGGTATACAGCAAAGTGATTCAGTTTGTATTGTACATACATACATATATACTTTTTAAAATAAACTTATTTATTTTTGCCTGCGTTGGGTCTTCGTTGTGGTGTGCAGGCTTCTCATTGTGGTGGCTTCTTATTTCAGGTCACAGTCTCTAGGAGCGGGCTCCAGTAGTGGTGGCTCATGGGCTCAGTAGTTGTGGCTCACGGGCTTAGTTGCTGCACAGCATGTGGGATCTTCCTGGACCAGGGATCAAACCTGTGTCCCCTGCATTGGCAGGAGGATTCTTAACCACTGCGCCCCCAGGGAAGTCCCTATATTCTTTTTCAGATTCTTTTCCCTTATAGGTTATGACAAGGTATTGAATATAGTTCCCTGTGCTATACAGTAGGTCCTTGTTTATCTGTTTTATATATAGTAGTGTGTATATGTTAATCCCAAACTCCTCATTTATCCCCTGCTCCCTGCTATCCCCACTGGTAACTTTGTTTTCTATATCTGTGAGTCTATTTTTGTTTTGTAAATAAGTTCATTTGTATCATTATTTAGATTGCACATATAAGTGATATCATATGATATTTGTCTTTGAGTTACTTCACTTAGTATTATAATCTCTAGGTCCATCCATGTTGCTGCAAATGGCATTATTTCATTCTTTCTTATGCCTGAGTAATATTGCATTGTATATGTAATATATATACATACACAATGGAATATTACTTTATATATATATTTATAAATATATATATGTATCTCACATCTTTATCCATTCATCTGTCGATGGACACTTAGGTTGCTTCCATGTCTTGAGTTAGCCTTTTTTTTTTTTTAATTTGGCCACACTACGCGGCATGTGGGATCTTCGTTCCCTGACCAGGGTTCGAACCTGCTGCTTCCGAATGTGGCCTCTGCACTGGAAGCACAGAGTCTTAACCACTGGACCTCCAGGGAAGTCCCTAGCATGTGATAAAGGTGGTACAATAGTCGGTAGTAACAAGCTACATAATTTAATAAATTCTTCTCGATCAAATTTTAGATGACATATATATGATATATATAAGATGACATATATATATATTTTACTTTAATAAACAGTATATACAAATATAATTGAGCCCATGTGAATATTTCTGTAGGTGCCCTTCCTAATTGTGCCGTTGGGCCAAAGGGCAGGAACATTCCAATTTGACTTCCAAAAGGCTGCACCAGTGTTTCCTCCCACACATGTGTATGAGGTGCATGTTTCCCCTGCAAGATGTCAACCTTTTATTTTTATTTTTTGGCAAACTAATTAGTGTGAGGAAATGTATCACAGGGTTTTTATCTTTTATTTTTCTTGTTTTTGCTTTTTAAAAATTTCATCGCAGGGCTTTTAATTTTTTATTTCCCCATTAATAGTTACTTTGATCACTTTGTACAGGTTTGTTTGTAATTAGCATTCATTTTTCTTGGAATCACTTGGATTTGCCATTTTGTTTCTATCAGACTGCCTTTTTCAGATTGTTTTGTAGATGATCTATATATGCTCTGGATCTTAATACTTTGATTATGGGTTGTAAGTGTATGCCCTCTCAACTGATCCTGAGTTACAACATTTATAGATTAAGGAGAATTGATATCTTTACACTGTTCAGTCTTCCTATCAAGAACAATGCATATTTCTTCATTTATTCATCTTTAGTAGACAGTTGTAGTTTTTTGAATATAGGTCTGACTCATCTTGAAGTTTTGACCCTAAGTATTTGATGGCTCTTGCTATTAGGATCTTTTTTTTCCTGTTACATTTTCTGAGTGGCTATTGGTGATGGAAAAGCTTCTGAGTTTTATGTTGCTCTTATATCCAGCCAGTTTATTAATTTCTTTATTAGTTTTGATAAGCTTTAAGAATTGCCTACCAATATTCATAATTTTTGTGTAGTACTAGTACAGTGTTGAACTCTGGGCATATTCAGGACTTTCTTGTTTTGGTGACTTTAATAGGAATGATTTTTTTTTTTGGCTGTGCTGCGTGGCATGAGGGATCTTAATTCACTGACCAGGGATCGAACCTGTGCCCCCTGCATTGGAAGTGCAGAGTCTTAACCACTGGACCACCAGGGAAGTCCCAGTAGGAGTGATTTTATGTCTATTTAGTATAATGTTTGCTTTCAAGTTAATATAATTTTCTTCTATACCAAATTTGCTATTTTTTTAAAAATCAGAAATTAATTTTGAATGCTTTGAAAAGCTTTTTCGGGCATCAGTCGTAATGATTTTCTCTTCCTTTAATTTGTTAATGTATGAATTAATTTGTTTCAAATGATCTATCTTTGCATTCCTGTAATAAAGTTTAGTTATTATGTACTAGTCAAGATGCATGATGTTGGATTGTGTAGTGTCAAATTTTAAAAAAATATTTACTTATTTTGGCTGTGCCAGGTCTTAGTTGTGGCATGCAGGATCTTGGTTGCAGCATGCGGACTTCTTAGTTCCGGCATGAGGGCTTCTTAGTTGTGGCATGTAGGATCTAGTTCTCCAACCAGGGATCGAACCCGGCCCCCTGCATTGGGAGTGTGGAGTCTTACCCACTGGACCACCAGGGAAGTCCCCCTGTATTGTTGAATTTGATTTACAAGTATTTCATTTTTGTTGTTGTGAGGTTGGGCTGGTGACTTTTTCTATGTTTTTTTGCTCTCTGTATTTTGTTTTACTGTTAGGGTTATACTGAATTCATAGAATAATATGTGTTTTTTAATCTTTTTATAATGCTTTGGCACCGTTTTCAATACCAGTGACCTGGTTTCCTGCTGTCCAATATGGTAGCCACTAGCCACAAATGACAATTGACTATCTGAAACATGGCTTGTTTGAGTTGAGATGTGCCATGTCAGATATCCCTTGGGTTTTGAAGACTTAGCATAAAAAACTATGTAAAATATCTTATTTATAATATTTTTATACCAATTCCATGTTAAAATGGTAACATTTTAGATGTTATATGAAATAAATTTATTACTTACCTTAATCTCGCCTACTTTTACTTTTTGAAATCTGGCTACTAGAAAATTTAAAATTTTGTCTGTGGTTCACATAATATTTATGTTGGATGACCCTTGAGAATTAACTAGAATGTTCCTATAACATTTTTTTTATTTGGGTCCTTTTTTAGGTCCTTTTTTAGGCGTAGATTTTTGACGCCCTTTTCACTTCTTCTAGGATTGTTAGAAACTTTAGTACTTAGTAAATCAGGTTTGATAATTTATATTTTCTGAGGGAAGTCAGGAAGTCACCTGTTTCATCTAGTTTTTCAAATTTATTGGTATAAAGTTCTACAGAGTACTTATTTAGGCTATAAAATAAATCTGTAGTTTTATGTCCTTTCTCACTTCTTTATTTCCCCCTTGATTAGACTTGCCAAGAGTTTGTTTAATTTAATGTTCTTTTTTTTTTTTTTTTTTTTTTGCTGTACACGGGCCTCTCACTGTCGTGGCCTCTCCCATTGCGGAGCACAGGCTCCAGACGCGCAGGCTCAGCGGCCATGGCTCATGGGCCCAGCCGCTCCGCGGCATGTGGGATCTTCCCGGACCGGGGCACGAACCCGTGTCCCCTGCATCGGCAGGCGTACTCTCAACCACTGCGCCGCCAGGGAAGCCCTAATTTAATGTTCTTTTCAAAAACCAACCATTTATAATACTGGCTAGGTATATGCTTCTGTTCATTATTGAGTTCCTTAAATATTTTTTGCATTGATTTCTTTTGTCTATTTTCCTTGAGTTTTAAAAAATTTTCCTTGAGTTTGTTACTTTTTTCCTAGATTATTGAGTTGAATGATTAGTTCATTTATTTTTAATCTTTCTGTTTTTTCCCGTAAATGCATTTAAGGGTCTTTGTTTTCCTTTATGTGTTGCCTTAACCATATCCCATAGGTTTTGATACATTGTGTTCTTACTGAGTGATTGTGTATATGTAACCTTGCCATTTCTTTCTCTTCACATCCACTCTGTTATAAAAATGTCCACCAAGGTCACCCCATGAGCCTTTTGAGTGACTTCCCATTGTTCTCACATGTGGTGGGAATGGAGCTGATTGATTCTGCAAGGAGCATCACTTTTTTTTTTTTTTAATTTTTATTGGAGTATAGTTGATCTACAATGTTGTGTTAGTTTCTGCTGTACAGTAAAGTGAGTCAGTTATACGTATACGTCTGTCCAGTCTTTTTAAATTTTCTTTACCCATATAGGTCATTACAGAGTATTGAGTAGAGTTCCTTGTAGGTCCTTATTAGTTATCTATTTTACATATAGTAGTGTGTATGTGTCAATCCCAATCTCCCAGTTTATCCCTCCCCCCCTCCCCCTTGGTAACCGTAAGTTTGTTTCCAACATCTGTGACTCTCTGTTTTGTAAATAAGTTCATTTGTATCATTGTTTTTTTAGATTCCACATATAAGCGATATCATATGATAGTTGTCTTTCTCTGTCTGACTTACTTCACTTAGTATGATAGTCCCTAGGTCCATTCATGTTGCTGCAAATGGCATTATTTCATTCCTTTTTATGGCTGAGTAATATTCCATTGTGTGTGTGTGTGTGTGTGTGTGTGTATGTGTATATACCATATTTTCTTTATCCATTCATCTGTTGATGGACCTTTAGGTTGCTTCCATGTCTTGGCTATTGTGAATAGTGCTGCTGTGAACATAGGGGTGCATATAGCTTTTCAAATTAAGAGTTTTGTCTGGATAATGCCCAGGAGTGGGGTTGCTGGATCATATGTGTGAGGGGCATAACTTTTCATTTGTAAGCTGTCCAATCTTTTGTTCAGTAAGAGCTGTGATTCTCTAGTGATTGGGGCCAGTATCCTGAAGCTACTTTCATTGGCTGCATCCTCTTCAGGTCCTTGCTTTGAAGTATTAACTGTTGTAGTTCATCATGACTTACAGAGCTCTTGTTCCAGCTCATCCTTCACCTAACAGGGCACTCCTAGCATATTACCATCATCTTTATAACCACTTGTGTTCACTCTAGCGCCTACCCACATTCATTACTTAATGCCCCCACCAGTCTTGTGAGATAGGTATTTTATACTCATTTTATAGCTTGGGAAGCTTAGGAGGTTAAGGGGTTTACCCCGGGTTCATACAGTTAGTAAATGTTGGAGCTAAGATTTGAAACCACATTTATATCACTGTGAGGCCCACCCTTCTGACCACAGCTTTGATACCGTGTACCTGCAGCCTTTCTACCAGCTTCAACCTAAGATGGAACATTTTGCTGACCATGAGTTTGCCTCCCTTCCTTCCCCTATCGTTGCTGTGGGTTGGTCGAGGGCAGGTGCTGAAGGGCTGCGGAGGAAGGGGACAAGTTCTTGCGGGAGGGCTCAGAAAGGCCCCTTCCCCAGTCTCCTGCCAGCCTCTTGTGATGGAGGATTGCCTCAACCTTCCCGGCTCCCTTTTCCTCTGCCCCTTTTCTCCATCCCTGCCCTCTCGGCTGCTCCAGAGTCTGAGGAAGCAATATATCATGAAAGAACATCCTAGTCCTAGGGCTTTGCTGCAGGAACATCCAGTCTCATTCTCCCAGGTTATCTGGGAAAATTTCCAGGAATCTAGTTGCTAAGCAGAGCTTCAGGAGGAATAGGTATGCATTACCTATCTGATTCAATCCCAAAGTCTTATCTATTTTAGGCCAATGGTTCAACCTTTTGTTTGTAATTTAGGTTGAATTTTTAAGGTAAATAGTATGACATAAAAAAAGCAAGGGCAGACTTCCTTGGTGGTGCAGTGGTTAAGAATCCGCCTGCCATTTTTTTTTGAGGTAGCGTGCGGGATAGTGTGGTCTTTGTGAGTTTCCACCATGGCGTACCGGGGCCAGGGCCAGGAGGTGCAGAAGGTGGTGGTGCAGCCCATCCATCTCATCTTCAGATACTTGCCAAATGGATCTCGGATTCAGGTGTGGCTTTATGAGCAAGTGAATATGTGGATTGAGGGCTGTATCATTGGTACTGATGAGTATATGAACCTCGTATTAGATGATGCAGAAGAGATCCATTCTAAAACAAAGTCACGAAAACAACTGGGTCGGATCATGCTAACATTACTCTGCTCCAAAGTGTCTCCAACTAGAAATGATCAGTGAAGTGAGAAGTTGTTGAGAAGGCAGTACAGTTTTTTTAGGTGTCCTTTGTTAGGAGTGTAGTTCTAAAGCATTTATTTATATTGTTTTGCTCACCTTTATGTTATTACCAGATGACAATAAATGCTGTGGAATTGTTTTTATTAAAATATTTAGGGCTTCCCTGGTGGCGCAGTGGTTGAGAGTCCGCCTGCCAATGCAGGGGACGCGGGTTCGTGCCCCGGTCCGGGAAGATCCCACATGCCACGGAGCGGCTGGGCCCGTGAGCCATGGCCGCTGAGTCTGCGCGTCCGGAGCCTGTGCTCTGCAACGGGAGAGGCCACAACAGTGAGAGGCCCGTGTACCGCAAAAAAAAAAAAAAAAAAAAAAAAAAAGTACATTGTTTCCTTCTAAAAAAAAAAAAGAATCCGCCTGCCAATGCAGGGGACATGGGTTCGAGCCCTGGTCTGGGAAGATCCCACATGCTGTGGAGCAACTAAGCCTGTGAGCCACAACTACTGAGCCCATGTGCCACAACTGCTGAAGCAGTTCCACAGAGATTTCTTGTGTCTCAGTATCCAGGCCTGTGAGTGTCGTGCAGTGGGCGCTCATGGTTTGAAGAATGGATAGGTGGCGCAGGAAAGAAAGCAGGAAAAGCTCGTGTTTTATCTACTCTTTATTTATTTAATTAAATAATTAATTTATTTATTTTTGTCTGTGTTGGGTCTTTGTTGCTGTACGTGGGCTTTCTCTAGTTGTGGTGCGCGGGCTTCTCATTGCGGTGGCTTCTCTTGCGGAGCACAGGCTCTAGGTGCACGGACTTCAGTAGTTGCGGCTCGTGGGCTCAGTAGTTGTGGCTTGCAGGCTCTAGAGCACAGGCTCAGCAGTTGTGGTGCATGGGCTTAGTTGCTCCGTGGCCTGTGGGATCTTCTCGGACCAGGGATCGAAGCCACGTCCCCTGCGCTGGCAGGCGGATTCTTAACCACTGTGCCACCAGGGAAGTCCCTTATCTACTCTTTGCCTTCTCCTCCCTGTGCATTCTTCTCACCACCCTGCAAATGCAGAGAGAACCCACCCCATTAGCAGTGTCTTCTGAGCTAATCCAGTCCGCACACTGTGTGAAAAGCAGTGGGGAGGTCCCATCAGACCCAAGCACATACCGAGGGGTTTCTTACCTGTGGACTCAGACCTTTTTTTGTCCAGCCTCTTTTGTCCAGGCTGATGGCTCTTCTCGTAGGTGTGGAGTGTATGGGATGGATTCAGAGCACGCTGGCTTCTCAGCTTCCCGTAATGAGGAACTTCATGCTTAACTAGGTCACCGTCTCTCCGAGAATCTGGAGTCACAGATGCTGGCTCTGGTGGGTTTAATTCTGGTCTATACAGAGTTCCTGCCAGTTTTACTTCCTGCCCCGAGCCAGCCTGCCAGAGAAGGAGACTTAGGCTGTGGTCGCTAACCTGCCAGGATGCAAAATCCATCACGTTTGTCAAAAGCGAAAGGGGTTGCTGAGGCAAATTGAGGACAGACTCCCAAGTCACACGATTCCTCAGCGTTCTGAACTTCAGTCCTTATCCAGTTGACCCCAAACCCTAACATAAATCCTCGGCCTTACTCAGTGAGGAAACCCTTGACTAGGCAACTCGGCACATTGATGACAATCCTGTGTTCCCTCGGTGGGCCTCGGTGACGGTGTTGGCGTTCCTTCCTATCCAGATAGCACAGATTTATTAAGTTCTGGATTGTATTAGGAATTATGGTGTTTCTCCATGTGATAGAAGGCATCATTGGTCCTGGACTGGAAGTTAACAGAAGAAGGAAATAGGATGATTTGCTCATGTAATTTAGGGACAGGAAAATGGATGGACCTTTTTTTTTTTTTGCCTTAGTGATTGCCATTAAAGAAAAAGAAAAAAGCAAGTGGGGATGGTTGACCCTAATGACTAAAGGAAAAAGTGAAAGAGAAAGAAATGAGTTTGGAGACACCCTGCCTCATGTCTTTGCACTCCATTCCTGTCCCTGCTTCAAGCCTGGAGGATCCTGTTTGAGAGGAAGGGAAGAGATCAAGTAACCAGGCTGACGTCTTTATCATCGCCCGGGAGGCCTTGTAGGATTCCCCGCCACGTCCACCTTACCTCGCTGTCTGCGGCTCTTTCCTTTGCTTGCTGTGCTCTAGCTGTGCTGGCCTTTGTGTTGAGCAGACCAGGCATGCTCGCCTTTTCGAGCCTGGGATGCTCTTCCGCCAGGTCCCTAACGGTCAAGCCTTTGGTTGAATGCCACCTTCTCTAAAAGGCCTGGTTGAAATTGCGCATTCGATCTCACTGTTCCCCGAACCCCCCTGTATCCATCTCTCCATCTTTCTTTCCGAGTGCCGTCACTCTCTGACGTACTGTATGATGTGCTTATTGGTGTTGCCCGTTTGCCCTCTCCTGCAGCACCCCAGTGTCAGCTCCTTGAGGACAGGCAGGATCTTTCTTCGTTCCCTTCCATACCCAGCAGAAGTACCCGGCCCATGGTAGGCCCTCAGCACACCGTGTGGTAGTGAGTGACTCAGTATGCACAGTAGTCTTTGTCTGGCTTAGAATGTAGGTCTCCGAACTCAGGGTTTCTGGCTATCACTGTTTTCTCTTCTTAGGTTTATCCTGCTCTCCTTCATTCACTTGTTTTGTCATCACTTTTCTTTTTCCAACCAAAGGTCATTTCGGAGAGGGCAGCGGGATCAGACCAAGCGCTCAGAGAAGCTGGGGGCTGTGGGAGTCCCTTCAGGTAGCTCTCCCACGATTAGAAGAGGAGAGGTCCACGGGGCGGGGGGTGGTCTCCCCCAGCCCTCCGGAGCCTGTCGGGCTGCTTTGCGGGGAGCAGGTTCTTATGAGTGTCCCCCTCAAGAACATGGCCTCGGAGACCTTTCCAAGTCTCTAAGGAGGTGGATGGCTCACGGCAGAGAATTTCAGGGCCCGGCTCAGCTTAGTAGCAGAGCAATGAGGGTAACGGTAGGTCCTGCCTAGGTCCTGCCTGGTGCCTGGCCAAACAGAGGAGGGTGACGGGGGCTACTCGCGGGGGGCTGCTCTGTTGGGGTACCTGGTGTAAGGTCCTTCCTCGGGCCCATCCTTCCCCATCCGCGCTGTGATGAAATGTGAGGCACCGTCGGGTTGGGCTTGCCAGGTTCACGGGGCCCCCTGGAGAGGACTTACCATCCAAAGCAGATTTTTCTTCTTCCACCTTGACCCTTCCTGCCTTACCAATTATTTATTCTTTCTTTCTTACTCTCCTATACACGCCTATACTTCAGAAACTGTTCCTCTCTTGGAGAGTTTTCTGTGTGAGGTCAAGCAGCCATTCTGGAATTTTCTACAAATCAGACTCCTGTTAACTTCAGCCATCTGGTACACGAGGGGATGGAGGGTTGGGTGGGGGGCAGGATCCAAAGCAGGGAGGAGAGACATCTGAGGGAACAAAAGATCTAATACGAAGCCCAAGCACAGAAATCTACTGCGATTTGTTTCAAGGCCAGTGCTGTCCAGTGGAAGTGTAATGTGAACCACATGTGTAATTTTAAATGTTCTGGTGGCCACATTAAGAAAAGTAAAAAAGAAACAGGTCAGATGAATTTTAATATCTCTTATTTAACTCCATGTATCTAAACTACTGACATTTCAACATGTAATGAATATGAAAATTACTGAGACTTTTTTCCCCTCGCGCCCGTCTTCTAACTCTGTGTATTTTAAACCTACGATGCATTTCAACGTGCACAAGCCACATTTCAAGTGCGCAATAGCCACGCGTGGCTTGTGACTCCCGTATTGGACAGAGCACGTAGAAGGCCCAGAATGAATCTGCCTGTGTCTCATGTTGTTCTAACAATTAATGTTTTGGTTTCCCAGCCACAGCAGATTTGAAGCAGTAAATAAGAGAGGGTTGGAGTGGTGACGGATACACCAGAAGTGGGCAGAATTCTAAGCGGCTTGAGTCATTCGGTGCAAGCCTTCCACATTGCCTTCCACAACTTACGACCCCTGAATACCCAGCATGGTAGCTTGGTAGCGTAGTTGGGAATAATCGATGTCTTTCTATCCTTGTCCTCTGCTTCACAACCCAAGTCATCACTGAAATGCTCAATCATATTCGCTGTTCTCTAAGAAGGTGGGGAAGTGTGAAGTAAGTGGAAGAAGTTAAGGAAGATCTCTATCAAGCGTTGCTAAAATAATAGTATTCTAGTACAGGAGGCCTGGGAAATACACAGAGGTAAAAATCCCGGACGACGTGGCGAGCCCTGTCCACTTCTACAGCTGGGGCCTCCCCCAAAGGACTTGGAGGACCCTGCACGTGTGGCTTCAACTGCTGTGTCCCTCCTCATGTCCCCAGGATTGCTGACTTCTTCAGTTCCGCGGGGCAGAGTTGCAGCTGGAGCCCCAGCTGTGTTGCAGGGACCTCAGGAGTCTGGCTCATCCCTTTGGGAAGCTTCATGGATGGACTCCCTTGGAATTGACCCCCCCATGGAGGCTCGCTTGGGGCGGTGTTACCGAAGTGTATGGGACGGTCCTTTTTCTGAGGCAGTACTTGGATTCCAGCCAGCAGAAAAGAAACCCAAACCAAAAACACAACAAAAAACCCAAAGGCCCAAGTCACACACCTTCTTTGCTTTCTTTCTGTATTCGTTTCTTGTGAATATAGAGAATATTATTAAGTCTGGAGTGGGGAGGGTAGCTGTCACGTGACTAGAGTGTATTATTCGCGTGTAATACATTCAGTCCATGGCTGCCTGTTACATAACGTTGTTTCTCTATTCATTTTTTTTTAGGCTGAGGAATCTTGTAAATGTAATGGCTGGAAAAACCCCAACCCTTCTCCCACTCCCCCCAGAGCCGACCTGCAGCAAATAATTGTCAGTCTGACGGAATCCTGCCGGAGTTGTAGCCATGCCCTCGGTAAGTTCCTAAATCTTCAAGGAGACCAACGATATCGTTGTTGCCTGCAAGTTCTAACTTACTGAATTCGTGGGTTAACCAGACTTGCACACCTCACCTCCTTATGAGGCAACAAGAGAGACTCTTTAGCTTCATGAATCTGCTGGGGAGGCTTCACGTGGGAGACAAATCCTGCAGTGTTTGCATGGATTCCTCATCTGTCTCTTCCCGGGTTTTCCCTAAGAGCTGGTTGACTGGGACGGAGTTGGCGGGGGAGTGAGGGAGACGGGGATTGCCAAATAAGATGAAACGTGGCAGCCAAGCTACTTAGATGAACACATAATATGTCCTGATTCTGATTCTCATTTTTCTTATTATTTTCTGATTCCCTGAACTTTCTGGGAATGTTTATCTTCATATTCTTTAGTTTCCTGTGTCTGCGAGCTCTTTTCTTCCTTGGGGTTGTGCTTGGTAAATATTTACTTGTGTTTTCCCTTTCAACTTTCTTATCTGTCCCTGCAAGATAATCATTGTCAGCCTGGCCATATAGACTCTGCCAGAAGTAGTCAACAGGCCTGTGCTAATATGTTCTGTGTCCTGATCCTACTTTTAGGATACAGATTTTCTTTTTAAATTGTATTTTGTTTGAGTGGGTAAGGTTACTGAGAAATTCGTTTTCCCGACATATTAAAATTCCAGTTCCCAGGGGATCTGGGACTCCCGTACTTATTTTATTTACTTTTCTGCCTTCAGCTATCTGGTCTCCCAAAGAACGTCTCTGTGTCCAGTTTACTGTCCAGTGTTGCAAGGACGCAGCGCCAGACATTCTCACTAATGTACTTTGGCCTTTTCCATTCTGACCCTTTATAAGGGGGTGGCTCCATTTGTTTATTTATTTTTAAATTTAAACTTTATTTATTTATTTTTGGCTGTGTCGGGTCTTAGTTGCGGCATGCAGGATCTTTCATTGTGGCACGAGGGCTTCTCTCTAGGTGTGGCGCATGGGCTCCGGAGTGCCTCGGCT
Organism: Lagenorhynchus albirostris; assembly: GCF_949774975.1. Lineage (NCBI taxonomy): Eukaryota > Metazoa > Chordata > Mammalia > Artiodactyla > Delphinidae > Lagenorhynchus > Lagenorhynchus albirostris. The sequence continues at coordinate 7,534,923 of NC_083099.1, read as the reverse complement.
CTGTAGTTGCAGTTCTCTGTCTTAGTTGCCCTGTGGTGTGTGGGATCTTAATTCCCCGACCAGCAATTGAACCTGTGTCCCCTGCATTAGAAGGTGGATTCTCAACTGCTGGACCACCAGGGAAGTCTCTATTTAGACTTTTTATTTTATATTGGAGTATAGTTGATTAACAATGTCATGTTTCAGGTGTACAGCAAAGTGAGTCAGTTATACATGTATCTATTCTTTTTCAAATTCTTTTCCCATTTAGGTTGCTACATAATATTGAGCAGAGTTCCCTGTGCTCTACAGTAGATCCTTGTTGGTTATCCATTTTAAATATAACGTGGGTACACGTCAATCCCAAACTCCCTAACTATCCCTCTCCCACACCCTTCCCCCCTGGTAACCATAAGTTCATTCTCTACCTCTGTGAGTCTGTTTCGGTTTTGTAAATAAGTTCATTTGTATCATTTTTTTAAGATTCTGCCTGTAAGCGATATCATATGATATTTGTCTTTGTCTGATTTACTTCACTCAGTACGACAATGTCTAGGTCCATCCATGTTGCTACAAATGGCATTATTTCATTCTTTTTTTATGGCTGAGTAATATTCCATTGTATACATGTGCCACATCTTCTTTATCTATTCATCTGTGAATGGGCATTCAGGTTGTTTTCATGTCTTGGCTATTGTGAATAGTGCTGCTGTGAACACTGGGGTGCGTGCATCCTTTTGGATCATGTTTTTCTCCAGATATATGCCCAGGAGTGGGATTGCAGGGTCATATGGTATGAGTGGCTCCTTTTAGCCATCATCTTTCTCTAAAGCTTCCTGCTGATATCAGATGGTGGAGCATCAGCCTTCATTAGCCTGGAGTTAGGTCTAGTCTGTGGAATCTTCCCGGACAGGGGCACGAACCCGTGTCCCCTGCATCGGCAGGCGGACTCTCAACCACTGCGCCACCTGGGAAGCCCAGAGGAATATCTTTGCTTTTAACTCACCTTTTCCACTATCGATCCCTGAGTGATGCCTTTTAGAATTGCCTCAGGAAATATGATGCAGTAGAGAACTCCCTAAACACTGGACTTGAACTGTATTTGGTATTGATTGGGAAATCCTATTATCCTACACCAATTAACATTTCAAAACAGAGTCCTTTTTCTTTGTTAGCTGCACAGATTGTCTCCTTTCTGAGCAGGTCAACACACAGGAATGCCCAAAGGCAGAAACAGCCTTTCTCAAAGAAAAGCCAACTTTGTTCCCTTTTATATTTCTTCACAAGCTTTGAAAACAAGTCCCCTTATTTGACAGTACATGATCGAGAATGGAAAAAAAGGGTACATATCCTTTGACCTGACAAATCCATGCCAGAAAGTTAACCTAAATATAAATTAAGATGTGCCTTCAGATTAAAAGGACAGCTATTATAGCCATATTCATGCTATTAAAAAAACTAGAAACAATCTAAATATTCCAATGGAGGAGATCCTTGGTTGAATTATGAAAATATATATTATGAAATTCAATATGGCTCTTAACAAAAGATGTGTTTTCCAGCATGGAAAGATATTCTTAATGTATTATTAATGAAAAAAGCAGGTCAGAAAGCAGCTTAATCGGAGGACTAAATGACAAGATCCACCAGCGCAAGTTCAAATCCTTGCTCAACAGCCAGTAGCTGTGAGTTGCGGCATATTATGTAATCAGCCTGGCCCTCCAGTTTTTCAGTTCTGAAATGGAGTTAATAATAGTATTTACCTCATGGGAGCGTCGTGAGGATTAAGTGAATGAATGCCTATCAGAATTTTAGCACAATACCTGGAAGACTAATGTGTTCTTATTACTCTTATTAGGGTTCTTTACTTCAAACAACACATGGGAACTCTGTCCAGTTTGAATGAGAAAACCGTATTCATAAGAAGAGTACTGGTCGCTTCCACAAGCCGGAAACAGAGGGAAACCCGGTATCAGTCAGGTCCTGGGATCCCAGCTGCAGGAATTCATGGGCCTTCTGTCCAGGACCCTGTATGATTCAGGTCCATTAACCTCTGTCCCTGGGAGTATTGGTTCAAGATTTAAATCCTCAGAGGAGGAGCTGATTAGTGTGGTATCTGTCACTCACCCAGCCCTGAGTTTCACCCCGTGAGAACTACCCAGAAGGTGGTCAGTCCCAAATGCAGGGCTGCTGACTTGAGAACAGCACCATGAGGATAATCTCATTTCTTTAGATAATATTTTAATACATACGAACAGGAGATCTGGAAGGACATGTGTTGCACTGCTGACAGTGATTTTCTCAGGGTATTGGGGTCGTAGGCGTTTTAAAAATATCTTCCCCCTGTCGGTTCCTTTCTCTTCTCTATTCAGTTTGCTTTCTTAGAATTGGGATGTCTGCATATTTTCAAGTGCTCTTGGAATTATTGCCCGAATGCCATAGATTATTTACTGGTCTTAGTGCCGGAGCTCGAGAAAAAATTTTCCTCTTCTAGAAGGAGGATTATGCCTCCTCCCCAACCCCTTTTCTTAAAGACCCTTTTTTTTTTTTTTTTTTGGCCGGGCCGCAAGGCTTGTGGGATCTTAGTTCCCTGACCAGAGATTCAACCCGGGCCCCCAGCAGTGGGAGCCTGGAGTCCTAACCACTGGACCGCCAGGGAATTCCCTTTAAAAACTTTTTATTGTGGAAACTTCCACCTATGCATCAAGGTAGGAAGAATCATTTAATAAACAGTCTTGTATCCATCAGCCAGCTTTAACAATGATTAACATTTGACAATTTCCCTCCCCACATTTTTTTTTTTTTTTTTTTTTTTTTTTTTTTGCCAGACATCTTTTCTTATTCCTGCACATGACTTCTTAAATATTACCAACAAAGTAGAGGTCGGGGTCTAGGGAATTCTGTCCAGTGTCATGCAAGCTTGAATTCTCAAAAACATTTCGATTTGTGTGCACTGTGCTATTTTCACAGTGACTATTCTGAGTATGATGAGTTTAGATCCTACAATATATGTAGTGTTCTTGGACTTGTCAAAACAAAACACTCAGGCGTATCGATTGAGATGGTGTCTGTTCTGTTGATTTGCTGTTGGGTGTCCTTTGGCTCAGCCATACACGGTCTTTTGACAGTGAGCTCTGGTTTCACACGGTCTCCTGACAGCGACTTGCATCCCAGGCGTCCTTGGCCTGCCTTAATTTGATACTCTTCTGTGTCTCCTGGGTGTCAAACGCAGGGCTACTGCAGGGCTGATGCGCTGATTAAATAGAAAGAACATTCGGGCAGGAGTTAGAAACTAACAATTCTGCGCCTGGCTTGGCAGTTTACCAGTCCCCTAACCGCCTTGCTGTTCAGTATCTTCATCCACAGAATGCAATTGTTAGTCTAGACCTACGCTGTCTAATACTATAGCCACTTGCTACATTTGGCTAATGAGCCCTTGAATTGTAGCTGCTCTAGATTGAGATGAGCTGTGGGTGTGAAACACAGGCCAGATTTTGAAAGCTTAGTATGAAAAAGAAGTGAGATATCTCATTAATTTTGATTACATGTTGAAATGATAATATTTTGGGTTAATAAAATGTATTATTCAAATTAATTTCACCTGTTTCTTTTTTCAGTGTTGCTACTGGAAAACTTAAAATTACATGTGTGGCTTGCATTATATATCTATTGGATAGTGCTGGCCTAGAACATTCTACTCCATTCTCTGAAATTATTTGATATTTGGGATTGGTACAAGTACATTCAGCTTATAAAAACTTGGCGAAGGATACTAACAAAGTACTTCAGTTGGCCCAAACACGTCTCCTTACTTTAGTATTAATCAAAATTTCTAATTTTGGGACTGCTTGTTTAAATGGCAACCTCCTTTTATGACCAGGACAGTAGGAAACACCATTGTGATCAAAACACAATTGGAATTTTTGTTGTCATTTTGGAGTCCATTGTTCTGAACTGTGCCTGAACATACTGATTATTAAATTTGACGATTGATCATTTTTTGCAGTTTTAGGAAGGTTTCTGATTTTTTTCCCCTTTTTTTTTAATTTAATTTTTTTAATATTTTTGGCTGCATTGGGTCTTCGTTGCTGTGCGCGGGCTTTCTCTAGTTGCGGCGAGCAGTGGCTACTCTTCGTCGTGGTATGCAGGCTTCGCTTTGCAGTGGCTTCTCTTGTTGCAGAGCACGGGCTCTAGGTGCACGGGTTTCAGTAGTTGCAGCACGTGGGCTCAGTAGTTGTGGCTCGCGGGCTCTAGAGCCCAGGCTCAGTAGTTGTGGCGCATGGGCTTAGCTGCTCCGCGGCATGTGGGATCTTCCCGGACCAGAGATCAAACCGGTGTCCCTTGCATTGGCAGGCAGATTCTTAACCACTGTGCCACCAGGGAAGTCCCGGTTTCTGACTGTTTTTTAATGTCATCAGTTTTTTTCTGATACACACACATATATTTAAACATCACAGAAGTGGAAATTGGTATATATTCCTATGGTTACCTCTGCTTACCTGCTTATTTACGGTAGAAACTTTCCAAGGAAAGTAAAGACCAGCATTAACAGTTACACCAGAGCTTATTTCTTGAACAGTACGAAGTGTCTTACCAGTATTTTTCTCATGGACTATTGATCCAACAGCTCTTCTCTGGCTTTGCCGCATTTGCAAACCCCTTCACCACTTAGTCGTCCCCATTTACACATGTCCCGGGCAGACGCCAAGTGAAAGAAGTATGGGGCCCGGCCAGCACATGGACACAGCCGCCTGGGTCAGGTCTGCGTATTCCTCTTGGCTGGGGGTCCTCTGGTTTTCTACACGGGCTTCAGAGTTGTCAGGACCTGTGAGTCTGGTACAGCCGCAATTAGGGGATAAACCTGGTAGCATTTTTCGTGCTCACCTGACGTAGGTTATTACTTTTCCCTGTGCTCCTCCGGCCATGAAGTCCTGTGGATGTTGTCTGAGTGCACCTCCCGCCAGCTCTGCCTGGATTCAGGCTGCTTCTCTGCCTTCTGTGGTCGCATCTGCAGCCTGGAGGCCCCATCTCCACCTGGCTTCCCAAGAAAGCACTAGCGACCTAATGTGGTCACATTCTCCTGCTTCAGCCCACTGGGCGGCCTCTCATTCTCAGGATGAAGGCCCACTTCAGCTGAGCGTGCGAGGTGGGTCAGGCCTTTCCTCCTCCTGGGTTGCATTTTGGTCCCCGGGCCGCTCCACCTTCTCTGAAGGGTCTGCACACTTTCTCCCACCTCTGCCTTGGATGTGGAGGTGCACAGCACCTGCCATGCCGCTCCTTCTTTCTCTGCTGGGGGAACCCTACTCACCTCCAAGGCCTGATTCCCCCAGCCCTTGGTACAGACAATAAAGGACTTCCTGGAGCTGCACGGCAGTGTTCCTGCTTGTATAACTATAGTTCTCTCTACCCTTATTGATTTTCTGGACTGGACTGAGATGAAGGACTGACTTTTTCTCTAGTTCCTAATACATTTAGTTCCTTGGGTATAACTGGATTGTTTCATTAGTAGATATCCATTACATTTAGTAATACTAAAGAGACGACTGGTTGCATTTATTTGCAGAGGAGGTTTCATGGTTTATGATGGGTACCTGTCCTGTGCAACATCGTAGCCACCTGTGGCTGCTCGAGTTAAAATGTGCTGCCCTTGGAAAATGCACACCAATTTTGAAGACTTAGTATGAGAAAAGAATGTAAAATATTTTTAATATTGAGTACATGTTGAAATAATTTAGTATATATTAGGTTAGATAAAATATATTAAAACGAATTTCACCTATTTCTTTTTACCTTTTTTTTTTTTTTTTTTTTTTTTTTTGCGGTACGTGGGCCTCTCACTGTTGTGGCCTCTCCCGTTGCAGAGCACAGGCTCCGGACGCGCAGGCTCAGCGGCCATGGCTCATGGACCCAGCCGCTCCGCGGCATGTGGGATCTTCCCGGATCGGGACATGAACCCGTGTCCCCTGCATCGGCAGGCGGACTCTCAACCACTGTGCCACCAAGGAAAGCCCTCTTTTTACCTTTTTTAAAGTGGTTACTAGGGACTTCCCTCGTGGTCCAGTGGTTAGGACTCCGTGCATCCACTCCTGGGGGTCCAGGTTCAATCCCTAGTCGGGGAAAAAAGATCCCATAAGCGGTGTGGAGTGGCCAAAAGAAATTAAAAAAAATAAAATAAGTGTTTCTTGACCATCTATTATAAGAAAAAATAAAGTGGTTACTAGAGTATTTAAAAGTTTATATGTGGCTCACATCATATTTCTGTTGGACTGAACTCTCTTAAGGTTCTTACTCTTTTTTTTTTTTGCGGTACGCGGGCCTCTCACTGTTGTGGCCTCTCCCGTTGCGGAGCACAGGCTCCGGACGCGCAGGCTCAGCGGCCATGGCTCACGGACCCAGCCGCTCCGCGGCATGTGGGATCTTCCCGGACCGGGGCACGAACCCGTGTCCCCTGCATCGGCAGGCGGACTCTCAACCACTGCGCCACCAGGGAAGCCCCACTTTTATTTATTTAATTTAAAAAAAATTCCTTTTAAAAAATTTATTTTTTATTGAAGTATAGATGATTTACAATGTCGAGTTAGTTTCAGGTGTACAGCAAAGTGATTCAGTTTATCTATCTATTCTTTTTCAGATTCTTTTCCATTTTAGGAAACTACCATTAAATTATAAGCCTTTTGCACATAGTCAATTCAGAAGCTTTCACTGAAAGACGTCATTCGACCTCTTCTAGCCTTGACCTCAAATTCCCATGAACAAAAACTATGTTTGAACAGCTCACGGATCCTGCAGATGCTGTGCCCTTTGCTTTCTTTCTGGTCCAGAGGAGCGGAGCTGTGGCAGCAGCAGCCTGCCCAGCGGCCGCCTGTTCCCGCCGCAGGGTGCGTGAGGACTGGCAGGCTGTCCGCAGGAGAAGTGCGGGACAGGTGTGCGGGGCCAGAGCTGAGTGCGTGAAGGTCACAGCCTGCGGTGACAGTGCGCTTCCTGTCCCCAGCGAGGCCACAGCTGCACTCTGGTTCCTGGCAGCAGGTTTTGGCGGGTCGCTGTGGCACCCTGGGTGTTTGCAAGTCTGACTCAGCCCTGCGGGGTGGTAGGGTCCACCCTGCTGGGAGATGCAAGGTGGTGGCCGCCCAGTCCTTGATGCACCGCGTCCCCCGCATCCCCCTGCGCCCCCATGCCCTGGACACTGTGGGCAACAGCGCTCAGCAGAAGGGAGCTTTTCCCACAGGTCAAGGGTTGGCCATTCTTGGGTACTTATGTGGATGCTTTGTACCAGGCTCTTGGAAGACAATTTGAAATGAAAGTAGGGTCCTTTTACATCTGATTCTCAAATTCTAGATGGAAGGATGATTTTTTAAGAAAACTATTTATTTGAAAATAATTTCAAACTTACAGAAAAGTCATGATGAGAACAGTGACAAGGAGCATCCCACGTATCTTTTGCCCAGATTTACCTATTGGTAACATTTTGCCCTATTTGCTTTGTCATTTGCTCTCATATGTATGTTTGCGTGTGCCTGCGTGTGCACACGCACACAGATACACACACAGACTGATATATACGAGTCTGTGTGTGTGTGTGTATTTGTATGTATTATACTTTCTTCCTGGACCATATGAGAATAAGTTGCATTTACATCCTGGTTTTTTTCTCTTAAATACATAAGTATGTATTTTCTAAATTTAAGGATATTCTTTTTTTTTTTTTTTTTTAAGTTTTAGTTTTTTTGGCCACACCGCACTGCATGCAAGATCTTAGTTCCCCGGCCGGGGATCAAACCTGGACCACGGCAGTGAGAGCGCCGAGTCCCAACCACAGGACCGCCAGGGAATTCCCAGATACTCTTTTACATAACCTCCGTTTAGTTACCAACTTCAGTAAATATTAACATTAATGTAATACTTAATCTACTGCTTGTATTCCAGTTTTATAGTTGACCCCAAAATGTCTTTGCGAGCGTATTTTCCTCTCCATTAAGCACCCAGTCTAGAATTACATATGTATTTAGTTGTCATGTGAACGGAAAACAGTGAGTCTTCTCACACCCAGCACTTGCGGAAGGCTTCTGACACCAGATGTGCAGGTTTTTCCACACCGAGCGGTTCTCCAGCTCTCCAGCAGACACTGACTGGGTGTCCTGCGACTTAACTGGATTCTGCTACGATCTGCCTGTAGTTAGCACAGACCCCACAGGGTAAGGGCTCAGATGCCGATTCCAAGCTCAGGTCCTAACCCGTGCTTCTGACTGATGGGCTGTGTATCAGAGGTTCCTACGGCCCCCTCCTCGAGTTGGATAATTTTCTAGAGCGGCTCAGAGTTCTCAGGAAAACAGTTGACTTACTAGATTTCTGGCTTTCTATAAAAAGGATGCAAGTCAGGAACAGCCAGATGGAAGAGATGCACAGAGCAGGCTGGGGTGGAAGGAGCCCAAAGCTCCTCTGCCATGTCCAAGCGAGCTGCCCTCCCAGCACCTCCAGGCTTCAGCTACTGGAACCTTCACATGCCCTTCAGTTAGGGGTTTTAACGGAGGTCTTGTTTACATAGGCAGAGTGATTGATTAGTGATTAGCTCAGCCTCCAGACCCCCTTCTCTCCTGGGGAGGTGGAGGGGGCTGGCTGAGTTCCAACCTTCTCATCACGGGTTTGGTTCCCCTGGCAACCAATCCCCATCAGTAGGGGCTTTCCAAAAGCCCATTCACAGAAGCTCAGGTGTGGTCGAAAGGGACACCTTAGGAATAACAACAGACACTCCTTTCACCTTTACTTATGAAATTCCAAGAGATTTGGAAAGTTTACTAGGAAACTGTGCTAGGAAAGGAGACAAAGACCAAATATATGTTTCTTTATATAAATCACATCACAGCCAGCCTCTTTAGTCTTCTCCGACATGGAACGGTTCCTCTGCCTTTTTTTTTTCTTCTTTTTGGTCTTTTATGATATTGATGTTTCAGTGGAGGAATGTTTTAAATGTTGAGAACAAACCTGTTGAAGAGCTAGGAGAAAATACATTTTTGTCATCTTTTGGTTCTATGGGAAAGACCTTTGCAAGCAAGACCTTAAAGAAACGCCAGACATACATTTGACTTTCTGAAAAATGTAAAATTCCTATATAACCAAACCACAACCTAACAAACAAAACCCCCAGTGAAATCCAGGAGGATAGACAGAAAGCTCTTTCAAGCTATTAGAAAAAGACCCACATCCTAAAAAAGCAGGCAGAGGGCGTGAATAGGTAGTGCACAAAAGAACAAATACAAATGGCCAGTAACATGAAAAACAAACAACTCCAAGGGCGTTCCAGCGAATGCAAATCAAAACAGTGGGGGACCCTGATTAATTTTCAAAAGACCGATGAAATGACTGAGCATGATTCTTCACTGTTGGCAAGCGCGGGGAAAGGGGTATTCTACCACACTGCTGATAGGATGTACATGGATGCAGACTTTATTGGGAAGATGCATGAGGGAACATGTATCAAAGCTTTAAATGGCATTGACTCAGTGTTATGAGTTCTGTGGCCGATTAACCACTGTAGATGTGTACATTGTAGTCTGCAGATTTTTATTATTATTATTTTTTGCGGTACGCGGGCCTCTCACTGTTGCGGCCTCTCCCGTTGTGGAGCACAGGCTCCGGACGCGCAGGCTCAGCGGCCATGGCTCACGGGCCCAGCCGCTGCGCGGCATGTGGGATCTTCCCGGACCGGGGCTCGAACCCGCGTCCCCTGCATCGGCAGGCGGACTCTCAACCACTGAGCCACCAGGGAGGCCCGATTTTTATTTTTTTAATATATGCCTCCAGGCTTGTAAATAATAGAGGCATATCTCTTCAAGAAAATATGCTTTTGGTTCATCAAAGGGAGCTTATTTGCATCAAAAAGGTTTCTTTGGAAAACATTAAGAGGTTTTTTTTTTTTTTCAATAATAAGTGGCTCTTTTTAGTTAAATACGAGTTCAGTAAGTAGTTTCGCTTTACAGTTAGAGTGAAGTGTATCTGGGTGTTGGCATGACGTGGTGTTGACTGTGGGGTCTATCTAATTCTGCTCAGCAGCCCCCAAGAGTCAGGAGACGTCTCTGGATTTGGTGGAGATGGGGTTGATGAGGACAGTGGGGCTTTAGGGAGACTCCCATGGCAGCAGAGCAGTCTGGGGGTTGTTTTGTGCCGTGGGCTTGAGATCCCAGTGATCACAAAGGTAGGGGTGGGAAAGCTTAGCTGCGTCCATCCGGTGGTGGCACTGGTTGGGGGATGAAGGACAGTGAGGGAGTGAGTGCCAAGTTCCTTGGCAAGAGGGAGTTGCTGTTTTGAGGATGGCCTTGAGGATTTTAATCCTGGAGTCAAGTTTGCCAGGATGGTGGTGCACTGGTTGTTGGGATGGCGAGGTGGTGAGGTAGGGTGTGGGGATGGATGATTCGGATGGGAGGAGACGTTAGCTGGTGATGTGGATTTGATGAGAGGGAAAAGCTGAGTGCTAGATGCTCAGAGACTGAAAAGGAGTGTTGGTGAAAGGGGCCCATGCTTGGAGAGTCTGAGAACGGGCAGGTGCAGACGACTACACACTGATGCAGCATGGTTGTATCTGCCCGTGCCGGCTTTCTCACTCTACGGAAGCTTCTCTTTCATGGCAACTTGTCCAGAGCTGCTTTTTTCCTTCTCAAGTAGATGGTCCACTCCCTCTGTTTTCATCTAATCTTCCCCCCACCCCACTCCATCATTCATTCTAGGAAGCTTAACCCTTTTCGTGCACTGTCATCCTTCTGCCTCAGTATAGCTCCCTTCACCCCCCGACCCACCCTTCCTTTATTCTTGGAGGAAGATTCCTACCCTCTCGGCTGTGAGGAACACCCCCGTTTGTCCAGCACAGCCTCGCCCTTCCTCCCTCTGGGAACCTGCAGCTTCCTTTCCATTTCCCCATATCTCCAGCTCTAGTCCTCTGTACTTGGGGTCACACACAGAGCTTGGAGGAGAGATTATGGATTTCCTTATGCACAGAATCAGAAGGAAATGGACCTCCTCAGGTCTCATGTCTTAAGCATTTTAAGTTTCATCTAGTCTCTTCAGAATATCGTGGTTTTCAAACCATGCAGCTTAGAGCCCCAACAAGGGGAGGGGATGCTGGGCCCCATCCAATTCCCACCCCATTTTGAAAATTGGAGCTTCCAACCTCTGTTTCAACCTCTGTTTAGAAAGAGCAGCTCTTTCTAAATTCTGATTAAGGATTTATCTGGGCAAAGCGTTTGTGGCTTAAAGAAAGTGAACCACTGGTTTCAAAAGTGAATCATGGCGTATACTTCTACGAGTTAAAGCCACTATATGTTAGCACCTTAATTAGACTGTTTCATATTTTGGAGAATCTGAAGGCATTTATATTATATTGGAGACTGATTGCTTTCATAACTTATCACTGGAAAGAGATGAAAACATTACAAGACCAAAACAGTCTTAAATAAAATTGTTTCTGTAAATAAGTGACATAAAAATTTTGACCTACTTGTCAGAATAAGGCCTGTCTCCCAAAGGCTTCGGACTAACCTCAAAGACAATTTTGCATTCCTGAGAAAACAAGATGACCCAGCCCATGTTCTACCTAAAAGGGCATCTATTAGAAAGTGATGAAGCCACGTATTGTAGAGCCAAGTAGAAAGTAATAGATTTGAATACTGACGTTCGTGTGTACATAACGTAGTAATATAGTGTCGGCGTTGTCAAGTTGAGATGTATCTGTGGATGTATCTATGGTACCTAAGGCAGACCTCACCACATTTCCTTCCTCCCCTCTTCCCTGTTAGAAACGCTGTCTAGAGGTGCACACCCGTGCACATGTAGGTGTCTACACACCTACGCGCATCACCAATGGCCTGTGACTTGGGACCTTCCCTCTGCCTTTCCATTGCGTTTCTGCATTAGAAAGGAATGAAAGGTGGGTGGCCTCTGCCCCTCTAACTTGAACCCCTTTAATCTGGCTTCCTCATGGACGCGTGGAAGGCCCACCCTCTTGGTATGTAATCCTCTTACCTCTCTGAAAATGCTTTTGATCGGATATCTTCGTTGGAGGTCCCACAGATGCAGAATCAAAGACGAGGATGTGAGTGCAAGTCCTAGTTTATCTGGGATGGAGGTAGGGGAGTGGGAAAGTGAGACCAGGAGGAGAAGGTGGCCGATATGGGTGCATTATTAAGCCAGTTCCCGCTGTGGGCCACAGGTGGGTAATTCTGTGGGGAAGATGTGAGAGCTGGTCTGGAACACTTAGCTCAGAGCTCTTCCCCCCGAGGGGCGGGGCAACTGGGGTCTTTATACGCCAACTTGAAGGCTGCTCTTGAGGGGCGTGTAGGTGGCAGAGCAGATTATGGTGACAGGAGGGAATAGAGCTGCTGGCAGTTGGAGGCCAGGAGATGTGCTCTGAGGTGGTAAGGGAAGGGGATCTGGGTGGGGTACCAGCTGCGTTCTCTATCCCAGACTTCGGCCTGGGCTTCATGGTTTGATCTCTGGAGTAGCCTGACCCATGCTTGACACCTGGATTGTTCCTCGAGAATCTTTAGTTCCAACTCCCTTTAAAAAGGCAAGGAAAAGCCTACCCTTCTCCATAGTTTAATCTTTCCTCAGAAGTCATCTCAAGCGCTTCTAGGTCTAAGCATTTTCGGTCAACATACCTGAAATGGATCGCTCTCGAAGGGCAGTGCCTGTTAGCACGGTGAGCACAGTGATTAGTTCTGGGGACACAGACCCGAGAGCCACGGTCCCGCCCAAGGTGCTCCTGGGCTCCTGGTTGGGTACTGGATGGCTTACCTAGAGAGAGTCCCTTCCAAAGGAAAGGGGCTTGAAGTGAATCACCTAGTCATCCAAAAACTATGTGCGTGGGTGCTTCAGAATTTGGGTCAAACATCCTTTGCTTCCAGACCCCAGCTCTGCCTTGTTGGCCAATTGACATTGGAGGAAACAGCATTCAGTCTCTGTGGGCCTCAGTTCCCTCCACCGTAAAATGGGGCTACTCATCCCTCCTTCATAGGATTATTTTGAGGATAAAACATGTTCATCTTGAAAAATGGGCTGGATTTGGGAAGAAGAGAGGACGGGGTGTGGGAGGGGAGGAGGGTGATGGATATGCCACTTAATGATAGTGAGACAACAGAATAAAGGTAGGAGAGGTGGGTTTGGAGCGTGACTGTGCAGGGCGTTGAATCTCAAACTCAGACAGGCCTTGGGGCTCTGCTGCAGAGATAGTGAGGTTTCACTGCATCTCAGGAGGGCTGAGGAAAAGGGCCTTCCTTCAGTTTTTACTGATACTCTTTTTTGGTCATTCCTGATATGTGATATTCTTGGCCAACAGAACTGTTCACAGAACTGTTCACAGGACTTAGAGCTAAACCTTTAGGGAGCCTGGTTTTGGGGTCCTTCTGAACCCGCAGTCCTCAAATCCTGGATCCAGCCTGTAGGACCACAGGACCCTCTTGGCACGATGAAAATCGGCTTATATGGAAACATATAAGAATTTAACACCGTCGTACCCAGACTTGATGCCAACAAGTTCCAGATCTTAAAACCGTACATTAGCCGCTGGTCATTTTCAGTGTTGGAGGGGGAGGCTCGTGCTTGACAAGGTGGTGGTCTCTTACAATTATAAGTCGATTTTGTGTGAAGATATCAGTCTTATAGGGGTTCAGAAAGTTCCTCTATTGACAGTGCAGTCTGATGGGTTGACATTCCAGAAGGTTCCTGGGAGAGGATGTTCTATTTTATTTTATTATTATTAAAATTTATTTATTTTTGGCTGTGTTGGCTCTTCGTTGCTGCGCGCGGGCTTTCTCTCTAGTTGCGGCCAGCAGGGGCTACTCTTCGTTGTGGTGCGCGGGCTTCTCATCGCGGTGGCTTCTCTTGTTGTGGAGCACAGGCTCTAGGCGCGCAGGCTTCAGTAGTTGTGGCACGCAGGCTCAGTAGTTGTGGCTCGCAGCCTCTAGAGTGCAGGCTCAGTAGTTGTGGCACACGGGCTTAGTTGCTCCATGGCATGTGGGATCTTCCCGGACCAGGGCTCGAACCCATGTCCCCTGCATTGGCAGGAAGATTCTTAACTACTTTGCCACCCGGGAAGTCCAATTTTTATTTTATTTTTATTTTTGGGTACACCACTCAGCTTGTGGGATCTTAGTTCCCCAGCCAGGGATCAAACTCGGGCCCTCTGCAGTGAAAGCACGGAGTCCTAACCACTGGACCGCCAGAGAATTCCCGAATGTTCCATTTTAACATGGAGACTGTTGGTGGTTTCCATCTACTTCTCACCTGTGTTCCTTTGATCTTTATCTTAAGCCGCTCACGTTTCCCACCTGGAGAATGTGTCAGAGGAAGAAATGAACAGACTCCTGGGAATCGTGTTGGATGTGGAATATCTCTTTACCTGTGTCCACAAGGAAGAAGATGCAGATACCAAACAAGTTTATTTCTACCTATTCAAGGTGAGACTTCCACATTTTGAAGAGCTTTTCTTCTTTCTCTCACTGTTCAAATATGCTCATTATCAATGGGCCAGGTCACGTGGGAACGCTCTCAACTTAGATACATCTGGCCCTCGGGTTTGCAGGAGCATGTGTTTCTCCGTGAGGGACTCTCTAAAATGACCCACTGTACTTTGAGCACATCACTCTCCTCGAGAGCCTTCCTACTTGTACACAGAGCTGAATATCTTTACGTGCTTATAGATTTCTTTCCATTGCCTATCCATCCATCCAACAAGGACTTACCACATACCTGCTCTATGCATGGCGCTCGTGTAGGCATGAGGGATAGATCAGTGGGCAAAACAAAGTCCTTGCCCTCATGGAGTTTACATTTCAGTAAGAGAGGCAGACAATCAACAAGTCAACAGTATGTTTGCCGGTGGTGATAAGTGCTGTGAAGAGAGACGAAGCAGGGGAAGTGGCATCAGAATGGCAGGGATGCCGGGGGGCTGTGGCGACCTGGTGCTAAGGAAGAGCAGTTAGGAAAGGCCTGTCTGCGATGACAGTTGAGCAGAAACCACAGCGGGGGCATGAGAGCCACCCCTGAAAAGGGCCGGGGAAGCGCCTTCCAGGCAGGGGCGTGTAGACCGTGTTCCGAGTGAGCTGGACGTGACCCCCCAGCATGGTGGGGCCCAGGCGGCAGGGGGAGGCAGGAGAAGTGGCTGGAGGGATGCTGCTAAGATAAGACCTCGACTGTTCGAGGGGAGGAATCAAGAATGTCCAGATTTGTTTTGGCGTCTTACCGCTGTTCTCTGTGCCTGTTGACACCAGTCACCCAGCACTGCTGCCACTCCCCGCCTCTGCCTCTTCATGGCTCTGCCTCAGCTCCATTGGGTCCCAGCCCCTCCTTTCCCACTGATATGGGTCTCCCCACGCTGGTGATGGCGATCAAGACTGACAGATGGGGGAGGGAAACCGGGGGTGGGAAAATGGAGAGAGGAAATTCAGGTTGCCCAAAATAGATGCACAAAGGAGGCCGACAGAAGGAATAATTTAAAAAGCCCCCAGAACCTGCTACTGAGGGCACTGTTGATTATGTTGTATTGTGTAACCCTTATAAGGATCTCTAAAAACAAAAACAAAACCCCAAACACTCCCCTTCCCCTCGGGGCTTACAGCCAGGAAAAGTTTGGCCTCTCCTAATGAGGGCTGGGCTTCATTTTGTATGACGAGGAGAGATCCATTTTCCTTTGAGTTTCCTCTTTTGCTTTGGCTGCTAGGAATCTCAGGGCAAATTTTATACCCAATTCTTAGAACGTTGGTGAGGGCAGAGGGGTCTGAATTTACTTGAAATATGTGATTTTCCCTTTTCCCCTTTTACTAACTTTTGTTTTTTATTGTACTACTGGGGTTTTGGGGGTCGATGGGGGACAGGAGTGGGAGAGGGAATTCTATTTTCAACTTGTGGAGTCACATGGGGCTGTTAACACTAAAACGGTAAATGTTGGGGTGGGGTGTAGGGGGAGGGAGGAGAAGGCAAGGGAGAGAGACCACAGCCATTAGCAGGCGCCAGGCTGCTCCAGGTGACAACTTGTTGACATGACCGTGAGGCCTGAGTCATCTGGACTGAACCCTGGCAGGTTCATACTGTTTAGAGCTTCTTTGGAAAAAGGCCTTAGTTGAAGGAAAACAACGTCTGCATGACTGCAGCTATTATTTGTCTTGGAACTCAGCTCCCTGGCGGGCGGTTCCTCACCGCCCTGCTGGAAGGGAAGGTTTCCATCCTGTCGGCCTCCTCTAGGTTCTGTTTATAACCAACCAACAGGCCAGAAAACACTGCTCCGCTTTGAAGTATGTTTTCTCTCTCCCCTTCTTACCTCTCTCATCTTTAGCCATGCAAATATCTTTGCTCTTGAGAACAAAATCCAAAATATTCAGCATTCTCCCCTCTCCTCCCCCAAAGTCATTCTTGGGGCAAATAAGTTATAAATCATCCGTTTCTTAGTTTTGGAAGAGGAGTTCCTGTGTCTCTTATGTCTCCATAATTAAATTAAATTAAAATGTTATTGTGCATTTTAGTAGCATTTTGGAAGCTTCTTCTGCCTTAGAGGTTGAAAATGAACTCGGTGAAAAGCTGCTTCCTGAAGCTCATTTTATCCTAGTGTTTGTCAGCGTGGTTCTGGAGCTCAGCTATAGCTGGGTTCCAATCCTGGCTTCATCACTTAGTGAATGTGACCTCAGGCAAGTCGCGTTTCCTTATCTATAGACAATGATAGCACCTACTTCAAGAGGTTGTTAGGAGGATTAATGAGGTAATACAGATAAAGAACCACAGAGAGTGCCTGGCAAAAGTCAGGAAGCAAATCCTTGCTGCTATTATTAAAGTCTTCGTATATACGCCTATTTATCCCAGCTTCATCCTTTTGTAGATGAAGAAGCGGAGATTCGACACCTCCCCAGTTCATCCGTCTACCTCCAAATTGAAACCCTCAGTGGGTCAAGTTCCCAAATGGTCTTACTTTAACTGGACAAAAATGTAGGCAGCCAGAATTATTTGTATCTAAATTTGATAATCAGTCTTTTTATATCCTTAGAAACACATACAACAACTTATCATCATGGCACCTTTATTTTTGTAAAGATGGGCATGATACATTGATAAGATAAGCAAATACTACATGTGAGTAATTTATTTGGCACCTCTAGAAGGAAATGAGGCCCTTATAAGACCCGGCTCAGGGGGCACACAGGGTGTTCTTCAACCTTGGGGGTTCGTCTATTTCCACTAACTCCTGGGAGAAAGTTTGCCATGTTTTGTTTCTATTGAAAAGGCAATCAGTGGAGAAAGGAGAGAAAGATGTAAATAAATGTGTAATAAATAAATAAATATGTAATAAATAAATGAGTGAATGAATGAATGCATGGTCGTATATCATAACTGGCCCATGTGTAAAGGTTACTGAAGGTTCAAGCAAAGGTTGAAGGTAAAGAATTTCAAGATCAAATTTTTTTCAAACTAGGTCTTAACGAGTGGTTCCGCGTTCTTTTTACTCTCTGATATTTGCTCTTTGAGGGCTTTAAATTCCAATGGCAGGGATTAAGAGCGACGTTTTTGTTTTATGGGCGTTGAGATGCCAGAAGACTTGGCCCGCATTCTGTGGATGGAGAGGAAATGAAAAAAGACCTCAACAGTGAAAGTTGCCAATTGAGAGCCCTACGGAATTCCTTCCGGAAGAGCCTGGGCCCTGGATTATGTGTGCGACACACAGCCGTCACACACAGCCCCTGCGCACACAGTGGACCTCGGCCTTTCAGGGGTTTAAATCAGGCCATCCGGAGCATGAGCACATCTGCAGCGGCCTGGATGGGCGTGTGCAGAGGGTGCAGTGTCCACCAGCCTCTGGGTCAGCAGAAGGCACGAACAGAGTGGGGAAGGGCGAGTGAGCAGGAAAGGTGTGGCGCGGCTGTGTGCTCCCGGCTGCCCAGAACACGAAAAGTGTTTAGCTTCTCCCAGCTCTGGTCATGGGCGTGAAGGCAAATTGCGTTACCTGGTAGTCACCCATGTTGTTGATCTAAGGATTTACTAACATGTAATTAAGATAAATAGAATATGGTAGCTTCCCTTTGAAGGCTGTGTGTGTGTGTGTGTGTGTGTGTGTGTGTGTGTGTGTGTGTGTGTGTGTGTGTGTGTGTGTGTGTGTGTGTGTGTGTGTGTGTGTGTGTGGTGTGAGATACTGTGTATTTCAGAGAAAAGCCTAAGCTTAAAATGTCTCAAAATAAGATGTTAAAATGAATTCCCTGGTGGTCCAGTGGAATTCATTCCACTGCAGCGGGCGCGGATTTAATCCCTGGTCAGGGAACTAAGATTTTTCTTTAGCACGTCACGATTGCAGCGTGCATGTGCATGCCGAAGGCACCGCCAAAAACAAACAAACAAAAAAGAATGCTAAATTTGTTACTCTTACGTATTACCTTTAATCCACATCTTGGCTGATTAAATATTTTAGGAATAAAATAACATCAAAGTTTAAATGGGGCTTCTAACCTCCAACTGATGCAGCCTCAACTGTACTGAGCCCTTAAATTCCCTCCAAGGCTGACCTCCTACCTCACCTTCCTGCAAATGCTTTTCCGTCCTCTTGTGTTTCATGCTTGTCCTCCCTTCCAGACTCAGTTTATACCCTTCCTCTTGTGTGACATCTTCCCTCGGTAAGGCAGACTTCTGAGCTCTCATCCTCTGGGCTTTATACTGCACTTACTGCCTTTGCAACTTATTTGGAATTTCTCTTCTGCCAACCTTTTTTTTTTTTTTTTCCTTTTGTATGTGGGAAGACAGCATGGTATGGCCTGGCCCAGCTCCATTATGTGGCCTCTTTTTTTTTTAAGGTTTTGTAATACTTTTATGATATTATTAGTATTAAGCAAGACAACATTATTAATATTATTTAGAAGTATCGTTAAGACCTAAATTCTGATAAACAAAAAGAGGAAGAGTTGACACATTAAGTAAATTAAAATAAAAAAAAATTATAGAGACCATAAATAAAGCTAAAAGGCAAACAACAGAATGGGAGAAAATATTTGTAATCTTTTTTCTTTTTCAATTGGGGTGTAGTTGTTTTACAATGTTGTGTTAATTTCCACTGTACAGTGAAGTGAAGTAGAGTTCCCTGGGCTATATAGCAAGTTCTCATTAGTAGTTCTCATTAGTAATCTGTTTTATACATATTAGTGTATATATGTTAATCCCAATCTCCCAATTCATTCCATCCCCCTTTTCCCCCCTTGGTGTCCATAAGTTTGTTCTCTACATCTGTGTCTCTATTTCTGCCTTGCAAACCAGTTTATCTGTACCATTTTTCTAGATTAATGTGGCCTTTTTTTCCCAGCAAGATTGTAAGCTTGGAGAGTCCATAGTGTCTGTGTGTGTGTGTGTGTGTGTGTGTGTGTGTGTGTGTATGTGTGTGTGCGTGCGTGTGTGACACTGACTGATTTTTTTTAAATGATTTCCTTACAGCTCTTGAGAAAGTCTATTTTACAAAGAGGAAAACCTGTGGTTGAAGGCTCTTTGGAGAAGAAACCCCCATTTGAGAAACCTAGCATTGAACAGGTAAAGAGATACAAGAGAAGCCCCTTTTTTAGTGCTTTAAGGCTGAACAAACGTTCTCATTTTCATCCTCATTGATGGCTTAGAGATGTTCAAGTCGGTAGGAATTGTCTTGGGCCCTTTGGATCGGAAGTGAATACTTAATGTAATAAATGATCTAGCTTGTGTCTCTTAGGGTTGCTGAACGCTCAGAATTCACTGTGTGTTTGGGAAAGAAAATAATAGAGCATGTAGTTCCTCAGAACACATGAAATGGGCTGTTTCTTGGTGTTGACTTTTGTTTGTTTGTTTTTGCGGTTCACGGGCCTCTCACTGTTGTGGCCTCTCCCGTTGCGGAGCACAGGCTCCGGACGCGCAGGCTCAGCGGCCATGGCTCATGGGCCCAGCCGCTCCGCGGCATGTGGGATCTTCCCGGACCGGGGCACGAACCCGTGTCCCTTGCATCGGCACTGCGCCTCCAGGGAAGCCCCAGTGTTGATGTTTTAAAATTAAGTCTTTGTCCCTCTGTTTGCACTGTTGAAAAGTCTATTGAGGCGAGGGAATTCAGGAGCAATGTGAAAAACATTGTAAGTCAACTAAAAAGCAAGCACAGAAAAGAAATGAGATTTTGTTTGCAGAAATTGGCTTCCTGGTACATTAAGATTCCTGTAAAGAAGCCGAGATTTACTTGGGGAATCTGTTGATATGTATAGACCTTTTCTATTAGGTGTTGTCAGGATTTCTCATCAGTATCAATTTTTTGGCCCATCATTGTTCGCCTAAGTAAATCTCAGATACTCTGGACTGAATTTCTTGATGAGAATAATTACAGAAGACATGATATCAGAAACAAATAAATGTATTTTATCAGTTAGTTTTTCATAGAAAAAACGTTGTCTCCAATCCCTACGAAATAAGAATTCATTGTTCCTTTATTTGAAATTAAATTAGATGGGAGTGTTCTGAAGAAAGATTAAATTAATCCACAAATCCACAGATTATTATTTTAAAAGGTCATAATTTTGAATAAGAATTTTCTTTTGGTAGGTTTACTAAAACCGAAAGAGGATAGTAAAAGTTCAAATTCTAGTGGTTTAGTTCAAAAATTAAAATTTTATGAATGTAAAAACATTATATTTATCCAAGAATCTCATTATATGTGAGCTACTGTGTTGACAGTACAGCAAGAGTTATGCTGCAAAAGAGCCATATTTTATTGTTTATGGGGTTTTGACTTTTTCGGTCCGTGATTTTGAATTTTTCTTTAGCACGTCACGATTGCAGCAGGCATAGAATTGCAACTCACAGCCTCTGTGTCTTGTCACTTTTCATAGACTGTGATCTGGGGCATGATTCCTTCTGGGCATTCCTGTTTTCTAAGAGGGAAAAGGAAGAGGTTTTTGTGAATAGAGAAATGTCTTTTCTTTTGCTAATGACCACCAACGGGGCTGACTATGTGAGTGTTCAGGATTGCACAGCTGCGTGAATAAATTGCCTTTCCTCCTTTTAAGGGTGTGAATAACTTTGTACAGTACAAATTTAGTCACCTGCCATCCAAAGAAAGGCAAACAATAGTTGAGTTGGCAAAAATGTTCCTGAACCGCATCAACTATTGGCATCTGGAGGCTCCATCTCAACGAAGACTGCGATCCCCCAACGATGATATTTCTGGATACAAGGAGAACTATACAAGGTAAGCAGACGGCCGGTTCTTCTTCTTTGGCCCATAAAGTACGTTGCAGACATAACATCGCTACTTGCCTCTGCAAGCAGAGGGTTGCCCAGTTATCACGGGACTCCATCAGTTAGAGAGAACGTCGAATTTAACTCCCCAGATTCCTACTCTTCATTCATAGCATGATGTTTTGGAGGGTGAGGGATCCAAATCATCTAGACCTGAACTCTTTAATATGATAGTTGCCAGCCACATGTGGTCACTGAGCCCTTGAAGTGTGGCTGGTATGAATGGAGATTTTAAGACTGTACAAAAAAAGAAAAAAAGAATGTCAAGTATTTCATTAATAGTTTAATAGATTTTTATATTGATTACGGGTTGAAATGGTAATATTTTGGAAATATTGAATTAAATAGAATATATTAAAGTTAATTTCACCCGTTTCTTTTTACTTTTTTAATGTGACTTACTGGGAAATTTAAACGTGTGGCTTACATTTACATGTGTGGCTTGCATGGTATTTCTATCGAGCACTGCTGATCTACATAATTATACTGACTCTGTAATTATTATATAGAGACATCATTAAAAAAATAAGCAATGACCGTGAATATAATAGTGTTAAAATTTTTTTTTAAAGAAGGAAAGATCACCATAGTCCCAGCAGCATGGTATAAATAGTATCGTTATACATATTGTCTTACAGTCACTGTCCCTTTAAATAGCTATTTTACATTTGTTAGAATGAAAGAAAATACAAAATTTGCATCCTTTTTGTCCCCCATTCAGACGTTTTACTGGTTGTATTATAGTCTGTTGAATTGATGTACTGTAAATTTACCTAATCATGTCCCTGTTGGTGGACATCAAACATATTCCTGGATTACACATCCAAGAATTACACATTTTTCTAAAGTGGGAATTTATTTTTATTACTTATGACTTGCAGAATAATAGAATTGACTTAAGAGTCATAAACATGGGCCCTACAAAACAGAATGACTTACATTTATTTTTATTTAAGTAAGACAGTGACTTGTATTATCCATTCTGTTCACCCTTTTTATAACTTTTCCCATTTATATTTTATAGGCACATCAAGCTTGCTTCAGGGTCCCCCCCCCAACCGCGATTTAAAATAGGCAATGTTTTTCGACAGCTTGTAAAGACCACTTGTACCCAGGTTATTTTCTGTAACAGCGGATGACAAAGAGGAATGGGTGTAGTTGAAGATAAGCTTTTCTCTCTGATCACTGACCTGATTGCATGAGTAAAACCCCCTTTCCCTCTTTTCTCCCCTTTTACAATATATACAATTTGAGTTATAAAGTATTTTATCTTAATAATTGTAAAATTTACAGATTTCTTCAAAATCAACTTTTTAAATTATGTCTTCATTTTCACACCTTCATTTCAGAGTTTTATATTAACAGTAGTTCCTATAGCATCGTTACTCCTGTTTATGAGTTGAGATAATAGAACTCTCAAAAATATGTCTTTTAACTCCATCTGTGAACGACTGACAAAGCTGTCAAAATATCTGTCAAAGCCAAACCCCTGAAAATATTTGCCTCTCTTTTTGTTTGTTTTTGTCACTTTTCGTCTGTCTTTGTGTTTTTTTCCTTTGGTCGTGCCAGCTTGTGCGATCTTAGTTCCCTGAACAGGGATTGAACCCGTGACCCCTGCAGTGGCAGCACGGAGTTCTAACCACTGGACCGCCAGGGAATTCCCAATATTTTCCGCCCTTAAGAGAGAAAAAATTGTTTCATCAAGAAGGAGAATTAATTGTGAAGCAGCACGGGAGTTAATGCTGTATTTTAGAAAACAATAAAAATACTGTGTAGCACTTGGGAATTACCAAGAAATGGGCGGCACTTATGAAGACTCAAGGAGTCGTAAAAAATAGAAGTCGAGTTCTGGAATGAGCAATGGCCATGGCTCCATCCCTCCCCAGTTCTGTGTGTGTGTTAGAGCTCTCACCTCGCCTCCTGGACCTTCTGTTTCTTCCTCTGCCCGGTCCCATGGCTGTTGTGTGTCCCCTGAGGTGGCCCGTGCCTGGCGTCTGGCGCACAGCACAGGCGCTGGGAAGATGCTACTCATTCTTTCCCCCCAACACACGCTCTCCAAAACTCAAGTCACTGCCAGCGCGCAACTCTTCAGCTGGAGTGTGTGCAGTGGGATGAGAGGGTAGCGATTTGAGGGTCACTTTAGAAAGGGCGCTGAGAGACAGCCGCAGGGTCCTGGCTGGCCCCGCCTCCTCGCCCCAGCCGAGGGCGGAAGGGTGGAGTCCGATGTGGGGAAGGGAAGCGGCGAGGGGCTTGAGTGAGCCTGTCCTGCAACCTGCCGATTTCTAGGCCGGACGGAGATCAGGAGCCTCTGTAAATAATAAATAAGGGAATGAAGGTAGATATGCCTCCCGCCTACCCCACCTCCCCCGCCCCCCCCACCCCCGGGCTTCCCCACCACTGCCGTGTTGAGGAAGAAAGGGAAGCAGAGAGGAACAACCTGTGAACATTATCACAAGCGAGACTTGTTTCGACCACGTGGGAATTTAAAAAACCACACGCCGCTGCGGCATGGTGTCTCACTGATACCATCTTCTCCAAAATAGGTCCTGTTACAGCTGCAGGCACCACGTGGCGTGTCAGTGAACCTCAGGAGCTGGACTGTTGGTTCAGCATGTAATTTACAGCAGTTGTAGCCATTAGGACCGAGGGGCGGAAAACTCGTGGAGTGCACATCAGCATGAAGATGGGGAGAAACAGGATTCTCTGTGGAAGAGAATAGACTCAGAAAGCGATTATGTTCCTCACAAAGCTAACCTGTGAGGATCTAGCCAATAAAAAATTAAATGCAGACTGAACAGTAGAACTGCTTAAATTACTTATCCTCTCTGTTCTGACTTAAGGAAAAACGTAAATATTTTATATGTTAAAAATAGCTGGTATATTAATGTTAATATACTTAACCTTAATAATTTATATAAGTATATATTAAATATACTTTTATATGTCCCCCAGAAATCACTGTGGTGTTGGAAAAAAATCTGGACAAATATTTTGAAATTCCTTGAATTCCGTGATGGTGTGCTAATATAATTTCACGAGGAAATAACTGGAAAATAAAGTGTCAAAGGAATACGACTTCTTACAATACATCTGACCAACAGAATATGCTAAAGGAAAGTGGCAAATAATTAGCCTTAGATTTTCAGTTGTGCAGACCTCAAAATTAGAGGTCATGCCTGTACTGGGGAGATGCATTGTAAGAATACTGAGCAAGTTAGATATAACTAAATTGATTTTGGTGAAACAGTTGTATATAACTACTGCTGTATGAGGTTATAACCTGTCACCATGCTTCCTGGGCATTCATAATTAGGTGTGTAAATCTAGGGCAGTATTTATCACAGAGCGTGGCAAGAAGAGTGGATTGGCGCTCAGGAGACCTAGCTTCTAGTGTGGTTTCTAAAAATAACTAGCCTTTAGTTTGGGAGAAATGGGAGAGGTCACTTAATTGCTGAAAACCTTAGGATTTTCAGTCCAGCAAGTAGGTAGGATGACATGGTCTTCTGCAGTCAAGTTCTCCAATTCTGTTCACGTTTTAAAGAAAGCAAAGTGGTTGCAAATCACCACGATGCCGTTAAGGAGTCAGAGACAGTTGTTTGAACCATCAGTCAATTGCACGCCCATGCCGTCACCGTTAGGCATACAAAGATCCCTGAGCTGTCCTTTCACTTCTTTGGAGAAGACCTGAAACCAGTCGTTTAGGTATAATCTTTTCCTCCAGGTTAGTCTTTGGGGGAGCGTGTGAGCAGTGACAAGGCACACATTCATTCCCGTTTCCTTCTTTCTGTCTCACCACATGCCTGGACTGTGTCATTTACTAGAGCAGTCCCCGAAACACCACACGCTGACTCATCTTCTGTCTTTTCATACTGTGCCCTTACAGATTTATAAAATAAGATTAGTCTTGCAAGTAAAAACAAAACTAAACTACAAAGTGTAAACTGAGGTCTATAAAAATGATTCTGAGAAGAAATGAATGGCAACCTATTATTTGAAAATTTTTACTAGATAATAATCTATGCTGCCTTCCTCTACTCTGGGGAGAGTGAATGACCTATTAAGCACTTTGGGACAACATTTTATGAATTTATGATAGTATTTATAACCTATCATTGCCATAGCAGAAAGAGCATCTGTCTTTAAGTAGGGTCTCTGACATCTGTGACCCCTATAGATGGAAATGCTCTTTTAGACACAAAATCAGCACTGCCAAATAGGATATAATATGATCCACAAAAGTGAGCCGCATATGTGATTTAACATTTCCTCGTAGCTACATTAAAAAAATAAACACAGGACATTAATTTTAATAATGTTTTATTCACCTAGTATATAAAAATATTATCATTTCACCATGGAATCAATATGAACAATTATTAATGATGTATTTTACTTTTGTATTTTTGGTACTAAGTCTTCCAAATCCAGTGTGTGTTTTATACTTAAAGCACATTTTAATTCATTCACTAAATTTTAAGTGGTTAAAGATAAATGGGGTTCTACCAAAACAGTAAAGTTTTGTTTAATGGAAAAATATTTCACAGCGTTTCCATTTGAAAGTAAATTTTATTTATTTTATTTTTTCCTTTATGTATTTTTAAATTTCAGGATAGTTGATTTACAATGGTGTGTTAGTTTCAGGTGTACAGCAGAGCGATTCAGATATATTGATATATATAAATCTATTCTTTTTCAGATTCTTTTCCATTATGGTTTATCATAGGCTAGTTCCCTGTGCTCTACAGTAGGCCCTTGTTGGTTGAAAGTAAATGTTAAGTTGATTAAAATTAAGTAACATTAAAAATGAAGCTCTTTGGGACTTCCCTGGTGGCGCAGTGGTTAATAATCCTCCTACCAATTCAGGGGACACAGGGTTTGAGCCCTGGTCTGGGAGGATCCCACATGCCGTGGAGCAACTAAGCCCATGCGCCACAACTACTGAGCCTGCGCTCTAGAGCCCGCAAGCCACAACTACTGAGCCTGTGTGCCACAACTATTGAAGCCTGCGTGCCTAGAGCCCATGCTCCGCAACAAGAGAAGCCACCACAATGAGAAGCCTGCGCACCACAACAAAGAGTAGCCCCCTCTCGCCACAACTAGAGAAAGCCTGCACACAGCAATGAAGACCCAACACAGCCAAAAATTAAATAAATAAATAAATTTATGGAAAAAAAATTAAGCTCTTCAAGAAAACAAACTTATGGTTACCAAAGGCGAAAGGAGTGGGAGGGATAAATTAGGAGTTTGGGATTAACATACACACACTACTATATATAAAACAGATAAATAACAAAGTCCTACTGTATAGCACAGGGAACTATATTCAGTATTTTGTAATAACCTATAAGGGAAAAGAATCTGAAAAAGAATTATATATTCACATGTATGTATATACACATATGTGTATATATAAAACTGAATCACTTTGCTGTGCATCTGAAACTAATATAATATTGTAACCTAACTGTACTTCAATAAAAAAAAGAAGAAAGAAAAAAATTAAGCTCTTCATTTGTACAAGTGCTGAGTAGTTACATGTGGCTGGTGGCTACTGTATCAGCACAGGTATGCAACAGTCTCATCATCATAGAGGCTTTATTGGACAGTACTGGTCTAAATCCTTATATATCTTCCATTGCAGCAGATTGGACATACTTCTAATATTATTAACATTTACAAACAATCTTATGATAGCCTAAGTCTCATGAAATTGAACTGATGATTATGGTTTGTGATTACATTTGTAGTTTCATAATTAGTTCCCTGGGAGCTGGCCTCCCTTCAACTCCAAATATTTTAACTTCATTTAGTGGCCACAGGCGAACTTCCAGCAAAGATTGGCTTCGAAGGTGATGAATTTCTATGTGAAGTGCCTTATGGATTACAAAATCAATGAACCTCCTAGCTCCTTCTGCTCCCAAGGTCGCTGTTTCCGACTTGACAAGATACAGTGCAGCCCTTAAGATGCCCATCTGGGTATTGTGTCATAAAATGACATTTGGGTGTGAATTATTAGGACAGAAAAGTTGAGAGGAGAACAGAAATAGTAGCAGGATTTTAAGGTTAATTTTGAATCCAGGTAGATGAACTAACACTAATGAAAGGTTTCTTCCCCAAATATGAAACAGTCCCACCCCATACACAGGAGAACTAAGAAGTAATACAGAATAAGATAAAAAAATAAGGCAAGAAGCATGAGTAAGTGAATATTGTTCCACTCTTTATTGAGGGGCTGGCAGTTCATTGGGGTGTCCTTCAGCAGTTTGGGCGCATTGGAGCACGGCCCCCCCGTCTTAAACAAGATCAGGAAGGCACACAGGGAGGAGAGGGTTTTATTTGGGGAAAGCAGTCCTGTCCTGGAAGAGGATGTTTGGGTCTGCTACCAAGGAGCGGGACCTGGGCAGTGAAGCCTCGACCTTTGACCCTGGTCTCTGCTGCCCTCTGCGCCCCACTGTGTGCCCATGTTGCTGGGAATTTCAGGGCTTGCATCTCCGGGTCACCCTGGAGAAGGTGGGTCCATTGTGGGTGGACGCTCATGTTTTAGCTTCTCTCGGCTCAACGAGCTTTCTAAATCATATGCTCTGCATAGCCCGTGCGCCCCAGAACTGTGATCAGGTGTCAGGAAAGCCCTGGTTTCCCTCTGGGAACTCCTCCAGCCCTGTGCAACGCTGAAATGCATTTTTGACTTTGAGTCTGAGTCATTGAAAACGTACCTAAGCAACAGATGGTGGAAGCTCATTACTTCCTGCGTTTTGACTGAGTTTTGAACAGTCTTGAAGATCTTTATCTTCCCACCAAAGCTGTGGAGGTATGTGAATGCTGCGTAGGCATTTTAAAGAAGCCTTACATTTTACTTAGAGGATTAGATGGGGGAGTTCTGATTCTTCTGCAAAAGGGACTTCCTCGGTTTCCCCTTTCATTCCTCCTCCTATTTAAAGGATGCTGCAGAATGGAATGATTCTAGTAGAACTGGACCCAAGTGGCTATGGCCGGGTGAGCTCACCGAATTCCCACGTTTTACTAGCTGGTGGTGATACTTCTGCTCGTCACTGCAGACCTGGCCTCTCCTGCTGAGGTTGATGATACAGAGTAGCCGTCCTTGGGTGTTCCACATGGTCTGGGGCTTAAGGGATACTGATGGCGTGCTCTCCTCTGGTTGCAGGTGGCTATGTTACTGCAACGTGCCCCAGTTCTGTGACAGTCTGCCTCGGTACGAGACTGCCCAGGTGTTCGGGAGAACCTTGCTCCGCTCTGTCTTCACCGTGATGAGACGACAGCTCCTGGAACAGGCGAGGCAGGAAAAAGACAAACTGCCACTGGAGAAACGGACTCTAATCCTCACCCATTTCCCAAAGTAAGGGAGTGCTTTTGTGGGTCTTTGATGCAAGGGCTTAAGGCTGATGGATACACAGCAAAGCCTGCCTCAGTGACACAATCAGGAGGGGTAGGAAAGAGGGACCCCATCTTTCTCAGCTCCCTCTGGGAGCCTCCGTGGGTACTTTCCAGCCCATCTGAGATGAGCTTGACTCTGTACCACTGGTCCCTTAGCCTCGCCTCATTCCACCTGAGTCTCATGGGGCTGGGGGGTGGGGTGGGGGTGGTTGGGGGGGGGAATGCTTTGTTTTGTATATTCAGCTGCCAGGATGCTAGTGGGGGGTGGGAAAGGTGGTGCAGAAGCCATTTCCATCTTCCCAGAAGTGGTGCAGGAGAAGTCAGGTGGCTGTTTCTTCCGTCCCACGTCTCCAGCCATTTCCTTTTTTTAATTTTTTGGCCCACCATGCGGCATGTGGGATCTTAGTTCCCCGACCAGGGATTGAACCCGCGCCCCTTGCATTGGAAGCACGGAGTCTTAACCACTAGACCTCCAGGGAAGTCCCATCTAGCCCTTGCTAAGATTGGCGGTTCAGTTCCGTCTCAGCTAGAGTGAACTAGACCCCAAGAGCGGGGCTGGCCGGGAATAGAGAGGCCTCCTTCAGAATGATCCTTGTTCCTGTGTACTCAGTTTCTTGTGGAATGTGCATGCTCTTGTGCACCTTTGCTTCTCACACCTGCCGGAACGCCAACATGTGAATAATCATTTAAATGTTTTTCAAATACATGCAACGTGTCAAAGGGATAGGAAGTTGCAGTGCCACACCATTGGCCTTGGAAATGAATTTTCAGTGCGAAGAACCCAAAATTTAAGCTAAGAG
Organism: Lagenorhynchus albirostris; assembly: GCF_949774975.1. Classification (NCBI taxonomy): domain Eukaryota; kingdom Metazoa; phylum Chordata; class Mammalia; order Artiodactyla; family Delphinidae; genus Lagenorhynchus; species Lagenorhynchus albirostris. Next base: position 7,505,500 of record NC_083099.1, on the reverse strand, counting down.
GCTGGGTGCTGGTGAGAGGCTAGGGGTGCAGGTGATGGCTTGTCATGGAGCAGTGACAGCAAGACAGGAAGGAGGCAGTTCATTCTGCCTGGAAGCACCGGTCTGCTGGGGTGGAAGGTATCATTTGAAAAGGCATTCTAGGTCTGATAGAGTTCTGCCATGGAGAACTGCGAGATAGCAGAGTTTCAGAGAGGAGCCATTATAGTCTTTGAGCAAAGATTGATGAAATCCTGTTTTATCTGAGAAACTGGATTTTTTTTATTATTACTATTTCTGGTTTACCCAATTATCTCAGGAAAGATGATAGTTTTAATTTTTAAAAATAAGTGAGGCCCAGGGCTTCCCTGGTGGCGCAGTGGTTGAGAGTCCGCCTGCCGATGCAGGGGCCACGGGTTCGTGCCCCAGTCCGGGAAGTCCCACATGCCGCGGAGCGGCGGGGCCCGTGAGCCATGGCCGCTGAGCCTGCGCGTCCGGAGCCTGTGCTCCGCAACGGGAGAGGACACAACAGTGAGAGGCCCGTGTACGGCCAAAAAAAAAAAAAATAAGTGAGGCCCAAAACAAACAATAACAAAAATGGTTTTCTGATGAAAATGGACTGAACAATTTTTTTTTTTTTTTTTTGCAGTTTAACACGAATCTCAAACATTAGGTAGAGGATAATTCTAATGAGCTTTAGCTGAACGTCCAATATTTGAACATAAGTCCTAGCCACCTGATTTTCAGTATTTCCTGAAGGACACGAGACTGAGGCAGGACATGGACCCTTTGGTATCCTCCAGGGAGGAAGGTTCAGAAGCACTTAAACTGCAGTTTGAATGTTGCCCCTCAATGGGTAATGAACTCTGGGCAAGCTCATGTATTTCAGTGGCTACCTTTTAACTGTTCTAAGCTTCTTTCCATAGAGATTAAAGCAGTTTTCTTATTTCTCTGTTACATTTGCCACATAAGTAGCATTTCATGTGTTCAGATTATAGTAGTCGTTCTGTCTCTAAGCCAAGGGACAAAGAGGACCCCTCTCCCCTCCCCCCTCACACCTTTTGTGGTACTTAAAGAGAAATTTTAATTACCTTGCATAGTAGCAATTTTTTTTCCCCCATAGCAAACTCAGTTTGCTTCTTGCAGGTATTTGCTAATTATAGTGTTATGTTCATTCAGCCCATAGTTCTGGCATGCTTATGCTGTTCAGCTGAAAAATCAGTGTTGCTTTCTTTTTATCTCTGTTACTAATGGTAGGGTAAAACTACCACCCACTTCTCCTTTTAAATCCCTTTTCATTGAATCTGACAACATTTGAGGCTGTTAGGGATTTATACCTGCAGATTTGGCGGCAGAATCTCATACTGAAGCCGGAGGTGCCATTTGCGTCTTGGGCACCAGCTCAAGGGAAGGGCTGCAGACTGCTTCTCACACCTGGTGAGGTCGCCGTGCTTCTCAGATGCATCTTCAGAGCTTACATCCTTATCTTCCTGCTCTTCATATGTTGCCGCTTCTTCTGCTTGGCTTTAACGTGTGCCTTTCCCCGACGCCACCCCCATCCACCTATTTACACGGTTGTTTTTAAAAACTTTAGTATCTGCATTTCATTCTAAAAATGATGAATGGACATGTTGATGAAAATTTGATGCACAGGGAACAAAGAAGCAAAAGACCACTATAATCCTACCACTGTGATATACTTTTTGTGCTTTTAGATATTTCAGTTTTTTCTCCGTGTACTGCGTTCTTTTATTCTACATATAATTTTGTATCCTCTGTATATAAAACAAGCGTTTTCTCATAGCATTAGATGAGCCTGTTCTTTATTTTATTGAAATAACTAAATGTATGTATGTGTATATATATATGTATGTGTGTATATATATATATATATATATAAAAAATATAACACACACATGATTATTTTCCTAAATTATTAATGGCATTCTTCTTTGGTGAGTCTCTTTAGGGCTTTGTGAAGTGTTCCCATTATATAATTACTGATAAAGAAGGAGCCTGGAAAAGGAAAGGAAATTTACTTCTGTGATAAAGGGCAGTTGGGGAAATCTTGAGGGCTGTGTGAGGTGAAGGCAGGGTCTGCTTAGCAAAAGGGGGAAATGCATCGAGAACCTTCCGTCTTGTCAGCAAGGTCAGAATGTGACCTTAGTAAGGATTTTACCTCCTGTTGCTGTCAGTCTTTCTGTGTTAGATAAGAAACATACTAAAGTGTTTTAAAGAATAAGTTAATGGTGGCTTGCTTGGCAAAAGGCGACTCATGTCGTCTCTGTAAACCATGAATTACACAACTGAGTGCAGGTAGATGTTCACGCAAATGGTACCTTATTCTTAAATCTTCTGAGTATGAACAGCAAGTCAGAAGACCCTCAGGACCTTTCCCCACCTGTCTTCACTTCCAAAAACGCAACCTCTCCCACCCCGAGACCTTCTGAAGTCTTGCCGGATTTGATTAATGAGAAGACTAGTGGCACTTTCAGTAATTATGATGATGATGATGATGATGATGTTAATGTAGGTCCTTGATCAGTTGTCCATACTTGGTCTGTTTCTCAGTTCAAGTTTTAGGGTAACTTGACACCTTTATAAAGGTAACATAACACATGGGCTATACATTATCATAGCTTTAGGGGTGGGGGCAGGTCCCCCAAAGCAAATCCATTTATAAAGACTGTAAGTAGTCTTACGTATGTTTTGTTGCCAAATGGATTAGGGAAAATACTTTTTTTAAGGGCTTTTGGATTTCAAAATTTCAGAGACAGGATAGTAGACGTATATACTAGCTAACCTTTATTACATCATTGCAGTGTAAACTTCTTGAGGGCAAGACGAGGTTGTGTTCCCTCTACCCTCCAGCACCTGGCACAGCACCTGGCATGTGGTGGGCATTCAGTGTTTGTTGAGTGAATGAATGAGCACTTCCTAAGGGGTCATCACCATTTGAAGCATGACATTAGTGTACTCCTCACTACCATCTTCTGCAGGAGTTACTGTTGATATTTCCATTTTATAAAAGTGGAACCAAGGAAGAGGAAAGTTAAGAACGTGTTCCAAGATCACACAAATAATAAGTGGTGAGTTTGGTAATTGGATTTTAGAACCCAAGCTCTTAGCCATTATTCTGTACCCCTCCCTGAGAATTAATGTGCCTTAAAAAGAGGCTTTCAGGAAGACATTCCAGTACTAGGAGTATAGATTTGTGTTGGTATTTTAATCATAGTTCTTCTATTTTGGGGCACATAAGAACTGTCCAAGGTACTTATCAAAAATCAGTTGCCCAGACCATTCTCCCAGACTCCGATTCAGTAAGCTTAGGTGGGGTTTGGGTATCTATACTCTTACCAAGGTATTCGGGTGATTTCTCTGGGCCCCCAAAACTTGAGATCTGTTTGTTTATAACACGACAGGAAATATAACGTAGTAATTAATCACACGTTCTGATCTTGGCCCTGCAATTTACTGGTTGTGGGACTTTGTACCAGTTATTGAGCCTCTCTGTGCCCTAGGTCTTTCCATCTGTAAAATGGGTACAATAATGGATCCTATCTCATAGGTTGTTAGGAAGATCAAATGAGTTAATACATACCAACTACTTAGAGCAGTGTCTATCCTATAGTAAGAGCTATGTATGTGTGTGATAAATAAAAATAAAATATGTAACTCATTGGGTTGATGTGAAGATTCAATAAGAAGTTCTTACCCAGAGAAAACCATAATTCAAAAAGACACATGCACCCCAATGTTCATAGCAGTACTGTTTACAATAGCCAGGACATGGAAGCAACCTAACTGTCCATCAACAGAGGAATGGATAAAGGAGATGTGGTACATATATCCAATGGAATATTACTCAGCCATAAAAAGGAATGAAATTGGGTCATTTGTAGAGTCATGGATGGACCTACAGAGTGTCATACTGAGTGAAGTAAGTCAGAAAGAGAAAAACAAAATACTGTATATTAACGCATATATGTGGAATCTAGAAAAATGGTATAGATGATCTTATTTGCAAAGCAGAAATAGAGACACAGAAGTAGAGAACAAATGTATGGATACCAAGGGGGAAAAAGGGGGCTGGTGGGAGGAATTGGGAGATTGGGATTGACACATATACACTATTGATATTATGTATAAAATAGGTAACTAATGAGAACATACTGTGTAGCACAGGGAACTCTAGTTAATGCACTGTGGTGACCTAAATGGGAAGGAAATCCAAAAAAGAGGGGATATATGTATATGTATAGCTGATTCATTTTGCTGTACAGTAGAAACTAACATAACATTGTAAAGCAACTAGACTCCGATAAAGATTAATTAAAAAAAAAAAGTTCTTAGGACAGTGCAGGCACATGGCAAGGATTCCATAAATACTGTAGCGGCTTTTGTGATGGAAATGACGGTGACAGTGACCGCTCCGTGGAGGGCTGGAATCTGGTTCTGAGATTCCCTGAGGGGGACTGGGTGGAATCCATTTCCACTGATCTAATGCTCCGTGTAGTCTAGCTCGTATCTATCTATGCAGAGCCCAAAGAGAATACATCTGTAGAAATGCATTCTGTTATTAGAATATACCAGGGCTGCCCAACTAAATCATCACTTGAGTCATAATTGACTAGCATATTTCTTTTTTTTTTTTTGCGGTACACAGGCCTTTCACTGTTGTGGCCTCTCCCGTTGCGGAGCACAGGCTCCGGACGCGCAGGCTCAGTGGCCATGGCTCACGGGCCCAGCTGCTCCGCAGCGTGTGGGATCCTCCCGGACCGGGGCACGAACCCGTGTCCCCTGCATTGGCAGGCGGACTCTCAACCACTGCGCCACCAGGGAAGCCCCTTGACTAGCATATTTCTAAATTGAAGATGGGATGCTGGTGTTCATGTGATGGCCGTGGGTGGTCAGGGCTTTTGTCCCTCTAGTGATGCATTAGTTTTGACCTCATGCTTGCCTTTACTCTTGTGCCTAGGTTTCTGTCCATGTTAGAAGAAGAAGTTTATAGTCAAAACTCTCCCATCTGGGATCAGGATTTTCTCTCAGCTTCTTCCAGAACCAGCCAGCTAGGAATCCAAACAGGTAAAAAAAAAATTTTTTTTTGCATAAATCAAAAAACAACCAGGAAGTGTTCGTTACAGTTCACTCTGCATTTATTTGTGTTTTTCATCAAGAATTGAAGACTAGCACCAGCAAAAAAAAAGTAGAAGCTCTGGCAAATCTTGCATCTACATCTCTGTTGGTGAGGAGAGCAGGTGCAAACCAAACAGTTAAAATAATAACAGCTGCTGCGCCTGCTGTGGGAGTTTGCTCAGCCCGCGCCCCACAGCTGTACGGGAGGTTTAAACCCAGGCGGCTCAGGTCTGCAGTCAATGCTGGATCTTTTTGAAGACACTTACAGTCTCGGTCAATGGCCACATATGCCCAGGAATCATGTCTCCGTCTGGTTTCTGAATCTGTGGGGTGTGGTTTGGGCATCAAGTTGCTCTCATGGATAATGGTAGGATAGTGAGTCTCAGGACGTGAAGTGGGGTCAGGGCGTCAGCTGGCATTGCCTCGGGTCCGCCAGTGGCCTCAGCGAGCATTTTGTGAGGAAGGAAGATGTGTAACTCCTGGAGTCACACTGACCCTAGAAAGAGGGTCTGAATTCCTGCCTTGGATGCTCGGAAAATTTGGAGAAGTTTGGCAAGAGATGCCAAAGCAGTAATTTGTATGTGGCCTTGGGGAAAGATAGAATGCAGAATTTTGATGTCGAGTTTTTAGTAGATCTAGTTCAATGCGTCACACGGGGGCTCTTAAGTATTGCCTCCAGCAAAGGGTAATTTTATTCTCGCCTTTCCCCCACCCCCCAATTTTTTAAATTGAATACATACAGTGAAAGGCAACCTTTTTAGTATGTGGTTCTGTGAATGTTGGCAAACACACATAGTTAGTTGTGTAACTACCACTACCATCAGAATATAGAAAAAAAAATATATAGGACAACTGCATCACCCTAGAAAATTCCCTTGTACCCCTTCTGTAGTCCATTCAGTGCTCTAACCCCCAGCTTCGGCAACCACTGATTTGTTTTTTGTCCCTGTAGTTTTGCCTTTTCTAGAATGCCGTATGAGTGGAATCCTAGCATTCTGACTGGCTTCTTTCACTCAGCATTTGAGAAGGTGATTAAAACTTTTTTTTCATCTAGACCCCAAGTTTGGATGCATATAATTAAATCCTTCCAAGCAGAGTACTTAGGGAATGAGGTATTTTGGTTTGGATCAAACCATCTTTGCTTGGCTTCTTGTTACCAGAAACATCTTTTGTGCTGTTTTTTCACCTTAGGTCATAGAATATAATTTCATGTTTCTCTGGTTCAAAACCTGTAGCGCTCTGGGGCTTTTCTGTGCGTGGACAGAACTCCAGACCTGAGTGTCAGCATTTCCTGGACGTGCTCTGTGTAGCACCTGGGCATGTGTTCTGTATTTCTCTCTCTGTCCCCATGTTGTTCACTTTGTCTCTGTCTTTATCTTACCTAACTTTCAAATGGCATCTCTCCCACAAACTCTTTCCTGATTCTCCCCATGCCTTCCAGTAAGGGCTGGATCTCCTTTCTTCCGAATGTTCGTGGAAGCTTGATAATATCCTATCGCCGGTTGTTTAACTTGGCAGCACCGTGGCATCACCCATGTGATGTAAAATACTACTGGTTTCGAATAGTGTTATTTATTTGTGGTATGATTAATTATAGAACTTTATTAATTTGGGATGCTGTCAAGGAAGGGAAGAAAATATATTAAAAATTTAGAAGAATTAAAAAAAAAGTTTAGAAACCACCTAAATTTATAGCCTGACTCTTAGTGGCTCAGTAAAATATGCCATATAGAGGTTCTTGTTTCAATAAATAGTTAAGAATTGCTTCTATCAGTTTTTGCCAGTAGATGCTTCTGTATGTTTGAAAATAATTTCCTTCTTTCCCACAATTATCTCCTGATTTTCTACAATATTTATGGCACTGGTTTAGATACTGAGAATAGCTATAAATAAAACAAAATGATTTATTTTAAGTAAAAAAAAAATACTACTGATCTCTGAGGCCCGTCCCAAGAGGGTGTGATGTAACTGGCCAAGGGCATGGCCTGGACGTGGCCAAGGACGTGGCCTGGACATCGAGACTTTAAAAACTCCTCAGGTGACCTGATGTGCAGCAGTCTGAGTCACACAGCACTCACCTCATGCTACCCTCGCCCCCTTTTCTCTGTACGTGTCTGTCTCCTATGAGGGTGACTGTTGCATGGTCAGAGACCCAGTTTTGCCACGAGAATAGCTGATACTTCCAGTAAGTGCTCACCCTGAGGTTTGCTTCCTGTCTTTGAGCCTTAGCACAGACCATGAGAAGCTGGTGTGATTATCCCCTTTATGTGGATGAGAAATGAGAGCTCAGAGAGGAGCAACCAGTTGCCCAAAGGCAGAGCTCGTGAGTGATGGGACTGGGCTTCACACTGGGTCTAATTCCTGTCTCTTGCCCTGTGTTAAGAGCCAGAGCTCTAACCGCTGCTCTGCACGGCCCCAGTGTGCTTTGCAAATGTGCAGGCGAGCGCATGTGGAAGGAATGAGTGAAGAACCTGGGCCGGGGACACCAGAGCTATTTGTCAGGGTCATCTTAGTTCTTTTCTGGAGGGACTTCTGGAGAGAATTCCTCTCTGGGTGAAGACTTCCCTTGACCCTCACCTGCTCAAGATGCCTCCCAGTCTGTCCCACTTCCATTGTGTTGTCTGTCATCACACAAGATGGAGAAGGCGGGACGTCTCTGACCCTCTGGGGATTTCAGATTCATCTCTGTGTCTCAGGTTGTCACCCAGTTCAGCTGGTTTGTCAGTATTACCTGCCGCCATCGGAAGCAGGCTGTCTTCTCCTGTTCTGCTGTAATTGCAGTGTGTTCTCTGGGGGAAGAGAAAAGTGTAATCACCTACTTAATTGGCATGTCTGCACATCTATGCAACTGTGATAAATGACATTCATAATGATGGCTCTGAACTTTTGCAAGGTACTCAGATGTCTTCTGAATCACCAGAGCTTCCCCTTTGTGTAGAATCGCTCCAGTGTACTTAGAAATTCAGAAGGCTTGTTTGCTGGGAGGAAAGCCACACAGCCTGGTGCTTTAGTATATTCTGATCCCCCGTTGTTTTCTTTTTCTTCTGGGGGTGATGGTGTCCTCACCTATGTTTTATTTATTTTTATTTAAAAATTTTTTTTATTGTAATGACCTATATGGGAAAAGGATCTAACAAAGAGTGGGTATATGTAGATGTATAACTGATTCACTTTGCTGTACGCCTGAAACTAACACAACATTGGGAATCAGTATATTCTGATTCTTTACATACCAGTTGCTGTTCAGTTAGGATCGCTATGGGTCCATGTCTCTCCGTGGCTTGGTTTACTTACTCCATCTCTCTCTTGGCTACGGGGAAAGTCCCCCGTAGACCACACTGTGGCTGCCTTGACACCAAGATGAATGTGCTCTCTGGGCATCTGTCTGCCCTGAGAATGTCCGTGTCCCTCATCAGTCTCACCTCATCAGCTACGGATCAGCAATCACACTAGCACACAACGTCCTACTTCCTATGAAGGCCTTTTTGAAAAAAGGCAAAACAAAAAGGTTTTGTTTGGAAATACTCTTGAACTTGCAGAAAAGTTACGAAACTAGGACAAAGCAGTCCTGTGTGCTGTATGTTCTTTAATTGTTAACATTTGCCATACTTGCTTCATCATTTCTCCTGTTTCTCTGTCTCTGCCTCGCTCCATAAATATGTGTGCGTGTATGTATGTTTTTTGTCTTCTAAACTATTTGAAAGTTACAAACGTCACACCCCTTTACTGACTTCAGTGGGTATCTCTTAAGAGCAAGGACGTTTTCTTATTTAACCGCAGTATAGTTATCAAAGTAAGGGAGTTTAACCTTGATGCAATATTATTATCTAATCTATGTGCTAGTTTCCATTTTGCCCCTCATCTCAGTGATGTGGCTTATGGCAATTTCTGCGTCACATCGGGAGGCACGTAACGTTGACCTCTCCCATTATTGCTGGTGTGCAGTTTGATCACTGGCTTAGGGCAGGCTTTAGGAGGTTTCTCCACTGCAGTGTTACCATTTCTCCTTTTGTAATAAAAAGAACAAAAGTACTTTTGTGGGGAGATACTTTGAGACTATCCTGTCTTTATCAAAATTCTATTCATTGGGACTTCCCTGGTGGTGCAGTGGTTAAGAATCCGCCTGCCAATGCAGGGGACGCGGGTTTGAGCCCTGGTCGGGGAAGATCCCACATGCCGTGGAGCAACTAAGCCCGTGCGCCACAACTACTGAGCCTGCGCTCTGGAGCCCGCAAGCCACAACTACTGAGCCCACGTGCCACAACTACTGAAGCCCGCGCACCTAGAGCCCGTGCTCCACAACAAGAGAAGCCACCGCAATGAGAAGCCCATGCACTGCAACAAAGAGTAGCTCCCACTTGCCACAACTAGAGAAAGCCCGAGTGCAGCAACGAAGACCCAGCGCAGCCAAAAATAAATAAAAATAAATATTAAAAAAATTATATTCACAGGGTTTAGACTGTACAGATGATTCTTCCCTGAATCAATTATTATATACTGGCTGCTTCCCCCAGCCCCTGCCAACTTCCATCATTCCCTTCTTATTTGTTGGCATTCTCCTGTACGAAGAGTTTCACCTTCTCCCCACTTATTTATTTATGATTTTATCAGTTTGGACTCGGATATCTTTATTCTATCCAATGGGTTATAATCCAACCCTGTCTTATCATGCTCACATTGGCCCCATAGTTTTTATTTTAAAGATGACTTCTTGGGGTGATGGGCAGGAATGGGATGGTGTCATGTGCACTTGGTTCCTTATTGCCTAAGAAAGAAGTCATTTAATACCTTCTTTTCCTTTTCCTGGGGGCAGTTATCAATCCACCTCCTGTGGCCGGGACAGTTACCTTCAATTCAAACTCAGCTTCCCTTGAGCAACAGAATGGAGGGAGCAACAGTCCTTCCTGTAAAGGTGCTTCGGGGCTTGAGGCAAACCCAGGTAAGCTCTTTGAGGGCATCATAGAGGACTGCGATTTGCCCTAGAAGCTTTATTATCTGAGGAGTGCCAAAGGTAGACTTCGAACAGATTGTACATGTCCAGGATCTCAATGGTTGGAACTCAGTTTGAGCTGTATTGGTTAGTTATTGCTGTGTAACAAACTCACTCAAAATTCAGAGTCTTAAAACTGTAATCTTTTATTATCATAGCTCACTCATCTTGTGTGTTGCCTGGGAGGTGGCTAATCCCAGCTAGTCTCCTTCAGGCTGGGCTTGCATATTTCTCATCCTCCTTCTAGGACCATTGGGTTTCTTCACCTTCCCTTGGGGCAGAATATGTCCCTATTATGGTGGCAGAAGCAGCAGAAAGCAAGAAGAAATACACTTTCTTGAAGCCTAAGCTCGGAACTGGTACCCCATCACACCTGCCTCATTTTGTCATCTAAAGCTAATCACATGGTCAAACTCAAGAGTAAAGGGGTGGGGAAGTGTACCCTACTCCTTTTATAGGAAGAACGGCAAAATCACATGGCAGAGCATGGATACAGGAGGGGAAAGAATTTGGCCTTGAATGTAATCTGCCGTGTGGGCAAAAACATCTCTTAATCCTAAAGGCATTTCACAGTTACAGGATGTTTTGAAGGTTGCATTTCTGTCCACAGGCTTGACCTCAGACAAATCTTGGGCATGACCAAAGTTTGACATTCAAGAAATGACATAAAAGGGGGAGAGAAGAGGATTTTGAATGAAGTACTAAGCATTTAGCATTGGTGCTACCCTTGTCTCTCCCACGTCCAAGGGAGACATCACTAATTAATCTGGAAACTCTTTGCCAGTGAACTTGGATGCAGCCTTAGATGCTTTCTTATCACATCACTATTAGCAATCTATCAAGTTTGGGGCATATTGGGTGTAAGCCTCAACTCCAAAATAAATAGTTCGCAGTGTTAATCTTGGGGAATCTTGGAATTTGAAGGCTTCTTGGTCAAATGACTGAAAATATTCTCACTCACCTCCAATCACAACAAGTAAAAAGTTATGAAAACAAGAACTCAACCAAAACTGTTTAGTAAGTAACATATAATATTTGGAGAAGCATCTTGTATAGATGAGATACTTGACATTGCTGTGCTTCTTTTTAGCTAAAGTTGATGGGAATGCTCTATGGAACATGCTTAGTGGGATTCATACCTGAGGAATAAATTAGATTTGAACATCTAAAAATTGAAAAAATTTTAATTGTAAAAATAAATGCATTATGACAGAAGGAAAAAAAAGAAAGAAAGAAAAACCAAACATGATAATAGAAGGGACAGAAAGCCACCATGTAATCTAAGGAGGAAGGTGGGAGAGAGTTCTTGCCTTCGCCTGGCCTTTCCCAGCATGTAACATATTGAGAGTATACCTACTTCAAAGGCCAGTGGCCCTACTCACTTTGTGAGGCATCATTTTAAGGCAAAAAAGCATTGTGAGAGATAGTGAGAGTCATTTTGTGATTAAAAAAATTAAATTCACCGGGAAAATAAAACAGTTCATGGGCTTCCCTGGTGGCACAGTGGTTGAGAGTCCGCCTGCCGATGCAGGGGACACGGGTTCGTGCTCCGGTCCGGGAAGATCCCACATGCCACGGAGCGGCTGGGCCCGTGAGCCATGGCCGTTGAGCCTGCGCATCCGGAGCCTGTGCTCCGCAACGGGAGAGGCCACAACAGTGAGAGGCCCGCGTACCGCAAAAATAAAACAACAACAACAACAACAAAAAACAGTTCATGAGTATATTTCAAATATATAGACATATATACATGACATGCATATGACCACGTATATCTATACATACATACATGCAAACATATATGAAGAGGGAGAATTAACAGAACTGCAAAGAGAAATAATCACTTCAAACCAACCAACAGTTGAAATCTGGAAGAAACATCTCTGATTCATTCATAGATCAAGCAGACAAAACTGTCAGTAAGGACAGAAGCCCTGCAAACACGATCAACAAGATTAATCTAACATATGTGTAGAGAGCACTCAAAATCGGAAAAATGCACATTCTTTCCAAGAAGACACTTAATTTACAAATAATTGGTCAAGTCTTAGTCCATAAAGCAAGTTTTGAAAAACTTTGACCTTTGGTATCATATGGGCCATGTTCTCTGACCACAAAGTGATAACTAGACTCACCCCTTAATATGCAAATGAAGAGACACATGCTTTAATAACTCATATATCAAGTTAAAAAATGACCATGGAAAATAGAAACTATTTAGAATAGATCTACGGTTGGCAGTTACTGTGAGACCTCCTCCCTTCTCTCTCCTGCCTTCCACTGTGCCCCTCCCCTGGTACGTGGAGGGTTGACGTCCACACCTGTCAGTGTTATTAGAAAATTAGTTGGATTGGTTGGCCTGTGCTTTGTGGTCAAAATAACCCATCGTTTACCCTTTTATTTTGATCTTCAAGGAGAAAAGAGGAAAATGAATGACTCTCACGTTTTGGAGGAGGCCAAGAAACCCCGAGTGATGGGCGATATTCCACTGGAATTAATCCACGAGGTCATGTCCACCATCACGGACCCTGCAGCGATGCTCGGGCCAGAGGTCAGCAGGGTGAACCTAGGCAGCCAGCTGGTGGACCCCTTCTACTCTCCGGGCCACTCCAGCTGTTGGGAATGGGGATGGTATTGCCAAGAGAGAGCATGTCACGCTACCCTGGTTTGCATTTTGCCTGGCGGTCAGGGTTGGAAAGGCAAGAAAAGCTGATGGAGAGCTGATTCCCCTTGATGACTGTCAGATCACGGGGAAACACAATCTCATGCAGCTGAAGGCATTTCTCCTTCAACTTTTTATCTTGAAAAATTTAAACCCTCATAAATGTTGCAAAAAACTCCATGATAAAGATCCAGAGACTCTTTATTTAGATTCACCAATTGTTAACATGCCTCATTTACTTTCCCTCTGTCGTGCTCTCTCTCCTGTGAAGCATTAGGAACCATTTCAGAATTCAATACAGATGTCATAACACTTCACCCCTAACTATATTTGCATGTATCTCCTAAGACTGAGACTGTTCATTCACATTACCTCAATGCAGTTATCACCTCCAGCAAATTTCGCCAGGTTACAGTATTATCTAACGTATGGGTTGGCAGTCTACAGCCTGCGGGCCAAATCCAACCCACTTGCTGGTTTTGTAAATAAAGTTTAATTGAAGTGTATTATCTGTGTCTGCCTTGCACTACAAAAGCAGATCTGAATTGTTAAGATAGGGGAAGACTGACTGCAAAGCCTAAGATAGTTGTCCCCTGGCCCTTTATAGAAAAGTTTACTTAGACAAAGTTATATTAGACCATTGGCCTAATATACAGCCCATATCCAAATTTCCCATGTATCCAAATTCTGTCCATTATAACATTTGCTGCTGTTGTTGGAAGATCAGTCAGGGATCACGCACTACATTTAGTTCTTATCTCTTCACCTCTTTTTTTTTTTTTTTGGTCGCGCTGTGTGGCTTCCGGGATCTTAGTTCCCTGACCAGGGATTGAACCTGTGCCCCCGGCAGTGGAAGCATGGAGTCTTAACCACCGGACCACCAGGGACTTCCCCTCTTCACCTTTTTAGTCTCCTTTATTCTAGAACAGTTCCCCAGCCCTCTTTTGGTCTTTTGTGGCAGCACTGTTGTTGCAGAGTCCTGGTCACTGGTTTTGCATAATGTCCCTCTACCTGGATTTGTCTGTTTACCCATGATTAGATTCAAGTAAAGCAATTTTGGTAAAAGTACTGCTGTCAGTCTCATTGTGTCCTCTCCAGGGGCAAAGCAGTTTAAGATGTTTCTGACAGCTTCCAGAAAATGAAGAAATGGCTCGGAGATTATTTTGCAAAACCTCTTTAAAAATTTTTTTACTATGGCTCTGCTAGATCAAAATATCCATTTTTAATGTGTCATGTTTCCTTAGAGGTTTATTTCATGGTAGTGAGATAATTCAGAGAACCAGAATGTTGTTAAGAGAGAGATCTTCTTATAAAATTGTTCTTTCCGTTTCCTTCTGGATATCCAGACCTGGGGACTTACGACTGTAGTACCTTTTGTGTACTTGTCTCCTGGGGATTTAGTAACTTCACGGATTAGTTTAGCTCAGTTTTTTCAACTATAAAATGTGGATGTAGTCACACATTTCAGGATGTGTTGGGTGGCTTTAGTAGTGTCCTGGAGTTGACTTGTACTGGTGTGCGCAAGGCAACTGTTACATTTTCAGGAATTTTGTGTGCTGGTTGTTAAATACGTTGGTAGCTTGAAACTGACCACAGTGGCATCTGGGCACCTGGGCAACGCCATAGACCAGTGAAATGAGCATGTGCCGCCAGTGGGCTTTTCTCCCTTGGGGAGCTATTGTTTGAACGCTGACCTGCACCCCACTGAGTCCTGGCACAAGGTTGTGCTGTGAGCTGTGGTTGAGCGTGGCCAACGGAGACTCCTGTGCAAGGAAAACCATCTTCCAAGAAGAGGTGCTGACAGTATAAATAGGACTGCCACTGTTGGGCCTGTACTGGGATCTGTCATCCCGAGGGTGCTGTAACGCTCAGCCAGATGGAGTTCCTAAAAACCAGGGGCCGGCAAACTATAGCCCTCAGGCCAGATCCAGTCTGCCTTCCCCGCTTTTAAGTAAAGTTTTATTGGAATTCTGCTTCACCCAGTCGTTTATGTGTTGTCTGCGGCAGCTTTCGCCCTACAACAGTGTTGGCCAGTTGCCACAGAGGCCTTATGACTTGCAGATCTAAAATATGAGCTCCCTGGCCCTTTACAGACAGTTTGGGGACTCCTGATCTGCACCAAACCTCCGTGTACACGTAGAATACTCTGGTCCCTCCAGATGCTCTGCCTACCTATTTTGTTTTCATGACGTGTGTGTGTTGGTTGGGACCCTGAAAATCCACAAATGTGCGTCTTATGAGAACACAGAAGAGAGGCATTGCTATGTCCTATCCCTCCTGTCTTAAGAGAAGAGCTCTCTATGTAATGTTTTCCTGTCTCCTGCATCCCAGACCAATTTTCTGTCAGCACACTCAGCCAGAGACGAAGCGGCAAGGCTGGAGGAGCGCAGGGGCGTGATTGAATTTCACGTAGTGGGCAATTCCCTGAACCAGAAGCCCAACAAGAAGATACTGATTTGGCTGGTGGGGCTGCAGAATGTGTTTTCCCATCAGCTGCCCCGGATGCCAAAGGAGTACATCACACGGCTTGTCTTTGACCCGTAAGTTGTGCTCTGCTCTTTCTTCTCCCTTTTTTCCCTCTTCTTCCTTTCTTTTTTTTAAAATTTTTTGGCCACGCCACATGGCACATGCGATCTTCGTTCCCCGACCAGGGATTGAACCTGTGCCCCTTGCAGTGGAAGCGCCGAGTCTGAACCACTGGATCACCGGGGATCACCTGTCCCCTTTTTTCCCTTTTAAATGAAAGAGGAACTACTCAGATAGCCGTAGTCACCCACTGAGTCCTGCTGCCTCTCGTCACGCTGTGGATACAGAGTGGCATCACGATAATTGCCATGGCTAAAGGCATTAAGATTAATTTTTCAACAGTTTGTCAATTTTTTGTTAATGAGGCTTTATATTTTAAGTTGCTGGTGACCATCCTGTGCGTCATTCATTATAGCAATGAAGGAATATATAAACGCTAAGAAGGCGTCCCATTTTTTTCACAGTCAGAATATTCTTGATTTTGGTATCTTAACTAGATACCATTGTTGCCAGGGTCTGTAAGCCCTGAGAAGATTACTGGGGTATTAGACAGGTTAACTTTGACAATCCATTACATTAAAAAAAAAAAAAAAGCAAAAAACAAAAAAGTAAACTTCCCTACTTGAATGTATTTTAACACATGGAACCCAGTAGCCTGTGTGCATTGTGATCCATGCATGGGACTATTCAGAGTGACGTTCTAGACAGAAGGCCTGATAGGATTCTGGAATGCAGGTTTTAGCAAATTGTACCTGTGGATTTGGTTTTCTTTTCCACGTTGTTTCCGTGCTGTTTTTGAGTGAGACTAAACTCTTCAGAAACACATACCATGTTTGTCCCTGCCTTTGTGTTCTCCCTCTGGACTCCCACTGTGGGTCCGTGGGCATCAGGGGTGGCCCTGTTGCAGCACCAATCAGCACCTCCCCACACGCTCTGTTCTTTTTTTTTTTGCGGTACGCGGGCCTCTCACTGCTGTGGCCTCTCCCGTTGCGGAGCACAGGCTCCGGACACGCAGCCTCAGCGGCCGTGGCTCACGGGCCCAGCCGCTCCGCGGCATGTGGGATCTTTCCGGACCGGGGCACGAACCCGCGTCCCCTGCATCTGCAGGTGGATTCCCAACCACTGCGCCACCAGGGAAGCCCCGCTGTGTTCTTTATTTGTAACCTCAGAGCCTCCTTAGGTGGCTGGCCTTTGTCCCCACGGAAGCTCTGGTGCCATCTCCGGCAGGGAAGCTCGCTCTAAAAGTCCACAGTGAAGAATGGTCTGGCGAGATGGAGGAGGTTTCCGTGGAAAAATCAAGAAGAAACAACCCCCTGCTTTTCCTGGCTGGTTCATGAGGAACACCCCAAACAGTATATTTGTATAACCAAGAGAAGTAAAACTTTGACATAATCTTATTCTTTCAGGAAACACAAAACCCTTGCTTTAATTAAAGACGGCCGCGTTATTGGTGGTATCTGTTTCCGAATGTTCCCATCCCAAGGATTCACAGAGATTGTTTTCTGCGCTGTAACCTCCAATGAGCAAGTCAAGGTAAGCGTGACCCAGGAGCATCCTCTCACTGCGTGTGTGTGTGTGTGTGTGTGTGTGTGTGTGTGTGTGTGTGTAGCATACACGCTTCCCTGTATCCACAGTCAGGCTCTACCGGGTTTTGTTGGACCTGGGTGCAGGGTCTGGGGACACCACACAGCCCCTGGTGCAACTCAGGCAAAGTTTACAGCAAGTGAAGAGATGTTTGAAAACACGTCTCAGTGTTACTGATCATTTCCACGTGCAGACATGTCTACACACACCTGGGGACAGTGCACCACCAGAAGGGGTGTGGTGCGATGTGGATTAGGGAGATGATTTAGGTGACTCACACCTCAGAAAGATTTCCTATGACCTTATGCCTAATGGGGGACAAGGACTAAAGAAATTCTGTCGGGGAAGTCATGACATTTGAATAAATTTATTACCGAGTTTCAGAAATATTCATGCAGGTTTGGAATGTGGGTCTTTCTGGAGTGTGTGTGTGTGTGTGTGTGTGTGTGTGTGTGTGTGTGTGTGTGTGTATGTGTGTGTGTGGCTGATTTGCCTTCCCGATTGTACTTGGCATGGGTCCCTTCCTCCCCAGGAGCCAGACTGTCTTATTGATAGTGTGCTTGGCATTGCAGTCTGACTGGAATAAATCAGATTCTCAATTGTCAGAAAGATTTAGATTGTGTTGTGTCGTCCTCTGCTGCTTTTGTGAAAGTGGAACCAGAAATATGTTTTCAGGCTATAATTCATTTGGTACTTTGGGAGCCCTAAAATCACGCAAAAATACGGCAATTGGTGGAAAGATAAGTAGCTCAGGATTTGATGGCTGCTGAGAAAAATTATCGGCAGGTCTAAGGCAACGTTGTCCAGCGATATATAATGCAATGGGCAAATGTGAACCATGTATGTGATTTTGAATTTTCTAGTAGCTACATTAAAAGAAAAAAAGAAAATAGGCAAAAATAATTCTAAAAAATTGTACTTCATTTTACTCAGTATATCCAAAGTGTTGTCATTGCGACAGGTACTCAGCATCCAAGAAGTATTGAGACATTTTACATTCTTTGATTGGTACTAAGTCTCAGAATCAAGAGTGTATTCCGTACTCACACCTGTGTCAGTTTGGACTAGCCACGTTTCAGGTGCTCACTGGGCTTGGACAGTGTGGGCCTAAGGGCATTGTTGCCTTCTTCAGCTACAGTGCAGCAATGCCAGTTACAGAAACCAAAAATGGATCTCTGGAAGGAATCATGAGCTGCCTGCCGGCTGAAACCAGGGCCATGGGTGCTTTTGGCTTCATTAACAGCTCTCCTCTGTGTAATGGTCACGGTGCCAATTAACAGCTGCTGTGGTTTCCTCTCACAAAGCACAAATGGGGCTTTTTGTCTTTGACTCACAGCACTCAGCATCCAAGGACAGACAAAATTCATCAGTATCAAATTCATCATTCTGACCGGAGAAGGTGAGGGCCCACATCTACCTGAAACCGATCTCTGGCTCTTTTTCAAGGAACTCTGACTCTATATCTTTAGATGGTACTGTTGCTGTGCTTATCACAGGTTTATTTCCCCCTAGCCAAAGTGAGAAACAGTAAGTGTCCGGAATTTAGGAACTTACTTAAAAGAAAAATTTGGTTTGGCTTTTCATAGGGAGAGGAGCTGGAAAATATGTCCTTGGTTTATAATTTCAGAAGATTGCCTAATTTTTGTTTGCAAAGAAAGCTACACCAAGCAGCTTGTTTGGAAAGGTTGGTTAAGGTTGCCTTGGACACTTTTAGGATACCAGAGGGAAACTAAAGCTGTTTAATATGAATTGGATGCTTTGTCTTATTACTTCCCAGAAGGGCAGTGTATATTTTTTCCCCCAAACCATGTAATTTTCTAAAGACTTGAAGGAAGGTGGCCAAACATTACAAACTGAGTAGGGAAAACTACAAGAAAAGCCACCTTTTGTAAGTGACTTAACTGGTTTTAGAAAATGAAGATTAATCTTTCAAAACTGGATAGAATGGATGCATGCGATGGAAGTCAATTCTGGTGGCACTTATTTTTGAAAACAGAAAGTTCGTAAGTGGAGGTTTACAATTTTGATTTGAGATATTAAAAATCTTGGCTAAATGATACGTTAAAATTCGCACGTACTCATTTTGGAGACTAAGCTTATATACAAATTCCTGTGAATGCTTTAAATAAGATTTGTATGTGAATTTATCTTGCTCAAAACACATGCAAGAGAACATTTGAGAATTTACTTAAAGCTCCTCACCTGGTTTTGGAATAGCTTATCTAAGAACTATTTGGGTTTGACATTATATGCAACTTTAAAGTTACATGGCTAATACTTAATTTACCATAGTAAGTATTTAAATAAACACTGAAGTTACCAGGTGGATTTGGAAAGGAATCCTTTTGGTGATAGTTGAAAATAAAGGCATACAAAGGAGGGAAATAGTTCTGGGGTGAAAAATCTAAACATTTGCATATAATAACTTAACACTGTTAGTGCCTCTTTAACCAAGGAAATACACAGAGAGGATTCAAGTTAAAAGGCACAGTCCCTACTCACAAGCAGTTGGAATCTGGAAAATTTCTTTGGAGAAATGACAGATTAGTGGCTGTTGATGAAGAATACCTTATGCAGGTTTTGAGAAGCTATTTACAAAAGAACCATTATTTTTCTGCTTGAGTAAAATCCTTGGATTGTGGGTGAAGGGGAGAAAATGTATAGCTCTATTAGCTGCTTACAAGATGGTGTATACAGTGAAAGCCTAACTCTCTTCCATCAACCACATCTAGGTTAAACTCACTTCTAGGTTAAAGTGAGTTTCATCAGAGGACACATTTCTTACTGATTCCTAGATATTACTATTCTTGTGCACATGCAGTAGCCAACCCTTCCCTTTTCTCCAGTTTTTTTCCCCCCACTTTTCTTTAAAAATTATATTTAATTACCTAGGTCATGCACAGATGCATTTTCAGAGAAAGCAAAAATCCCATGCCCCCTTCCCCCTGCTGTCCAGTCATTGTCAGCCTGGTGTGCATCCTTCTAGTTGCTTCTCTATATTATGTACATGGACATGTACCTGTCTGTGTGGTGTGGTGTTGTTTACATAACTAGAATTCATAGTGTACATAATTGAAAAAAAACCTTTCCATTATATCTTAGGGATCTTTCAACTTTAGTACATAAACGTGGTTATTTAAATGTATATTTAGATCAATTAAAATTAAATAAAATTTAAAATTCAGTTCCTTAGTCACTCAAGTCCTCGGTAGCTGCATGTGACTAATGGCTACCATATTGGATAGCATAGATGAAGAATATCTCCATCATTGCAGAAATCCCTACTGGACAATGCTAATATGGAACTACTTTATTCTTTTTATATAGATTTGCCTAATGTAGACAGACCATAATTTATGTAACTGTTCCCTATAGAAGACATTCATATTTATTTCCAGTTATTTTCCATCACTAACAGTGCTCTGTTTGGAAGTGATTTCTGGACACTGAAAAGTGGCATCGCTGTAGGGAGGACTATGGCCAGAGTCTCAATTTAAAAACTTACTTCCAGATCACCCTTCTCAGTGGGTTTACCAATTTACACTTTCACCAGTGGTGCTGGAGAGTGCCATTTCCCTGGGTATTGTCAACCTTAAAGAAATTTGCACATTGCTGAGTGAAATATTGCATCTCGTGATGGAGTGCTCTGATTAGTATTGGGATCAAACATCTTTTTTTTAAAATTTCTTGGTTATATTTATTGCTTGTTCCTTTGATGATTTATCTTTTTTTGTATTGATCCTATCGAAGGTATTATTTATGCATTCTTGATGTTAATTTTTTATAATATCTTGTATATCTATACCATCCCATTTTGTCATTTTGTTTATGGTATCTTAAATTGCTTATGAAATCTGTAAAAGAAGTTTTAAACTTTGAAGTAGTCTACTTAATAATCAGTCTTTTGTGCTTTCGCATTTTATATTTTCTTTAGGAAGCCTTTCTATATCCCTAGGTTATAAACCCACTTTCCTGTATCTTTTTATAATACTTTTGTATAGGTTTATTTTTCCTTACATTTAGATTTCCAGTCCGTCTTCTTACCACTTGACAAAACTTCTTTAAGGCTTAGCTTACACATCTTCTTTTCCTTCTCCCTCTTAAATATCTTATAGCCTTTTTCTCTATTATAGGTACAAATACATCACTCTGTACCAGTGCTGTGCAATAAAAATACATTTGTGAGCCTCAAATGCAAGCCACATGTGTAATTTAAAAATCTCCAATAGTCGTATTAAAAAAAAAGTAAAACAAAACAGGTGAAATTAATTTTGATATTTTCTATTTAACCTAGTGTGTCCAAAATACTGCCATTTCAACATGTAATAAGTTTAAAAGTCATTAATGAGAGTTTTTTTCCCCTGGTGTGTATTTTACGCTTGTATGTCTCATTTGGACTTGTCACATTTTCATCGCTCAAAAGCTACACATGGCTAGTGGCTACCATATTAAACAGCCAGTTGTATATGTAATTATGAGTTCTATATGTCTATCTTCCCCATTTTACTATCTTCTCAAGAAGAGAGAGATTTCATTCGTCTTTTTATCCGAGTTTTATTCAAACTCACAATGTGTCAGTGTTGTGATATGTTTGGGAAAAGCTAACATGTCCATGGGTAATATCAATGGAAGAATAATTTCCAGAATAGGGAGATGGTAATACACTTCTCCTATGTACTGGGCAGACTGTCCCCTGAATATTATTATGCTTGGTCTTGGGATCCATGCTTTAGAAGGGTATTGTTATACAACTGCGGTCCCCAACCTTTTTGGCACCAGGGGCCAGTTTCGTGGAAGACAAGTTTTCCACGGACCGTGGGAGGGGTGGGGGGAATGTTCAGGCGGTAATGCGAGTGATGGGGAGTGATGGGGTGCGGCAGATGAAGCTTCGCTTTCTCGCCCGCCGCTCACCTCCTGCCGTGCGGCCCTGGAAAGTGTGACTAGATTGAGAAAGGGTCTTCCGATCATGCCATATGAAGAACAACTGAAGCTTGGCTTCGTACCTGGGAGGTAGGAATGGGCATGGGTGAGGGAGGATAATTTTCAGGGGTCTGGAGAGTTGTTTAAAGCAGGGACCAGTCTTTGTTATTCTAGGAGTAGAACTAAGGTCAATAGGTAGAAGGAGGAACAAGGGGTCAGATTCTCAGGTGAACATAGGAAGAACTTCCCAACCATAACAGTGGCTGAAAATTAATTGGTCTAAGGACTGAGCGAGCACCCTAAACTGGAGGTGTTCTAGCAGCTCACGTTTCCAAGGTAGATGGCAGGAGACTTCTAGTGTCACATGGGATAGAATTAGACCAGATGACTTCCAAAGATCCTTCTCCCCTGTGGGCCTGTAGTTCCATGATAACATACCTATGAGCGTGTTTGAGTTCTTTAGAAAAGTGTGTCACCAAATTCTAAAATATTGATGTGAAGATATTTGTATGTGGATGCTTGGGTTTACCTTCATCTTCTTTTTATGAGATTCTAAAACCATCCCTTTAAATTTATAGATTTTTCTTCAAGCATTGTACATCACCAAAAAATCTGGTACTTACTTTTTTTTTTCATATTTCAATCATTAATTTATTTAACATTGTTCACTATTTTTAGTTACTTCCTAATGTCTTCTGGCTCACTCAGAGGTTCGGGGCTTCTCAGACTGCTTGGAAAGGTCTGATAAGACCAAGTTGAAAAGCCTATGTACGTGATGATACAGTTCTTTGGAAGGACTGCTGATTTGTTGTATGCAGGCAACACCTGGATTAGTTAATATTCTAGTAGAGATTAGCCTTTCTCATTTACATTGCTCTTTTCATCTCAGGTTCTCAAATACTTTAAACATAAGCAGAAATTCATAATCAGTATTTATTCCAAAAACCTCTTTATTAATATTCAATGTGTAATCTCTAGGACTGAATGAGAAGCTTGTAGCCTTGGTGTGTTCTTTTCGAAGAGCCAGAAACTTGTATTTTCAAAAGATGATTGTATCTCCATTCAGGGATTTTGAATTTGTTTGGTTTTACAGCTCATTTTCAAAGTTCAGAAATGCAAGAAGGGTGTTGGTGTTATACTGGCAATACATACTCCTAAATTTGCCAACATTTCCCAGTGAAAATATGGGACTTCCTTTTCTCCAGAACCTAATATATTTGTCTGCATACTGACTTGCCCACAGGGCTATGGAACACACCTGATGAACCATTTGAAGGAATATCACATAAAACATGACATCCTGAACTTTCTCACCTATGCAGATGAATATGCAATTGGATATTTCAAGAAGCAGGTGGGTTTTTTCACGTGCAACCCTGTTCTGTCGTCCCTTTTCTTAATATGCACTCAGGTAGCTTTCATGCAAGTAAGTACCCACCCTCCGCCCCCCACTGTTTTCTGCTTATAAGAGGGGCATCCATTTATTTTGCAAGCCTTAAGCCAGAGGTAAGCTTCAGTCTGGACTAGAGGGTATGACCAACACATTGTAAGTACTAAATAAATGTTTGTTGAGTGAATGAATGAACGTCATCTATAATGTGCTATCCCCAGGCTAAGGAGAAATTCCCATTGCTGGGGGACTAGAGTTCTCCATGAATGAGAGAAACAGATTCAGTCTCTGGAAGACCTTCATTTATGACAGCAGAGAGGAAATTCTGATGTTTACAAGGGGTTCCAGACCATCCTGGTCCAACAGCACACAGGCGGCTGGGAGCTTGGCTGCATCTTAGTTCTTTCTGTCAGAAGTTTCCATCTCAGCACTCTGAGGATTATACTTTGCTACATAGTTTTTAATAGTGCTTTGTAATTCTAAATTCCTAAACATTTTCCATTTACTTTTCTGATGACAAAAGTAATGGATAGTTACTGTAGAAATTTTGGAAAATGAAATGAAGCACAAAGAAAAGAAGAAAAACTGCTTGTAATTCTACCACCCAGAGAAATTTGCTGTTAACATTTTGACAGATACTCTTCTAATATTTTTTCTCTGTGTGTGTTTGTCTGTATATAAATACAAAAATTGGCTCATTATTGCATGTAATGTAATCACTTACGTGTTTAACTTAATATAGTCTGACTTTTCAAATATGATTTTTGATGCTTCTCTGAAATTTTGTTGTATAAATGGAGAATAATTTATTAAACCAATACCACATTTGGGGGACATTTAGGTATTTTTTTAAGTAAGTGTCCATGTGTGAATGTGCGCTTCCAGAAGTATTTAAGGTTTTGTTATGCACTGCCAAGTAATTTCTCCTCTTGTCAGCAATGTATAAGGGAGCTCAGGAAACAAGTTCATAATTGAAAAAAATATATATTTTTTTACCGCTTTCCTAGGTGACAAATTGTGCATGTTTGCATTTATTTGATTATTGTGAAGTTTGACTTGTTTTTCCTTGTTCATTGACCCTTTGTATTTCTTCTTATTTTGAATTCCCAATTCATTGCATTTTGCCTCTTCTTCTATTAAAATATTTATTTTCATATTGATCTATGAGAACTCAGATATATAAAGATAGTAACCTTTATTTTATGATTTTTCTCCTGTTTGTCATTTGTTTTTCCACATTGCTTATGGATTTTTTTTAATGTACAGAATTTAAAAGATTTTATTACATACAATCTATTAACCTCTTTTTAAAATACAAGTCCTTATATGACTAGAAAACTTTCACTCCTCTGATGGCAGATAAGTAACCTCCTATTTATTTTCTCCTCATTCTTTAGGATGCCTTTGTGACTTTTGTAATAAAACTCACTAGAGAGAACTCAATGGGTTTGTTTTACTGGGGGCTTGAGTGTCAGCTTTCCTAGGCAGTAACAACATTGTAGAGAAGAAATCTCAGGCGTGCTTCTTAAATGACTTGTCTGTGGTCCTCTTTGAGGCTGATGTCAATAATTGCTTGGAAAATAAGTTTTTGCTAAAAGAGGAGGCAGGAAATTTAAAGTCCAAGTAATTTTCTGCAAAAATTTGAAATAGGCACCATAAAGAAAGTCGTTATAGATATATGACTATATGCCCTGTCTAACTATATTATTACAGCTTAAAGTATGTAAATTAATATACTGCAAAGCATTAATATCACTGAAACAACCACTGTCGTGATGGTCTGGAAGTTTTTCTGTTTTTTAATAAATTTATTTTATTTATTTTTGGCTACGTTGGGTCTTCGTTGCTGTGCGTGGGCTTTTTCTAGCTGCGGGGAGCGGGGCTACTCTTCGTTGCGGTACGCGGGCTTCTCATTGCGGTGGCTTTTCTTGTTGCAGAGCACGGGCTCTAGTCACGTGGGCTCAGTAGTTGTGGCTCGCGAGCTCTAGAGCGCAGGCTCAGTAGTTGTGGCGCACGGGCTTAGTTGCTTCGTGGCATGTGGGATCTTCCTGGACCAGGGCTCGAACCCGTGTCCCTTGCATCGGCAGGCAGATTCTTAACCACTGCGCCACCAGGGAAGCCCGTATGGAAGTTTTTTGCCTGTCAAGTAGGTGTTTCATTTCCTCAACATCAAGGTTCTTATTGCTATATTTTTGGACAAATTTTGCTTTCAGAATTTAGATCAATGTTAGTTATTGATTTGTGGAGCATCCTAGAGGCCCCCTGTCTACTTTGGGAGAAATTGTGCAGTTTAATGCAAAATTAAACCTTATTTTTACTTAATAGCCATTTTTGTTAAAGACTTTTTAATATTATTTGTGTTTTACTAGGTTTATTTTTTATGTTGAATTGCTTCCTATTTGCACAGTTGATTTTTGATGTTTCTGAACTTCTTGGAAGGGTTTCATGCTAATTCTCCCCAGGATAATAGGACAAGAGCTTGGACCTGTGCTGGGCACCAAGACAGGCCTAGCACATAGTTAGCACTCGGAGAGGATGTTTGATGCACAGGCCTCTGTATAAATGAAATTATTGACTTTGCAGGGTTTCTCCAAAGAAATTAAAATCCCTAAAACCAAATATGTTGGCTACATCAAGGATTATGAGGGAGCCACTTTAATGGGATGTGAGCTAAATCCACAGATCCCGTACACGGAATTTTCTGTCATCATTAAGAAGCAGAAGGAGGTAAGTACACGACTGACTCGGGGGAACCCGACTGGTCTGCGCAGACCAGTCTCTTTTGGGGAGAAGTGTGCATCACTGGGCTCTGTGGGTGTGGGTCTGCTGGGTACCATAACCTCGGTTTGCTCTGTTTTGTCTAGGTTTCTTCTTTGAAGGTATCCTTTATCTTCTCTCTAAATCACCACTCCTAAGGGGGTCAGTACCTGTTAAATTGGTGTAAAATACAAAACTTGTAAAATATGATAGTAAATCTTAATTTCACCTTCAAGGCCTCTTACATGCTGGCCTCATGCATCTTCTCAAACCCACCTCTTTATTTCCCTTTGTAAACTAATCTCCAAAGGCTGTTACTGATGCTTTAACCCTCTTGCTTGGTATCTTCATCCTTTACCCACTTCCTCTCCCAATGCATGTACACACACACACACACACACACACAGATGGGACCACTTCCGCCTGTTTTCCATTCCTCTTCGAACTTCTTGAGCACTAGTTTGATCCACTCATTTGAATTTCAGTTAGTCATTACCTTCCATATTTATCTTAGTTTGTATTCACCTCTCCTTCTGCATTGCAAGTTCTGAAGGCTTATACTTCCAAATAGTAAGTGATTTGTTATCTGGAGAGGACTCTTTTTTTTTTTTGGCTGCACTGCATGACATGCGGGATCTTAGTTCCCCGACTAGGGATCGAACCCACGCCCCCTGCAGTAGAAGCGCAGAATCTTAACTACTGGACTGCCAAGGGAAGTACCAAGTGATTTGGTGTCTGATGCTGGGGTGAAGTCTTTTATGCGTATGAACTAAAAGAGAAGCAGTAAAGGGAAACGTTGATAGATTTGACTACATAGTAATTTTTACATTTCTCTAAGTCAGGGAAAAGAAACATACGGAGATCATAATTAGGGGAGTGTAACAGAAGCCGTTTATTAAATGAATGAACTTTATGTGTTAAGCCCAGGATCATCCCCTTGGTCCCCCTAGTTCTTGGAGTTCAAAAACCGGGAATTTGCACCTGGGTCACCCCACATCAGTCCCACTTGATACTTCAGTTATTCATTCGAGTGTACTTTTCTCTAGCGAGTAACAAAAAAGACCTCTGCCTTAAACCTGTCTTTGTTTTCTGGTTTCTGCTCATTTCCCTGATCCCAGTTCTTAGTTACTTGTCAGATGTCACTGACATAACAGATGTAAAGCTCCTTACGCAGAGTCTGGTGTATAGTAGGTGCTCAGTAAGTATTTTCCTTTTACTTGAAGTAGCTCAGAGTTGTTCTTATGCTTCCCGTGGAAGTGAGCAAAAGGCTTTTATTAAATTAGAAAATAAAAACAACCTCTGTTGTTTCTTGTCAGAGACGTCAGCCTAAGACAGAATTCCACATAGGGTGCTTGGAGAGTTAATACAAGCACAGCAGGCTCCTCTCCCTGTTCTCCGCTGGGCTTAATGAGCAGGTCTGAATTCGCAGCCCGTTGCGCAGAGCTATTTTAGATGGCAGCAAAGCCTCAGCTTTTGAGAAGACAGCGCCCCATCCCCTTCCCTTTTCTCTCCCCTTGGATTCCTCCCCCGCCACCTCCCTCTCAGCCTCCAGCCTTCCCTAATAGGCGCACCACTGAATGCATGAGAGATCGGAGGTCGCCCTAAGAAGGTGTTTGGATTCATGTAATATCTTCTTCCACAGAATTCAAGTGATTTTACAAGTGTCACATATTCCAGCTCTGGAAACCCCCTTGGGGAAGGTAGGGACAAATAGTGGGAAGGAACAAATTGTAGGGAGATGGAGGGTCTTCCCCGCCGTGGAAGCGTACAGAGCAGTCACTTGTGGTTGTGGTTAGCAGGGGTGGAGAGAGAACCAGTGCAGTTGCACAGGTGGAGCGGTGGGTGGGAGCTGAGTGCTGTGGGGAGTGAGGACTCCAAGGCAGGGTGGGATGCAGCAGCCCTAGCATCATCTCACATCTTCGGAGGTGGCGTCATGGGACACGTGTCTAGACGGGGTGGCCTGGAAGGGAATCAAGCATGAGCAGAGATTCAGAGCCCAACATAAGTGGATTCATGGGTATCTGCACACCTGGGACCATAGGCGTGTGGGTGATGAAGGCCACTACTTGAGGAAGTGTGAACAGGCCGTGAGCAGGCAGGACTGAGTGTGGGTGTGTCTGGGGGGCTGGGAAGTGGGGGTAATTCTTAAATCTCCGTTCACATGTGAGGCTACGTGAGACTGGGCTTGGAGGGGCCAAAGTAAGAGTGAGGAAAAGCAATGGGATCTTTGTAGGAAGACATGCTAAAACTTGGTGAAATATTAAAGATGGGGGAGTTGCCCCCAATTTTCTGTTTGGGAAGACTAACACCAACAGCGGTGGAATGAGAGACGGATTTGAGTAGAGAAAGATGACAACGTGGTGATGAAGTGAAGATATTTTCTAGGGAGGTGAAGATAAGAGACTGGAACGGAAGTGAAATGTCTTTTTCTCCAAAGTGATCCTCAGAGGTGCAGAGAGGTTGCGAAGCCCCCCGCACCCCACCTCTATTACCAGTCACCTCAAGGTGCTACCTGAGGGTATGGAAGCCACCTGCTAGGCTGTCACATTTGAGGGCATCCTTGGTGAAGAGAAAAAACTTTCAAAATTATATTTGAAATTATATTTTCTGAAGGCCTTCATATAAGAAATTGTCATTGGAATTCTTTCTTTTTTTTTTTTTTGGAATTCTTTCTTTAAAAAACTTTTTTACTGAAATGTAGTTGGTTTACAATGTTGTGTTGGTTTCAGGTGTACAGCAGAGTGAGTTGTACACATCTATTCTTTTTTAGATTCTTTTCCATTATAGGTTATTGCAGAATATTGAGTATAGTTCCCTGTGCTATGCAGTACGACCTTGCTGTTTATCTATTTTATATATAGTAGTGTGTATATGTTAACCCCAAACTCCTAGTTTATCCCTCCCCCCTATCCTCTTTGATAACCATAAGTTTGTTTTCTGTGCCTCTGAGTCTGTTTCTGTTTTGCAAATAAGTTCATTTGTATCATCTTTTTTTTAGATTCCACATATAAGTGCTATCATATGATATTTGTCTTTCTTTGTCTGATTTACTTCACTTAGTATGATAATCTCTAGGTCCATCCATGTTGCTGCAAATGGCATTATTTTATGCTTTTTTATGGCTGAGTAATATTCCATTGTATGTATGTACCACATTTTCTTTATCCATTCATCTGTCAATAGACATTTAGGTTGTTTCCAAGGATTCTTTTTAAAAAAGACTTGGACTTACAAATAAATGCAGAGCATCGTTTTAGATATGCTCTGTCCCAGGTGGTAGCCACTGGCCACACGTGGCTATTGGGTGCTTGCCGCATGGCCAGTCAAAGCTGAGATGTGCTGTAAGTGTAAAATACACTCTGATTTTGAAGACCTAGTGTGAATAAAAACATGTAAAATATCACATAATTTTTTTCTCTTGAGCATATGCTGCAATGATAATATTTTAGATACATTGGATTAAATAAAAATATATTGTTAAAATTACACCTGTTTCTTTTTACTTTTTTTTTCTTTTTTTTAAAGTAGTTACTGGAAGATTTTCAACTACATGAGTGGTTTACATGATATTTCTATTGGACAGCCCTGAGTAGATTTACCAGGAATATATGTTGCCAGTCCCATTCATTTTATGAAGTCCTATGTTTAATTGTTAAGGTTATGCATTCATGCTATGGCATTTACCAGCCTTATGTCTGAGATCAAGCAGTTAGGAACTAGAATTTTTTTGTTTTCCTTTGTGAATTCGATTAACGACTGCTACTGTTTTGTGTTTTCCAAAATTCAGTTATGATATGGTTAATCTCAAGATGGTGAGTTGTGAGGGCTATTTTATTTTATTTTTTCCTTTCCTTTTTTAAAGGGAAACTGCTCTGGAAATAGTTACCTCAGGGCATTAGGAATTATTTTATAAAACAAACGGACACCTCTCAAGATTCCCTAATCGGTTCTGGTGGCCCCCATCCTGGTTGTGTTGCCTTTGCTCATTAGAGCTGCGGTTTGGATGCAGACAGCATAGGTTGGGGCTCAAGCCTTGAAAAATGTGAATAATAGGAAAGCCGTCCTCCCAGGCTTTGGGGACTTCGTGAGTTTGTCTGCCCCTCGAGTAGAAGGGAGCAGTTCCTGGTCATGGGATGTGAAGAGGTTCTGACGTTGCCTGGGCTGCTGCGGCTGAGGCTCCCGGGGAGGGGGCAAAACCTTTGGCGCTTATACTAAAGAGGACAGTGGGCCCTTGGGGCAGTGTGTTCTCTCGGTATTGGCTTCTTTTCAATGGAAGGGAACAAGTATTCAAAGGCGGCTGGGTGAATGACATTAAAGGCATGGTATAATAGAATGCTTTCATGTCTTACTGTTCAATAGCATTCACCCTTTTGTTTCCTGAAGACTCAATTTTGTTAGGAAAATGACTCCATAGACTGACTTAAACTGTGGCCACAGACTCCTGTCACTAAACGTATTTTCTTCTGTGCTTTGCAGATCATTAAAAAGCTGATAGAGAGAAAACAAGCCCAGATTCGGAAAGTCTACCCGGGACTTTCCTGTTTTAAAGATGGAGTCCGGCAGATCCCGATAGAAAGCATTCCTGGAATTCGTATGTATAGATCTTCTTCTAAAAGCAAAACCTTTTGGTAATGCCATGACAGTGTTGGAAACAATTATACCAGAATGCAGTGATTTGGAAAGCTGCTTCCCCTGTCTGTCTCCATTTGTGTTATTGTAGTCTTTAAGAAGGGAGCAAATGCTTTCCTTTTACATCTTTTCTCTGTTTCCCAGTGCAGACAAAGCGGAAGAGAACTTAGTTGACCTCTTGTTGTAGCTGTTAATGTCCATCGGTTATGAGAGCCTGTTATTTGTGGCACCGTGCTGGACACTCCCCATATGTGACCTTGGTGGCAGGGAATTCTACTCAGAGGGGAAGGTTGAGTCTCAGGATGGTTAAGCCCTTTCACCTTAAACAGCGCATGGCCAGTGAATGTCAGGAATAGTAGCAGCCCCATCCTGGCCTCCTCGAGACATCTTGCTGTTGGTACCCTGCCTCACTGCCCTCCTGGGTGCAGCCTGCATAGAACTGTGCTTGGGCTGAATTAGTTTCCACAACCCTCTAAACAAGATGATTGCAAAGCATATACTTTGTTCCAAGTTCCCTATTTTAGAGTAGTTTTCCCAAGGGTTCTTCTCTGTGAGTATATTAGAGGTGAGTTGTATTGGGTTAAAACAGCTGTTTTTGTAGATCAAAAGCTATGAATATTGGTACTTTCATTCGGTTCAAATCCAGGATCATCCAGTATATTGAAGATTTAATATAAACAAAACCAAAGCAAACAAACTAAAATTCTCCAGAGAAAATAAGACATTATATGGGCAAGATATATTTCTTCATTACAGAGTATACCCTATAGCAGATCTTACTTTCCTTGTCAGACCTGGAAATTTTGCTTCCGTGTATTATCTTATTAATAGCTCCCCTGTCACTGGATGCCTACATGTGCCAGGCATTCTTCTGTTTGTTTATTTGTTTGTTTTGTGTGCTTTTACATATATCAACTAATCTCAAAAGGAATCACATCAGCTCAGTTTTAGAGTTCTGTTTTATAGGTTGATAAACAGAGGCAAAGGTTGACTAACTTATCTCGGGTACACTAGCTTTTAAGGAGAGAACAAGAAATCAGTCCTGGTCGATTGGACTCCAGGCTGTGTCTTCTTTCTGCTACAGTAAACCATCTTGCATTACAAGCAGGGTCTGCCCCAAATAAACTAGAGACCAGGACAGAGTTTGTTCCAACCTAAAACAACAGCTTAACTCTTTCACAGGGTGATTAGCAAAAACCGTGACTTAGGGTTTTAAAAAAAATACACACCCACAGTACCAGACATGTTTGTTTTTTATGCTTTCCTCTGAAAGGTTGAAGTTCCTGCTTTAAAAAGTACTAACAGACAGAGCAATGTCAGTCTTGGAAATGTTTTGTATTGTTAGGTGTATGAGGAAGTAAAGAATTAACTGTAGTTAAGTTCAGACTCTTCAGATATAGACATTTATTGAGTTGTGGCTATAATTTATTGTATTTTTGATAACTATTAAATATGTTATTCTCTTGACCAAAAGCAGTTCTCATTCAGTGTTTAATTTTGTTGATATATAGGAGAGACAGGCTGGAAACCGAGTGGAAAAGAGAAGAGGTAAGTATGATGGGCCAGAGGATATTAATGCAAGTGTTCTTTTTCCCCTCCCAGAAACTTAGAGAAAACAGGCAAACTGATTGTAGTCACCATCACAACACTTGTTAGGTTTCAGTTTTCATAAAAAATTCTGGAATGGTTCTAATTTTAAGTTTCTGTAAAAATGAGCTGGAATCACTTGGCAAGAGAAGAGAAAACTAATCATTGTTCCTTCTTGTTTATTCTTTTCCTTTCAAGTAAAGAGCCCAAAGACCCCGACCAGCTTTATAGCACCCTCAAGAGCATCCTCCAGCAGGTGAAGGTGGGTGTTTTGTTTTCCTTCACCTCATGCAAATATTTTGAAATGATTTCCCACATGGCATTTCCATATTAGATACCTTACTTTTTTCTTTACCCAAGAGCCATCAAAGCGCTTGGCCCTTCATGGAACCCGTGAAGAGAACAGAAGCTCCGGGATATTATGAAGTTATAAGGTTCCCCATGGGTAATGCCATTAACATTTTCTAAGTATAGATTTAAAACTCTCTGGATGGCGGTGTGGGGGACAAAGGGGTGCCGAGGTTGATGTGCACTCTTCTGTTGTAGGGTGGAGGGCCGGTGGCATCAGAGCAGGAGGGGTAAAGGGGAGGGGATGGCCGTGTTCCTTAGGCTCCCGCTGCTGCCCTGTAGCGCCCACACCATCGATGCGAGCTGCAGACAGCACTGGAGATGAGAGTCAGCTGTGTGGACATAACCTTGATTATATTCAGTTTGGTTGCAAATGGAAAAACATCAGCTTGTCCTCTTGATATGCTTGGAGAGTCTGAGAATTTTTGAAGGT
Organism: Lagenorhynchus albirostris; assembly: GCF_949774975.1. Taxonomy (NCBI): domain Eukaryota; kingdom Metazoa; phylum Chordata; class Mammalia; order Artiodactyla; family Delphinidae; genus Lagenorhynchus; species Lagenorhynchus albirostris. The sequence goes on along the minus strand of NC_083099.1, from coordinate 7,472,565 downwards.
AAACAGACGAAGTTAGATCAAGCCGCTTGACTGCTGTACTCTTAGATGGAGAAATAATCATTAATGCAGCTCTTGATTTTCCACGCTCTTGAAGGAGACTGAGTGTCACTAATTATACTCCTATTTTAAGCTTGGTCCCACATCCCCAAACAAACAAAAGAAATGCCTTTAGAAATGTAGAATTGTGGAATTTGCTGCTGTGTCTGCACCAGGCTAAAAGGAATGATTAATTGAGTCAATTGAGAATCCCCAAATTAAACTAATTTGGCATTGTGCAGATGACAGACCACGAGCTGAATTTTTTTTTTTTTTTTTTTTCCCCCAATCAGCTGTGTGGCCATTTTTCTGGAGAGGGCCTGTATCTTCTGTCCCTTTTCTACCTGGTGCTAAGAAGGTATTAAGATGTGAAAGGAAGAGTGAAAGGGATCCATTAGCTCCCCGATAACAGAGTTATTTGTAGATTTTTCTGTGGCATTATCACACGAATGTTCTACACAGTGGTGGTAATGATTTCAGTAGTCTCTGGTCCTTAAAGTGGACGCACATCCGTACGCTTTTCTTTCCCTTTTCTATCTGCCTCGCTTCTGTGTATTTCAGTACATGAAAATCAGAGTAAGGGTTGAAGGAGTGTAGAATTCTGAATGGAAGGCTGACTTGGGAATCAGTATTTCCCAGGATGTGAAAAATATGCTAAAACCCTTTAAGTCCATTTCCAAACTTACCTGACCTTGGCATCCTCGTCACCTGGGCTGCCTCAAGTTCTTTTGTGAAATGCTCAAGGGAGGTTGCGTGAGCCTGGGGAGAACGGTTTTCGGCCCTGTCCGTGTGCACTCTGAAGCCCTGCGGTGGCAGGTCCGGTGGGTCCTGTCTGTCATAGCCGACTCCCAGCCTGCCCTCTGGAAGCTTTCTGCTTGGTCCAGCCAGGGGAGGGTGGGAACCTCGCCAGCCGGACACCACTTGTGCGCACAGCTGAATGCTCGTGAGGGGACAGTTGACCCCACTGAGCAAGGCCAGTGGTGGGCTGAGGTGTGCGTAAGCAGCGTTAATGAAAACAGTAGATGGTGCTCTTTGGTTGGAGCCATGCTTTGTTTTCTTGGGATGCCCTTGCCCCTAAGATGGTCATGTCTTTGAGGACAAGACGGACAATCGGTAATTTCACTTTTTCTGCCATTGCCTTCATGGCTTTTTCAAAAAACATTTCTTCTCTTCCCCCCCACCCCCATGCCCTAAAAAAACCTCTTTTCTTCCATATGGATGAGATCCAACCTGTTTCGTTAAGGAAATGGCATTCAGTACAGCGTCTGAGGTGTGGCCCAAGCTTCCCACACATGGGTAGCTAGGCAGGTAGGCAGGGCTTTCCTATTTACCCAGAATTCCCAACTTTTGGGGATTTAATGAGTAATTTAGTGGTGTCTCCATGTTTGTTTTCACTAGTGTTCAGTCACCTTCTTTTGTAACCCAGGCCATTTGGTCAACCAAAAGCTTCTAAGAAGGCCAGAGGAAGGAAGCTGTTATCTATAACTTTAGAATGGAAAGGCAATAGAGAAAGGAAACATGCAGAGTTGGTTGTAATTATTCAGAAAGCTCCAAACACTTTCATGATTCTTTTCCTGCTGTATTTGAGGCTCTCCCCATCGCTCCTTTCCTCCCGCCTTCCAAAAACTAGTGGGGAGAGCTTTTGCGTAAACTTCTTTGTGTCAAGTTTCATTTTTTCCCCCTTTACTTTTTTTTTTTCTCTTTTGGTCACACGTCTCTTCCTTCTAAACATCGTAAACATGATATCAGGCAGCATATCCTAAGTGGTGGGCATTTAGGTGGGAGGAGGGTAAGCATCCAGTTTTACCCAGAGAGGCCGGTTCCACTGCTCTTTCTTTATTCAACGAGAGCACCTCTTCAGCTGTTCAGTTACACTCAGGTGACACGTTTACTGGGCTATTTGTCAAGCCTTTGTGTAGCTTAATACTTTTCAGTTTTTCTCTCCCTCCGAACTATTTCAGTTAGAGAAGAAAGAAAATGGAAAGTTGAATTCACAGATGTGATGACATACTTCTAACCAAGATAGGCTTTATTTAAAAAAAAAAAAAAAGGCTTTAGTCAAAGGAAATAGGTGAAAGCAGATATTTCCTATTTTTCCTTTGGAGTTTTGTGGTAGATTTAGGATTTTGCTGCAAATGAATTTCTCCCCATTTTGGGATGTTGCACATAAGTTTATTTATCTTATTAAATGATAATCCCAGTGTATTTGGTTGTCAGTTTCTCTCCCTCTGGAAAATTTGATAATATAGTGGGAATTTGGGTTGTTGGTAGTCAGAAGTATTTCTTTAGTGATTTTGACTTATTTTTTCATGCAGAGTTTATATAATTTTTTTCATATTCTTTTCCATTTTGGTTTATTGCAGTTCCCTGTGCTATACAATAGGACCTTGTTGTTTATTTTGTATATAGTAGTGTGTATCTGCTAATCCAATTTAACAGTTGATATAATTTTTTTTTTTTTTTTTGCGGTATGAGGGCCTCTCACTGTTGTGGCCTCTCCCGTTGCGGAGCACAGGCTCCGGACGCGCAGGCTCAGCGGCCATGGCTCATGGGCCCCGCCACTCCGCGGCATGTGGGATCTTCCCGGACCGGGGCACGAACCCGTGTCCTCTGCATCGGCAGGCGGACTCTCAACCACTGCGCCACCAGGGAGGCCCTAGTTGATATAATTTTTAATGATAGAACCAGACTTAGAGACAACTAGGGACCTATAAGTAGACAAATGTTAGCATCTTCTAATCTTCGTGGAATTCTTTAAATTGGTTCTGAGAGTGAAGATTAAAGAAGCCTCATTATATTCTTACAAGTTTAGATGAAGCATTGTTTTCCTTTGTAAAATAATTTAAAGCAAGTAGATATATTGGGAAAATATTCTTTTTGACAATTGTCTCGCAAGGCTTACTTGCTTTAGAAAATAGATTATTAAGTAAAGTTTGTCATTCTTATTTCATTGATGGAGCATGAAACTAAATTCACTGGAACCATTTTACATGCAAGGCCACTGGTATATTTGCAGATGTATTTATTATCTGTTTCTCCATTTTAGTTCTATCTCTACAGCACCAGAACAACTGTGAATTTAGAGAAACAAACTCAGTCTGATTGTTCTGATTTAAGTAATGAAATGATTCGATACAAATGTTCCACCTGCTGTGCTCAATGTATAGACAAAGCCTCTTCTGTATAATTCTGAATGAAGAGCTAACAGTACTTAGTTCATCGTACTTATTGCTGCTAATCTACTTAGCTGCCTCGTGCTGAAGAGGGGATTGGGCCAGATGACTAATAATGGTCCCTTCAGTGTTAAAACACTGTGATTTTGCACAGGATACCCTCACAAAAGGAAGAACATAAGACTCAAGAACTGTTTTCCTTGATCATATGAATTTCTCTTAAAGAAAGACATTGGGATGGTGAAAATGTGATCAAACTGATGACATAGATTTCTTTCCCTGTCTCACTTTTGTCAGCTGGTTGGTTTAAAAGGAGTCAAAGATGGCTAATATTTTTTTTTCCTGTGCAGATCTGAAAACCATGAGCGAACGCCTCAAGAATAGGTACTACGTGTCTAAGAAATTATTCATGGCAGACTTACAGCGCGTCTTTACCAACTGCAAAGAGTACAACCCCCCTGAGAGTGAATACTACAAATGTGCCAATATCCTGGAGAAATTCTTCTTCAGTAAAATTAAGGAAGCTGGATTAATTGACAAGTGATATTTTTTTTCCTCTGCTTCTTAGAAACTCATCAAGCAGTGTGCCTAAAGCATGGTTTAGTTTTACAAAGAATTGGACATAATGTATTGAAGATACTTGTAATAATTAGCACGTTCAAAAAACAAACAGAAAACCTCCTCGTAGCTTTTCAGATATGTATTTAAATTGAAGTCATAGAACATTTTTATTTTATGGAATAGATTTTAATCTATTCACTACAATTAATGTCAACTTTCTATGGCATGTCCATTAGCTGACTATTCAGTAATAGATGATCAGGGGTTTCCTCAAAATTTGTATATGAGGACATTGCACATAGTACCAAGATTTGGGGGAAGGCAGAAAATTTTCAGACCATGAATGTTTCCCTTTTTTTCTAATGGAATGTGAGAGTTTATTTTTATTTTATTCTGAAGGACTTTAAAGGAAGGGATGCATGATAAAAAGCCCGTAAAAGGTGAAATATGTGATGTTTGAAGTCTCATGGTAGACTTTTTATATATATTTTTAAAAAACACTCATCTAGGTGAGGTGCTTTGAGCAGTTCTGAAAAAAATGCAGTTCCAGAAAGCGACTGCTTTGATTCCTAAGGAAGAAATTCTAAATAGTGCAAACTTTTATAAGCATCTGGGTTTTTGATAATTCTATCTACCTACAACAAACTTGTGAGTGCATAACCACTATTTTAATGATTTCTTTCTCTACACGAGTGTGTAATACTATATTTGACTTTGCTTATGCAGGCCGTAAGTTCCAAAAGGCAATTTCCTGGGCCACAAAGGCATCCATTTGAAAACACTTGAGATGGAATCAACATACTTTAACAAAAAAAGATGTATAATCTATTTAATGTATCAAATTTAGTGAATCCTTGTTCTATTAAATAAGGATTTTTTGCCCTTTCTACAATACACACAACCCCACTGATACTGTATTTATGAACATTTTTCCTTTTGCATCTCCAGATTATATTCATTGTTGGAGATGAATTAAATTACCACCAAGATTTGCTGTCAGTATTTTAATACCTACGTTGGTATATATATACCCAGGGTAATACTATCCCACTAAAATCCATCATACAACCTTATTAACCCGTCTTGGGATTCCAGCTTAGTGCTTGGATTTATTTCCTCATTAACACTACGTTGAAAAGTGGGACGTCCGCCTTCCCAACTCTGGGAGAACCAACTCATGTAAAACAAACGAAGGCCACCTTGATGGTCTCGACACTAATTTTTATGATACAAATTTATAAACTGATTTTTGTAAAGGACTAGGTTTAAAGGTATATTTAACTTGATGTTTTCTATCAGCATAAAAGAATTGAAATGATTATTTGATAGACATTAAACACAGTTGCCAGAGATAGTCTGCATGAAGGAAAAAACCCTGCAGATGGCTGTGAAGTTGGAAGGATTGTTTTTAATGTGTAGGATATATTCAGAATGCTCACAACTGAGAAATGCCTCAACTTTTTAAAGTATAAGAAACCACCTTGTGTGGCATCTGGATTTCTAATGAAGAAGGATGATACAGTTTGGATTAAGTAACTTGGACTGGTTTTCCACAGTGCTTTGTACTGGATCTGCCGAAGCATCTGGCCAGCTTGGTATCCTGTGAAAGTTTGTTATTTTCTGGGTAGACATTCTTATAGAGTATTGTCTTTAAAATCAGATTGTCTCTTCTATATTGAAAGCATTTTTATGTTTTCTAATTTAAAAATTAATATTTTCTTATAGATATTGTGCAATAAAGCTGAAGTAGGATGTGTGGTTTTTGCAAATGCTTTAACAGCGGATAAAATTTTACATTTGTAAAATTAATATATTGTACTGGTACAAAATAGTTTTAAATTATATTTTAAAAAGCTCTTAATCTGGTGGTGTGTTTTCTTCTTCTGGCAGATTGAGTTTACAGGGCAAATGTACGATCTGTTTGATGACTGATTACATCCTTAGTTCTTAGGTCGTAAGCATGTCGAGGAAGGTGTTCAGAATTGTTGCACTTGTGTGAAGTTTCAAAAAAATTCACAGCCCATCAGTGAGAGATTTTCAAGAGGAGAGACACTTATTGTGTCTCTGGAGTGATCCACTGCATCTTGCCCATTGACACTCAGGAAAAACATCCAGCTAAAGAAGAGTGTTATGGTTTTAGAAACAGTCCCGCACTCGCCCCCAGTTTTTCTACTTTGCATCTGTGAGATAGATGAATGAAGAGAGGGACAGAAAAAAATACAGCAGATTTTTAGACATCTCCCATATGAGCTTCTACTGTTACTCAAAGTGCTGAGTGTAGGAAAGTAAACTTTATCCTGTTGGGGTATGAGTACCCACCAAAGAGCACACCGCTTCCTTTCTGAATTTTGAACCAGCTAAGCAGTCCACAGATTAAGGCACATGATGGCCAAAGCATCTTTATAAATAATAAAATGCATTTTGGAGGTTGTGACTTGTGTATCTATGGAAAATGGGCTTTCTGATACGGAACCCCAGGATGTGGTTGACTCACCAGTTGCCAGCAGCTCTGCACCACTGCGGACGTCCCCCTACCACGGCAGGGCCTTTTACCCTTAAGCTTAGTGCACGGCCCAGGACAGTGATGCTGTCTGAAGGCAGGTCAACTCCAAAGAGGTACAGGTGAGGAAGGAGCAGAGCTAGGGCACTTCCTTCCCTTAACTCATCAATGAGGCAGGTTCCTCCCGGGGGAGGGAGGCATGAGGGGCAGAGGGAAGCCGGGGCTGAGGGATGTCCTTCTACGGAAAAGTAAACATCCAGAGCGAAGACTAGGTTGCCCTCCCATCCCAGCCCATCTATCCATGGTCAAAAATCTCAACTCCGGTTGTATTCATCAGAAGAAAAGAGGGAAAAGACGACTTCGTGGTTTTCATGTTACCTGGAAGTAAAATTTATAATTTTGCAACCTAAGGAGTAGAAACAGGATCAGACTGAGGTACTGTGGACAGGTTAATAATGTACCACCCCTTTAAGCTGATATTCTTCAGACCAGCCCCTTGGTGTTTATTTAAAAGCTTCTGAGAGCTTTGGAGGAAGACTCTCGACAAAGTAAGCAGAGGACTTCAGAGGTGAGACAACACCCGTAGGTATCACGAAAAGTTTTCAAATGTAATTCATGTATATTTATGCCTTGGTTTCTGTGTGTGGGGGGCATCTTTGCTTTTTTTGTGGAAAAAGGAAGCTAACAGTTTCAAAGCTGGAGATTTTCTTTGGATTTATTAAAAGCGGAGATTTTCTTTGGGTTTATTAAAAGCAATAATTTCAACAAAGAAGAGAAAAGCCGGGAAAGCCCGAGTCAATCTTCCTGCCTCCCTCTTGTTACTGGGAAGCCCAGTACCACCACCTTGGCAGAGTGAGCTTAAAAAATGTTATTTGTGTGTGTGTAATTTTCTGAGCTGAAACGAAGGTTTATCAGTTTTTGTTTATCTAGGTTTGAAGTTCTTTTAAAGAAATCCCTTAGAAAATGTGTTGCACCAAAGGACCTTCTCAAAATAAGGCACATGTTCACAAGCTTTCTGCGTACTGGCTCGCTTGGTTCTTGGACCTGTCCTGAAATTCACTGGTCTCTGTTCTTTGCTCTGTTAACTTCCCATTTTTGACAGTTATTAGGTGGATATCTAACTTATGCTAAAAATATCTAGGAACAGAGAATCTGCCTTTTTGTTCGATAGGGCCGTCCAACAACAAACACAGGCAAAGGTGATAAAGTCCTTAGGTTGGGTTGATGTTGGCTGTTTTAGAGTTGAGTAGAACACACTCTTGGTTCATACTGTAAGTCAGTGCATCAGCACTGCTTCTCAACATACCCAAACACACTTGTATGGTTGTAGCTCTGTGCACAACTTAACATCATATATATATATATATATATATATATATATATATATGTATATATATACGTATATATATATATTTTTTAAATTGAAGTATAGTTGATTTACAATGTTGTGTTAATTTCTGCTGTACAGCAAAGTGATTCAGTTATATCTATATATAGATAGATAGATGCTTCTTTTTTTGGCTGCATTGGGTCTTCGTTGCTGTGCACGGGCTTTCTCTAATTGCAGCGAGCTGGGGCTACTCATTGTTGCAGTGCGCGGGCATCTCATTGCGGCGGCTTCTCTTGATGCGGAGCAAGGCTCTAGGCACGTGGGCTTCAGTAGTTGCAGCACACAGGATCAATAGTTGCAGTGCACGGGCTCTAGGGTGCACAGGCTTCAGTAGTTGTGGCACACAGGCTTAGTTGCTCCGCGGCATGTGGGATCTTCCTGGACCACGGATGGAACTCATGTCCCCTGCATTGTCATACTCTTTTCCATTATGGTTATCACAGGATATTGAATGTAGTTCCCTGTGCTATAGAGTAGGACCTTGTTGTTTATCCATCCTGTATATGATAGTTTGCATCTGCTAACTCCAAACTCCCACACCGTCCCTCCCCCACACCCCCTTGCCCTTGGCAACCACAAGTCTGTTCTCTATATCTGTGAGTCTTTCTGTTTCATAGATAAGTTCATTTGTGTCATATTTTAGATTCCCCACATGAGTGATATCATATGGTATTTGTCCTCTCATTTTGACTTACTTCACTTAGTATGATAATCTCTGGTTCCATCCATGTTGCTAAAAATGGCATTATTTCATTGTATTGGGTTGGTCAAAAGGTTCGTTCAGTTTTTTCTGTAAGATGGCTGTAGTAGCACTTAGTTGTCTTTTTTAAAAGAATAATTAATTAATTTTTGGCTGAGTTGGATCTTTGTTGCTGCGCAGGGACTTTCTGTAGTTGCGGCGAGCGGGGGCCACTCTTCATTGTGGTGCGCGGGCTTCTCATTGCGGTGGCTTCTCTTGTTGCAGAGCATGGTCTCTAGGTGCGCGGGCTTCAGTAGTTGTGGCTCACAGGCTCTAGAGCACAGGCTCAGTAGTGGTGGCGCACGGGCTTAGTTGCTCTGTGGCATGTGGGATCTTCCTGGACCAGGGCTTGAACCCGTGTCCCCTGCATTGGCAAGCGCATCCTTAACCACTGCGCCACCAGGGAAGCCCCACTTAGTTGTCTTTAACTTCATTTGAAACGGTTTTGTTAGATTGTATGTGACAGCTGTCATACCAGTGTGCATTTAAAAAAGTCATCAGGACTTCCCTGGTGGTGCAGTGGTTAAGAATCCCCCTGCCAATGCAGAAAACCAAATGATTAATTCCAAGTACTGCTCCCAGTTAGACCAACTGAAAGCAGCACTTGATGAAAAGCATCCAGAATTAGTCAACAGAAAATGTATAATCTTCCATCAGGATAACACAAGACTGCATGTTTCTTTGATGACCACACAAAAACTGTTAACAGCCTGGCTGGGAAGTTCTGATTCATCTGCCGTATTCACTGGACATTGCACCTTTGCATTTCCATTTATTTAGGTCTTTACAAAATTGTCTTAATGAAAAAAATTTCAATTCCCTGGAAGACTGTAAAAGGCACATTGAACAGTTCTTTGCTCAAAAGTAAAAAGTTTTGGAAAGATGGAATTATGAAATTGCCTGAGAAATGGCAGAAGGTAGTGGAACAAAAGGGTGAATATGTTGTTCAATAAAGTTCTTGGCGAAAATGAAAAATGTGTCTTTTATTTTTACTTAAAAACCGAAGGCACATTTTGGCCAACCCAATATATAAACTACATCTACTTTATCCATTCATCTGTCGATGGACTTTTGTGTTGCTTCCATGTCTTGGCTATTGGAAATAGTGCTGCTATGAACATAGGGATGCATGTATCTTTTTGAATTAATAGTTTTGTCTGGATATATGCACAGGAGTGGGATTGCAGGATCATATGGTAGCTCTATTTTTAGTTTTTTGAGGGACCTCCATGCCGTTTTCCATAGTGGCTGCAGCAACTTGCATTCCCACCAACAGTGTAGGAGGGTTCCCTTTTCTCCACACCCTCTCCAGCATTTGTTATTTGTCAACTTTTTAATGATGGCCATTCTGACTGGTATGAAGTGGTACTTCATTATTGTTTTGATTTGCATTTCTCTAATAATTAGCAATGTTGAGCATCTTTTCATGTGCCTGTTGGCCATCTGTACATCTTCTTTGGAGAAATGTCTTTAGGTTTTTGGCCCATTTTTTCAGTTGGATTGTTTTTTTTGTTGTGTTGTATGAGCTCTTTGTATGTTTTGGAAATCAAGCCTTTGTAGGTCTAATTGTTTGCAAATATTTTCTCCTGTTCCATAGGTTGTCTTTTCCTTTTGTTTATGGTTTCCTTTGCTGTGCAAAAGCTTGCAGGTTTGATTAGGTCCCATTTGTTTATTTTTGCTATTATTTCTATTGACTTGGGAGACTGACCTAAGAAAACATTGGTACGATTTATGTCAGAGAATGTTTTGTCTATGTTCTCTTCTAGGAGTTTTATGGTTTCATGCCTTCCTTTTAAGTCTTTAAGCCATTTTGAGTTTATTTTTGTGTATGGTGTGAGGGTGTGTTCTAAGTTCATGGATTTACATGTGGCTCTTCAACTTTCCCAACACCACTTGCTGAAGAGACCTTTTCCCATTGTATATTCTTGCTTTCTTTGTCAAAGATTAATTGACCATAGGTGTGTGGGTTTATTTCTGGGCTCTGTATTCTGTTCCATGGATCCATATGTCTGTTTTTGTGCCAATACCACGCTGTTTGATTACTGTAGATTTGTAGTTGTCTGAAGACTGAGATGGTTATGCCTCCTGCTTTGTTCTTTTCCCTCAGGATTGCTTTGGCAATTCTGGATCTTTTATAGTTCCATATAAATTTTAGGATTTTTTGTTCCAGTTCTGTGAAAAATGTCATGGGTAATTTGATAGGGATCACGTTAAATCTGTAGATTGCTTTGGGTAGTATGGCTGTTTTAACAATAACAATTCTTCGAATCCAAGAGCATGAGATATCTTTCCATTTCTTTGAATCATTTTAAATTTTCTTTATTAATGTCTTATAGTTCTCAGTATATAAGTCTTTCACCTCCTCGGTCAGGTTTATTCCTTAGTATTTTATTTTTTGGGGTGCAATTTTAAAAGGTATTTTTTTCTTACATTCCCTGTCTGATAATTCATTGTTAATGTAAAGAAATGCAATTGATTTCTGTATGTTAATCGTGTACCCTGCTACCTTGCTTAATTTATCAGTTCTAGTAGTTTTTGTGTGGAGTTTATAGGGTTGTCTATATATAGTATCATGTTATCTGCATATAATGACAGTTTTACCTCTTCCTTTCCAATCTGGATAAATTTTATGTCTTTTTCTTGCCTGATTGCTGGGGCTAGGACTTCCAACACTATGTTGAACAGAAGTGGTGAGAGTGGGCATTCTTGTCTTGTTCCAGATTTTAGTGGGAAGGCTTCCAGCTTTTCACTGTTGAGTATTATATTGGCTGTGGGTTTGTCATAAATAGCTTTTATTATGTTGAGATATGTTCCCTCTATACCCCCTTTGGTAAGAGTTTTTATCATGAAACGTTGATGAATTTTATCAAATGCTTTTTCTGCATCTGTTGAGATGATCTTTTTTTTTTTTTCTTTTGTTAATGTGGTGTATCACATTGATTTTGCATATGTTGAACCATCCTTGTGAACTTGGGATGAATCCAACTTGGTCGTAGTGTATGGTCTTTTTTATGTGTTTGTTGGATTCGGTTTGCTGATATTTTGTTTAGAATTTTTGCATCTATGTTCATCAAAGATATTGGACTGTAATTTTCTTTTTTGGTGGTATCTTTGTCTGGTTTTGTATCAGGGTGGTTGTGGCTTCATAGAATGTCTTTGGGAGTGTTCCCTCCTCTTTAGTCTTTTGGAAGAGTTTGAGAAGGATCGGTATAAGTTCTTCTTTTTATGTTTGGAAGAATTCACCTGTGAGGCTATCTGGTCCTGGACTTTTGTTTGTAGGGAGCATTTTTAAATTACAGATTCTATTTCACTTCTAGTGACTGGTCTGTTCAAATTATTTTTTCTTGATTGAATTTTGATGGGCTGTATGTTTCTAGAAACTTGTCCATTTCTTCTAGGTTGGTAAATACGTTGGCATGTAACTGTTCATAGTATTCTTTTATGTTTTTTTTGTATTTCTGGAGTATTGTTTGTTATTTCACCTTTTTCATTTCTTATTTTGTTTATTTGAGTTCTCTCTCTTTTCTTCTTGGTGAGCCTGGCCAGACGTTTGTCAATATTGTTTACCCTTTCAAAAAAATCACCTCTTGACTTTAATTTCTATTTATTTCCTCTCTAATCTTTATTATTTCCTTCCTTCTGCTGACTTTAGGTTTTTGTTGTTCTTCTTTTTCTAATTCTTTTAGGTGGTAGGTTAGGTTGTTTATTTGAGATTTTTCTTGTTTTGTATAGAAGGCCTGTGTCACTATGAACTTCCCTCTAAAAACTGCTTTTGCTGCATCCCACAGCTTTTGTATGGTTGTCTTTTCATTGTCATTTGTCTCAAGGTATTTTTTAATTGATAATTTCCTCTTGATTTCAACACTGACTCATTCGTTTTTTTATTAGCATGTTGTTTCTTTCTCATTTCATTTTCTGTGGTTGATTTCTAGTTCCATGCTGTTGTGGTCAGAAAAGATGCTTGAAATAATTTCTATACTCTTAGATTTGTTGAGGCTTGTTTTGTGCCCTAGTATGTGATCAGTCCTAGAGAGTGTTCCATGTGCATTTGAAAAGAATGTGTATTCTGGTTTTTTGGGGTGTAATGTCCTGAAAATATCAATTAAGTCTAACCGTTCTGTCGTATCCTTTAGGATCTCTGTTGCCTTATTGATTTTCTGTCTCGAGGATCTGTCCATTGATGTGAGTGGGGTGTTAAAATCTCCTACCATTATTGTATACCCATCAGTTTCTCCCTTTATTTCTGTAGTATTTGTTTTATGTATTTGGGTGATCCTATATTAGGTGCATATACATTGACGAGTGTAATATCCTCTTCTTGTATTGATCCTTTTATCATTATATAGTGTTCTTCTTTGTCTTTATGGCCTTTAAGTCTATTTTGTCTCATATGAGTATTGTGACCCCCTCTTTCATGTCATTTCTGTTTTGCATGAAATATCTTTTTCCATCCCCTCAGTTTCAATTTATGTGTGTCCTTTGCCCTAAAGTGGGTCTCTTGTAGGCAGCATATTGTAGGTTCTTATTTTTTTAATCCAACCTGCCACTCTGTGTCTTTTGATTGGAGCATTTAGTCCATTGACATTTTCTCTTAATATTCTTTTTATTTTACTTTTTATTTTTTGGCTGCGTTGGGTCTTCGTTGCTGTGCACGGGCTTTCTCTAGTTGCGGTGGGTAGGGGCTACTCTTCGTTGTGGTGCGCGGGCTTCTTATTGCAGTGGCTTCTCTTGTTGTGGAGCATGGGCTCTAGGCACGCGGGATTCAGTAGTTGTAGCACACAGGCTCAGTAGTTGTGGCTTGCGGGCTCTAGAGTGCAGGCTCAGTAGTTGTGTTGCAAGGGCTTAGTTGCTCTGCGGCATGTGGGATCTTCCCAGACCAGGGATTGAACCTGTGTCACCTGCATTGACAGGTGGATTTTTAACCACTGCGCCACCAGGGAAGTCCCTAGTCCACTGAAATTTAAGGTAATTAGTGATAGATATGTATTTATTGCCATTTTAAACCTTGCTTTCCAGTTGATTTTGTGTTTCTTTTTTTTTTTTTCCTTTTGTGGTTTGATTTCCTCTTATTTTATGCTTTTGTTCTCTTCTTTTTGGTTTTGTGTATCTGCTGTATGTTTCTGATTTGTGGTTACCCTGTTTTTCAAGCATGTTAACCCCTTCCTATATCTACTTGCTTTAGACTGCTGGTCATATAGGCTCAAACACATTCTAAAAAAAAAAAAAAAATCAGCATTTTCTTACTCTCCTCCTCTACATTTTATGATTTTTATGTCCTCTTTTACATCTTCATGTTCATCCTTTTGCTGTTCATTACGGTTATCACTTTTAAAAAAGTAAAAAAAAATTTTTTTCCTTTTTAATCTGTATACTGGCTTATTTAAGTGATTTGCTTTTCTGTTGTGATTTTTCTCTTTCCTATATCTATTTAGAAGAAGACCTTTTCTATTTAGAGAAGACCTTTCAATATTTCTTTTCTATTTAGAGAAGACCTTTCAATATTTCTTTTAGGATAGGTTTAGTATTGCTGTACTCTTTTAGTTTTTTCTTGTCTGAGAAATTATTTATCTCTGCTTTTATTCTAAATGATAGTCTTGCTGGGTGGAGTATCCAAGGTTGCAGATTTTTCCCCTTTCAGGATTTTGAATATATCTTGTCACTTCCTTCTGGCCTGCAAAGTTTCTGTAGAGAAATCAGCTGATAGCCTTGTGGGGGTTCCCTTATAATTAATTCTTTGCTTTTCTCTTGCTGCCTTTAGAATCCTCTCTTTAACTTTTGCCATTTGAATATGTTTTAGTTTAGGTCTGTTTGGGTTCATCTTGTTCTGGAACTTTGGTGCTTCCTGTACCTGGATATCTGTTTCCTTCTTTAGGTTTGGGAAGTTTTTAGCCATAATTTCTTTCAATACATTTTTGATCACCTTTTCTTTTTCTTCTCCTTCTGGAATCCCTATGATTTGTAGGTTGGCATGCTTCATATTATCCCATAGATCTCTTGTATTGCTTTCATTTTGCTTTTTTTTTTTTTTTTTTTTTTTTTTTTGCTATTCATTGCCTTTAACTCAGCTTTTATCTTGGTGAATGAGTTTTCTAATCTTTCTTGGCTCCTTTATAGTTTCTAGCTCCTTTTTACAACAATCTGCATTTCTGTCAATAGCCTTTCTTAATCCCTTCATTATTTTTATTATCTCCTTTTGAAATCTGTGTCTATTAGATTGAAGAGGTCTGTTTCATTGTTGTTCTTTCAGGGGAATTCTCTTGGTCTTTTAACTGGGAGTGTTCCTCTGCTCCTCAGTTTTATTTTATTTTGTTTTTATATTTTTCTCCCATTGGGAGGGTTGTCTTTTCGTTTTGTTTATGGTTTCCTTTGCTGTGCAAAAGCTGTTTTTTTTTTTTTAATATTTATTTTGCTGTGTTGGGTCTTAGTTGCGATACGTGGGATCTCTGTTGCGGCATGCAGGATCTTTTGCTGCAGTGCACGGGCTTCTCTCTAGTTGTGGCGTGTGGGCTCTAGAGCGTGCAGGCTTAGTAGTTGCAGTGTGTGGGCTCTCTAGTTGTGGTGCGTGGGCTCCAGAGCACATGGGCTCAGTAGTTGTGGCACACGAGCTCTCTAGTTGTGGTGCACGGGCTATAGAGTACACAGGCCTAGTTGCCCCATGGCATGTGGGATCTTAGTTCCCCAACCAGGGATCGAAATCGTGTCCCCTTCATTGGAAGGTGAATTCTTAACCACTGGACCACCAGGGAAGTCCCTCTCAATTTTACTTTTATTTCCCTTATTCTGTGACTGTTGGAGAAAAAATTACCTACTGTGGTCTTGGAGGGCTATTTTTATGTGGCAGTGTCCCTGTGTAGCTTGTGTGGGTTTAATATTTTTGGTGTGAGGACTGTTTAGTGGATACCTGCCACTGTTTCCTCAGCCTGTGCTGGCTGTTAGCCCCTTGATGGGGATGTGCAGAGGTGGGAGCTGGTGCCCTCTCCTGGAGCCCACAGCAGTGGTGGTGGCAGCAGTTGGTGCCTGCTCTCGGAGCCCATGGCAGTGGTGGCGGCTGGCATCAGCTCCTGGAGTTCAAGGAGGCAGCAGCTGGTGGGCCCTCCTTGAGCTCGTGGGGGTGGTGCCCTGTTGGTTGCGTGTGTGTGGAGAGAGAGGCTGCTGTGGTGGGCCCCGGCCCTCCCTTTGTGCACCCAACAATGGTGCCTTGCCTCTGTGGTGGGTCCCAGCTCCCTCTGTGTACCCTCCTGTTTGCGGTTGCATCACACTCCAGCCCCTTCAGGCTGTCTCCACACAGCCAACCCCAGTCCTGTCCCCAGGTCTGTCCTCTGAAGGCTGAGCTTCAGCACCCAGACCCTGCCCATCCTTGCAGATGTACGTCTCAGGCTGGGGAGTGCCAGGCAGCAGCACAGACCCTCTGTGCAGGTCTCGCTCCATTCTGCCTGCCACAAACTGGTTGCTGCACTCTCCTCTGAGGCTTTGAAACTCCCCCTCTGTCCTGGCTGATCTCTCTGCCAGTGAGGGGGCTTCCCAGGATACACGAACTTTTAATCTTTCATAGCTCCCACCCAGGGATGCAGGTACTCTCCTGATTCCTCTCTCTCTCTTGTTTTTTTCATTTTCCTACCCAGTTATGTGGAGATCTTTTTTTTTTTTTTGCGGTACGTGGGCCTCTCACTGTTGTGGCCTCTCCTGTTGCGGAGCACAGGCTCTGGATGCGCAGGCTCAGCGGCCATGGCCCACGGGTCCAGCCGCTCCGTGGCATGTGGGATGCCCCCGGACTAGAGCAGGAACCTGTGTCCCTTGCATCAGCAGGCGGACTCTCAACCACTGCACCACCAGGGAAGCCCCTGGAGATCTTTCTTGCCCTTTCAGAATTCTGAAGTCCTCTGCCAGCTTTCAGTAGATATTCTATGAGAATTGTTCCATGTGTAGCTGTGTTTCTGATGTATTTGTGGAAGTAGGTGAGCTCCACATCCTTCTACTCTGCCATCTCGATCATCCCCCCTCCTATATCTTTTTAACATTAAAAAAAAATCAAAGCATAATTAACAATACAATATTATACATAGATTTTAGGTGTTCAGTCTGATGACTTTTAACAGCTGTATACACTACTGTAATCACTACCCTAAAGAAGACACAACATTTCAATTCACTGAAGGAAAGTTTCCTTGTGCCCCTTTCCAGTCAATTCTCAACCCCATCCCCAGTTACCATAGGTCACTTTTGTCTGTTCTTTGAGTCACATAAATGGACTTCTTTTCAGCACACTTCCTATATGCAGCACAGTGTATAGCTCTGGGGAAGCCAATTCACCTTCCTGTGTCTATTGCCTTACTAGACACACACCTTTTTGTTCAAAGCTGTAGTGAGGATGTGTTTAAATAATGTATGTGAAGATGTTTTGAAATAAATGGGAAACATATAATGTTTAAACTAATACTACAAATTTACAAATTAGGAAGACCTTTTACCTAAAACAGTTTTAAAATATTGTTAATATAATGCGAATTTTAAAAAAATCTGCATTGGTACAAAGTAGGTTTGAACTAGCAGATTGTCAATCTGGGAATACTACTTGGCTTCATATAATCAAGTAACTTCCTTACCACGTACCACTTATGAAGCACTGACTAGGTGTCAGGCACTCTTCTTAGCATTTTACTTAAGCATATTAAGTCACAATCCTGGCAAAAATTTAATAAAAACAGATACAGAGAAGCAATTTTGCTAAGAAGTAGCATGCTGGGATTCTTGGTCGAGTCAGTATTCTTAAACTCTGTGCAACACCAACCACATCTACAGCTAAAGAGTAATTATCCTAGTTTGTTGCATGGATAGTAATTGTAGTTCCAATTCCTTTTATACTATGAATTCTTACTATATTCCACATTTATTAAACATCTCCTGTGTATAAAATGACAAGGATACAAAGGTGAGTTGCCAGATTTTTAAGACTAAAATCTATTACTGCACAAGAAATGTTAGCCATGTGACAGGATATACCATCTGTGAATTCAGAGGTGAGATTAATGTGGAAATTAAGGAAACACTCCCATTACCATTGCAACAAAAAGAATAAAATACCTAGGAATAAACCTACCTAGGGAGACAAAAGACCTGTATGCAGAAAACTATAAGACACTGATGACAGAAATTAAAGATGATACCAACAGATGGAGAGATATATATCATGTTCTTGGATTGGAAGAATCAATATTGTGAAAATGACTATACTACCCAAAGCAATCTACAGATTCAGTGCAATCCCTATCAAATTACCAATGGCATTTTTTACAGAACTAGAACAAAAAACCTTAAAATTTGTATGGAGACACAAAAGACCCCAAATAGCCAAAGTGGTCTTTTTTTTTTTTAAATTTTATTTTATCTTTATTTATTTTTGGCTGCATTGGGTCTTCCTTGCTGCATGCAGGCTTTCTCTAGTTGCGGCGAGTGGGGGCTGCTTTGTTGTGCACGGGTTTCTCATTGCGGTGGCTTCTCTTGTTGCAGAGCATGGGCTCTAGGTGCATGGGCTTCAGTAGTTGTGGCATGTGGGCTCAGTAGTTGTGGCTTGCGGGCTGTAGACCGCAGGCTCAGAAGTTGTGGCGCTTTGGCTTAGTTGCTCTGCGGCATGTGGGATCTTCCCCGAGCAGGGCTCGAACCTGTGTCCCCTGCATTGGCAGGCGGATTCTTAACCACTGCACCACCAGGGAAGTCGCCAAAGTGGTCTTGAGGGAAAAAAAACGGAGCTGGAGGAATCAGACTCCCTGACTTCAGACTATACTACAAAGCTACAGTAATCAAGACAATATGGTACTGGCCCCCAAACAGAAATATAGATCAATGGAACAGGATAGAAAGCCCAGAGATAAACCCATGCACCTATAGTCAACTAATCTATGACAGAGGAGGCAAGGGTATACAATGGAGAAAAGACAGTCTCTTCAATAAGTGATGCTGGGAAAACTGGACAGCTACATGTAAAAGAATGAAATTAGGACACTCCCTAACATCATACACAAAAATAAACTCAAAATGGATTAGAGACCTAAATGTAAGACCAGACACTATAAACCTTTTAGAGGAAAACATAGGAAGAACACTCTTTGACATAAATCACAGCAATATCTTTTTTGATCCACCTCCTAGAGTAATGGAAGTAAAAACAAAAATAAACAAATGGGACCTAATGAAACTTCAAAGCTTTTGTACAATAAAGGAAGCTGTAAAGAAGATGAAAAGACAACCCTCAGAATGGGAGAAAATATTTGCAAACGAATCAGTGGATAAAGGATTAAACTCTAAAATATATAAACAGCTCATGCAGCTCAATATTAAAAAAACAAACAACCCAATCCAAAAATGGGCAGAAGTCCTAAATAGACATTTCTCCAAAGAAGAGATACAGATGGCCAAGAAGCATGTGAGAAACTGCTGAACATTGCTAATTATTAGAAAAATGCAAATCAAAAGTACAATGAGGTTATCACCTCACACCAGTTAGAATGGGCATCATCAGAAAATCTACAAACAACAAATGCTGGAAAGGATGTGGAGAAAAGGGAACCGTCTTGCATTGTTGTTGGTGGGAATGTAAATTGATACAGCCACTATGGAGAACATTATGGAGGTTCCTTAAAAATGTAAAAATAGAATTACCATTATGACCCAGCAATCCCATTACTGGACATATACCCAGAGAAAACCATAATTCAAAAAGACACATGCACCCCAATGTTCATTGCAGCACTATTTATAATATCCAGGACATGGAAGCAACCTAAATGTGCATTGACAGACGAATGGATAAAGAAGATGTGGTGCATATATACAATGGAATATTACTCAGCCATAAAAAGGGACGAAATTGGTCATTTGTAGAGACGTGGATGGGTCTAGAGACTGTCATACATAGTGAAGTAAGTCAGAAGGAGAAAAACAAATATCGTATATTAATGCATATATGTGGAAGTTAGAAAAATTATACAGATGAACCAGTTTGCAGGGCAGAAATTGAGACACAGATGTAGAGAAGAAACGTATGGACACCAAGGGGGGAAAGTGGTGGGGGTTGGTGGTGGGATGAATTGGGAGATTGGGATTTTCATATATACATTAATATGTATTAAATGGATAACTAATAAGAACCTGCTGTATAAAAAAATAAAAAATTCAAAAAAGTAAACAACAAGGACCTACTGTATAGCACAGGGAACTATATTCAATATCTTTTGATAAACCTTAATGGAAAAGAATCTGAAAGAGAATATATACATATTCGTAAAATGGAATCACTTTGCTGTACACCTAAAACTAACACAACAATAAAAAAAAAAAAAACACATACAATTTAAAAAGATACCTGTAAAGCAAGTGTGACTTCACCCCCAACCTCACAAAACCATCTCCTCTGGGCCCCATATACAGAGAAATTCTGGAGCTTCCACTAGTATAGTGCTATAAGGCTATGGAAAGGAAGGCACAGTCTGCTAAGTGGGGATTAAGGGAGAGCTTCCCAGAAGATGTGTCTTTTAAGTTGTTTAGTGAGGTGAATGGGGAGTGAATGAGGCACAATCTGGAGGAAGGCAGGTGGAAACAATACAGGGTGAGAAATCCTCGAGGGAGTCAAAAATCAACTGAGAAAATCCAACAGGACAGGAATGTGAGAAGCAAAGAGGAGTGGTGTGGGATGGTATAGGGCCATGATAGGCCATGGGAAGAAGATGGGATTTAATTTCACAGGAAATAGGAAATGGCTGTTTTTAACAAATCAAATTTTTTTAACAAATCAAATTTTTAACAAATCAAATTTTGTGATTAAAATAAAAATCTTCACAGTGGATCAGAGACTTCTGATTGCGAGAGAGCAAAGAATAACTTAAAATCCTTGCTCTTACACAGACAAGACGGTTGAGTAGAAGGATCTTGAGCTCACCTCCTCACAGAAGAAACACCAAACTTACATCTGACTTCTGAACAACCATCAAAAGAAAGACTGGAACCTACCAAAAAAGATATTCTACATCCAAGACATAAACAAGAAACCTATGAGACTAGTAGGGGCACACTCACGATATAATCAAATCCCATACACCCCCTAGATGGGCAACCCACAAACTGGAGAACAGTTATATCACAGAAGGTCTCGCACAGGAGTGAGAGTTCTGAGCCACACGTCAGGCTCCCAAGCCTGGGGGGGTCCAGCAACAGGAGGAGGAGCCCTAGAGCATTTAGCTTTGAAGGCCAGTGGGGATTGAGTGCAGGAGCTCCACAGGACTGGGGGAAACAGAAACACCACTTTTGGAGGGCACACAGAAGGTTTCGTATGCACCAGGACCCAAGGCAAAAGCAGTGATTTCATGGAAGCCTGGGCCAGACTTACCTGCTGGTATTGGAGGGTCTCCTGGGGAGGTGGGGGTAGCTGTGACGACCTGTGGCGACAATGCAGTTAGTGGCAGAGGTAATTTGCAATATTCATCAGTGTCAGATCTCCTGGATGCCACCATTTTGGCACTAAGGCCTGGCCCCATCCAATAGCCTGTAGGCTCAAGTGCTGGCATGCCTCAGGCCAAACAATGAACAGGGTGGGAACACAGCACAATCCATCAGTAGACAGGCTGCCTAAAGACTTCCTGAGCCCACGGCCAATTCTAGGCATGGCCCTGGCCACCACAGGGCCAAGACCCAGCTACATCAGTGGACAGGCACCAAGCCCTCCCACCTGTAAACCTTGCACAAGCCTCTAGACCAGCCTCACCCACCATGGGCCAGACACCAGAAGCAAGAAAACTACATTCCAGTTGCCTGCAGAACTGAGTCTGCAACACAGATCAGAACCTACTGCGAGACCAGTTGGGACAGACATGTGGAGGCTAAATGATATTTTACTAAACAACCAATGGATTACTGAAGAAATCAATCAAAGAAGGAAAGGAAATAAAAGGAATCCAAATTGGAAAGGAAGAAATAAAACTGTCACTGTTTGCAGATGTCAAGATACTGTATATAGAAAATCCTAAAGACGTGACCAGAAAACTATTAGAGCTCTTCAATGAACTCGGTAGAGTCACAGGATACAAAATATACAGAAATGTATTGCATTCCTGTAAACTAACAATGAGCTATCAGAAAGAGAAATTAAGGAAACAATCCCATTTACCATCGCATGAAAAAGAACAAAACACCTAGGGATAAACCTACCTAAGGAGGCAAAAACTGGTATTCCGAAAACTATAATACGCTGACGAAAGAAATCAAAGATGACACAAACAGATGGAAAGATATACCGTGTTCTTGGATTGGAGGAATCAATATTGTCAAAATGACTATAATACCCAAAGCAATCTACAAATTCAATGAAATCCCTATCAAATTACCAATGGCATTCTTTATAAAACTAGAACAAATATGTTTTTAAATTTGTATGGAAACACAAAAGACCCTGAATAATGAAAGTAATCTTGAGAAGGAAAAACAGAACTTGAGGAATCAGGCTGTCTTCAGACTGTACTACAAAGCGACAGTAATCACAGCAGTATGGTCCTGGCGCAACAACAGAAATAGAGATCAATGGAACAGGATAGAAAGCCCAGAAATAAACCCATTCACTTATGGTCAATTAATCGACAGTAAAGGAGGTAAGAATATACAATAGAGAAAAGGCAGTCTCTTCAATAAGTGGTGCTGGAAAAACTGGACCACTACACGTAAAAGAATGAAACTAGAACATTCTCTAACACCACACAAAAAAATAAACTCAAAATGGATTAAAGACCAAAAGTAAATTCCTAGAGGAAAACATAGGCAGAACACTCTTTGACATAAACCACAGCAGTATCTTTTTAGATCTGTCTCCTAGAGTAATGGAAATAAAAACAAAGATAAAACAAATGGGACCCAATTAAACTTAAAAGCTTTTGCACAGCAAAGAAAACCATAAACAAAATGAAAAGACAACCCACAGAATTGGAGAAAATATTTTCAAATGATGTGACCAACAAGGGATTAATTTCCAAAATATACAAACAGCTCATACAGCTCTATATCAAAAAACAAAAAGACCAAACTCAAACAACCCAATCAAAAAATGGGAGAAGACCTAAATAGACATTTCTCAAAGAAGACATACAGATGGCCAAGAGGCACATGAGACGTGCTCAACTGGCTAATTGTTAGAAAAATGGAAATCAAAACTACAAGGAGATACCACCTTACACTCGTCAGAATGGCCATCATTAAAAAGTCTATAAATAATAAATGCTGGAGAGGGTGTGGAGAAAAGGGAATCCTCCCACACTATTGGTGGGAATGTAAATTGGTGCAGCCACTATGGCGAACAGTATGGAGTTTCCTTAAAAAACTAAAAATAGAGCTACCATATGATCCAGCAAACCTACTCCTGGGCATATATAAGGGGAAAACTCTAACTCAAAAAGACACAGGTACCCCAATGTTCATATCAGTATATGTACAATAGCCAAGACATGGAAGCAACCTAAATGTCCATTGACAGATGAATGGATAAAGAAGATGTAGTATATATGTACAATGGAATATGACAAATACATTAAAAAGAATGAAATAATGCCATCTGCAGCAACATGGATGGACCTAGAGATTATCATACAAAGTGAAGTAAGGTAGACAGATAAGGAGAAATATGATATCACTTATATGTGGAATCCCACCCCCCCAAGATTAATGATACACATGAACTTATATACAAAACTGAAACAGACCCACAGACATAGAAAACAAACTTATGGTTACCAAAGGGGAAAGTGAGGGGTATAAATTAGGAGTTGGGATTAACATATACACACTACTGTGTATAAAATAAGTAATCAACAAGGACCTATTGTATAGCACAGGGAACTCTACTTAATATTCTGTAATAACCTAATGGGAAAAGAGTCTATAAATGAGTGACTACATGTATATGTATAACTGAATCACTTTGCTGTACACCTGAAACTAACACAACACTGTAAATCAACTATACTTCAAAAACGGAAGCCCTTGACCCCTAAAAATACCTGGAAATGCTGGATAAAAATGAAATAAATTTAAGGACATAGCTGAGTTTACAAGGAAGAAAAGGCAATCATGAAGTGACATAACTAATAGGAGATTAAAAACAGGGGCATCAACATTGGTACTAATTCTTTGGTCACTCTGGGAAAGTTGATATCTCTGTAATTAAGGGTCTTAGATTTTAACGTGTCTGTGAATTGATCAAAACAAGCTATTACCACCAACACCACCCCAGACACATAAAGACAGAATCTATAAAGGTCTGCACATACTAGTGAAAGCATGGGCTAAAAAGTTTCCTAAGGATTTGAAGCCCTAAGACTGTACCTCAGCCAGGCTTGGGCTTCAAGTTTACTTTTCCTACCTGACCTAGGAATCCCTAAAAAATCCCCAAGCATAACATAAAGTAAAAATTGGTTCTTGGGCAGATGATATCTCTAAGGGCTCCTGGTCAAACACAAACTCAGTCTACAGGGATGTTTCCACAACCTAGTCCACAAATTTTCCTCAGAACGAAAAAATAAGTCCCTTGAAAGATGAGCTCACAAAGAATTGGGAAACGTGCAAAGAAATCATAATCAAAAGTCAGAAGATCAAACAAATACCAGGTTTAGACACCTAAAGTGAGAAAACACACCAATGCTCTGAAATAAAATAAGTGTTTATAATTGTTAAAATGAGAAGAAAATATTAAGGGACTGGTTAAATAGACTATGATACAGCCAAGAATAGAGTGAGTGAATTAGAATGCAGAGCTGATAAAATATTACAGAAAGAACACAGCTAAAGTGATGAAAACAGGAGAAAGGAGTTAAGGGGCAGGACAGGCTGTAAACAATGTGAATTCCATTAGAGCAGAGTATGTGCTTTGCTCACTGAAGTATCCTGAATGCCTAGAACAGTGTCTGGCATAGGTGGTGCTGAATATCAGTTAAATCAAAGTCCAGCAATTATTAGAGGTGAGGAGAGAATGGGGAAAAGGCAATATTTAATGAACTAAGAATTTTTTTTTTCGTTACGCGGGCCTCTCACTGTTGTGGCCTCTCCCGTTGCGGAGCACAGGCTCCGGACGCGCAGGCTCAGCGGCCATGGCTCACGGGCCCAGCCGCTCCACGGCATGTGGGATCCTCCCGGACCGGGGCACGAACCCGCGTCCCCTGCATTGGCAGGAGGACTCCCAACCACTGCGCCACCAGGGAAGCCCAAGAATTTTTTTTACAATCAATAAAAGGCATGAATATTTATAATCAGTTGAATCCATTATGTCATTATGAAGACCTAATGACTATAGGACTTCTTCACCCACTATAAATGAGAAAATTGGACTTAGTATATTAATCAGTTGTTTTCATAAATTGGGCAATAGGTATTACAGGATTATGACCCTAGAGAGACGGCAAATAAGGAGGGCAAGCCCTATGAATTTCTTCCCAAAGCAGTTTCCCAAATTATAGCAAAGGAGGGGGAGTCCAAATAGTCCAGTACTATCGCTGGGTTGAGGAGACAGAGACTGAAGTTTCAAGGAAGCTAGAATTTGCTAGCAAAGTATTGGAGAGGAAGGAGCTATGCAGAGACAGAGCTCCAGTGTTCTGCTCAGGGGTCGTTGAGTCTTAGTTGAATACTAGTCTGCATATGTGTAGGATGAAACTTCATGAAGCTAGAGAAAGAACAGCTGTGGCGTAAAGAACAGTTGCATAAGCTGAATCACTCTAAGAGCTCACACAGGCCTGGGAGTCATTCATGCATTCAGCAGACAGAGGGGACAGATCTTGTTGGATACATGGCCCATTCAGTGGAGACCTTAGATGCTTCAAAGCTTAGTACTGGGGCTAAAGGAACCCTAGAGTAAAAGCTACCCTAGACCTGCCCCCCAAAGCCTAAAACCAAGCCTACAAAGATCAGGCTGATCTTCAAGTAACTTAATTGCCTAACAAAACAAAGTTCAAAACTCTTTAAAGGTCTATAATAAAATACAGCTTGGAAGGATGTTTAATTCCCAATGTACAGTATCCAATAAAAAAAATTACAAGATAGAAGCAGGAAACTGTGATACATAACTAAAAGAGACAATGACCAATAAAAACTGATGCAGTAATGACAGAGATAATTGAATTAGCAGAGAAGGATGTTAAAACAGCTTTTATAAACATTATAAATATGCTCAAGGATATAAAGAAAAACATGAATATAATGAGGAGGAAAATAGAATATATATATAAAGATCCATATGGAGTTTCTAGAGGTGAAAAAATATGGTGTCAAACATAAAAAATTTACTGGGTGGGATAAATTGAAGATTTGAAAAAGCAGAAAATACAGGTAAACTTGAAGATGCAGCAATAGAAGGTATACAAAATGAAGCATAGAGGGAAAAATGACTAAAAGTCATAAACAAAATTAGAAAATATCTTGAACTAAATGAAAGTGAAAACACTACATATCAACTTTGTGGGATGCAGCTAATATAGTGCTTAAAAGAAAAATTACAGAATTAAAATACTCACTAAAATAAGAGAGGTCTTAATTCTGCCTACCTTAAGGTAGGAAAAAAGCAAATTAAACCCAAAGAAGAAGGAAGAATAATGAAAGAGTACAAGTCAATGAAATAGGAAATGAATGAACAAAAAAGAGATTAATCAGTGAAATTAATAACTAGTTCTTTGAAAAACTGATAAACTTCTAGTTAGACTGATGATGAAAAAAGAGCACAAAATTACCCATGTCAGGAATGAAAGAGGATATTACTAGGGTCTTCATGGAAGATGTTAAAAGGATAAGGAAATAGTGTCAACAACATCATGCAAGTGTTATTTGATAACTTAGATGAAGTGAACAAATACCTTGTGTGACACAAATTAGCAAAACTGATTAAAGAAGAAATTAAAACCTAAAAATCCCTATAACAATTAAAGAAACTGAATTCATAATGAAAAACTTTTCTTCAAAGATAACTTAAGGCACAGATGACTTCACTAGTCTGCCAAACAGTTAAGGAAAAAGTAATATCAATCCTACACAAAAGCTTTCAGAAAACAGAGGTAGAAAGACTTCTGAATTTATTTTATGAAGCCAGTATTATCACCCTGGTACCAAAGCCAGAAAAAAAGAAATTATAAGAAAACAATACAGCAATAACCATCACAAACATAGGTGAGAAGATCTTTTAACAAATATTAGCAAATGGAACTCAGCAATATACAAAAAGGATAATAGCAAGTGGGGTTCATTGCATTAAATGAAGGTTGGTTTACCAGTGGAAATCCATTAATGTAATTAACTATATGAATGAATTAAGGAGAAATAAACATGTTCATCTCAATAGATGCAGATTAATTAATTAAATAATAAGCATCGACAAAATTCAATCCATTCATGATTTAGAAGAAAGAAGAAAAAAACTCTCCTGGTAAACAATGAATAAAAGAAAACTTCCTCAATATGATAAAGATTATCAGTAAAAACTTACAGCCAACATCATAGTAATGCTGAAGGACCAAATGCTTCCATGGTGGAGATCAAGACAAAGATGTCCACTCTCATCACTTCTATTCAACATTATAGCAGAGGGTCTAGTCAACACAATAAGGCAAGAAAAGGCATAAACTTAAAAATACAGAAATGAACTATATTTGTAGATTATAAAATCAGGTACATAAAAACAATTACAAGAAATCTACAAAAAAAGGTACTAGAATAAGTGAGTAAATTTAGCAAGTTCTATAAATAAAAGTCAATTGCATTTCTACAAACTAGCAGCAAACAAGTGAAAGCAAATTTTCAAAATACTTTTATAATAAGTCAAGAACATGAAATGCTTAGGATAAATTGACAAAAATCTAAGTAAAGATAAGACTGACAAAAACTTCTCAACCGGAAGATCAAGACCATAAGAAAATTAAATACTGGGGGAGGTAATGGTCAACCTACACTCAACAATCAAGACCGAGGGCAAAGAACTGAGACCAAGATGGTGGAGTAAAAAGACCCTGAACTCACCTCTCACAAGCACACCAAAATCACAACTCTCAGCAGAACAACGATTGAAGAAAAAGACTGGAACCTACCAAAAAAGGTATTCTACATCCAAGACATAAACAAGAAACCTATGAGACTGTAGTAGGGGCACACTCATGATATAATCAAATCCCATACCCCCTGCCCCCACCCCCAGATGGGCAACCCACAAACTGGAGAACAATTATTTCACAGAAGTTCTCGCACAGGAGTGAGAGTTCTGAGCCCCACGTCAGGCTCCCAAGCCTGGGGGTCCAGCAACAGGAGGAGAGCATTTAGCTTTGAAGGCCAGAGGGGATTGAGTGCAGCAGCTCCACAGGACTGGGGGAAACAGAAACTGGGGTCCCAGAAAGAGAAGAAAGGGTTGAGAAAATATTTGAAGAGAAAAAAGGTGAAAACTTCCCTAACATGG
Source organism: Lagenorhynchus albirostris (assembly GCF_949774975.1). Classification (NCBI taxonomy): domain Eukaryota; kingdom Metazoa; phylum Chordata; class Mammalia; order Artiodactyla; family Delphinidae; genus Lagenorhynchus; species Lagenorhynchus albirostris. Next base: position 7,444,710 of record NC_083099.1, on the reverse strand, counting down.
GAAAGGAAAGAGTGAACCACATCTAGGAAGTGCAGAGTCCCATACAGGATCAAACTAAAGAGGAACACACCAAGACACATTGTAATAAAAATGATAAGAATTAAAGATAAAGGTAGAATACTAAAAGCAGCAAGGGAAAAGCAACAAATAACATACAAAGGAATCCCCAGAAGACTATCAGCTGATTTTTCCAGTGAAACTCAGCAGGCCAGAAGGGAATGGCACAATATATTTGATGAAAGGAAAAACCTACAACCAAGAATACTCTATCCATAAGGCTCTCATTGAGATTTGACAGAGAAATCAAAAGCTTTAGAAAAACAAAAGCTGAAAGAATTCAGCACCATCAAACCAGCTTTATAACGAATGTTAAAAGAACTTCTCTAGGCAAAAAAGAAAAGGCCACGACTAGAAACAAGAAAATCATGGAATGAAAAACTCACTGGTAAAGCAAACATACAGTAAAAGTAGGAAATCATCCACAAAGAAAGCTAGTATGCAGGTTAAAAGACAAAAGCAGTAAAATCATCCGTATCCACAACAAGCAGTTAAGGGATACAGAAAACAATTAGATGTAAAATTGTAATTGTGAGTGGAGGAGAGTACAAATGCAAGGTATTTAAATGCATTTGAAATAAAGAGATCAGCAATTTAAAACAAAAACATATATATACAGAGAGAGACTTCTATACAAAAACCTCAAGGTAAACAAAAACCAAATATCTAAAATAAATATACACACAAAAAAGAAAAAGGAATCCAAACACAACACTAAAGAGAGTCATCAAATCACGAGAAGAAACCAAAGTAAGAAAGGCGAAAAAAAAGACCTACAAAAACAAATCCAAAACAATTAACAAACTGAAAATAAGAACACAAATATGGATAATTACCTTAAATGTAAATGGATTAAATGGTCCAAACAAAAGACACAGACTGGGTGAATGGATATAAAAACTAGATTCACGTATATGCTGCCTACAAGAGACTCATTTTAGATTTAGAGACACAAACAGACCAAAAGTGAGGGGATGGAAAAGGTATTCCATGCTAATCGAAATCAAAAGAAAATTGGAGTAGCAATACTTATATCAGACAAAACAGACTTTAAAATAAAGACTGTTACAAGAGACAAAGAAAGACCCTATATACTGATGAAGAAAAAGCAGGACACTACATAATGATAAATCCAAGAAGATATAATAATTGTAAACACAGACACACATCAATATATAAGGCAAATGTTAACAGACATAAAAGAAGAAATTGACAGTGACATGGTAACAGTGAGGGCTTTAAAACCCTACTCACATCAATGGCCAGATCATCCAGACAGAAAATCAATACAGAAACAAAGGCCTTAAATAACACATCAGAACAAATGGACTTAACTGATATTTATAGAGAATTCCACTTGAAAGCAGCAGAATACACATTCTTCTCAAGTGCACATGGAACATTGTCCAGGATAGATCACATGCTAGACCACAAAACAAACCTCAGTAAATTTAGGAAACCTGAAATCATATCAAGCATCTTTTCTGATGAAAACACTATGAGATTAGAAATCAACTACAAAAAACCCCTGCAAAATCCATAAACATAAGTAGGCTAAAAAACATGCTAATAAACCACCAATGGGTCACAGAAGAAATCAAAAAGAGAATTAAAAAAAATACCTAGAGACAACTGAAAATGAAAACACGATGATCCAAAACCTATGGGATGCAGCAAAAGCAGTTCCCAGAGGGAAGTATTTAGAGATACAAGCTTACCCTAAGCAACAAGAAAAACCTCAAATAAACAACCTGAACTTACACCTAAAGCAACTACAGAAAGAAGAACAATCAAAACTCAAAGTTAGTAGAAGGAAATATATAAAAACAGAGCAGAAATAACTGAAAGAGAGATGAAGAAAACAATAAGAAGGATCAATGAAACTAAAAGCTGGAGCCTTCTAAAGATAAACGAAATTGATAAACCTTTAGCTAGATTCATCAAGAAAAAAAGGGAAGTGGGCCCAAATCAATAAACGGAGAAATGAAAAGCAGGAGTTACAACCAACACCACAGAAATACACAGAATCTTAAGAGACTACCTAGAACAACCACATGCCAATTAAATGGACAACCTATAAGAAATGGACAAATTCTTAGAAAGGTACAATCTTCAAGACTGAACCATAAAGAAATAGAAAATATGAACAGACGAATTACCAGTACTGTTATTGAGTCAATAATTTCAAAAGTCCAGAACCAGGGAGTTACTTGGTGTTCTACTGGTCAGGATTTGGTGCTTTCACTGCCGTGGCCCGGGTTCAATCCCTGGTCTGGGAACTGAGATCCTGCAAGCTGCATGGTGCAGCCAAAAATAAAACCAAAACAAACAAAATAACCAAAAAAACTCCAGGACCAGATGGCTTCACAAGTGAATTCTACAAAACATTTAGAGAAGAGTTAACACTTACCCTTCTGAAATTATTCCAATAAATTAGAGGAAGGAACACTTCTGAACTCATTTTATGAGGCTACCATCATGCTGATACCAAAACCAAACAAAGATACCACAAAAAAAGAAAATTATAGGCCAATATGTTCAATGATGAACATAGATGCAAAAATCCTCAACAAAATACTAGCAAACTGACTCCAACAATACATTAAAAGGACCATATACCATGATCAACTGGGATTTATCCCAGGGATGCAAGGATTTTTCATATCCACAAATCAATGAATGGGATACACCACATTAACAAATTGAAAAATAAAAACCATATGATCATCTCAATAGATGTAGAAAAGCTTTTGATAAAATTCAATATCCATTTATGATAAAAACTCTCCACAATGTGAGCACAGAGGGAACAATCCCAACATAATAAAGGCCATATATGACAAATCCACAGCTAACATCATACTCAATGGTGAAAAGCTGAAAGCATTTTCTCTAAGATTAGGAAAAAGACAAGGATGTGCACTCTCACCACTTTAATTCAGTATAGTTTTGCAAGTACTAGCCACAGCAACCAGATAAGAAAAGGCAATAAAAGGAATCCAAATGGGAAAGAAGTAAAACTGTCATTGTTTACAGATGACACAATACTATATATACATAGAAAATTCTAAACATGCCACCAGAAAACTGCTAGAGCTCATCAATAAATGTAGTAAGTTTGCAAGATACAAAATTATACAGAAACCTGTTGCATTCCTACGCACTAACGACAAAATACAGAAAGAGAAATTTAAAAAAACAATCCCATTTATGATTGCATCAAAAATAATAAAATACCTAGGAATAAACCTACCTAAGGAGGCAAAAGAGCTGTACTCTGAAAACTAATGTAAGAAACTAAAGACAACACAAACAGATGGAAAGATATACGTGTTGTTGCATGGGAAGAATAAATATTGTTAAAATGACCATTCTCCCAAGGCAACCTACAGACCCATTGCAATTCCTAAAAAATTAGAAATGGCATTTTTCACAAAACTGGAACAAAAATTTTAAAAAGCTGTATAGAAACCCAAAAGACCACAAGTAGGCAAAACAATCTTGAGAACGAAGAGTGAAGAAGGAGATATCATGCCCCCTGACTATACTACAAAGCTATAGTCATCAAAACAGTACGGTACTGGCACAAAAACAGACACACAGATCAATGGAACAGGCTAGAAAGCCCAGAAATAAACCCATGAACTTATGATCAATTAATCAACAGTAAAGGAGGTAAGAATATACAAAAGAGAAAAGATAGTCTCTTCAATAAACGGTGCTAGGAAAACTGGACAGTGACATGTAAAAAAATGAAATTAGAATATTCTCTAATAGCATATATAAAAATAAACTCAAAATGAATTAAAGATCTAAATGTAAGACCAGATATTATAAAACTCCTAGAGGGAAGTAAAGGCAGAACATATTTTTACATAAATCGCAGCAATATTTTCTTGGATCCGTCTCCTAGAGTAATGGAAAGAAAAGTAAAACTAAACAAATAGGACCGAATTAAATTTAAGTTTTTTCACAGCAAAGAGAACCATAAACAAAACAAAAAGACAACCTACAGAATTGGAGAAAATATTTGCAAATGATGTGAGAACAAGGGATTAATTTCCAAAATATACAAACAGCTCATACAGCTCAATAGAAAAAACAAACAAACAAAAAACTGAACAACCCAATCAAAAAATGGGAGAAGACCTAAATAGACATTTCTCCAAAGAAGACAGATGGCCAAAAGGCACAGGATAAGATTCTCAAAATTGTTGTTACAGAAATGGAAAGCAAAACTACAAGGAGGTATCACCTCACACCAGTCAGAATGTCCAGAGTGGGTGTGGAGAAAAGGGAACCCTCCTACCCTGTTGGTGGGAATGTAAATTAGTGAAGCCACTATGGAGAACACTCGCCACAACTACTGAAGCCCGCGTGCCTAGACCCTGTGCTCTGCAACAAGAGAAGCCACTGCAATTAGAACCCCACACACCGTAACAAAGAGTAGCCCCTGCTCTCTGCAACTAGAGAAAGCCCACATAGCAATGAAGACACAATGCAGGCCAAGAAAACCCCCCAAAAGACAAAAACTAGTTTTAGTAAGGAAGGCTAGACATCATCAATGGGCTAGGTTATAAGTTATAAAAATAACAATGTAGGCACAAAGAATGTGAACAAAGAAAACTAACAATAGCAGAAAGTAATAAAGTAGAAAATTAAGAAAAAACTGAGGATCAACAAAAGCTCGTCCTTTGAAAAGATTAAGAAAACAGAAAAGATTAAGAATGATTAACAACAATGAAAAAAATGGATCAAATACAAGAGAAAGCAGGCACAAATAGGCAATTTTAAAAAATGACATAATTACAGAGTACAGAGATTAGAAAATATTTAAGTATGATAAATAACTTATACCATTAAATAGAACAGATGGAATACATAATTCCTGATAAAATTAATTTAATTAAAATAAAAAAAGAATTAGAGAAACTGTAAGACTTATAATTAAAAAAATGAGGCAAAAATTTTCTCACAAAAGTTACAGGATAAAATAATTTTAGTGGTAGGTTTTACCAGATCTTCAATAAGTCCCATTTGTTTCATAAAGCAAAAAGAAAAAATTCTCAACTAATTTTATGAGGCTAGTAGTCTTGCTACCAGAAATACAAGACATATATGGGAAAGGATATGGGCAAATTTTACTTATGATCATACATACAAAAAATTCTAAACAAAATACTAGCAAACCAACTCCATCTATGTATTTTTTTAAAATGTGACTTACAAGAAAACATAGGTGAAAAGCTCCATGATGTTGGATTTGGCAACGATTTCTTGGGTATGACAAGCAAAAGCACAGGTGACAAAAGGAAAAATAGGTAAATTGCAGTTAGTTAAAATTAAAAACTGTGCATCAAAGGAAAACAGAGTAAAAAGGCAACCCATATAGTGGGGGAAACATTTGTAAATCATACATCTGATAAGGGATTAATATCCAAAATATATAAGGAACTCCTAAGACTTAAGAACAAAAATAAACAACCTAATTCAAAAATGGGCATAGGACTTGAATAGACATTTCTCCAAAGAACGTATACAAATAGACAATGAGCACAGGAAAAGATGCTCAACATCGTTAATCACTAGGGAAATGCAAGTCAACCACAATGAGACACCACTTCACACACATTAGAATAAATATTAAAAAAACAGAAAACAATAAGTATTAGGAAGAATGTGGAGAAATTGGAACACTTGTGCATTGCTGGTGGAAATATAAAATGGTACAGTTGCTCTGAAAAACAGTATGGTGGTTCATCAAATATTAAACAGAATTAACATATGATATAGCAATTGTACTTCGAGGTATATATCCAAAAGAATTGAAGGCAGTTACTCAGATATTTGTACATCCATGTTCATTGCAACATTATTTCCAATACCAAAACTGGGGAAACAACGCAAATACCCATTGATGGATGAATGAATAAACAAAATGTGATATATACATACAGTGAAATATTATTCAGGCTTAAAAAGTAACGAAATTGTGATACATTCTATGACATGGATGAACCTTGAAGACGCCACGTTAAGTAAAATAAGCCAGACACAAAAGGACAAACATTGTCTAATTCCATTTACGTGAGGCATCTGGAATAAATAGTCAAATGCATAGAAACAGAAAGTAGCATAGTGGTTACCAGGGAATGCGGAAAGGAGAGAGGGGTGAATGGGGAGTTACTGTTTAATGGGTACAGAGTTTCAATTTGGGATGATGAAAAAGTTTTAGAGATGGGTAATGATGATTGCACAACAATGTGAGTGTACTTAATGTCACTGAACTGTACACTTAAACAGGATCCAAATAATAAAATAGATTTTAAGTTAGTTATCTATGACTGCCAAAAAAAAAAAAAATTGTCACCATACAGTACCCAACCCAAAGGTAAACAAACCAATGGAAAGAAACTTGGTATATGACAAAGGTGGCAATATTCACCAGTGGGGAAAGGATAGATTAGTCAATGGATAGGGCTGGGACAATTGGCTATTCCCATGGGCGGAAAAAAACTAGATCCCTACTCCTCAAAATGCCATGTGGTTTAAAGACCCAAGTGAAAAGCAAAGCAATACAAATTTTAGACAAAAACCTTAATGAAAGAGGTGATAGAGGATATTAATATTTAAAACTCCTGGGACTTCCCTGGTGGTGCAGTGGTTAAGAATCTGCCTGCCAATGCAAGGGACACGGGTTCGATCCCTGGTCTGGGAAGATCCCACATGCTGCAGAGCAACTAAGCCCACGCTCCACAACTACTGAAGGCTGCCTGCCCTAGAGCCCATGTGCTGAAAATACTGAAGCCCGTGTGCCTAGAGCCTTTGCTCCACAACAAGAGAGGCCACCAAAATGAGAAGCCCGAGCGCTGCAATGAAGGGTAGCCCCCACTCACCGCAACTACTGAAAGCCCACATGCAGCAACGAAGACCCAACACAGCCAAAAATAAAATAAATAAAACTCCTGAACGTCAAAAAACATTATAAACAAGGTAAAAAAAAAAAAGGTAAAAACTGAGGATAGACAGTTATAACCCATGTAAACAAAGACAAGGAACAGTACCTAGAATATATAAAGAAAGCATACAATTTATTAAGAAAAATACATTCTAGTAGAATAGTAGGCAAGAGTTATAATAAGCAATTCATAGAAGGAATGAGAGTGACCATTGACACTTGCGTTGTCACAAATAATTAACTCAATGAGATAAAAATCTCATAAGTAATTAATGAGAAATCATTTCACACTCGCTGGCTTGGCTAATTTTATTGTTCAATAATACCAAGTGATCGTGCCTAGGGGAAACTGGAACTTACAAATTGCTATTAGGGACAGTGGCCAAGATGGTGGAGTAGAAAGACCATGATCTCATCTCCTCTCACAAGCATGCCAAAATCACAAGTATCAGCAGAACAACCATCAATGAAAAAGACTGGAACCTACAAGAAAACATCTTCTACAGCTAAAGACATAAAGAAGGAACCACAAGACAGGTAGGAGGGGCACACTCACGATATAATCAAATGCAATACCCCCTGGGTGGGTGACCCACAAACTAGAGAACAATTATATCACAAGTTTTCCCACAGGACTGAGAGTTCTGAGCCCCATGTCAGGCTCCCCAGCCTGGGGGTCTGGCACCAGGAAGACAAACCCCCAGAACATTTGGTTCTGAAGGCCAGCAGGACTTGATAGCACGAACTCCAAAAGACTGGGGAAAACACAGACTCCATTCTTGGAGGGTGCACACAAGATCTCGCACACACCAGGACCCAGGGCAAAAGCAGTGACTTAATAAGAGCCTGGGACAGATCTACCTGCTGGTCTCGGGAGTCTCCTGGCAAGGCAGGGGCTGCCACGACTCACCCTGGGGACATAGACACTGGTGGCAGATACATTTAGGAACATTCAACCATATGAACTCTCCTGATGGCTGACGTCTTGGCTTACTAGTGCCAAGACCTGGCCCCACCCAACAGCCTGTAGGTGCCAGTGCTAGGATGCCTCATGCCAAATTACTAACATAGCTGCACCCATAAGCAGAAAGCCTGCATAAAGACTTCCTAGGCACACAGCCTCCTCTAGAAAGGCCCCTAGACATGGCCTGGCCCACCAGAGGGCCAGGACCCAGCTCCACCCACCAATGGGCAGGCACTGGCCCTTCCTGCCAGGAAGCCTACTCAAGCCTCTATTTCAGCCTCAACCATGAGGGGGTAGAACCAGAAGAAAGCAAAGTATGACCCCACAGCCTGTGCAACCAGTCTGCCAATTCAGGCCAGACCCTTCCCTGGGACCAGCTGGGCCATGGCTCTGCCCACTAGCAGGCCAAAGTAACCTTCAGGATACCCTGGACTTCATACCCAAGTGGCAGGAACTGTTCCCTCCCCCAACGATCTGAAATGAGTTTGGGGACCCCAGGGCCCTGCAGCCAGACTCCGGGAGCTAGCCTTGACTGCCAGTAGTCCCAGCACTAACCCCAGGGTCTGGCTTCAACTGCCAGTGTGTGGGCAAAAGTCCCAGAGTCTTTGGGATCCTAACTCTGCCCACCAGTGAACCAGTACTAGGCCTGGGGCACCCTAGTGTTCCACAACCAGCCTCCCTGTAACCAGGCCCCTAAACAGCAGCCAGTAGCATCCTCACAAGGCAAGGCCTGGCAACCAGAGTGGGGGCCAACCAAGCCTACCAGACCACCCACATAGTCAGCCTGCCACAACATAAGGACCGAGGCAGCCCTCTTAGAGGGACCCCTAGAGCTTATCGCTTGGGGGATGAGAGGGGGGTGCCCTGCTGGGACGCAGAGGATGCCTCCTATAGAGGGCCACTTCTCCAAGGCTGAGAACCTACCACATACATAATCAACCTACCACATACATAAAAATAGAAATAGCAACTTAAACAAAATGAGGCGGGTGACGAATATGTTCCAGATAAAGGAGTGAGATAAAACTCCAGAAGAACTAAGCAAGGTGGAGATAGGCAATTTACTGGAGAAAGTGTTCAGAGTATTGATCATAAAGATGATTAAAGAACTCAGGAGGAGGATGGATGCACAGAGTGAGAAGTTAGAAGTTTTTAACAAGGAGTTCGAAATCATAAAAAACAACCAGAGATGAAGAATAAAATCACTGAAATGAAACATACACTAGAAGGAATCAATAGTAGAACAGAAGAAAAGATCAGTGAGTCGGAAGACAGAATCGTGGAATTCAATGCTGCTGTACATAAAAAAGAGAAAAGAATGAAAAGAAATGAGGACAGTTTGAGAGACTCCTGGCACAACGTCAAGCTCACTAATATCTGCATTATAGGGGTCCCAGAAAGAGAAGAGAGAAAGGGTTGAGAAGATATTTGAAGAGATAAAGCTGAAAACTTCCCTAACCAGGGAATGGAAAGTCAGCCAAGTCCAGGAAGCACAGAGTCCCATACTGGATTAACCCAAAGAGGGGCACACCAAGACAAATGGTAATCAAAATGCCAAAAATTAAAGATAAAGGGAGAATAGTAAAAGCAACAAGGAAAAAGCAACAAATAACATACAAGGGAACCCTCATAAGGCTATCAGCTGATTTTTCAGCAGAAACTCTGCAGGCCAGAAAGTGGGTGGCATGATACATTTACAGTGATGAAGGCGAAAAACCTATAAACAAGAATACTCTGCTTAGCAAGGCGCTAATTCAGATTTGATAGAGAAATCAAAAGCTTTACAGACAAGCAAAAGCTGAAAGAATTCAGCACCACCAAACCAGCTTTATAAAAATGCTAAAGGAACTTCTCTAGGAAAAAAGAAAGGGCCACAAATAGAAACAGGAAAATTACCCAATGAAAACGCTCACTGGTAAAGGCCAACATAAAGGTAGGAAATCATCCACATACAAAGCTAGTAGGGAGGTTAAAAGACAAAAGCAGAAAAATCATCTGTATCCACAATAAGCAGTTAAGGGATACAGAAAACAATTAGATGTAAAATATGATATCAAAAACAGTAATCGTGAGGGGAGGTGAGTACAAATGCAGGATTTTAAAATGCATTTGAAATTAAGAGAACAGCAACTTAAAACAAAAACCTCACAGTAAGGACAAAACATAAATCTATAATAGATATACACACACAAAAAAGGAAAGGAATCCAAAAGTAAAGACAGTTATCCAATCGTAAGAGAATAAAAGGGTGAAAAAAAAACCTACAAAAAGAAATCTAAAACAATTAAAAACTGTCATAAGAACATATATATCAATAATTACCTTAAATGTAAATGGACTAAATGCTCCAACCAAAAGACATAGATTGCCAGAACGGATACAAAAATAAGACCCATATATATGCTGCTTACAAGAGACTCATTCAGATCTAGAGACACATACAGACTGAAAGTTGAGGGGATGGAAAAAGATATTAGATGCAAATGGAAATCAAAAGAAAGTATATAAAAATATTTATATCAGACAAAACAGACTTTAAAATAAAGACTGTTACAAGAGACAAAGAAGGACATTGTATAATGACCAAGAGATCAATTCAAGAAGATATAACAACTGTAAATATATACGCACCCAACATAGGAGCACCTTAATATATAAGGTAGATATTAATGGACATAAAAGGAGAAATCAACAGTAACATAATAATAGTAGGGGACTTTAACACCCCACTTACATCAATGGACAGATCATTCAGACAGAAAGTCAATAAGGGAACACAGACCTTTACTGACATATTAGATCAAATGTATTTAATTGCTATTTATAGGGCACTCCACCTGAAAGCAGCAGAATATGCATTCTTTTCAAGTGCACATGGAACACTCTCCAGGACAGATCACAGGCTAGGCCACAAAACAGTCTTCAGTAAACTTAGAAAAATTTAAAACATATCAAGCATCTTTTCCAACTGCAACACTAGGAAACTAGAAATCAACTACAAGAAAAAAAACTGCAGAAAACACAAAAGCATATAGGCTAAACAATATGCTACTAAACAACCAATGTATCACTGAAGAAATTAAAAAGGAAATCAAAAAGTACCTAGAGACAAATGAAAATGGAAACATGACAATACAAAACCTATGGGATAGAGCAAAAACAGTTGTAAGAGGGAAATTTATAGAGATACAATCTCAAACAAACAACCTAACCTTACACCTAAAGCAACTACAGAAAGAACAAACAAAACCCAAAGTTAGTAGAAGGAAAGACATCACAATATCAGAGCAGAAATAAACGAAATAGAGATTAAAAAAACAATTAAAAAATCAATAAAACTAAAAGCTGGTTCTTTGAAAAGATAAACAAAATTGATAAACCTTTAGCCAGAATCATCAAGAAAAAAAGGGAGAGGGCCCAAATCAATAAAATCATAAATGAAAACGGAGTTACAACCAACACCAGAGAAATACAAAGGACCATAAGAGAGTACTACAAGCAACCATAAGCCAATAAAATGGACAACCTATAAAAAATGGACAAATTCTTAGAAAGGTACAATCTCCCAAGACTACACTGGGAAGAAATAAAAAATCTGAACAGACCATTTACCAGTACTGAAATTGAGTCAGTAATAAAAAAACTCCCAAGAAAGAAAAGTCCAGGACTAGATGGCTTCACAGGTGACTCCTACCAAACATTTAGAGTTAATGCCTATCGTTCTGAAATTATTCCAAAAAGTTGCAGAGGAAGGAACATTTCCAAACTCATTCTATGAGGCTACCAAAACCAGACAAAGATATCACAAGAAAAGAAAATTACAGGCCAATATCACTCATGAACACAGATGCAAAAATCCTCAACAAAATATTAGCAAACTGAACCCAACAATACATTAAAAGAATCATACACCATGGTCAAGTGGGATTTATCCCAGGAATGCAAGGATTTTTCAATATCCGGAAATCAATCAATGCAATACACCACAGTAAGAAAAGCCATACGATCATCTCAATAGATGCAGAAAGAGCTTTTGACAAAATTCAATATCCACTTATGATAAAAACTCTCCAGAAAGTGGGCATAGAGGGAAACAACCTCAACATAACAAAGGCCAGATAAGACAAAGCCACACCTAACAACATACTCAAATGGTGAAGAGTTTAAAGCATTCCCTCTAAGATCAGCAACAAGACAAGGATGCCCACTCTCACCATTTTTTTTGTTTTTTTTTTTTGGCTGCACCACGTAGCATGCAGAACTTCCCCAACCAGAGGTCAAACCCGTGCCCCCTACAGTGGAAGCATGGAGTCTTAACCACTGGATCACCAGGGAAGTCTTCTCGTCACTTTTATTCAACATAACTTTGGAAGCCCTAGCCACACCTATCAGAGAAAAAAAGAAAAAGAATCCAACTGGGAAAGGAAGAGGTAAAACTGTCACTGTTTGCAGATGACATGATACTATACATAGAAAATCCTAACATGCCACCAGAAAACTACTAGAGCTCATCAATGAATTTGGTAAAGTTGCAGGATACAAAAATTAATATACAGAAATCTGTTGCATTTCTATAAACTAAGAAGGAACTATCAGAAAGAGAAATTAAGGAAACAATCCCATTTAGAATTGCATCAAAAAGAATAAAGTGCCTAGGAATAAACCTACTTAGGGAGGCAAAAGACCCATACTTTGAAAACTATAAGATGCTGATGAAAGCAACTGAAGATGACACAACAGATGGAATGATATACCATGTTCTTGGAACAATCAATATTGCTAAAATGACATACTGCCTAAGGCAATATACAGATTCAATGCAATCTCTATCAAATTACCAATGGCATTTTTCACAGAACTAGAACAAAAAATTTAAAAGTTTTTGTGGAAACAAAAAAGAATCCAAATAGCCAAAACAATCTTGAGACAGAAAAATGAAGCTGGACGAATCAGGCTCCCTATCTTCAGAGCAAACTACAATGCTACAGTAATCAAAACCGTATGGTACTGGAACAGAAACATATACATAGATCAATGAAACAGGATAGAAAGCCCACATATAAACCCATGCACTTATGGTCAATTAATCTATGACAAAGGAAGCAATAATATACAATGGAGAAAAGACAGGCTCTTCAATAAGTGGTGCTGGGAAAACTGGACAGTTACATGTACAAGAATGAAATTAGAACATTCTCTAACACCATACACAAAAATAAACTCAAAGTGGATTAAAGACCTAAATGTAAGACTGGAAACTATAAAACTCCTAGAGGAAAACATAGGCAGAACACTCTGATATAAACTGCAGCAATATTTTTTTGGATCAGTCTCCTAGAGCAGTGGTCCCCAACCTTTTTGGCACCAGGGACCAGTTTTGTGGAAGACAGTTTTTCCACAGACTGAGGCGGGGTGCATGGAGATAGTTCAGGCGGTAATGTGAGCGATGGGGAGCGGCAGATGAAGTTCTGCTCGCTCACCGCTCACCTCCTGCTGCGCAGCCTGGGGGGTTGGGGACCCCGTCCTAGAGTAATGGAAACAAATGCAAAAATAAACAAATGGGCCCTAATTAAACTTAAAAACCTTTTGTACAGCAAAGGAAACCATAAACAAAAAGACAACCTACGGAATGGGAGAAAATATTTGCAAAGGATGCCTCAGACAAGGTCTTAATTTCCAAAATATAGAAACAGCTCATGCAGCTAAATATCAAGAGAAAAAAACAAACAACCCAATCAAAAAATGGGAAGACAACCTAAATAGACATTTCTCCAAAGAAGACATACAGATGGCCAAAAGGCACATGAAAAGATGCTCAACATCGCTAAGTACAAGAGAAATGCAAATCAAAACTACAATGGGGTATCACCTCACACCAGTCAGAATGGCCATCATCAAAATGTCTACAAATAATAAATGCTGGGGAGGCTATGGAGAAAAAGGAACCCTCCTACACTGTTGGTGGGAATGTAAATTGGTGCAGCCAACATAGAGAACAGTATGGAGATTCCTTAAAAAACTAAAAACAGAATTACCATATGATCTAGCAATTCCACTCTTGGGCATATATACAGACAAAAGTCTAACTCAAAAAGACGTGCACCCCAACATTCATAGCAGCATTATTTTGTAACAGCCAAGATATGGAAGCAACGTAAATGTGCATTGACGGATGAATGGATAAAGAAGATGTGGTACATATATACAATGGAATATTACTCAGCCATAAAACAGAACGAAATAATGCCATTTGCAGCAACATGGATGGACCTAGAGATTATCATACTGAGTGAAGTCAGAGAAACACAAATACCATATGATATCACTTACATGTGGAATCTAAAAAGTGATACAAATGAACTTATTTACAAAATAGAAATAGACTCATGGTCAAAGAAATCAAACTTATGGTTACCAAAAGGGAAAGGTGGGGGAGGGAGGGTTAAATTAGGAGTTTGTGATTAACAGATACACACTATATATAAAATAAACAAGAAGGACCTATTGTATAGCACAGGGAACTATGTTCAATATCTCGTAATAACCTATAAGAAGAATCTCCATTACAGGTTATATATATAACTGAATCACTTTGCTGTACACCTGAAACTAACACAACATTGTAAATCAAGTATACTGAAAAAAAAAAAAGTAAATACATATTTAAATTTAAAAAAATTTGCTGTTTGGAAAATGATATACTCCTTGTGTCTGGAGAATTGGTACCACCATTTAGAAAGCAACCCTACTTCTAGGTACTAACTCCACGGAAACTTATTTACACACATACAAGAATATAGAATATTCAGTGCAGCACTAATTTATGATAATGAAAAAGTGGAAGCAAAATGTTTATCAAAAGAAGAATAAGTCTGGTTTATTTATATAATAACATTCTGTACACCGATGAAAATAATCTATATCTGCCAATGTGGACAAATCTAAAAACACAATGTTGAGCTAAAAGTAGTTGCAAAAAGATATATACAATATAACATTCATGTAAAAATGTTAAAACACAAAACAATCTTAATAGTCTATGGATAAACGCTACAATAATATTAAAATACAAAAACTGTAAAAGTATAAAACCACCACATTTAGAAAAATAATTGATTTTGGAGATGAAGGGAAGGTGAGGATCAAAGATAGATGAAAAACCATCAGAAGAGAAAGATCTATAAAGTCATAGGAAAGGCAGTCAAAGGTAGCAGGAGTTGGCAAGCTTTTGGGGTAAAGGGCTCAAGAGTAAATATTTTAGACTTTGCAAGCCTTTGCAAGAGGCAAAATGAAGGACATTATATAAGTACTAATAGGGATTCAAAGTTAGTGTTTTCTATCGTCAGAATCGATAGCAAGTTTTTTTTGTGTGTGTGGTACGCGGGCCTCTCACTGTTGTGGTTTCTCCGGTTGCGGAGCACAGGCTCCGGACGCGCAGGCTCAGCGGCCATGGCTCACGGGCCCAGCCGCTCCGCGGCATGTGGGATCTTCCCGGACCGGGGCACAAACCCGTGTCCCCTGCATCGGCAGGCAGACTCGCAACCACTCCGCCACCAGGGAAGCCCCCGATAGCAAGTTTTTGATTTAAAGACATAAAAAACATTTTCAGACCATATGAAAGCAGGCAGAGGGCTGAATTCGGTCCGTAGTCTGCAGTTTGCACAGTGCTGGCCTAGAGCAACGTCATGCAATAGAACTTTCTGGGGTGACGGGAATGTTGTACATCTGCATTGTCCCCAGTATGGTAACCACTGGAGCCACATGTGGCTACTGAGCACTTGAAATGCAGCAACTGTGACTGAGAAATTAAACTTTACTTTGTATTCAATCTTAATTAAGATAGTCATTCTAGAGTTTCCATGAATTCAAAGAACAGCTGTAAGAGCAGCGGCTGAACAAACAAACTAGAAAAATAAGAGACTGTGATGGGAGAGTAGGGCATATGAACCAGTGATTCCTTCAGGGACAGGAAAACTTGGGCTGATGGAAAGGATTTTGGGTGTGACTGGCATGGAATGCAGAAAGATGTGGAGTCGCAGTCAAGAAAACTTGAGGTCAGGGTTAGAAGAGTCACCCAGTAAAACAGAAATTGTTGATCATGGACAGGACGGTTCCACAACGAGAAGCTGAAAGAGAAGAGACGTGTGAGGATGGGAGACCTATGGGGGTGAGGACTACAGAGAAAACCAAGGTTTGGGAGAGAAATGTCCAACAAGGGCGAGAGTGGTAAAGGCTGGAGAGAAAGATGACCAGGGAGATATGCTACCTCTGATATTTAAAGAACGGAAGAAGAACACAAGCACTAATCTTATACAAACTTTATTGCTCTTTAAAAATGAATAACTTTAAATTTTACAGAGGTATATACAAATGTAGTCTTCAAACTCTCAGAACTGAACTAATTCCCTCTCACTGAATTAATTTTTTTTTAAACTAGTTAAAATTTTACTCTTCAATTAGGAACCTTGGGGAAAAGAAGTCACATCATGATTTAAAGGCAAAGGCAGAGACCCAAAACCAGCTGGTTTTTCCTTGTTAGGCTGGAGCACAGTTTAAGCCAGGCCAGACCCACTCCAGCTCTGGCCACAGTCTGCTCTCTACAGCCTGGTCCCAGGTTTGTTTGGTTGCAAACTGGCTTCACTTCTCTGAAGACCTAGCTTGAGCGAATTCATGGCTTCCTCAAGTTTGAGCATCCCTCACTTTTGTCATTGGTGGTGCCACCGGCCATGGCCTTAGGAATTGATCAAAAATACAAAAAAGCCCTTAGCATTCACACATTTAACATTTGGCGTTTTTGACTAAACAAGTAACTATACTGAAAGGCCATGACACAATGATTTGTGATTTTGCTGAGGTATCCCTATGAACAATGTATGCCTGGAGCTGGGGGTTCAGAGCCAATCACTTACCTGGTCCCTGAGCCTAAGCAACCATCAATTCTCTGATCATGATCTAATACACATTTTATCTGAAAAACCAAATACAACAATAGTATAAGGGATCCACAAACAGCTTAGGGTACACGCTACTGTGAATGACAAGGATTTATTTTGTTCAAATATTGTACAAAGAGTTTCAAAATATCCTCAGCCTGTCTTCAAAAATCATTCATTCAATCATAGTATTACCTACTTAAGGGAAAAATAAAGATGCCTTATAATTAAAACATCTTAATCTGAAGAAACATTAATTTCCAAATGCTGGTATAAGATACATTTTGACTAAAATTAGGCAGTATAAAAAATCTAAACTATTACAGTGCTTAAGTCCAATTATTTATACCTAAAAGAAAAAATAAACCAAATATATCAAAGGTTTAAGAAAAACCATCACATTTGAAGCATAGTTTTGAAGAAATGTTCACGATCTAGAGTCCTGTCAAGAGAATATTCTATGGCAGTAGTTCAACCCACTTGAACAGTATCTTACAGATTCTCTCGGCACCACAGAAGAGGGTGTAGGATGAATTTAAACAACATCCAACAAACGCTTCATTGTACTCGCTTCATGCTTTTTTTTTTTTAGAACTGCGTCTGGAATCCTTTTTCTGCTTAAAAATAGGCGAGTTCAAGAAACACAAATCTGTAAAAGGGTCCCCTCTTCTCAGTTTCCTGTAAGAGTAAAGAGAACTCGTAGGCATAATTATAAGCATCCCAATACTAACTTACTCTTCAGTATAAATTTACTGTAGAGTATGCCATTGTTAATATTCCCGGTTCAGATTTTCATCAAAATGGTGTATTTCAAATAAGGTCCATAACCTTAATCCCCCCATGTGTATCATTAAAAGTTAGCTCCCACAAGCCAAATACTTACGAAGCGAGCGTGGGTTCCTTATAGTTCACACTGGCTGTGCACCTACGTTTATGCAAAGACACTGGTGGGCTTTCTACATTCTTTTTTGGAGAAAGAGAAAGTTTTCTGGTTTTCACTACAGGATACAAGGGGACATTTGTGATATCCTTCAGGTGAAAATGAGGTGACTGGTGAGTTTCAGGTAGTGCACCTACAGAAAACAAGTTTTATTGAATATGGTTCCAAAAAACAAACAAGCAAACACAGGAACTAAAACTGTATGCAATTACACATCTTAAAAGTATACAAAATCCAGCATTTTATAACACAGATTTTTAAAAACTTGTTCACCATTTTTTCCTCCCAGATAACACTGAAATATTAATTATTGTAGCTGTGAAGAACTGACTAAAACAATAGTTTACTAAAACTTAAAATTCTTAAAAATTAAAGAAAAAATTAAAATTCTTCTAGGATAGCTTGGGCACAATGATTCAGTTTAAACTATGCAATTTCATTTAGTCACACCTTGCTCTTTAGAATCATCCAGGCCTCAATCTCTTTCAATTCCTAAGTTTATCATCAAGTGACTTCTTATTGTCTTATAAAGCCACACAAACTCATTCTATTAAATAAATGAGAATTCTAAATCGTATTCTCTGGGTAAACCAGGAGAAAAGGTGTTCCCTCTAGTAAAGCTAGTCGGTTAAACAGTTACCCAATGCTTTTCCTGTCATAAACATCCAAGTTATTCTACTTGGGGCTACATCTATATTGGGAGACAGCTACCCAGCACACAGGTAAGAACACTATAAGACAAACAAGCTCTTAAAATAGTTTCAAAAAGCAAATCATTTCCCAAGAAAAACTAAATTGTAACTGTAAAATGACTTTATACTTATTAACCATTGTCCAGGGTTATTTGGGATTCAAATATTCTGTCTTTCTTGTCCCTACATAAGCATCTTGTACCATACTAATTATTACAACTTTTGGTTTGGAAAATATGGTTAAACAACAACATCAGATCAGTTGCTATATTCCGGAATAAAGCTTCTAAAACTTCAAAGCATATACAGATCTTCTGGGGATTTTGTTAGAGAGATACAGATTCTGAATCAAGGATGTGGGGAATGGCCTGAGATTCTGCTTTTCTAAGAAGTTTCCAGGTAATGCTGATACTGATGGTCTGGGGACCAAATTCTGAGTAACACTATCTTAGAGTGTATTTTTTTTTCTTTTAAAAACTTATTATGAAATATTTCAAGTATACACAAAGACGGGGACACCAGTATAATAAGCCCCCAGTTACCCAGCTTCAATGATTATAAATATTTTGCCAATCTTGTTTGATTTACTCTAAAATCATTACAGCATTTTTTTTTTTTTTTTTGCGGTACGCGGGCCTCTCGCTGTTGTGGCCTCTCCCGTTGCGGAGCACAGGCTCCGGACGTGCAGGCTCAGCGGCCATGGCTCACAGGCCCAGCCGCTCCGCGGCATGTGGGATCTTCCCGGACCAGGGCACGAACCCGTGTCCCACGCACCGGCAGGCGGACTCACAACAACTGCGCCACTAGGGAAGGGAAGCCCTACAGCATATTTTTTTAAAAAGATATTTGCATGCTACCACCACCTAACTGGTTGACCTTGGAAAGTCATTTAGCTTTTTTAGGTTTCAGTTTCCTTATAAACAAGACAAGCATGATCACACCCTACATGTCACAGAGTTGTTCTGAGGATCAAATGAACTAGCATAACAATATTTGGGGAATAAAACCTGCCTGTTTATGTTAGTTTCTCCAGACTAAAATTCCCAGATGAGAATCTCTGTGGGCAGGTGCAAGCTGTATCATCAACATTTGAACCATGCCTACTTTTTTTTTTTTTTTTGCGGTACGCGGGCCTCCCACTGTTGCGGCCTCTCCCGTTGCAGAGCACAGGCTGCGGACGCGCAGGCTCAGCGGCCATGGCCCACGGGCCCAGTCGCTCCGCAGCACGTGGGATCCTCCCGGACCGGGGCACGCACCCGTGTCCCCTGCATCGGCAGGCGGACTCTCAACCACTGCACCACCAGGGAAGCCCCCATGCCTACTTTTTGATCTAACCAATAAAAGCAAGATTTTTCTAAGCCACAGTTTTTAGATGTTTTACAAATGTCCTACAAAAGAATACTAAGCCCATCAATTGAGGAAAAGGTTTTCTTGGTCTAATTAGGCCACCTTCACTAAATAGAAAATTATTTTAAATTGTGGTTCCTGTCAAGTTGACTATATAAAGCAAAGCCATTAAAATTACAGGTCACTGGATTCAAGTTTGATTTCATTTTCAACGGGATGTTTCAGGGGAGTGTGTAATAGGCATTTAAATTCAACTTAAACTCCACAAAAGTTTTTTCCTCGCCTTGGAAGCTTTCATTTACTCAAAATAAAATTGCTTTCTCCATAACAAGTAGTATTTGTTCTTAAAGAGGATTTAAATTAGCTTAAAGCATGTCGAAGCAACACAACTGTGATTTCCACCCCACAGCCCCCCACTATTTAATCTGACTGTAACTTTCCCCAAAGAGACAGATGGTAAGTCTGTAACCTCCTCCAGAGAAACAGATGGTAAGTATAGTATATAAGCACCGGGAGTGATCATTTATCATAAACATTAAAAATGCAGGCAAACAAGTAAATCACTTACTAGGAGGAGTTTTTGTTGGCTCAGAACCCTCTGTCTCCTTTTCACCCCTATGTTTCAGTGCTCTTTTAGATCGAGGCCTGGTGACTGGACTCCTATCTGATTCACTGGTGAGATCTTGACTGTACTTGCACGTGGGCAGATAGAGGTCATCAGAATCATCTCCTGAACCACTTGTTTCACAGATGCTCACTTCAGATTCATTGTTGTTTTCTTCTCTTTTAGAATCATTGCTCATTTTTTGTCGGAAAGGAGTGAGATGAACACCCTCTTGCAAATTAAAATTGTAAGCATCCCTAGAGGTAACAGATTTATCCAACTTTTTTTGGGAAACAGTTTTTTTTTTGCTCCCTTTATATTTTGAGACAGATTTTGTTTTTTTCCTTTTGTTAGCTTTTCTTTTCTCTTCTCTTTTTCTTCCTTGGGCAGCTCTGTGCTTACTTTTAGTTTGGTCTAATTTACACTCTAAAATGTCTTCTTTTGTCTTAGTAGATCGTCCTGGGTGAATTAGCCTTGGTGATAAGTAAATTTGATCCTTGTTCCATTGACAAAAATTTTGTTCTACATTTTCAGGTATGTGGGTATGTACTGGTGGGTCTACAAATCTAATTCTTTCCAGTTCCAAAAACTGCTCTGACAAATGACTGATTCCAAAATCATCCAAGGCATTGAACTGACATGGATTGTTGACATGTTTCTTTAAACTGCGACGGAGAGATACAGTTCTAGGTAAGACATTATCAGTTGACTTATCTTCACCTGAATCCAAATCGAATCCCAGTCTGTCTTGAGAAATATTAGGTACTGGCTCTGAGAATTTAAAAAAACAAATGAGAAAGATAGTTTTACTTTATGGAAGTTTAAATTTCAAGAATCTTAGAATTCAAAGTTAAAAATGGAACTAACGAAAATTCATCCTGTAGTTTTCCCACATTTACTATAAATAAATAAAAATCTGGGGAGCGTAATATTTACTTCCTTCCGACTGTCTGTACCTATATATTCCAAGGTCGTTATGAGGGTTAACTGCGGTAACATATGTTAAATGCCTAACACAGAGCGTAACACATAGTAGGCTCAGTAAACTGCAGCCACAGTTATAGGCAAGGTTTCTGACTATAGATTTGGAAAAATAAATGGATGTGTTTTAAAACTCTTGTTATTCTGTGTAAAATAAACAGATATTTGCTTTGAGCAGAATATCAGACGAGAAGATTTAAAAAGGTAAACAAATAAAAATTAGAGAAATTTAATTATGTTACTTGTTCCCAAAGATCTCATCTTGCCTTTAGCAGTATTTTTAGATTTTCATTTGTATTACCTTCTATTTGGAACAATTCTTCTTGTCCTGGAAAGTCAGCGTCCTGAAGAGGAACTTGCCTTAGAAAATACCAATAAAAAACAAAAATTTATTTATTATGTAATAAAAACAAATTTTAAGATTTTCTACAAAGTAAGTTTTTTTCTTTACTATCATTTCATAATTCCGCTCTAAATCGGTACATCTGTTCTATATCAAAGGAAATCAAAAAACACTTATGCTGATTACGTGGAGGCTGATTTGTTACGACTGACATTCAACTGCCACTGGAGGAACTAATGTATCAAATTGGACAGTTCCTCCTGAAAACGTTCCATAACTCACCATTTCATTTAACTGGAGAAACAGCCAATCAGATCGACTTATAAAATACATTAAAGAAATGCAGTTAGATCCTTCTTTAGGAGCCTGCATTATCACTAGCCGAGCTGTGATTTGTGGGCAGTGAACACTTCTACGGTGCTTACCTACTGACTCCTCTGAAGTTAATACTGTTCATTTTCTTTAAAAATTTTGTTCCCCTTTGGTTCATGGAACAAGAAATTTCCATTCTTTATGCTTTAATATGGCTGTTTCATTCTAATTATAATTTTATTCTCTATTTTCTCTAGAGAATTTCCCCCTATGGACATCAAAACTTAAGTACAAGTTTAGGTAACAGAGTTATGGCAACCAACTAATAACAATTTTAGAAACCTTATAAAAACTCAATTACCTCATCTTGCTTTTTGATCACCACATAAATATTTCGTCACATCTTAACATTCAACTGTTTAAAAACTATTCATGATTAAAATTAATATGGGGATAGGAATCATATTAGTGATTACTTCTGCAAGGAGGGGGCACAGACTCGAAAGGGACATGAGGGAATGGCTTATGGCAGTAGCTCTCACCTGGGGACAGTTAACCTCCCCCTCCCCCCCACGCCCCCAGGATATTTGGCAATGCTGAGAGACATTTTGGTTCTTATAACTGTTCGAGGGGGGCTGCTATTGGCCTCTAGTGGGTGGAGACCAGGGATGCTGCTAAACATCCCACAATGCTTGGGACAGCCCCACAAGCAAGAATGAGGTAGCCCAAAATGTCAGAGGCGCTTAGACTGAGAAACCCTGGGCCAGAGTGACAGCAATGCTCTGCATCTTAACTCAGGTTTTGGTTCACGGGTGTATACGTTAGTCCAATTCACTGAACTGTGTAATTAAGATCTGTGCATTTTACTGTGTCTAATTATATCTCAGTAATTCATAAGTAAACAAATAAAGTACACTTAATCCAAGAGAAGAAGAAGGTATATATGGTCTGATGGTATTTAAGAATGAATTGGATTAGCAAGACAGTGTGAAAGCTGTGTTAAATATGATATTTTATTAGATTTCTTTTCTAAACCAGACTATTTGTAGTACTGGCAAAATACCATCATTTGAATAACCAATCCTTAGAATAAAAACACGATACAAGAAAAATATAACTGAAGGGCATAGTTTAAAAATTCAGGAGAAGCTTTTTATTCCTAGACATCAAAAAAGTAACTAAATAGAAGAAAGCTTTGGCTTGGCTACATAGCCCAGAATTTCAACATATAAAATTTCTTAAATACATTCTTAGAGAGAACGTCAGACCCAAATATAAGAGTCAATATAATGCTAATTTCCTTTCATAAATGGAGCACAGAATTAAATACTTCTTGGCATTAATAATCATAATAATGAATTTGATACTAACGGTAAATCCTCCACGAGTAAATTCCTGGAGTTGCTGTCGCTACTGGAGTCCATTCCAGAGGGACATACTTCCCGGTCCTGTCAATGTATTAAAACAAAGAAAACACTGGTACAATGGAAATATTCATAACAAAGCATTCATTTATTCAACAGTACTTATTGACAGTCTGCTATGGTGCCAGGGACTGTTCTAGGAACTGAATCTATAGCTACAAAATAGATTAAGTACTACTCTTTTAAAGCTTACATGCTAGTGTAGGGAGATGAAATGTAAAAAAGCTGACGGTGATAAATGCAATGAAGGAAATACTCAGGTTGAAATGACAGAGAGTAACTGATGTTGGAGGTCTCTTTTAGATGGGATGACTTTCATCTGAAATCTGAAGAACGCAAAGAGCCAGCCATTGAAGGAGGAAGAAGTGGAAACAGCAGATACAAAAGTCATGATATAGGAAAACCTTGCTGTGCTCAGAAAAGAAAGGCCACTGGGGCTGGAACATAGTCACTGAAAAGACCAGTGAGAGGTGGGCACACAGAGGCCAGATAATGTAGGGCCTTGAGAACCATGAGTTTGGATTTTAGTCTATGTGTGATGGGAAGTCATTTGAATATTAAGCAGGGAAGTAAAATGATCTGAGTTTTACTTCCATGTTTACAATCCATGTTTTACTGTGTGAAACATGGATTGAAAAGGGCCAAGGGCACAGGCTGTTAGGAAGTCATCATAGTAAATCAAGCAAGACATATCAGCTTGGACAGGATTCCTATGGCTGTGGAGGTGAAGCCCAGGGGAAGGCTTTGCGATAACAGTGCACTCACATTGAATAGGGGTGGAGGTAGGGACACAGAGTGAGAAGGAAGCTTCTTATGCTTCTGACTTGAGCAAATGGGTGGGTTGCCTTATTGAGCTGAGTAAGACTTGCAGAGGGAGGCAGAAGTCCAATGTCTTGGGAAGGGGGAAATAAAGAGTTGTGCTTTGTATGCAATATATTTGAGATCCTTTATAAATATTTAAGTGAATATATCAAGTAGTAACTGTGTGTGTGTGTGTGTGTGTGTGTGTGTGTGTGTGTGTGTGTGTTTGTGTAGGTCTTGAGCTACAAATTTGGAAGCCACCAGCAGGCAGACAATATTTAAAGCTATGGGAGCGGATGAGATGGGCCTAGGACAACTGATGTTTAAAAGTAAAGAAGCCAGCAGAAGAGATGGACATAGAACAGTCAGAAAGAGTATGATGGTAAGAAAGCTAAGAGATCAAAGTATTTCCAGCAAAGAGTTATCCCTGTACTATGTTTTACTTCAAGGCCAACAAAAAAGAGAAGTGACCCCTGAATCTGGTAACACGGAGGTTTTGGTGACCTTGACACACAGTGACAACAGAATGGTGGGGATGAAAGCCTGGTAAGAGTGAGTTCAAATGTTAGGGGACGCTGAGGAAGGGAAGACAGTAAGTGCTCTGTTCTCTCTGGAAAAGTTCTGCTGTGAATGGAAGCAGAGAGATGAGATGGAGGAATGAGATCAGGAGAGGTTCCATTTATTTTCTTTTCCTCTTAAGATGAGAGACACTGAAGCACATTTGTATGTAGCTAGAACGATTCAGTAGAGGGAGGTAAATGTTGGAGAAGGGTGCAAAGTCCTAGAGGAGATGAAAAGAAGGGAATCTGATGCACAAGGGGAGGGACTGGCCTTGGATAGGAGCAGAGACACTTCTGCCAATGGCACAGGAAGGAAACAGAGAACACAGTGTAGACACAGGAAGGTGTGTAGATCTCTGTTAGGAAGACGAGTGGCCCAGTCTGATTCCTTAAAAGTCATTCCAATTCAGTGCAGTTGTTTTATGAAATTTGATGTACATATAATATGAAGACATTATAATGAACAGGTTAAAACTATTCATCAGAAACAACTAGAAATTTAATCCTGTTAAAAGTTTTAAATTTATTATCAATATAGCTAATGTTCTAAAGCTAGTATTATTACTGAAGATAAGTAAAGGAGGATATTTAACTACAGAGTGATATAAAAATTATTTAAAAGAGCCATGATAAAACTTAGGGAACAAAATGCTATTAGAAATTACTTTCTGATTAATCCTTACAAGGTAAGTTAATTATTGGCAGGCAAGAAAAACATTCTTTTTTTTTTTGTGGTATGTGGGCCTCTCACTGTTGTGGCCTCTCCCGTTGCGGAGCACAGGCTCCAGACGTGCAGGCTCAGCGGCCATGGCTCACGGGCCCAGCCGCTCCACGGCATGTGGGATCTTCCCGGACCGGAGCATGAACCTGTGTCCCCTGCATTGGCAGGCGGACTCTCAACCACTGCGCCACCAGGGAAGCCCAAGAAAAACATTCTTATGAAAGCATTTTAAGTTCTCCAGCACTGCAAAATTGACTTGATAAACAAGGATGCACACGTATACAATGATGGTTGAGAATGAGTGATACATACAGCGAGTACGTGGCAGAAAACAAACTCTGATGTTTTAAATGCTAGGAATACTTTCACCCAGCAACTAACGATATCTTTTAATGAATATTCAAAAATCACTGATAAATGTCAAAAGGCCTACAATAACAGAATTTTTTCACCACTGTTTTTGTGATTATCTCATTGAGTACTCACTTGACACCACTCTGTGTGATTTCAGCAAAAATTTGGAAAGGGAAAAGGAAGATTCAAATGTCTTTGGAGAAATTTTTTTCCTCACTAGTTGACCAAACAAGAAAAAGAAAAAAAATTAGGAAAGATTATATTCTGAAGGAAAAATATTTCAAATAACCTCTA
Organism: Lagenorhynchus albirostris; assembly: GCF_949774975.1. NCBI lineage: Eukaryota > Metazoa > Chordata > Mammalia > Artiodactyla > Delphinidae > Lagenorhynchus > Lagenorhynchus albirostris. The sequence continues at coordinate 7,418,425 of NC_083099.1, read as the reverse complement.
CATGAAGGTAAAAAAAAAAAAAATCGTATCTAATCTTTATAGACTATTTTCTACTATATTATGTATGTATATGTTGCTATATGTGTACATATGTGTGTGTATACACACACATGTTCTATATATGTCATACACAGAAAAAATATGGAATTACCTTAGTTGCAGGGAAGCAAGAACTCTTTCACTGACTCTGACTCTCAATGGAGAGGTGACTTAATTCCTTTCTGGAGTCCAGACCCCTACACTAATCACTAGGCTCTGGCTTCTCCTGCCCTAGGTGCCAACACAACTGTCTTCACTGGTGTGGCAAACAGATGGACACCCAAGTGTTAACACCTGACACTCACCACTGCTCTTTTCTTTCTCTGCCCCATGCAGTTTTCCTGGCAGTGGCCTCTGGGAAAAGGAGAGAAACTGGCTTGTCCTCTCTCTTCTAGGGATTAATGTGTGACGAGACCCAGATAAGACCCTAAATCAAAATTTCTCCCCGTCTCTTATGTTTCGGCTGGCCTTTCTATACATTCCTGGACACAAACTGAATCAGACTGAAAAACAGACGCAAAATGTTCAGGGTATTTCTTGTTTGGGAGTTAATATATAGTTGTCCTTATTTAGCCAACTAGTAGGTAAAAATGATTCTCCATAAAGCGCTTAAATACTTCCCATCTCCCCCAGTCAACGTAGTCCTTTCAAAACCCCACTGGTGTAGCAAAACTACATAGAAAAGCTAAGATTAATAGCACTGATTAAAACTTTTGGACTAGTCTGCTTCCACAACCACTTTTAGACCTTTGGCTTGGTTGCCCCTACCTCTGACTCACATCGCTGCCATTCAAAGGGTCTGGCCGTGCAAGAGGCTAAACTATTTCTTTTATACGTTGTCTTGCTACCTGCTTTCAGAAGCAAGTTATACGAGTATAAGCCTCAATCAGCTACAGGTATATGCTTGAAGCTTTCTTAACTGGCCCACATACAACTGGGCTGCAGCACTGAAGAAAGATGTTCTCATCACTTCACTAATAACAGAGCTATCAGTAATTAATTTAAAAAACAAAATTGATCTAAACTACTAATTCATGGCTTTAACATTTTTCCCAAGAAATTGAGCCTTTGTGATCAAAATACCTGAGCAGGTTCTTCTGTCTGTTGTGAAGTAAGTTTTTCTTTCAGTGTGTACAGCTGACACATGAGGTAGTAACATTCTTTCCTCAGCTGTAAGATGATATCCTGGGCTTCTCTCACTTTGGACTTTTCATTTTCCAAAGCTAAGACTAACATTCTGTTGTTGTCTTGGTAGTTTTTTAGCAGTGTGGAAGTGTTGGCTAAAAGACAATAAAAATTTTTTTATCAGTTATTAAATCTAATCTTAAACAGTGATGTAAAGGACAACATGAAAATCTCTTACTGATTATTTGGCATGGTGCAGCTATCAAAGACTTCCGTTTGCCAATCTCTGCCAAGTTTTTATTCCTTTTCTCTTTCATTCGTTTCTTTATGTCTTCAAGACTATCTTGAAAGGACTTTTTGAGGCATCTTTCCTTGGCCATCTTCTGCCTAGGACTTTAAAACAATGGAAAATATTTAATTTTTCAAGGGGTGATATCAAATATAAAACAAAACTGAAAACACAGGTTATTCATAAAAAATGGATTAGAGACTTTGTAATTGTAGAATTAGCCCAAAGTAGATAGCCAATCTGGTAATAACCTACATTTGCAGCTTTTAAATTACATTAATATTTGTGGCATAATTTTATCCTCCTCGGGTACTTTATACGGAAGGCTTAATAAATATGGATTTCCAACACAAAGCCTCTATAATATGCCACTTATTTATTCTTTAACAAATACTCATTGGGGGCTTACTATACTATACATTGGGTTGGCCAAAAGGTTCGTTCAGTTTTTTCCATAAGATGGCTCTAGTAGCACTTAGTTGTCTTTAACTTCATTGGAAACAATTTTGTTAGATCGTTATGTGACAGCTGTCATATCAGCGTGCATTAAAAAAAATACATAAAAAAACATCAAAATTGGTGATTTTTTTTTTTTTTTTTTTGCGGTATGCGGGACTCTCACTGTTGTGGCCTCTCCTGTTGCAGAGCACAGGCTCCGGATGCGCGGGCTCAGCGGCCATGGCTCACAGGCCCAGCCGCTCCGCGGCATGTGGGATCTTCCCGGACCGGGGCATGAACCCGCGTCCCCTACATCGGCAGGTGGACTCTCAACCACTGCGCCACCAGGGAAGCCCATAATTGGTGAATTTTTATGTAGCTATTTTAATACTGAAGATGGAAGAAAAAAGCAACATTTTCAGCATATTATGCTTTATTATTTCAATTAAGGTAAAAATGCAACTGAAACTCAAAAAAAGATTTGTGCAGTGTATGGAGAAGGTGCTGTGACTGATCGAACGTGTCAAAAGTGGTTTGCAAAGTTTTCTGCTGGTGATTTCTCGCTGGATGATGCTTCACGGTCGGGTAGACCAGTTGAAGTTGATAGCGATCAAATAGAAACAATAATTGAGAACAATCAACGTTATACCACACAGGAGATAGCTGACATATTCAAAATATCCAAATCAAAAGCTGAAAATCATTTGCACCGGCCTGGTTATGTGAATCACTTTGATTCTTGGGTTCCACATAAGTTAAGTGAAAAAAAACTTCTTGACCGTATTTCCACATGAGATTCTCTACTTAAACGTCACGAAAACATTCCATTTTTAAAACAAATTGTGATGGGCAATGAAAACGGGATACTGTACAACAATGTGGAACAGAAGAGATTGTGGGGCAAGTGAAATGAACCACCACCAACCACACCAAAGTTCAGTCTTCATCCAAAGAAGGTGATGTTGTATATATGGTGGGATTGGAAGGGAGTCCTCTATTATGAGCTCCTTCTGGAAAACCATGATTAATTCCAACAAGTACTGCTCCCAATTAGACCAATTGAAAGCAGCACTCGACGAAAAGTGTCCAGAATTAATGAACAGAAAATGCATAATCTTCCATCAGAATAACGTAAGATCTCATGTTTTTGGTTTTTTTTTTTTGGGTACGCAGGCCTCTCACTGTCGTGGCCTCTCCCATTGTGGAGTACAGGCTCCGGACACGCAGGCTCAGTGGCCATGGCTCATGGGCCCAGCTGCTCTGCGGCATGTGGGATCTTCCCGGACCCGGGCACGAACCCGCGTCCCCTGCATTGGCAGGCGGACTCTCAACCACTGCGCCACCAGGGAAGCCCTCAGATCTCATGTTTCTTTGATGACAAGGCAAAAACTGTTACAGCTTGGCTGGGAAGTTCTGATTCATCCGCTAAATTCACCAGACATTGCAACTTCGGATTTCCATTTATTTCAGTTTTTACAAAATTCTCTTAATGGAAAAAATTTCAATTCCCTGGAAGACTGTAAAATGCACTTGGAACAGATCTTTGCTCAAAAAGATAAGAAGTTTTGGGAAGATGGAATTATGAAGTTGCTTGAAAAATGGCAGAAGGTAGTGGAACAAAAGGGTGAATACGTTGTTCAATAAAGTTCTTGGTGAAAACGAAAAACGTGTCTTTTCTTTTTACTTAAAAAACCGAAGGTACTTTTTGGCCAACCCAATACTAGGCATTAAGGGAAATGCTTAATATATTTTGATGTTATTATTATTTATGTTTCCTATGACAATATTTATGACCAACTTTTAATGTTTATTAGGCTTACAGCATTAGTTCAGAGGCAAACACGTATCTGGGCTTTGCTTTCCAGTTACTTAAGATATGCACACATGCTCAAGAAAGTCAGGTGATCTTGAGAGGTTTAGTTATACTATGGAACACTATATACAATTTCACTAGGCTGTTATAACAATCACAGAGCTAGAAAAAGCAGGAACTGGGGCGGAGGAACATGCCAATTTTCTCATAGTTATTTTTAAAACTTAGATCATGCATACAGCAGACATTATATAATTATTGTTCTACATACAGTTGAAAGTAGCAAAATATGCACTGCCAGGAGACCATACCATTGAGTGTATTAGTACATAAGTATATGTAAATCTTTCAATGCTGCAAATCAGATGGCTTCAGTATTTTGCTACTAAGCATGTCAAACTACTTTTCATGAACCTCTTTTGCCCTAGACTGTACTTTGCAGATATTAAAATTGCAAAAAATAATTCTTGTTTCCTACCACAATCTACGTATACAATTTTCACTGCAAAAGGACACCTTCATCTCTTCTTAGTCAAATATTTTCCTGAATCTTACATTTTCTTGAGTGTTTTCTCCAGGCCTTCCTTATTTTCCTCTGGGGTCTTAAATATAGACATTGTAGATTTCATTAAATATTTTCTTTCTGCCAATACAGATACAATATATACTGGGATGCTTCCAGTAGAGCAAGCACAACTATTATTTTTAAACACTAATGTTAAGTAGGTTTTATAAAATACCCTACCACAATGGAGTTTTTGGAGTTCAAACCTGTAGATGTTTGAGAGCCAGGCAGATTATGTAACTGAGCAAGTTGGTTTGGTTATTTTAAAAGCAGAGCTTATATAAAAAACTTTCGTTCTTACATTTAATCAACTTAAAATTACAAAAGAAATATGCCCTATCATTCCCGTCTAGGCTGATGGTCTTAAAAGGGGGTGTGGTGGAGAGAAGGAATGAAAACAGTCACAGCGCGGAGGGCAGTCTCAATCTGTACAGTATTCGAGTAAGGGGCCTAGGTTCAAAAGAACCTAGAATATTTGATCTCCATCATAATTCTTTCATCACTCTTGCTGTAGGACACTGGCCAGTGCCGGCTTTTCCAGGGTAAGAGAAGCAGCAAAAGAAAAGGACGTCAAAGGCATCGCGCCACAGAAAAAATAGCTGCCAGTTTGTGTGCCCCCACGTTGAGCCTGGCTTTTAACTACTGTAAACGCTTTACCTTCACATCACTTAAGCCACACAGTTCCGCGAGGCGCGAGGTTCCGGGCCCACTGAACAGAAGAGGAAATAAGAGTATCGCAAAGCGCAGGTCGGGGAGCTGAGCAGAGAGAGGCCCCTGGTCAGGCCGACGCCACAGCCTGAGTTTTTGGCCACCGAACTCAGAACAAAGAGACCCAGAGGGAAGGGGAACAGGGGTCAAGATGCCCCTGTGTCACACCCGAAAAACCTGCAGCCTCCTCTTGAGAAAGCGGGACGGGACGGGGGCTCCCGGAAGAGGCCCGGAGACCCGCCTCCAGCAGGGACGTCCACCACAGTACCTTGGCCACGGCTTCTGCCACAGCTGTCGCCCTCCTCCTCACATTCCAAGGCTCCGCGAGGCTGTGGCCGTGCGCGTCCCGAGCTCCGAGCCCCCTTAGCCTCAGGGACCCTCTCTCACCGCTGCTGACCGCTGCAACCACATTCGAAATTCTCCGCCGCGCTCACCCATTGGCTGGCTGGACAAGGTCACGTGACGCTGCGGCGCAGGCAGAGCCCCGCCCCACCGGGCGGCCTCAGGTGACGCAATCCCGCCGAGAATCCGCATCCGGGCATCCGTCGCCCCCTCCCGCGGGGGCGGAGCCAGTTGTCCGGCGCTTTTCGGCTCGGAGTTATTGGTGTTTAGGGGCGGAGCCTCTCCGACACCTTTCAGGGCGGGTATTTTAGGGAGTTCAAAAGATTTCTGTTTCTCTAGTCTTACAGCTGTCCGTCTTCGAGGTTATGTGCAAGGGCTCCCTCTTGTGAGACGAATCTTTTCGGCTGTTTGCCCGCCCAAGCAGTCAACCTGCCGTACGGAGGCGGTTAAAGGGATATTCAAACCAAAATAAGGAGCAGCTTTTGGATTAATGGGATTTTTGTAAGGGAGGTTGCAGATATCTGAAATATTCAGATCCAGGTTCTTTCTCTTTGCCCGACTACCTCTGGCTCTTTTCCCCTCAGGCAGTGACACCAGCATCCATCCAGTTACCTGCCCAGAAGACTGGGGAATCTTCCTAATTTTTTATTCTCCCTTAGCTTCTCCACGTCCAGTTACCCAGTCCGGTCACTTCTACTTTCTAAGTATTATTCAGGTACAGACTCCACTAATTTCCATCTTCTGATCCAGGCACCTACCTAATCCCTTTCTACGAAGTGCGTTAGTACCTGCTCTGACTGCAGAGTCCATCCCGTTATACTGTCATAGTGATTTCCCCCAAATGCTGGCTCTGACCTTAAAGAAAATTTAAGCTTTCTTCATGTTAGTGTGACCTTACCACTAACATGTTAATGTTAGTGACTGGTTTGTAGCCCATCAGCTCAAACAAGTAAGTTTAATAATTCTACTACTCTAAAAAAATGGAAGTTTTTAGTAATTAATCACATTAAAAAATGTTAACTCCTTCATTCATGCTTTATGAACTGAGCTGTAACTGCTGAAAGCTGAGCTTCTAACCACTTCTAGTTTGAAGTCTCCTGACTCGCAGTTTGATTTGCCTAATAAAATATTCACATCAAGTAATGCTTTCTGAATTTACTTTTGAGAATGCTTTGTGGGTCCACTGGAATTCTGTGAGCAGGTTCCATATCAGTACCTCTATAACTGGGGACTCAGGGGTGCTGACAGCGCTGAAAGGCCTTTCTGATTCCTTCTGAGCCAGAACTTGCTTTGGACCTAGAATGGCAATGGTGTTCTATGAAGTATGAATAACTGAGGAACATTATTATTTTCTAACTGTACTTTCTAACCACTCACTCTAAAAAGGATGACATAGAAGGAAAATGAATGATAGGACAATTCATAATTCCTTTTCTTTTCAGTCCACCTCATTAGTAAGCTGAAGGTAAAGTGTTGGTAGAATGTGTACATATAAAGAAATACAAACAGTACAGTTAGTCTTGTGCAGCATTTCTACTGTTCTGGTAAGAATGAAATACATATGCATGTAAGAGCTAGGAAATATGAATTATGTGATTTTGGTGATTCTGCACATGCAAGTTAAATGCTCTTATATTTGCATTTAAAACTAGCATTGACCAATATAAAGATGAATGGTAAAATTCATGCTAATGCTTGAAATTTTAAATTTTCCTTTACTTAGAGTGACATTAAATGTCAAATGAAAATACACATTGACAAGTTGAGACAGATACTATGGAAGAAAGGCAAAATCTATAATTTTCTTTTTGCAAGTTGTGTATATATGTATATATAATGCTACAATGATCCTAGGGGTTCATATATCTTTTTTAATTAGTGTTTTTTCCTCAAAAAATTACCCAGAAGTGGAATTGCTGGATCATACAGTAGTTTTATTTTTAATTTTCTGAGGAATCTCTATGCTGTTTTCCATAGTGGCTGCACCAATTTGCATTCCCACCAGCAGTGTACTAAGGTTCCCTTTTCTCCACATCCTCACTAACACTTGTTATTTGTTGTCTTTTTGATGATAGCCATTCTGACAGGTATAAGGTGCTATTCACATTGCAGTTTTGATTTGCATTTCCCTGATGATTAGTGGTGTTGATCATCTTTTCATGTGTCTGTTGACCATCTGTATGTCTTCTTTGATAAAATGTCTATTCAGGTCTTCTGCCCATTTTTAAAATTGGGTTGTTTTTTTTGATATTGAGTTGTCTGAGTTCTTTGTATGTTTTGGATATTTAGTCCTTATGAGATATATTGTTTGCAAATATCTACTCCTATTTAGTAGGCTGCCTTTTTATTTTGTTTAGTTTCCTTTGCTATGCAAAAGCTTTTTAGTTTGATGTCGTCCCATTTGTTTATTTTTGCTTTTGTTTTCCTTGCCTGAGGGGACATATTAAAAAAAATATTGCTAAGACTGATGTCAAAGAGTGCAGTGCCTATGTTTTCTTCTAGGAGTTTTATGGTTTCAGTTCTAACATTTAAGTCTTTAAACCATTTTGAGTTTATTTTTGTATATGGTATGAAAAAGTCCTCTTTGTCTCTTGTTACAGTTTTTGCTTAAAGTTTATTTTTTCTGATATAAGTATAGCTATCCCCACTTTCTTTTGGCTTTCATTTGTGTGGAATATCTTTTTCCATCCCTTTACTTTGTCATGTATTCAAATTTCACCCTCTTAAAATATGTTTAATTGGAATTATGATTGGCTAGATTTAACTAGAGCTTCCGGATTCTTTTCACTAATGCTGATATACTATTTTTTTTAGGTTTTTAACATTTCTATGTATTGCTAATTTTAAAAAATGTTAATTGAAGTATAGTTGATTTATAATGTTGTGTTAATTCCTTCTGTACAGCAAAGTAACTCAGTTATACATACATATATATATATATATTCTTTTTCATATTCTTTTCCATTATGGTTTGTCACAGGATACTGAATATAGTTCCCTGTGCTATACAATATGACCTTGTTGTTTATCCATTCTGTATATAATAGTTTGCATCTGCTAATACCAAACTCTCAATCCATCCCTCCCCTACCCTCCGCCCTCTTGGCAACCACAAGTCTGTTCTCTATGCCTGTGAATCTGTTTTTTTTTTCCTAGATATGTTGATTTGTATCATATTTTAGATTCCACATGTGAATGATATCATATGATATTTGTCTTTGTCTGACTTACTTCACTGAGTATGATAATCTCTAGGTCCATCCATGTTGCTGCAAAAGGTATTATTTCATTCTTTTTCTGTAAACCATATTTTAATTGAAGTATAGTTGATTTACAATGTTGTGTTAGTTTCAGGTGTACAGCAAAGTGATTCAGTTATACATCTATATTATATATAATCTATTCTTTTGCAGATTCTTTTCCATTATATGTTATTACAAGATATTGAATATAGTTTCCTGAGCTATACAAGAGGTCCTTGTTTCCCATCATTTTTATTTTTTTAAATTAATTTTTATTGGAGTATTGTTGATTTACAATGTTGTGTTAGTTTCTGCTGTACAGCAAAGTGAATCAGTTATACATATACCCACTCTTTTTTAGATTCTTTTCCCATATAGGACATTACAGAGTATTGAGTAGAGTTCCCTGTGCTATACAGTACATTCTTACTAGTTATCTAATTTTTATATAGTGGTGTGTGTATGTCAATCCCAATCTCCCAATTTATTTATCTCCCCTTCCCCCCTTGGTAACCATAAGTTTGTTTTCTACATCTGTGACTCTATTTCTGTTTTGTAAATAAGTTCATTTGTACCATTTTTTTAGATTCCACATGTAAGCGATATCATATGATATTTGTCTTTCTCTGTCTGACTTACTTCACTCAGTATGACAATCTCTAGGTCCATCCATGTTGCTGCAAATGGTATCATTTCATTATTTTTTATGGCTGAGTAATGTTCCATTGTATATATACACCACATTTTCTTTATCCATTCACCTCTCGATGGACATTTATGTTGTTTCCATGTCTTGGCTATTGTAAATAGTGCTGCTATGAACATGGGGGTGCACGTATCTTTTCAAATTAGAGTTTTGTCTAAGTATATGCCCAGGAGTGGGATTTCTGGATCATATGGCAATTCTATTTTTAGTTCTTTGAGGAACCTCCATACTGTTCTCCATAGTGACTGTACCAATTTACATTCCCAGCAACAGTGTAAGAGCGTTCCCTTTTCTCCACACCCTCTCCAATGCTGATATACTTAAAAAAATCCACAGTAGGAGCACCCTTAAAACAACTTGAGTCATGCAGTAATTAATCATCATACTAGAAAGTGGGTATTACCCTTATCTCTTTTCTAAAGTATATTATTCCTTCACATATTGGGAATTACTTATTGCTATGGTGTTCCCCCCAAATTCATAGTTGAAATCCCAGTGCCCAATGTGATGGGATTAGGAGGTGGGGGTCTTTGGGAGGTGCTTAGGTCAAGAAGACGGAGCCCTTATGAGATTAATGAGCTTCCAAAAGAGACCCCACAGAGATCCCTAGCCCTTTCCGCCATGTGAGGACACAGCGAGAAGTCTCTGTCTATGAACAAGGAAGCTCTCACTAAACACTGAATCTGCCATGATCCTGGACTTCCCAGCCTCCAGAACTATGAAAAATACATTTCTGTTGTTTATAAGCGCCCAAGAATGTGATATTTTGTTATAGCAGTTTGATTGGACTAACACACTTATTAAGTGAAATAATTTATGGTACACTGATAGTATTCTATAAATAAAAAGGAAAAGGTGTATATAGGATTTAATCTAATTGGGAAAAAGATACAGAATCCTGTGGAAAATTAGGTAACAGTTATTTCATAACTAAGAAAGCTAATGAACTTATAAGATGATAAGGAACTGAATATTGCCAGGTGAGAATTAGAAAATGAATGTTATTAGTTGAGGAAATGGAAGCAATGTAATGACTCTAATTGATTTCATTCATTCCCAGAACTAATGTAATTTTAAACACAAAGGCAGAGAGTGCTCTTGCCTACCTGATATTCTTTCTTGTCTTCTCTCTTAATGGTAGAACCTCAACATAGTTGAAACAGCAATGTGACCAGCTATAAAGAACATTTCAAAATTCCCTAGAAATACCTAGTGTGAATGGAAGTCCTTATATGGGAAACTATGTAAATTCTGTGACCTATTTATTTTCTTAAGCTTCGATCTTAAGAAGAGTCTAAATCCTAAACCAGGTAGAGCAAAAAAGGTTTCATCTCTCATGCCACATATCATCATGCTGTAATTACTTGTTTCAATGTCTGTCCTAAAATGTGTAAGCTCTCTGAGGACAGGGGCTGTGTACAGTGGACCTCAGAAGAGGCACAGAATAAATATTTGTTGCATGAATAAATGAATGAATGAAGCAATGGCCATCTGAACTTTGTGTTGGGAAGGATTCTGAGTTATTATTTTACTCAGGGGAAATAATTCCATTGCCAATTTTTTATGACTGTCATAGGCATGCCATAGGGGAGGTGACACACATATATTGGAGAAGTGTCATTTTCATTTCAGCTTTATGTTATAAACACAAATCACTAACTTTATACTCTTTTATTGGGAAGTTTGATTTTGTGTTGATGTAATAAACATTAAAGGAATAATCAGAACATTAAAGTGGGGAAACCAGTTTGTTTAGTTCAATCTCCTTCAAATTATAGATTTTGCAAGTTAAGTGCTTTATGGAAAGTCTCACAGTTTCCTGAAGTGATTTCTTGTATTTTTCCCCCACATGTTCCTGCCTCACCTTATTAACCACTTCATCTCCCCTAATTTAACCACCCATTACAGAGTGGTATGGCAACTATTCTAGCACAAGGAGAAGCGGAGAAAACAGAGTGTCAGAGGTTATTTTGAAATTTCATGAAAAGTCCTGAAACACTGAAACTCTGAAATTTTTGTTGCTCTCCTCTTTCCAATACCCTCTCACTCCAATTTTTGTAAAGTGAAATTAATAGTAAGTGCACAACGATGGAGACTCTGATACAGTTTTTCTTTTCAGTTTTTTAAAACTTTCTGAATCACACACCCTTAATTCTATCCACTTTTGATGAGAAGCATGTTTATTCAACATTCATTGTTGTTATACAAAATATTATAAAGTATCTACATTGTGGTTTATCCTTAGAAATCTTAATTCCATTTACTGTTATTTTATAATTTCTTTTGGAAGACCTTTCTTCCAGTAAACAGGATCTTTCTTTGCCCTACAAACTGCTGAAAGACTAGAAAGGAAGTGTGGGCTGAGAGAAGCTCAGGTTTTTTTTCTTTTTCTTTTTTTTTAATGGAAGTATAGTTGATTGACAATGTTGTGTTAGTTTCCGGTGTACAGCAAAGTGATTCAGTTATACATATATCTATTCCTCTTCAGATTCTTTTCCCATTTAGGTTATTGCAGAATATTGAGTAGAGTTCCCTGTGCTATATAACAGGTCCTTGTTGTTTATATATTTTATATATAGTAGTGTGTATGTTAATGCCAATCTCCTAACTTAACCCCCCCGCCCCTGCAAGAAAAGGTCAGTTTTACCTAAGACGGCACCATGTGTCAGTGAGGGAGGGGCTGACAATGAGAAAGAGGCAAACGGCAAAGGAGATATAGCACCCAGAATATGGTTTCCAGAATAGGCAAGAGATGCCCACACACTTGCAAAACCCCACACTATTTCTTAGATTACCTATGGCACTGCTATTATATGAGCATGGCTAGCTACACGTGAAATGTCTCAGCTTCATGTGCAATGTGAAACAATAGGAGAAAATGCTAACACTATTTTCCAGCATTTTTGTGTTTTAGATATTATTTTGTTCAAATAGAAATGCAGTGTTTATTAATAGCCTCAGACTTTGGTCATGATTTAGGATAGAGTTATAATAAAAATAAAATACGGTTGACTTGAGACACTTGTACATTATCCTATTAAATTGCCTCAGTGACAGGACATTCAATAGTGGATTATTCCTTTTAACAGTGGTTAGTGAATTCTGTCAGATTGGGACAATGCACTGAGGGAAGGTAAGTTTTGCCTTATCTAAGAGACAGACTGGGACAGTCACATATTGAAACTTTTTCACTGGGGAACTTGGTAAAAACACAGAGGCATGGGCCTTATTCTACCTTCGTGACTCTGGGCCTTTCTGTTCTTTATGAGTTCTCCAGATATATATTCATCAGATTTTTACGTGCACATAAATTACTTGGGGATCTTGTTAAAATGCAGCTTCTGATTCAGTAGACTTGAGGCTGGGCCTGAGAGTCTGTATTTCTAACAAGTTCCCAGGTGTTGTGATGCTTCCGGTCTATGGAGAACATTTTGAGGAGCAAAACTAAGACAGTGATTCTCAAACACCGCATTGGAATCACCTGGGGATAGTAAAAATTACCATCTAGTGCCCACCCCCAGATATCTTGATTTGGTGACTAGAGAGATGGAGAGATGCTAAGGTACTAAGGGTTCTTAAAATCTTCCTTGGGATTCAGCCAAATCTGAGAACCACTGTGGTAAGCGACAAACTCTAGGGCACCTGGTGTCTTTGGCTACCCACCCTCTTGACACTTAGGTTCTAAACCCCTTTTTGGAGAGTGATCTATGTTCCCATCTCCACCTGGAAACAGATCTATTCCATTTGAAAGCAAGTTGGAGACATGGTTCCGCTACTACAAAAAACCTTATTATGATCCCACTCCTGGGCATATACCCAGACAAAACTATAATTCGAAAAGATACATGCACCCCTATGTTCATAGCAGCACTATGTACAATAGCCAAGACATGGAAGCAACCTAAATGTCCATCCACAGAGGAATGGATAAAGATGTAGTACCTGTATACAATGGAATACTATTCAGCCATAAAAAAGAACGAAATAATGCCACTTGCAGCAACATGGATGGAACTAGAGATTATCATCTGAGTGAAGTAAGTCAGAAAGAGAAAGACAAATACCATATGATATCACTTATATGTGGAATCTAAAATACAACACAAATGAACATATCTATGAAACAGAAACAGACACAGATTTGTTGCCAAGGGGAAGGGGGTGGTAGAGGAGGGAAGTACTGGGAGTTTGGGATTAGTAGATGCAAACTATTATATACAGAATGGATAAACAACAAGGTCCTACTGTATAACACAGGGAACTATATTCAGTATCCTGTGATAAACCATAGTGGAAAAGAATGTGAAGAAGAATATATATAACTGTCACTTTGCTGTAAGTAGAAATTAACAACATTGTAAATGTTGCAATGTAACAACATTGTAAATCAACTATACTTTAATAAAATTAAAAAAAAAACCTTATCATGTATCTCCTAGGAAAAAAAGACATTCTCTTACACAACCTCAGCACAATGATCAAAATCAGAAAATTTTACATTGATACAATGCTATTACTTCATCTACAATTTATATTCAAATTTTGATTAGTACAATAATGTTTTTTATAGCTATATTTTTTTCTCAGGTTCATAATCAATCTAGAATTACTCTGTTAGTTTGTTCCTCAGGATTCAGTTTGATTCTAATCCTTTGCTACTATAATGCCAGGGCAGGATGGCTGAGTTCACTTCCCAAAGTGGCAAAAGACAAAGTTAACTTTTTTTTTTTGCCTTTTAAAATATAGCTTTATCTGTGTTATTCTGTCCACTTGCTATCAAGGCCTTCACACATTACAGAGGGCACAAATAAATTTTCTTTAACTTCTATTGCAGCCCACATTTCCTCCTGTAATGAGTGTTTTGGGTTGCAGACATGACTCTTCAGCCAGTGCCGAAATAGACGGGTCTCACTTATTTGCTTCTCTAATAGCCCATCTTAAAAAAAGATGCCAAAAGCATGATCCATAAAAGGAAATATTGATAAAGTATACCTCATCGAAATAAAAAACTTTTGCCCTGTGAAAGATCCTGTTAAAAGGATAAAAAGACAAGCTACTGCCTGGGAGAAAAATGTTTGCAAACCACTCATGATAGGGTGAATAATGGCTGCTTAAAACTATCAAGTCCTGACCTCTGGAACTTGTAAATGTTATTTTATTTGGAAAAAGGGTCTTTGTAGATGTAATTAAGCCTAAGATTTTGAGATAAGATTATTTGAGGTTATCCAAGTGGGCCCTAAATGCTATCACAAGTGTCCTTGTAAGGAAGAGGCAGAGGGAAATTGGACAAGTACACAGAGAAGAGAAGTCAGTGCGATGGAGGCAGAGACTGGAGTGATGCAGCCACCAGGCAAACAGACAGAGGAGAAGGTGATGTGAAGACAGAGAAGAGAGAGGGCAGTGGCCACAAGCCCAGGAATGCTGACAGCCACTAGAAGCTGCAAGAGGCAAAGGACGGCTTTTCTTCCAGAGGAAGTGGAACCCTGCTGATACCTTTATTTTGAACTTCTAGTCTCTAGAATGGTGAGAGAATAAATTTCCATTGTTTTAAGACACACAGTTTGTGGTAATTTGTTCCAGCAGCGCTGGGAAACTAATACAACACCTATCCAAAAAGGACTAGTATTTTAAACAAATAAAGAACATCACAAACTCAACAGTAACATATAATCCAATTAGAAAATGAGCAAAAAGCAGGCACAGACATTTCACTGATGAGGATAAACAGGTGGCAGAGAAGCACAGGAAAAAAACGTTTAACAGGACTAGCCATCAAGGAAATGCAAATTAAAACCACAATGAGATCTCACTACACACCTATCAGAATGACTAACACAATAAATACTAACACCAAATTCTGATGAGCATGTGGAAAAACTGGGTCACTCGTACATTGCTGGTGGGAATGTAAAATGATACAGCTACTCTGGAAAACAGGCAGTTTCTTAAAAAACTGTATACCAGATTACCATATAATCCAGCTACTGCCCTATTGGGCATTCCCCCACCACCACCCCGTCCCGCTCCACAGAGAAATAAAAACTTATTTTGATGCAAAAACTTGTACATGAATGTTCCTAGAAGCTTTATTTCTAACAGCCCCAAACAGGAACCATCCCAGATGTCTTTCATGAGGTGAATGGTTAAAGAAATTATGGTGCATCCAAACCAAAGGTAACAAATAGAAAGAAATGAACTATTGATACATGCAACAGTTTGGAGGAATCTCCAAGAAATTTTGTTGAGCAAAAAAAGTCAATCCCAAAAGGTTACACTGTGTATGATTTCATTTATGTAACATTTTCTAAATAACAAACTATTAGAAATAGAGGGCAGATTAATAATTGCCACTGAATAGAAATGAGGATAGGAAGGGGTGGGAAAATGTGGATATGGTTATAAAAGCACAGCATGAAGGGCCCTCATGATTTGCCTTTTTGCTAACATTTAAAAAATAAATAATAACTTTATTGAGTTATAATTCACATACCATACAATTCACCCATTTGAAGTGTATACAAATCAATGGTTTTTAGTATATTCACAAATATTTGCAACCATCCTCACAATCAGTTTTAGAGCATTTTCATCACTCTAAAAGGAACCCCCATAACTTCTAGAAGTCATTCCCTACTTCTCTCCAACTCCCCCCCACAGCCCTAGGCAAACACTAATCGATTTTCTGTCTCTACAGATTTGCCAATTTTGTATATTGCATATAAACGAAATCATGAAATATGTGATTTTTTGTGACTAGCTTCTTCCACTTAGTACAGTAATTTCAAGGTTCATCTATGATGTAGCATATGTATGCATAACTTATTTCTTTTTATTGCCAAGTAATATGTCATTGTATGGCTATGCCACATTTTATTTATCCATTCATATGTTGGTAAACATATAGGTTCTTTCTGATTTTTGGCCATTATGAAAAATTCTGCTATAAACATTTTTTTGTGTGTGAGCATATGTTTTCATTTCTCTTGGATATATCTCTAAGAGTAGAATTGCTAAGTCATATGGTAATTCCACGTATAACCATTTGAGAACTGCCAGAGTGCTTTTCAAAGCAGCTGCCTGATTTTACATTCCTATTAGCAGAATGTGAGGGTTCAAATGTCTCTACATTTTCACCAACACTTACTATCCTTCTTTTTGATTCTAGCCATCCTATGGGTGTAAAGTTGTGTTTCACTATAGTTTTGATATGCATTTCTCTGATGTGCTAATGATACTGAGCAATTTTTCATGTTTTTGGGCCATTTGTACCTCTTCCTTGGAAAAATGTCTATTGAGATAATTTGCCCATTTAAAAAAATGGTTTTTTTCTATTATTTACTTATAGGAGTTCTTTAAGGTCTTTATATATTTTAGACAAGCAATTCTTATCACTGTTGGTGGGAACGTAAATTGATACAGCCACTATGGAGAACAGTACGGAGGTTCCTTAAAAAACTAAAAATAGAACTACCATACGACCCAGCAATCCCACTACTGGGCATATACCCTAAGAAAACCATAATTCAAAAGAGTCATGTACCACAATGTTCATTGCAGCACTATTTACAATAGCCAGGACATGGAAGCAACCTAAGTGTCCATCAACAGATGAATGGATAAAGAAGATGTGGCACATATATACAATGGAATATTACTCAGCCATAAAAAGAAACGAAACTGAGTTATTTGTAGTGAGGTGGACGGACCTAGAGTCTGTCATACAGAATGAAGTTAAGTCAGAAAGAGAAAAACAAATACCGTACGCTAACACATATATGTGGAATCTAAAAAAAAAAATAGTTTGAAGAACATAGGGGCAGAACAGGAATAAAGACACAGACGTAGAGAATGGACACGAGGACAAAGAGAGGGGGAAGGGTAAGCTGGGACGAAGTGAGAGAGTGTCATGGACATATATACACTACCAAATGTAAAATAGATAGCTAGTGGGAAGCAGCCGCATAGCACAGGGAGATCAACTCGGTGCTTTGTGACCACCTAGAGGGGTGGGGTAGGCAGGGCAGGTGGGAGACGCAAGAGGGAGGGGATATGTGGATATATGTATACGTATATCTGACTCACTATGTTATACAGCAGAAACTAACACACCATTGCAAAGCAATTATACTCCAATAAAGATGTTAAAAAAAACCCATAAAAAATAAAAAAATAAAATAAAAAACTCTTATCAGATATATGAGTTGTAAAAATTTTCTCCCATTCAGTAAGTTGTCTTTTCACTTTCTTAACACTGTACACTGAAGCACAAAGGTTTTAAATTTTTATAAAGTCTTATTTATTTATTGCTATTGCTTGCACTTTGGGTGTCATATCTAAGAAACCATTGCCTAGTCCCAGGTCACAAAGATTTACACCTTTGTTTTCTTCTAAGAGTTCTATAGTTCTAGCTTTTATGATTTATCTTGAATGTGGTGGTGGATATGTAAACCTACACAGGTAATAATATAGAACTTCATACATACACACACTCAACAGATGAGTAGTACAAGAAAAATGAGGAAATCTTATTAAGATTGATGGATTGTATCAATGTCAATATCCTGGATGTGATATACTACAGTTTTGCAAAATGTTATCATTGGGATAAACTGGCCAAAGTGTACAAGGTATCTCCGTATAATTTCTTACGACTACATGTGAATCTAAAATTATCTCAATAAAATTTCAATTAAGAATAATCATAGGGCTTCCCGCCTGCCGATGCAGGGGACACAGGTTCGTGCCCCGGTCCGGGAAGATCCCACATGCAGCGGAGCGTCTGGGCCCGTGAGCCATGGCCGCTGAGCCTGCGCGTCCGGAGCCTGTGCTCCGCAACGGGAGAGGCCACAACAGTGAGAGGCCCGCGTACCGCAAAAAAAAACAACAACAACAACAACAAAAATAATCATAGAAGTTGCTACTTTTTCATTTCTTGCCCAGTTAATGGTAGTCAACTTTTAATTTTCTTTTCTTTTTGCATCTAAAAGAAGGGCAACATAATAGCAATTATTGCCAGGTGAATTAACAGCATTTATGTGGGTATAGTTAATTCTTGTCTTTAAAAATAAGCAGTAGGCATGTAAGAGTTTTAGTGTAATTTTACATACATTCCTTATTTCAATATGTAGTATTGATTTTGATTTCCACCAAATGCTTAATCATAAGGGCATAGGTAAGTGAAAATTCAGTGAGTAGAAATAATTTTAGGGGGGCAATACTTTTAAAAATGTGTCTATCTACACGTTGGAATATAGTCTACTTAACACATAATAAGTAAATAAAAGCACAGGTTATCTAACCACTTCTTGAAATTTTAAATTCAGATCTTGTCTAAACAATTTTATTTTTGCTAAGCTTTAATCTTTTTTCTTTTAAAAGGACAACTGTTGTTAATAGGCAATTAGCTGCTTTCTTGAATATAATGAGAAAACCTTCACAAACCATATTAATGCAAATTACTATAATAAGTACAAGGCAAAAGGGCATAGTAATCCTTTGTGGCTTTATTCTTCTTTGGAAGAGGTCAGGAGAATATTGGCTTGAATTCTGTCATCCTATCTACTTACTTTACTGTGTTCTTAAAAACACTATTCATAAAACTTCTTAGGTGACAAGTTAAGTTGAGCATTCAATGGAATGTTAATAGCAAATTATTTGCAAATGTCTAGCTTAAGGTTTTTTTAATATGAATTAGAATTTACCATGGAATATAAGGCTTCTTTGTTTTTCAAGAGTTTTCTCTTAGTTTTCTTTAATACTAGTCTCTGGCATTATAAAACATTGTTTTTTGCATTTTGACAATTTCTAAATACAGATTGAGTTAAAAGATTGTTCCAAAATCTGCTGCTTCATCAAAAGGCATTAAAACATTTCTTATGGCAGGAAAAGAGCCTATTAGTCTTTTAGTTGCTTGTGTCTGATATTAACAGGTAAGAAGAAACCAGGTAGGAAATGACTAACATACTGGAAATATTTGCACATACCAAAATACCACGACTTCATTTTCTTTGTATCTGAGCGGTCCTGGTAGGATCCTTGTGCTTCTCAGCAGGTGTGTGGTGTGCTCTATAGATTGGCATCAGTGATCTATCTGGCCATTATACTCTGCCATCTTCTTCTTGAGGATGTAGGGGATTATGCTGTCTATGGAAACATTGCCAATGAGATCAGTAAAAAAAAGTTCTTCGGTTATGTTAGAGCTCATCAGCCTGAGGGCCAGCAGGCGGTTGAGAATCTGGACCAATCAGTAGGTGTCTTCTGAGTAGGTTTTCTGAAAATAATCCTGCAACTCCATCTGTGCCTTTCTTGGAATTTTAAAATCTGGCTTGTGCTGGCCAAACCTGGATGATGGGGGGTAAAGAAAACTACAGCTTTTACACAACTCCTGAAGCTTCCAGATGTGCTCCACGACTTGCTTTATCTGCTTGCCAGAAAGTTTATCTTCCTGGATATCTTCTGCAGCTGATTGACTATGGCCACAAGGTAATGGAAAGACTCATGATCTGGGCCAGTCCAAGGGTGAAGAGCTCATTTCAGCAGGCTTGCAACAGGCTGGTTTTGCAGTCCTTCCCAAGTACCTGAAGGGCTGGGGTTGACCTGGCCCAGTGCATGGAGAGGAAAAGCAGGCAGAACGTAGACTTGCAGAGGTAGTACACGTTGAGGTACTCTAGAATTGGGCTGGTCATGTGATGTGAGTGTTTAAAAGGAGGAGGGCTTGGACCTGAATGATGAGTGTGGACTGGTCTCTACTGATGACATAGATGTTCCCTCCTCCACTGGTGTCTATCGCACCTGCCAGGCTTGGAGGCAAGGAGCTGTCTGTCGTATTAAGTGCTTTAGCGAAGGTATTACATGCCCGAGTAATCTCACTTGCAGATTGGTCCTCCTACTGTATTTCTGAAGCATCACCACTGTTAAGGGATTCACTTAGGTTGACAAAGGCGGTTACTCCATTTGCCAGTGTGCCAAGAGCTGCTTGTTTCAGCCTCGGAATCCGTGGTCAGGAGAAGGGTACCATCCTCATGTATGAAAGGCTGCATCCAGTTCACAAGCATCCCGGATCAAGACCTATTTGTCTTCATCTACTTTGTCTGCCACAAATGTGGGAGTGGCTATCAGAGGATTTCTGGATCCTTCTGGATAAAGATTTTTCTCAGTTGAAGCAGCACAATTGCTTGTTTTTTCCCTTTGCACTTCAAAGGGCTTCTGTTCACTAATCCCAAACTCCTAATTTATCCCTCCCCCGATCCTTCCCCTTTTGGTAGGTTTGTTTTCTATGTCTGTGAGTCTGGGAACTTTGATCTTGTACATCTGTGGAGAAATGTTCACGGAGGATGCTTGTGGTTCATTACCTATACGTGGGCAGACTGCTGAAGTGTGATTTCTTGCACATAGCTTTCTTCCTCGTCAAATTCCACGTGTAAAACAGAGTACTCAGTAATGTTGTCTACACAGTAGATTTGTGACAGAGTTTTGGGGGCACTTGGGCTGTTGGTAGGTACCTTCATTAAATGGCTCTTAGTGTTTGAGGGCCATTGCTCTGGGGAGACATGGCACAATGTTATTCAAGAACCTTATTTCAGGGGCTTCCCTGGTGGCGCAGTGGTTGAGAGTCTGCCTGCCGATGCAGGGGACACGGGTTCGTGCCCCAGTCCGGGAGGATCCCACATGCCACGGAGCAGCTGGGCCCGTGAGCCATGTCCGCTGAGCCTGCGCATCCGGAGCCTGTGTTCCGCAACGGGAGAGGCCAAAACAGTGAGAGGCCCGCGTACCGCAAAAAAAAAAAAAAGGAGAACCTTATTTCAGAATTACATAAACCCTCACTATAACTTGTATTACACACTAATGAAATACAAATACTCAAATAAAACATAATCTATGTTGATATGCATTTTGTGGTCTGTGTGTGTAGTTAAAGTGATTGTGTATTAATCCTTCACATGCTATTCTGAAGTCAGTGCACAGTCCCCATCCCTCTGAATTTTGGGACGGCAGGCTTTCCTTTCATGAGTCAGCTGGTCAAGAAAGGTCAGAAGAGCTGAAGTAAGGAGACAGCGAGGGATTATTCTATGACACTAATGACTCGACTGTATCTTTTTTTTTAATTTATTTTTTAGTTATTAATTTTTGGCTGCATTGGGTCTTTGTTGCTGTGGGTGGACTTTCTCTAGTTGTGGCAAGCAGGGGCTACCCTTCGTTGCGGTGCACGGGCTTCTCATTGCGGTGGCTTCTCTTGTTGCGGAGCACGAGCTCTAGGTGAGCAGGCTTCAGTAGTTGTGGCTCGCGGGCTCAGTAGTTGTGGCTCGCGGGCTCTAGAGCGCAGGCTCAGTAGTTGTGGCGCACGGGCTTAGCTGCTCCGCGGCATGTGGGATCTTCCCGGACCAGGGCTTGAACCAGTGTCCCCTGCATTGGCAGGCAGATTCTTAACCACTGTGCCACCAGGGAAGCCCTCGACTGTATCAGTTTACCATTCTTTGGGGATCCGAAAGAGGAGGGGGTAGAAGGAAGGTCTCAGGAAGAACAACTTTTTGCAGTTAAAACTATTACCACTTCTTCCTACATGATATTCCAAATCCTGACTACTCTGAGGATGTCACCCTATTTTGAAACTAACAGGGAAGGGAGAACCAGAAATGTGGAAAAGGATTAGAACATGACTTTAAGTGTCTTATAGGAAAGCATTTCTATTTTATTTCTTGAGAAAATGTAAACATTATCTTAAATAAAATAATTTAAACCTTTCAAACAGTTGGAAATAGATGTTAAATGTATTTGTTAAATTGCTTATGATTCATTAATTCTCAAAAATTAAATGTTAACCCATAAAAAGTTTTAAAACTTTTAAAAGTTTTAAATCTAATGTTTTAAGAGAGGGGTTGGTTTTATGATCTGGAAACTTAATTTAATTTTTTATGGATGAAAAGTTCACTGAAGGTTTTCCTCTGGAACAGTTTCATAAAGAAGAGGACAGCACAACTATCTACAACTATTAATAGTCTCATATTGAAAAAGTTATTAGTATTTTAATAAAATCGATACATTGTTTTGTGCTAATAATAACTAGAATACTTTAAAACTAGTTAAAGTTATTAGTAATTTAATAAAATCAATACATTGTATTGTACTAATAATAACTGGAAACTTTAAAACTAGTTTCTATTTTTCGTGTCATCTTTTCAAATGATTTTTTGTTCTGTTTGGTTTGTATTAAATTTTTAACGTTTCTTGCTTTGAAACAATTTCAGATTTACAGAAAATTCACAAAAGTAGTGCAAAGATCTATAGAGCTCTGTATATCCTTCAGCCAGATTTTCAAAATGTTGATATTGTTCATATTTGCATTCTTTTACTCTCTGTCTCTCTACATGCACACAAACACACACACACATACACACACACAAATACATACACATACATTGATTGTGGGTTTTAGTTTTTCCTGAGCTACTTGAAAATAAGTTGCATACATGATGCCCTGTAACCCTTAATATTTAGAGTGTATTTACAATGCAAAAATCAAAATTATGAAATTGACATTCCTCTAACATGACCATATAATCCACACATCCCACTCAAAGTTCGCCTATTTTCTCCAAAATTTCCTTTATGAGATCAAGATCCAGCCCTGGATCATGCATTGCATTTAGTTGTCACTCCAACTTGGAACAGTTTCTAAATCTTTGTCTTTCATGAATCTAACATTTTTTTAAAAATTTTAATTTTCTATTTTGTTATTATAAAAAGTACTTTTCAGGCTTCCCTGGTGGCACAGTGGTTAAGAATCCGCCTGCCAATGCAGGGGACACGGGTTCCAGCCCTGGTCTGGGAAGATCCCACATGCCACGGAGCAGCTAAGCCTGTGCACCACAACTACTGAACCTGTGCTCTAGAGCCTGTGAGCCACAAGTACTGAGCCTGCATGCTGCAACTAATGAAGTCCACACGTCTAGAGCCCATGCTCCACAACAAGAGAAGCCACCACAATGAGAAGCCTGAGCACCGCAACAAAGAGTAGCCCCTGCTTGCTGCAACTACAGAAAGCCCATGCACAGCAACAAAGATCCAGCGGCAGCCAAAATAATAATAATAAATAAATAAATAAATAAATAAAATTTAAAAAAAGTTCTTTTCCCTATATTGTTTGTCCAAAATATATATTTTTTCACATCTTTATTGGAGTATAAATGCATTACAATGTTGTGTTAGTTTCTGCTGTACAACAAAGTGAATCAGCTATATGTATACATATATCCCCATATCCCCTCGCTCCTGTGTCTCCCTCCCACCCTCCCTATCCCACTCCTCTAGGTGGTCACAAAGCACTGAGCTGATCTCCCTGTGCTTTGCAGCAGCTTCCCACTAGCCATCCATTTTACATTTGGTAGTGTATATACATCAATGCTACTCTCTTACTTCATCCCAGCTTCCCCTTTCCCCCCACCCTCATGCCCTCAAGTCTGTTCTCTACGTCTGTGTCTTTATTCCTGCCCTGCCACTAGGTTCATCAGTACTGCTTTTTAAAATTTCATACATATGCGTTAGCATATGGTATTTGTTTTTCTCTTTCTGACTTACTTCACTCTGTATGACAGACTCTAGGTCCATCAAACTCACTGCGAATGACTCAATTTTGTTCCTTTTTATGGCTGAGTAATATTCCACTGTATATATGTGGCACATCTTCTTTATCCAATCATCTGTTGATGGACATTTAGGTTGCTTCCATGTCTTGGCTATTGTAAATACAGCTGCAATGAACATTGTGGTACATGGCTCTTTTTGAATTATGGTTTTCTCAGGGTATATGCCCAGTAGTGGGATTGCTGGGTTGTATGGTAGTTCTATTTTTACTTTTTAAGGAACCTCCGTACTGTTCTCCATAGTGGCTGTATCAATTTACATTCCCTCCAACAGTGCAGGAGGGTTCCTTTTTCTCCACACCTTCTCCAGCATTTATTGTTTGTAGATTTTTTGATGATAGCCATTCTGACCCATGTGAGGCGATACCTCATTGTGGTTTTGGTTTGCATTTCTCTGATGATTAGTGATGTTGAGCATCTTTTCATGCATTTGTTGGCCAACTGTATGTCTTCTTTGGAGAAACGTCTATATAGGTCTTCTGCCCATTTTTGGACTGGGTTGTTTGTTTTTGTGATATTGAGCTGCATGAGCTGCTTGTATATTTTAGAGATTAATCCTCTGCCAGTTGCTTCATTTACAAATATTTTCTTCTATTCTCAGGGTTGTCTTTTTGTCTTGTTTATGGTTTCCTTTGCTGTGTAAAAGCTTTTAAGTTTCATTCGGTCCCATTTGTTTATTTTCGTTTTTATTTCCCTTACTCTGGGAGGTGGGTCAAAAAGGATCTTGCTGTGATTTATGTCATAGAGTGTTCTGCCTATGTTTTCCTCTAAGAGTTTTATAGGGTCTGGCCTTACATTTAGGTCTTTAATCTATTTTGAGTTTATTTTGGTGTATGGTGTTAGGAAGTGTTTTAATTTCATTCTTTTACATGTAGCTGGACCATAACATTTTTGAAGAGTAAATACCAGTTACATTAGAGACTCTTTCTTCATTTGGAGTTGCCTGATGTTTCTTCATAATTTATGCATTTTGGGCAAGAATTGTCTTATCTGTTTACATTTGTATTTTTGTATATGTTACATAAGATAGATAATTTGTCAGTAGTGTAGAACATGTGTATAATTTATAAACAAATAAAAGGAGCTACATGCTTAAACATTTTTTTACTGATGGTGATACATGGAGATAAAGGCTTGGAGGCTGCTATACTAAGTGTTAAGGAGGATAACCAGACACAGTCTAGGAGCTGGAGCCTAGAAAGAAGAGAATGGGCATTTCAACTGGGGAATTGTGGGAGCCCAGGAGCTTTGAGCTGCTGAATTATCCTGGTTCTGAATATGTATGCAATTTAAGCCTCGCATCATTGCATGATCAGATACTTTAATTAAAAAACCTGGTTTAACATTTTGTGATGTAGAAATTCAAAAGCCTATGTTTTCAATTTATTTAGATACTTGATTTTATTGGCTGTCATGGTTGAAAAAGTTCTTCCAACAATAGGTTAATCCAAATGGAAAAAGCATATCTTTGACTATGCTTTCCAAATTGTAATTGTCATTGTTTAAAGCTAATTCAAAATTACTTAAATATTATTGTTAAAAAATAACTAGGAAATTTTTATCTAGTGAAGGTTTATAATTTTAAAAGTTTTAACATCTAGGTCTTTTTTTTTTTTTTAAAAAATTGAAGTGTAGTTGCTGTACAATATTATATGTTATAAGTGTACAATATAGTGATTCACAATTTTTAAAGGTTGTACTCTATTTACAGTTATTATAAAATATTGGCTATATTCTTTGTGTTTTACAATATGTCCTTGTAGCTTATTTTATACCTAATAGTTTGCACCTATTAATCTCCTACCCTTATATTGTCCCTCCCCCTTCCCTCTCCCCACTGATAATCACTGGTTTGGTCTCTATATCTGTGAGTCTGCTTCTTTTCTGTTATATTTACTAGTTTGTTGTATTTTTTAGATTCCACATATGTGTGATATCATACAGTATTTGTCTTTCTCTGTGTGACTTATTTCACTTAGCATAGTGCCCTCCAAGTCCATCCATGTTGCTGCAAATGGCAAAAATTCATTCTTTTTTATGGCTGAGTAGTATTCCACTATATATATGTATCACATTATCTTTGTCCATTCATCTGTTGATGGACATTTAGGTTGCTCCCATACCTTGTCAACTGTAAATAATGCTGCTCTGAACACTGAGGTGTATGTATCTTTTTGAAAGAGTTTAACATCTAGGTTTAACATGCACTGAAACTATTGAAGCTTTTTCACAAGTTGAAACAATTTTCCAGGTTTCTTAAGTGTGCATGCATTAGAGTTTTTTAGGCTACATAAGTTCTGGAAACAACATGTAAAAAAAAATGGTTCAGATGAACCTAGGGGAGGACAGGAATAAAGACACAGATGTAGAGAATGGACTTGAGGACATGGGGAGGGGGAAGGGTAAGCTGGGACGAAGTGAGAGAGTAGCACTGACATATATACACTACCAAATGTAAAATAGATAGCTAGTGGGAAGCAGCTGCATAGCATAGAGAGATCAGCTCAGTGCTTTGTGACCACCTAGAGGGGTGGGATCAGCTCAGTGCTTTGTGACCACCTAGAGGGGTGGGAGGGAGACACAAGAGGGAGGGGATATGGGGATATATGGATACGAATAGCTGATTCACTTTGTTATACAGCAGAAACTAACACACCATTGTAAAGCAATTATACTCCAATAAAGATGTTAAAAAAAAAGTAGCTATGTTTTCGTCTATTGTTAGACTGAATTTTTTGTGGTGTGTCACATCCTTGTGTCTTCTAGTTGTCACTATAGCCAAGGTCAGCACATTTGGATCTCTTGATTTCTTTGTAAGAGGCAAATGAAGAACTATTCTTTCAGTTGGCCAGTTCTTTCAGGCACTTTGCCACAGTCTCTCTTTCAATCCTCTGCATGGTGGCTTTGGTGGACGCCGTGGGGCACTTCCCCCAGCCCTTCATGTCATGTTGATGGCTGGCAGGTCATCCTCTAGGTACAGCTCTCAGTGGAAGAAAGATGCCTCACCCAA
This sequence comes from Lagenorhynchus albirostris, assembly GCF_949774975.1. Lineage (NCBI taxonomy): Eukaryota > Metazoa > Chordata > Mammalia > Artiodactyla > Delphinidae > Lagenorhynchus > Lagenorhynchus albirostris. The sequence continues at coordinate 7,391,509 of NC_083099.1, read as the reverse complement.
GGTCACATCCCCTCCCAGGGGCAGCTCTCATTCAATAACAGGTCGGGTCTGGATTAAGGGCTGAGCCAGCTTGTGGCGAGATGGGACCACATTGAGGGGCCATCCCAGCTCCAGAGCTACACAGGGGATTGGTTGAGGACCTTGTGGGAACTTCATCTCAGTTCAATTTCTCCTTCTGCCTAATCCTGCCTCCTTCACTTCCCCACAGTTGGTCCTAAGGGCATTCTCCAATAAAATTTCTATGTGATATTCTTTCTCAGAATCTGCTTCTCAGGGAAACTGATCTAAGAAAGTTACCCTCTCTACAAGAATGCAAAGAGTCCCTACATTTTAAAATGTCTTGTTTTTATAAGTCTAACCTCACCCACGACATCCTGTAGCACTTTGCTGTCTTATGGCTTCACCATCTTTGCTGCCAATAGCTTGCCTGTGAATGATAGAGGGAATGCATTTCATGTGGGGTACTTTATCTGTACCTTTGCTTGGGAATTTCTAAAATTCCAATTCAAGTAGTTTCCTGCTCTTTTCCATGTATTGTAATCTTTCTAAGAGAAGATATTTATAACTGAGGGAAAATATTATTTCGTCCTCTATTGTCGTGTCCCACAAAAAACAGTTCTTCGTGTATTTTGTTATTGGAAACAGAATCCAGAAAATACCATAAGCTGAAATGTGTTAGAAACATCAGTGCTTCATCCAAATATATAGCAAACCTTCAACACTATGTAATTTGTTCCAACATTTGTTTCTTTACTCTTCTGTAATGCTTTCCATGTATCATCCAACAATATTTGGCTGACAAAGATATACATTTTGGGTTTCACCATATGCTTTTTTTGGTATTATTTCAGCCTTTAACTGTGACAGAACAAGTGTTTCCCCAATGAACATGGCTCTGATTTGTAAAATACCTTTGCTTTAAAATGAGAAACCTCAAAAGAAACTTCTAAATATTTATTACCACATTTCATGACACTTTGTAAAATTCCATATGTAGTGTTGCATGATTTTATAAATCCCTGAAAAATCGTAATGGTTTTTCTTCAGGTTTGAGGTGCATCATTTTAACACAGCCTATTAATGTTTATGGCATCATGCTACCACTTGCTATGTCTATTTCTGGAAATATGGCAAACCAGATTACCCAGAAAGCTTCCTGCTAGAAAACACTTGCACATGTTAGAGGAAATATAAAAAGATATCATTTTAAAATGTGTAACTGAGCCAGAAAACATGTAAGGACATTTCCAATGGGCTAAAAATGAAGTATAAACTGAACTCCAGAGCCAAACCACACTGGAAGCCTGGGAATGGGATCAGGAGACAGTAACATGGAATCCTTGTCTCAGTCACATAGAGGTTCTTCTTAGGACCTACACAAGCATAGGTGATAATGACTTGGGAATTCTATGAGTTTAAAGGTTGCATTTGAGACCCCCATGGAAAGCTGGGGCCTTTTTTTTTTTAAATAAATTTATTTATTTATTTTTTGGCTGTGTTGGGTCTTCGTTTCTGTGTGAGGGCTTTCTCTAGTTGTGGCAAGCGGGGGTCACTCTTCATCGTGGTGTGCGGGCCTCTCACTATCGCAGCCTCTCTTGTTGCGGAGCACAGGCTCCAGACGCGCAGGCTCAGTAGTTGTGGCTCACGGGCCTAGTTGCTCCGCGTCATGTGGGATCTTCCCAGACCAGGGCTCGAACCCGTGTCCCCTGCATTGGCAGGCAGATTCTCAACCACTGTGCCACCAGGGAAGCCCAGAAAGCTGGGGCCTTTGAAGATGCACACTAGAAAACTTATCCAGTGGTGCAGAATGGTGTCTGAAGGACATTTGTATGTCTTCATTTAGATTTTAGATAGAAAAAGTCTTTCCTGAAAATTCACAACTATATCCCTATCCTCACCCAGAGTTGGGATTGAAATCTTTCTAGCTGTATGGTTCTGGAAACTTCAAGTCAATAAATTAACGTTAAAGAGCTCCGAGCCTGTGAAAGAGGTAGGCTTTTGGCAAAGTAAATGTAAAACCTCTCAGGAGGAGTACCCTCCATCCAGATAGCATGAGATACCCACCAAGAGAGTCCAAAAGAGTCCTGAAGAGCTCACAATACAAAATTACAAAGCACATAAGGAAACCCGGTACCACCACTGTGATTCAGCATGGTCAATAAGCAGCAGTGATGTATTCTCAAGAGCAAGAGTAAGGATTAAATAAGGATGCCTAAAATAGTGAGCTTCAAGGACGGCTCCTAGAGCTTTAGGAAGGTTGGAGCTGAGACTTATTGAGATGGGAAAGACTTAAGGAGGAAAGGAGATTTTTTTTGGTAGGGGTGGGGGTAGAAATCAGGAGTTTGGATTTTTACATCATAGTTTTGAGATATCTATTAGCTATCCAAGAAATGAGACTTTTACGGGCAGCTAGATCTATCTATCTATCTATCTATCTATCTATCTATCTATCACTTTACCTATCTATCCATCCATTCATTTACCTATCAGTTATCTCTAACTCTTTCTATATCTATCTATGTATATATATCCAGACTTCCTAGTATGGAAATTTGGCATATAATTGGCATCTGTTGACTCCTCCCATTACATTTTCTTCCAGTTCCCCACAGGTATCAGGTCCTCTTTTGGCCCTTTGAATGCCAGGGACTCTCAATTGTTGTTGCATATAAAACTACCTGGGGGAGATTTAAAAAATTCTGATGCCTGGGTTGCATCCTATTATATTTATCAGCATGTCTGGGGGGTGGAGCCAGGCATCAATACTTTAAAAAAACTTGTTTTTTTTCCAGTTTTATTGAGAAATAATTGACACATATCACTGCATAAGTTTAAGGTGTACAGCATGATGGCTTGATTTACATATGTTGTAAAATGATTATTGCAATACGTTCATCTAACATCCATCATCTCATATAGATACACTATAAAGAAAAGAAAGAAGAAAAGAAAAAGGGAAAAAAATTCTTGTGGTGAGAATTCCTAGGATTTACTCTCAACAAATATCATGTATATTATACAGCAGTGTTAACCAGAGTCATCATGTGGTACATTGCATCCTAGTACTTATTTATCTTATAACTGGAAATTTGTACATTTTGACCACCTTCCTCCAATCCTTCCCCCTCCTCCCTCTGCCTCATGAAACCACATGTCTGATTTTTTTCTATGAGTTTTTTTTGTTGTTGTTTGTTTTGTTCTGTTTTTCTTTCTTTCTTTCTTTCGTTTTTAGATTCCACATATAAATGAGATCATACAGTATTTGTCTTTCTCTGACTTATTTCACCTACCATAACAACTTCAAGTTTCATACATGTTGTTACAAATGATAGGATTTCCTCATTTTTTTATGGCTGAATAACATTCCATTACATATATACCACAACTTCTTTATCCATTCATCCATTGATGGACACTTAGGTTGCTTCCTAAGTATTTTAGCTATTGTAAATAATGCTGCTATGAATATGGGGGTGCATATATCTTTTTGATTTAGTGGTTTCATTTCCTTTGGATATATTCCTAGAAGTGAAACTGCCAGATCATATGGTAGTCCAATTTTTAATTTTTTGAGGAAACTCCATACTGTTTTCCACAGTGGCTGCACCAATTTACATTCCCACCAACAGTGTACAAGGGTTCCCTTTTCTCCACATCCACACCAGCATTTGTTATTTCTTGTCTTTTCGATGATATCTCATTGTGGTTTTAATTTGCATTTCCCAAATGACTAGTGATGTTAAGCATCTTTTTATGTACCTGTTGGCCTTTTATATACCGTTGGAAAAATGTCTGTTTAGGTTCTTTGCCCATTTTTAATTGTTTTTTTTTAAACTATTGAGTTGTATGAGTTCTTTATATATTTTGGATATTAACCCCTCATCAGATATATATGTTTTCCTTCTTTTCCTAATTGTGAAACCAGTACACAAAGAAACATAATTGGAGGAAGGTGGTCAAAAAGTACAGACTTCCAGTTAGAAGATAAATAAGCACTAGGATGTCATGTACAGCATGATGACTATGGTTAACACTGCTATATAATATACAGTTAACCCTTGAACAATGCAGGGGTTAGGGACACCTACCCCCCCACACAGTGGAAAATCTAAATGTAACTTTTGACTCCTTAAAACCTTAACTACAGGACTTCCCTGGTGGTGCAGTGGTTAAGAATTCGCCTGCCAATGCAGCGGACACGGGTTCGATCCCTGGTCTGGGAAGATCCCACATGCTGTGGAGCAACTAAGCTCGTGCACCACAGCTGCAGAGCCTGTGCTCTAGAGCCTGCACACCACAACTACTGAGCCTGCATGTCACAACTACTGAAGCCTGCACACTTAGAGCCTGTGCTCCACAACAGGAGAAGCCATCACAATGAGAAGCCTGTGCACCACAACGAAGAGTAGCCCCCGCTCTCTGCAGCTAGAGAAAGCCCATGAGCAGCAACGAAGACCCAACACAGCCAAAAATAAATAAATAAATAAATTAATTAAAAAATTAACTACTAATAGATTACTATTCACCTGAAGCTTAACCAGTCCCATAAGCAGTTGATTAACACATATCTTGTATGTTCTATGTATTATATCCTGTATTCTTGTAACAAGGTAAGCTAGAGAAAAGACAATGTTATTAAGAAAATCATAAGGTAGAGAAAATACATTTACAGTACTGCACTGTATTTATCGATACTCTTAGGTTTGTGTCTGTCTACAAGATAGATCATCTGTCTGTCAGTACCTACAGCAATATTGTCTTATGTGATGCAATACACTGTAGACTTTATGCTTATGACTAACACTAAACTTCAAAGTGAAAAGGTAATGTGAAAAATAAATTTATGTTTATTTAGAGGTATATCAATTCATGCATTGATATTGAAGCAGTAGCAACATGATTGCTTTATGGTAGCCTAGTGTAATCAGTTGTTTCACAGTAGCCTCGCCTGTACACAAATGAATGAATCATTGTAAAATTTTTATGGCATACAGTATTATAGTCATATTCATAATATAGTAATGGAAACATTGTTACATTTAAAAAAAAACACTTACCTGTGATGATAGGCTGATAATGCAATTTCTCCAATTACAAGAGAGAGACATACTGTACTGTAATGTAATTCTTTTTTTTTTTTTTTTTTTTTGTGGTATGCAGGCCTCTCACTGTCGTGGCCTCTCCCGTTGCAGAGCACAGGCTCCAGACGCGCAGGCTCAGCGGCCATGGCTCACGGGCTTAGCTGCTCCGTGGCATGTGGGATCTTCCCGGACCCGGGCATGAACCCGTGTCCCCTGCATTGGCAGGCGGACTCTCAACCACTACACCACCAGGGAAGCCCCCTAATTCTTTGAAAGCAAAGTTATAAAACAGTAAGAAAACTAACACATTATTCATTTTATATTAAATATCACTCACCTTATGCCTACGTAAAACAGGCTATTCACTTCAAGTCTTGCACATGATATTCTACATGTTTATTTTTGTATATTTATTGAAAAATATCTGCTTATAAGTGGATCATACAGTTCAAACCCATGTCGTTCACAGGTCAACTGTCCAGGGAAGTTAAATGAGTAGATCCTAAGAGTTCTCATCACAAGGAAAAAATCTTTCTTGTCTTTTTTTGCTTTCCCTTAAAATTATTTGTTTTTTATTGGAGTATAGCTTGTTTACAATGTTCTGTTAGTTTCTGCTGTACAGCAAAGTGAATCAGTTATACATGTAGATGTATCCACTCTTATTTAGATTCTTTTCCCATATAGGTCATTACAGAGTATTGAGTAGAGTGCCCTGTGCTATACAGTAGGTATCTATTAGTTATCTGTCTTATATACAGTAGCATGTATATCAATACCACTGGGCATATTCTGGAGAAAACCATAATTCAAAAAGATACATGCACCCCCAATGGTCATAGCAGCATTATTTACAATAACCAGGACATGGAAGCAACCTAAATGTCTGTTGACAGAGGAATGGGTAAAGAAGATGTGGTACATATATACTGTGGAATACTACTCAGCCATAAAAAAGAATGAAATAATGCCATTTGCAGCAACATGGATGAACCTAGAGATTATCACACTAAGTGGAGTAAGTCAGACAAAGACAAATATCATATTATATTGCTTATTTGTGGAATCTAAAAAAAATAGTACAAATGAATTTATTTGCTTTCCCTTTTTATTGTATCAGTATGAGATGATGGATGCTAATTAAACTTGTTGTAATTATTTTACAATATGTGTAAGTCAAACCATTATGCTGTACACCTTAAACTTATACAGTGATGTATATCAATGATATTTCGATACAGCTGGAAAGCAAAGTACGTAGAAAGCATGAAGTATTTGTCATCCTGTCGCTCAGAAAAAAAAACATCAACCTTTTTGGCTTACGCTTTTCTAGTGTTTATATGGAAATAATAATACTACACAGTGTCTTATAAAACGCCCAGGATCTGCCCTCCTCATCCATTTCTGACATGTTTTCTGCTCGTTGTTCTTCCAGCATGAGCGCCCCCTGGCCCCACTGCTGTCACTTATGCACTCCAGGCACGCTGTATCTTCAGGCCCTTGTCCTGGCTCTTTCCCAAGTGCGACTGATTTCCGAGAGACACCAGTGAGCAGCAGCTGGAAGCGAGACCTTAGTTCCCTGACCCGGGATTGAACCCTGGTCGTGGCAGCGAGGGTGCCGAATCCTAACCACGGGACAACGAGGGCCAGTGGCTAGTCTGAGCTCCTGTCCTTGTCTGCCTTGAAAAAAATAATTCTGACAAGGAGACGGAAGGTAGAGAGGAACGAAAGGTGTTTATTACAAAAGCAGAGTACCTGCCGACGGATGCACAGGTGAGCTCGGAGAAAAGTCGCGCCTTTGGGAAGTTTAAATCATTTATAGAGGGGTAGTCTTCCCGGTCTTTGTTTCCATCTGGCTAATCGTCTTGCTTTGTTCTTTGACTCAGGGCCCCCCCTTTGGACCCCCGAGGAGCCTTTCTGTGCATGTGCAGTCAAGGCCTCCCTGGCCCCAAGGATGAGAAATACGTGACGTCTTGATCTTTTACCCAAGCAGGGTTTAGCTCCTCTCTGCCCCTGCCATGATTGTTACTTTAAAGTGTTCACTGGAGACAAAGTCCAGCTATTTACCTTGTTCCTGTTGTTATTTCTATCTCGAAGTGTAAACAGGGGGCTGGTTGTAAACGTCTAGCCTGGAGCCCATCTATCTCCTGCCTTAGAACCATCTCCCTAAATACCCCTCACCTTCTAGTCTTTGCTCAGATCTCACATTCTCAAAATAGCCCAGCCTGACAGTCCTATTTCGATCCAAAACCCACTCCACGCTTCCTTAAACCCACCACTTCTGGGCCTCCTTAGTCTGCCCCACTCTGCTTTCCTTCACAGAATTCAGGATTTTCTAACATACTGGAGAACATACTTATTTAATTCCATCTATTGTTTATTGCCAGGTTGCTTCCCCCAGACCCCCTTCTAGAATGTAACTCTTTAAGGCCAAAGGATCTTTGTGAGTATAACAGTGATTGGCAGCTGGTAGATGGGCAATACACATTTGTTGAAGGGATGAATGAATAGATAACTGTAACTAAAAGTCACACACTGTGACATGCTGTTTTGTAGCCTTAGTGATAGCCTTAGTTTTAAACTTAGCCATATATTGCATCCATCTCGTCCCATAAATCAGTATTCCTTGACATGGCTATATCCCTGAAAGGTTTCATGATTTATTTCAAACGGTTTCTGTTTGCTTTGTTAAGTACAAACATCAGTAAAGATTTGAAGCAAGGCTAGGGAAGAGCTGACCACACCCATTCATTACATGTCTTCATATTTATTTGTTGAATAAATGAATATATATTTTATTGTATAAATATGAAATATTTTAATAAATATTATACTTTATATGCTTCAAATCATAGGCCATACCTATTCATCATTATATATATTGGTATATATACATCTTATGAAAAACTGGTAGTGGAGAAGCTGAGGGAATAAAGAATTGAATTATATATTGAAATAATATTCTTGCAGGTAGGAGACATATGGGACTTAACTTTTTTCTCACCAGTCATTGGCTATAGCAGAAGCTCTTTCCAGCTCTGACTGGGGTTATCCCTTTCTCTCTGAAGTGGAGGTGTCGGTGACAGCAGCTACCCCTCTCCCGTAGGAGAGCAAAGCCAGCAGCTTCCCTTCCCCCCGCCTCTGCCCCCGTTTCCATGGGTGGCCGGTCCCCTGGTGGAAGACAAAATGACTCCAGACTAAAATGCACATTTTATTCTTAGATATCATTTTCAGATTTGGGGGGAAATGGTGTGTCACGGGGAAGAAAGAAGCAAAGACTCTTGTGATTAATGGAGGGAATTCCATTTTGCCTCTGGTCCTTTCCTTTGTTCCTGGGTTAGGCTTATTCTCCCCTCTCCATTGTTCTGCTGCGGACTGTTGTGATTGTGTGACCTCCTATGGCTTTTTCATCTGTTTGCCAGTGTGGTTCACTCATTCCAAACAACAGCAGAGACATAAGGAACTGTAACTCAGACTGGAAAAATGGCCAGCCTTTCTTATTGTTCTTCTTTGGCATTGTGTTGTTTTTAATTACTCTTTCTTGCTAATTATCCTGGTGACATTCCTCCGAAGCTACAAAAACTTGCCATGGGGCCTCAAACCCCTCTCAACCTTCCGCTGCTTCTGTTTTTTTTTGGCCGCACCGTGTGGTTTGTGGGATCTTAGTTCCCTGACCAGGGATCAAACCCGTGCCTCCTGCAGTGGAAGCACAGAGCCCTAACCACTGGACTATCAGGGAAGTCCCTCAACATTCTTATTGACAGTGATAGTATGCTCTCAAAGGGAGAGCACGCAGGCTCAAGTGAGTAGCTGCGCTGAGTTTCTTTGGCAAGCTGGTTATGTGGGGGGCAGAAATGAAGGGACAGAACATTTATTGGGGAGGGAGGAGTTTGGCGGTCGTATTCCCTGATTTTCAGCCCAGCTCCACCTTCCCGAGGGGAGGAGGGATTTGTGTCCTTATTTAGCCTTGATGGGAAGTGTCATAGCAGTGGTGCATGATGGGAACCTCTTATCTGCAAGGCTAATTTTATTGTAATGAGGGCACAGTGAGCAAAAGGTTACTTTCAGACGCTGGAGATTCCTGCCTTTTCCCACCTTCCTTTGCCTCCAGGACACTTATCACCCCCAAATGTGTGGTTTCCTGTCAGTCAGGAGGTTCCTGCTTTCCTCTGTCTGCCCAAGGACCCCTGTTGTTGACAAGATATGTGGTTTCCTGACACCTGGCCCATTCCTCCCTTTCTCTGCTTGTATCTAGCTACCTGCCTGCTGTAACATTCCCCCCCCCCCAACCCCGTCAAGGAGTCTGGACCCTTAAAATATTTTAAGGGCACAGGTGAGACGGGAATAAAGACACAGACCTACTAGAGAACGGACTTGAGGATATGGGGAGGGGGAAGGGTAAGCTGGGACAAAGTGAGAGATTGGCATGGACATATATACACTACCAAACTTAAAATAGGTAGCTAGTGGGAAGCAGCCGTATAGCACAGGGAGATCAGCTCCGTGCTTTGTGATCACCTAGAGGGGTGGGATAGGGAGGGTGGGAGGAAGATGCAAGAGGGAGGAAATATGGGGATATATGTATATGTATAGCTGATTCACTTAGTTACATAGCAGAAACTAACACACCATTGTAAAGCAATTATACTCTAATAAAGATGTTAAAAAAATATTTTAAGGGTCAAGGGTCAATAGTCCCTCTTCTGTAAGTGCTTCCAGCTGAGCATGGGCATTGTCCTTATCTGAGGGTCCAGATCTCTTTGCTTTTCTGTCAGAGAGAGGGGTCTCAGGGTTGTTTATAGTGGCAGAGGTGGTTAGTGGGGAGTGGAAGGAAGCAGCAACCTTGTCCAGTGGGTGTTGATGGTCCCCATTCTCAGGTGGGATGTGTTGAAATCCTGATGCATCATCATTTAAAGTTGGAGATTTTTGAAGCCGTGGTGTTTTTTCTTCTCCCTTGGCACCTCAGGTTTTGATACAGCAGCTGTAACAGGGAGGAACTGGAGTACATCTGAATATAGTTATTAGTTATATTAAACATTAGTTTGGAATATTGTCTACTCCCTGCGTTGGCTTTCTCTTGTGTATTGTTAACCATTATCATGTTTTTATTGTGAGTTTTAGTTTTGTTTATTCCAGTCACTAGATTCTTCCACCAGATAGTGACATTCCCCGCTGTTGGATATTGGCAGTCTGGCTGGTGTCTGTCACCCACCTGTGATTACTAAAAATTAGACTGTGATTGTAGTATGTTTCATTAAGCCATCTTAATTTTTGTCCCTGGATGCTAATACCAGAAAAACCGAGGCTAGCTTTGCCTAAAAGCTGAAATACCCTTTCCTATAATTTGGAGGCAGGTGTCTGTTCCAGAGAATTTGGCCCCCAGTTGGTTCCTGCCCCAGTCCTTCCTTCCTTACTGGGTGGTAAATGAGAACCCAGCATATTTTGCTGTTACCCCATCAGGTTGCCCAAGGAAGTGGGGAGTCCTAAAAGATGTAGGTCCTCTGGGGAGGTGCGGCTGCCAGGGCAGATCCAACAGTCAGATGAGTTAGTAACTTTAGCAATGGCATTCATGGAGTTGGACAGAGCAGCGGTCCCCAACCCTTTTGACACCAGGGACCGGCTTCGTGGAAGACAGTTTTTTCACGGACTGGGAGGTGGGGGGATGGTTTCGGGATGATTCAAGTGCATTACATTTATTGTGCACTTTATTTCTATTATTATTACATTGTAAAATATAATGAAATAATTATACAACTCACCGTAATGCTGACAGGATGTGAAGCTCAGGCGGTACTGCGAGCGATGGGGAGCGGCTGTAAATACAGGTGAAGCTTCACTCGCTCACCCGCCGCTCACCTCCTGCTGTTGGGGACCCCTGGCATAGTGGATGTTTGTCAACTGGAGCTGTGCTGATGTGAACAACAAGGAGGACCCTTAGTATGGGTGTGGTTAAAGGAGACGTGACTTCATGAGAAGCAAAAGAGCAGAGAAATGGAGAGTTTACTGGAAATAGAGGGTATTGATGCCTGGAAGGGAGATTATTAGCTTCCTTTAAGTGATTTTTATAGGGGTGACAAATTTTGTTTTCCTGGGATTCCCTGACCCCAGACCTGTGGATCTATAAGTTTTTTAATTTCTGGGGGAATAGTTTGTGTCCTGTATCATACATAGAGCAGACAAAAATGTTCCCTGGTTTTGGTTTTCGGGGAGAGTAAGAGTTGCCCCCCAAGGCTGGGAGAAAATCTCTTTCCAATAATGGGCTGGGGCATCAGGCATGACAAGAAACTCGTGACTTATAAGTGTCTTTCCCCAGGTGCAGGTTAGAGGGGTGGTGAAATGTTTTAGCTTTGGTTTTCCTTCTACCCCAACAATAGAGCAGGTTTCAGGGGCAAGGGGCCCAGCATGAGAAGGCAGGACAGAGTAAGTGGCTCCCATGTCCACTAGAAACTGGACAAGTTTACCTGCCACGTCAATGGTCACCCATGGTTCCTCCTGTGTGATGATGACTGTCTTCTCGGAAGCCTTGGGAGGTCTCAGGTCCCCCAGTCAACCATTGCCGTGACTGGTGTCGGGGACCTTCCTCACTCCCTTCGGAGCTGGGGGCATTCCCTCCTTCAGTGGCCCATCTTCTTGCAGAGTGGGCATGGCTTCTTGGGTGTAGGCTTGTTGCAGGAAGGGGGACCCTTCCAGGGTCTGAGAGCGGGCTCTTCTCTAACACTCGGAAATGAATTGTCTGAGGAGACACATGTGCTGACAAAGCAGGAGATGTTATTGGGAAGGGGGACCCAAGCAGAGAGCAGTAGGGTAAGGGAACGCAGGAGAACTGCTCTGATACGTGGCTCACGGTCTCGGGTTTTATGGTAATGGGGTTAGTTTCTGGGTTGTCTCTGGCCAATCATTCAGACTCAGGGTCCTTCCTGGTGATGTGCGCATTGCTCAGCCAAGATGGATTCCAGCAAGGAGGATTCTGGGAGGTTGGTAGGACATATGGACTTATGGACTGGTGTCTCCTCTCTCCTTTTGACCTTTGCCAAATTCTTCTGGTTGGTGGTGGCTTGTTCGTTCCGTGTTCCTTACCAGGATTTCCTGTCGTAAAATAACATGCAGATGATTACTGTGGTGCCTGGCCAGGGTGGACGGTTTCAGTCACTGGTTTCCCTAACAGGCTGGGACCTGCGTCCTGAGCATTCCTTGCTCCAGTGTTTGGGGCTCCCACAGCTAAAACAGGCTCCCTTTCCTGGCAGGGGTCTTCAGAGAGTACTTTTGGGGTGACCAGGAGGTGAATTTTTTTTTAAAAAAACATCTTTATTGGAGTATAATTACTTTACAATGGTGTGTTAGTTTCTGCTTTATAACAAAGTGAATCAGTTATACATATACATATATCTGCATATCTCTTTCCTCTTGCGTCTCCCTCCCTATACCACCCCTCTATGTGGTCACAAAGCATCGAGCTGATCTCCCTGTGCTATGTGGTTGCTTCCCACTAGCTAGCTATTTTACATATGGAAGTATATATATGTCCGTGCCACTCTCTCACTTTGTCCCAGCTTACCCTTCCACCTCCTCTTATCCTCAAGTCCATTTTCTAGTAGGTCTGCATCTTTATTCTCGTCTTGCCCAGGTTCTTCATGACAATTTTTTTCTTTTTTTTAGATTCCATATATAAATGTTAGCATACAATATTTGTTTTTCTCTTTCTGACTTACTTCACTCTGTATGACAGACTCTAGGCCCATCCACCTCACTACAAATAACTCAATTTTGTTTCTTTTTATGGCTGAATAATATTCCATTGTATATATGTGCCACATCTTCTTTATCCATTCATCTGTTGATGGACACTTAGGTTGCTTCCATGTCCCGGCTATTGTAAATAATACTGCAATGAACATTGTGTTAGATGACTTTTTTTTTTTTTTTTGCAGTATGCGGGCCTCTCACTGTTGTGGCCTCTCCCATTGCAGAGCACAGGCTCCAGACACACAGGCTCAGTGGCCATGGCTCACAGGCCCAGCCGCTCCGTGGTGGGATCTTCCGGGATCGGGGCATGAACCCGTGTCCCCTGCATCGGCAGGTGGACTCTCAACCACTGCACCACCAAGGAAGCCCATGACTGTTTTTGAATTATGGTTTTCTCAGGGTATATGCCCAGTAGTGGGATTGCTTGGTCACATGGTAGTTCTATTTTTAGTTTTTTAAGGCACCTTCATACTGTTCTCCATAGTGGCTGTATCAATTTACATTCCCACCAACAGTGTAAGAGGATTCCCTTTTCTCCACACCCTCTCCAGCATTTACTGTTTGTATATTTTTTGATGATGGCCATTCTGAGCGGTGTGAGATGCTATCTCATTGTAGTTTTGATTTGCATTTCTCTAATGATTAATGATGTTGAGCATTCTTTCATGTGTTTGTTGGCAAGCTGTATATCTTCTTTGGAGAAATGTCTATTTAGGTCTTCTGCCCATTTTTGGATTGGGTTGTTTGTTTTTTTGATATTGAGCTGCATGAGCTGCTTGTAAAATTTGGAGATTAATCCTTTGTCAGTTGCTTCATTTGCAAATATTTTCTCCCATTCTGAGGGTTGTCTTTTTGTCTTATTTATGGTTTCTTTTGCTGTGCAAAAGCTTTTAAGTTTCATTAGGTCCCATGTGTTTAATTTTTTTTATTTCCATTCCTCTAGGAGGTGGGTCAAAAAGGATCTTGCTGTGATTTAAGTCATAGAGTGTCCTGCCTATGTTTCCCTCTAAGATTTTGAGAGTGTCTGGCCTTACATTTAGGTCTTTAATCCATATTGAATTTATTTTTGTATATGGTGTTAGGAAGTGTTCTAATTTCACTCCTTACATGTAGCTGTTCAGTTTTCCCAGCACCACTTATTGAAGAGGCTGTCTTTTCTCCACTGTATATTTTTGCCTCCTTTATCAAAGATAAGGAGACCATATGTGTGTGGGTTTATCTCTGGGCTTTCTATCCTGTTCCATTGATCTATATTTCTGTTTTTCTGCCAGTACCATACTGTCTTGATTACTGTTGCTTTGTAGTATAGTCTGAAGTCTGGGTGCCTGATTCCTCCAGCTCCGTTTTTCTCTCTCAAAATTGCTTTGGCTCTTCGGGGCCTTTTGTGTTTCCATACAAATTGTGAAATATTTTGTTCTAGTTCTGTGAAAAATGCCAGTGGTAGTTTGATAGGGATTTCATTGAATCTGTAGATTGCTTTGGGTACTGTAGCCTTTTTCACAATGTTAATTCTTCCAATCCAAGAACACGGTATATCTCTCCATCTATTTGTATCATCTTTAATTTCTTTCATCAGTGTCTTATAATTTTCTGCATACAGGTCTTTTGTCGCCTTAGGTAGGTTTATTCCTAGATATTTTATTCTTTTCGTTGCAATGGTAAATGGGAGTGTTTTCTTAATTTCACTTTCAGATTTTTCATCATTAGTGTATAGGAATGCAAGAGATTTCTGTGCATTAATTTTGTATCCTGCTACTTTACCAAATTCATTGATTTGCTCTAGTAGTTTTCTGGTAGCATCTTTAGGATTCTCTGTGTATAGTATCATGTCATTTGCAAACAGTGAAAGTTTTCCTCCTTCTTTTCCAATTTGGATTCCTTTTATATCTTTTTCTTCTCTGATTGCTGTGGCTAAAATTTCCAATACTATGTTGAATAATGGTGGTGAGAGTGGGCAACCTTGTCTTGTTCCTGAGCTTAGTCGAAATGGTTTCAGTTTTTCATCATTGAGGATGACGTTGGCTGTGGGTTTTTCACATATGGCCTTTATTACGTCGAGGTAAGTTCCCTCTATGCCTGCTCTCTGGAGGGTTTTTATCATAAATTGGTGTTGAATTTGTTGAAAGCTTTCTCCGCATCTATTGAGATGATCATATGGTTTTCTTTCTTCAATTTGTTAATATGGTCTATCACATTGATTGATATGCGTATATTGAAGAATTCTTGCATTCCTGGGATGAACCCCACTCGATCATGGTGTATGATCCTTTTAATGTGCTGTTGGATTCTGTTTGCTAGTATTTTGTTGAAGATTTTTGCATCTATGTTCGTCAGTGATATTGGCCTGTAGTTTTCTTTCTTTGTGACATCCTTGTCTGGTTTGGTATCAGGGTGATGCTGACCACGTACAATGAGTTTGGGAGTGTTCCTTCCTCTGCTATATTTTGGAGGAGTGTGAGAAGGGTAGGTGCTAGCTATTCTCTAAGGGTTTGATAGAATTTGCCTGTGAAGCCATCTGGTCCTGGGCTTTTGTTTGTTGGAAGATTTTTAACCACAGTTTCAATTTAAGTGCTTGTGATTGGTCTGTTCATATTTTGTATTTCTTCCTGGTTCAGTCTTGGAAGGTTGTGCATTTCTACGAATTTGCCCATTTCTTCCAGGTTGTCCATTTTACTCGCATATAGTTGCTTGTAGTAATCTCTCATGATCCTTTGTATTTCTGCAGTGTCAGTTGTTACTTCTCCTTTTTCGTTTCTAATTCTATTGATTTGAGCCTTCTCCCTTTTTTTCTTGATGAGTCTGGCTAATGGTTTATCAATTTTGTTTATATTTTCAAAGAACCAGCTTTTAGTTTTATTGATCTCTGCTATCATTTCCTTCATTTCTTTTTCATTTATTTCTGATCTGATCTTTATGATTTCTTTCCTTCTGCTAACTTTGTGTTTTTTTGGTCTTCATCCTCTAACTGCTTTAGGTATAAGGTTAGGTTGTCTATTTGAGATGTTTCTTGTTTCTTAAGGTAGGATTGTACTGCTATAAACTTCCCTCTTAGGACTACTTTTGCTTCATCCCATAGATTGTGGGTTGTCGTGTTTTCATTGTCATTTTTTTCTAGGTATTTTTTGATTTCCTCTTTGATTTATTCAGTGATCTCTTGCTTATTAAGTAGTGTATTGTTTAGCCTCCATTTGTTTGTATTTTTTTACAGATTTTTTCCTGTAATTGATATCTAGCCTCATAGTTTTGTGGTCGGAAAATATACTTGATACGATTTCAATTTTCTTAAATTTACCAAGGCTTGATTTGTGACCCATGATATGATCTGTCCTGGAGAATGTTCCATGAGCACTTGAGAAGAAAGTGTATTGTGTTGTTTTGGATGGAATGTCCTATAAATATCAATTAAGTCCATCTTGTTTAATGTATCATTTAAAGCTTGTGTTTCCTTATTTTCATTTTGGATGATCTGTCCATTGGTGAAAGTGGGGTGTTAAAGTCCCCTACTATGATTGTGTTACTGTCTATTTCCCCTTTTATGGCTGTTAGTATTTGCCTTATGTATTGAGGTGCTCCTATTTTGGGTGCATAAATATTTACAATTATTATATCTTCTTCCTGGTTTGATCCCTTGGTCATTATGTAGTGACCTTCTTTGTCTCTTGTTTTAAAGTCTATTTTGTCTGATATAAGAATTGCTACTCCAGCTTTCCTTTGATTTCCATTTGCATGGAATATCTTTTTCCATCCCCTCACTTTCAGTCTGTATGTGTCCCTAGGTCTGAGGTGGGTGTCTTGTAGACAGCATAAATACGGGTCTTGTTTTTGTATCCATTCAGCAGGTCTATGTTTTTTGGTTGGAGCATTTAATCCATTTACATTTAAGGTAATTATCGATATGTATGTTCCTGTTCCCATTTTCTTAATTGCTTTGGGTTTGTTATTGTAGGTCTTTTCCTTCTCTTGTGTTTCCTGCCTAGAGACGTTCCTGTGGCATTTGTTGTAAAGCTGGTTTGGTGGTGCTGAATTCTCTCAGCTTTTGCTTGTCTGTAAAGATTTTACTTTCTCCATCAAATCTGAATGAGATCTTTGCTGGGTAGAGTAACCTTGGTTATAAGTTTTCCCCCTTCATCATGTTAAATGTGTCCTGGCACTCCCTTCTGGCTTGCAGAGTTTCTGCTGAAAGATCAGCTGTTAACATTATGGGGATTCCCTTGTATATTATTTGTTGTTTTTCCCATGCCGCTTTTAATATTTTTTCTATGTAATTATTATTATTTTTAAAATTAATTAATTAATTAATTAATTTTTGGCTATGTTTGGTCTGCGTTTCTGTGTGAGGGCTTTCTCCATTTGTGGAAAGCGGGAGCCACTATTCATTGTGGTGCTTGTGCCTCTCACTGTTGCGGCCTCTCCTATTGTGGAGCACAGGCTCCAGATGCGCAGGCTCAGTAGTTGTGGCTCATGGGCTTAGCTGGTCCGCAGCATGTGGGATCTTCCCATACCAGGGCTCGAACCTATGTCCCCTGCATTGGCAGGCAGATTCTTAACCACTGCACCACCAGGGAAGCTCTGTAATTAATTTTTGATAGTTTGATTAATATGTGTCTTGGCGTGTTTCTCCTTGGATTTATCCTGTATGGGACTCTCTGTGCTTCCTGGACTTAATTAACTATTTCCTTTCCCATATTAGGGGAGTTTTCAACTATAATCTTTTCAAATATTTTCTCAGTCCCTTTGTTTTTCTCTTCTTCTTCTGGAATCCCTATAATTCGAATGTTGGTGTGTTTAATGTTGTCCCAGAGGTCTCTGAGCCTGTCCTCAATTCTTTCATTCTATTTTCTTTATTCTGCTCTGCAGTAGTCATTTCCACTATTTTATCTTCCAGGTCACTTATGCGTTCTTCTGCCTCAGTTATTCTGCTATTGATCCCTTCTAGAGAATTTTTAATTTCATTTATTGTGTGTTCATCACTGTTTGTTTGCTCTTTATTTCTTCTAGGTCCTTGTTCAACATTTCTTGTATTTTCTCCATTCTATTTCCAAGATTTTTGTTCATCTTTACTATAATTATTCTGAATTCTTTTTCAGGTAGACTGCCTATTTCCTCCTAATTTGTTAGGTCTGGTGGGTTTTTATCTTGCTCCTTCATCTGCTGTGTGTTTCTCTGTCTTCTCATTTTGCTTAACTTACTGTGTTTGGGTTCTCCTTTTCTCAGGCTGCAGGGTCGTAGGTCCCGTTGTTTTTGGTGTCTGCCCCCAGTGGCTAAGTTTGGTTCAGTGGGTAGTGTAGGCTGCCTAGTGGAGGGGACCAGTGCCTGTGTTCTGGTGAATGAGGCTGGATGTTGTCTTTGTGGTGGGCAGGTCCATGTCTGGTGGTGTGTTTTGAAGTGTCAGTCGCCTTATTATGATTTTAGGCAGGCTCTCTGCTAATGGGTGGGGTTGTGTTCCTGTCTTGCTAGTTGTTTGGCATAGGGTGTCCAGCACTGTAGCTTGCTGGTCGTTGAGTGGAGCTGGGTGTTGGTGTTGAGATGGAGATCTCTGGGAGATTTTCGCCATTTGATATTATGTGGACCTGGGATTTCTCTTGTGGAATAATGTCCTGAACTTGTCTCTCCCACCTCAGAGGCACAGCCCTGACACCTGTCTGGAGTACCAAGAGCCTGTCCTCCACACAGCTGTGAATAAAAGGGAGAAAAAAAAGGAAAGGAAGAAGAAGATAAAATAAAGTAAAATTAAAATAAATAGTTATTAAAATAAAAGTAAAAACTCATTATAAAAAAAGTTTTTTTAAAGTAATAAAAAAGAAAGAAAGAAAGAAGAGAGCAACCAAACCGAATAAGAAATCCACCAATGATAAGAAGCGCTATAAAGCATACTAAACAAACAAACAAACAACAAAACAAAACAAACGGACAGACAGAGCCCTAGGACAAATGGTATCAGCAAAGCTATACAGACAAAATTAAACACAGAAGCATACACATACACATTCACAAAAAGAGAAAAAGGGAAAAATATATGTATATCGTTGTTCCCAAAGTCCACCTCCTCAATTTGGGATGATTCGTTGTCTGTTCAGGTATTCCACAGATGCAGGGTACATCAAGTTGATTGTGGAGCTTTAATCCGCTGCTCCTGAGGCTGCTGGGAGAAATTTCCCTTTCTCTTCTTTGTTCGCACAGCTCCCGAGGCTCAGCTTTGGATTTGGCCCCGCCTGTGCGTGTAGATCGCCGGAGGGCGTCTGTTCTTTGCTCAGACAGGACGGGGTTAAAGGAGCAGCTGATTCGGGGGCTCTGGCTCACTCAGGCTGGGGGGAGGGAGGGGCATGGAGTGGGGGGCGGGCCTGCGGCGGCAGAGGCCAGTATGACGTTGCACCAGCGTGAGGCGCGCCGTGCATTCTCCCAGGGAAGTTGTCCCTGGATCCCGGGACCCTGGCAGTGACGGGCTGCACAGGCTCCCCGGAAGGGAGGTGTGGATAGTGACCTGTGCTCGCACACAGCCTTCTTGGTGGCTGCAGCAGCGGCCTTAGCGTCTCATGCCCGTCTCTGGGGTCCGCGCTTTTAGCCGCAGCTCGCGCCCGTCTCTGGAGCTCCTTTAAGCAGCGCTCTTAATCCCCTCTCCTCGCGCACCAGGAAACAAAGAGGGAAGAAAAAGTCTCTTGCCTCTTCGGCAGCTCCAGACTTTTTCCCGGACTCCCTCCCAGCTAGCCGTGGCGCACTAACCCCCTGCAGGCTGCGTTCACACCGCCAACCCCAGTCGTCTCCCGGCGCTCCGACCGAAGCCCGAGCCTCAGCTCGCAGCCCCGCCTGCCCCGGTGGGTGAACAGACAAGACTCTCGGGCTGGTGAGTGCCGGTCGGCCCTGATCCTCTGTGCGGAAATCTCTCCGCTTTGCCCTCCGCACCCCTGTTGCTGTGCTCTCCTCCGCGGCTCCAAAGTTTCCCCCCTCCGCCACCCGCAGTCTCTGCCCGCGAAGGGGCTTCTAGTATGTGGCAACCTTTCCTCCTTCACAGCTCCCTCCCACTGGTGCAGGTCAGTCCCTATTCTTTTGTCCCTGTTTATTCTTTTTCCTTTTGCCGTACCCAGGTACGTGGGGAGTTTCTTGCCTTTTGGGAGGTCTGAGGTCTTCTGCCATCTTTCAGTAGGTGTTCTGTAGGAGTTGTTCCACGTGTAGCTGTATTTCTGGTGTATCTGTGGGGAGGAAGGTGAGCTCAGCGTCTTACTCTTCTGCCGTCTTGAAGCTCCTCCCAGGAGCTGTTTTAGGTCTTGTCATGATGGCTGCCAGAAGCCTGGCTTTCTGTCTTCGCTTTCTTAAGTCACGCTGTTCCTTCCTCTCCTCTTCAGCCTGGTCTCTATTGTTCAAGACTGTATCAGTAAGAAGGTTGAGGGGGTCTTGCGGTCCCATGACAAGCTTTTGAAGCTTCCGGTGATGTCAGGGGCAGCCTGGTTAATGAAGTGAGTTACAAATACAGTGTGTCCCTCTAAAATGTTTAGGTCTACATTCATATACTTTCTGAGGGCATCTACCATGAGCCTGAATAGGGCTGGATTTTCATTTTGGCCTTGGGTGATCTCTTTAACCTTATTATCGTTAACAGTTTTAATTATGCATCATTTCATCCCTTCAATGAGGCAAAGGATCATGTGATCCCTACTAGTGATACCTGGTTGGCCTGGCTGTGAGTCCCAATTGGGATCCATTAGAGGCACTGGGGTAAGGTCCACAGGGTATTGATGAGGTTGGGCAATGTATAATCCATCAGCATATGTTTGAGCCCAAATAAGGGTCTTTTCCTCAGTGGTGCAGCAGCGGGAAAGAACAATACTTAGGTCCTTCCAGGTAAGGTCAAAGGAGAGAGTCAGTTCCTGGAATTCTTCGGGGAACCAGCTAGGGTCCTCTGAGAAACTGCCTAAGCAAATGCAGCAGTGGTTGAGGTTAGACAAAGAAAAAGGGGTGTGGACTTTGGCCTGAGGCCCACCTACTACTTCCTGAAGTGGGCAACGAAGCTCTGGCTGCACTTCTGGTACCGAAAGGGGAGAGGCTAAAGATGGGGCTTGGGTTGCCTAAGCAAATGCAGCAGTGGTTGAGGTTAGACAAAGAAAAAGGGGTGTGGACTTTGGCCTGAGGCCCACCTACTACTTCCTGAAGGGGGCAAAGAAGCTCTGGCTGCACTTCTGGTACCGAAGAGGGAGAGGCTGAAGATGGGGCTTGGGTTCCTCCAGGGATGCCACTAGAGAGGGCATTTGTGGAGCCTGAATGGGTCCCAGCCAGCAAGTTTCCCTAACATAGGACTTGCATAGCTCTGGTTCTTTCTTAGGGCCATAAGAGCCTGAACCTAAGGAACTTCTGTCCATTTTTCCCTGCCTTTTGCAAAAGAGGATGGTATTTTATAACTGTAGGATGGTATTTTCTTTTTTTTTTTTTGTGACCGTGCTGCACAACATGTGGGATCTTAGTCCTCTGACCAGAGATCCAACCCACTCCAGCCCCCTGCAGTGGAAACGCAGAGTCTTAACCACTGGACCACCAGGGGAGTCCCTGTAGGATGGTGTTATAGTTGAGGCAGGTCACCCCTTGGGCATGGTCACCCCTTGGGCATGTATCCCCAGAGAGTGGCCATGTGCACCCCGCTCCCTGCGTTGAGTTGCCCCACCCTGCTGGGTGAGGCGGGGGTGGAGATGAGGGCGGGGACAGATGCCCACTGCCTGGTGGCCCACGGACTGCGGCCCAGTGCTGGGGGATGAAGAGTGGCACCCTCACGGTCCCACCACCATGGGTCCCAACTGTGCGGCAGGGGACCGTCCCCCTTCCCAACGCCTGGGGGTACACGCACAGATCTCCCGCAGCGCCAGGGAGCTCCTGAAGGGACTGAAGTGGCGCAACCACGGGACAAACTCTAAGTAAGGTTGCATTTTATATTCCCACACATTTGGACCTGATGACAGTTAATTAATGGTGGATAAGGCAGACCGAGAGGTCAAAGCTCCTATGATTCAGGTCCCTAGCTGCCTGTGAAGATGGCTGGAAACTTTTCCTGACGTGCCCTGTACAGTGAGACGTGCAAAACCTAGGGCGAGGTTGGAAAACGCCTGGCAGATTTCTTTTCTCCCGTTTCCATCAGAGTTAGGCACGACAGTAAGAGTGAGGTAGGGGTGCAGTGAGGAGAGAAGGATAGGCATAGGTAGACCAATAATAAGCCTATAAGGGTAGCCCTGGGGAGGAGGCGGTGTTATGCTTTTAACTGTGTGCCTAAAACGTCGCGTGGAACTTGCCTTGAGGTAGGCAGACAGACTTATCCTCTCTCTGGTCCCTTCCATGACCCCACTCATCTGGTGGGAGATTTCTTGTGACAAGCGCCCTAGTGGATTTTATGGCCTTACCTGTGGCCACGTAGTTGCAGTAGGTCCCAAAGTGCGACAGAGAATAGGGGGGAGAGAGAGAGAGAAGTGGGAAGTCAGGCAGTGCCTCAAGCACAGGGAGGCGAGAGGCTGAGGTTCATGGAATCCTCCTGGCTGCCCCAGCCAAGATGTTCCTGGTGAAAAGTTCCTGTCTCTTTGGAGAAAGTATCTGGAGATGAGACAGGAGGAGGTCAAGAAAGCAAAGTGAGGGTTTATTTAAGCCATAATACGCTTTCAAGGGGAGAGTGGGCGGGCTCAGGTGAGTAGCTGCCCAGCGTGTCTTTGGCAAGCCGGTTATGTGGAGCACAGGTAGTGTGGGAGGTCGTATTCCCTGATTTTCAGCCCAGCTCCACCTTCCCGAGGGGAGGAGGGATTTGTGTCCTTATTTAGCCTTGAAGGGAAGTGTCATTGCAGTGGTGCATGATGGGAACTTCTTATCTGCGAGGCTAATTTTATTGTGATGAAGTCATAGTGAGGAAAAAGTTACGTTCCAATGCCAGAGATTCCTGCCTTTTCTCTCCTTTCTTTGTCTGCCTGCAGGACAGCTCTCACCCCAGAATATGTGGCTTCCTGTCAGTCTGGAGGTTCCCGCTTTTCTTTGTCTGCCCAAGTACCCCCACTGTTTACAAGATGCGTGGTGGTTTCCGGCCATTTGGCCTGTGTCCCCACCCCCTTCTCTGCTCCTGCCTAGCTAACTGCCTGCTTTAACACTGGAAGACAGCGAATATTAAGGGCCTTCCATCCGACTACATATGAAGTCAGAGAAGGCTGGCATCTTCTCTTTTCAGAAGTGAATTAAAAAAAAAAAAATGAACTCTTCTAAAGTGTACATTACTCTTTTTACTAGAATGAGGAAAAGTTTCTAGAAGACACGCCTGCTGAATGCCTTAAAGAAGAACTTCAGTTGAGATGCCGGATGAAAGTGTAACAAGAATTTCTTACAGATTAAATAACTGAAGAATAAGAGGCATCTATTGTCACGATCATGTCCATTTTTCTCTTTATCTTTTCTATTTGTCGTAGTTCTTTTGAAAACTGTATTGCGTCTTTCAGCCCCAAAAAGATTTCTGAGAAGTCCTGTTTGTGAGGGAAAGGTGGAGTTACCTAATAAAATGTAAAGATATTTTATATCTATATATATAAAGATATATAAAGATAATTTGAGCATAAAATAGACTACAAGTTTATCTTTTCTAGAGTTGGAAGATGAATTTGGTAAGTCTGACATGTATGCATAAAAATTATCTAACACATTTGTGTGAAATGAGAGTAGATATCAGTATTCTTTCTGAGTAGTCCAGATAATGAGAAAAGAAGTAAAGGGGGTAAAACCCACTAGAAGTAAGAAGATTTAATTTCATATGTAATCAGAAGAGCTATGCCAAGTAATTCATCACTAATTCAAACAGTCAAGAAAAATCTAGGAAAAGCCCTAGGAAACATAATTAGCTCTGCAGAGGTTGAAACATTTGCAAAATGTCACAGTTATAAATGATCATTTCCCCCCCAACCCATGAGACCTGAGCAATGCTTAGCTCTCATCAACAAATCCCAAAAGAATTTTCAGCAAGTCTCAACAGGAAATACTTGCCCTTGATGCAGGACTTTTCACCTAAAGAGAGGAGAGTCTGATTTTGGAAGGTTCGCTTCTTATTTTTTGAAAACCTTTCTGGAAGTCCGCCACTTATACTTTCTGGGCTTTATTTCCTCTTCATGAAAAATGGGGGAACTGTGACTGTTACCCATTTGTCTCCCAAGGGCGCTGTAGAGCGTCTGCAGGAAGCCCATTTACCCACTGTCCTGTGCTGTGAATGACAGGCCAGTGGGCCTCTCTGGCCCAATAATGTGTTCTTGGTTTCTTCTGCATCAGCGAAGGGAATACCTTATTATCCTCTAACCTCCTATTGATAATATTTATTTGCTACAGTTCAGATAGCTCTTGATTGAATACAGAACTCAAAAACTTATCTTAGACATGAACCTTGACCTGACGACTCATCTCCAGGCCTGGTTGCCAGAAGTCCTCTTCACAAAGCAAGCTGGTGTAACAGAAAGTGGGGTCCAGCTGCTTGCCACTCAAAAACCAATAAAGAGGCAAGGTTGGTGGAAAGGAAAGTTTGCTTTATTTCAGAGGCCACAACTTGGGGGTGAGGATGGCGGACTCCTGTCCAAAGACTCACTCTCCCCGCTGATAATCAGGGGGCAAGAGCTTTTATAGGCAGAGGGAGGGGGCTACATGCAGAAACAGCACAGGCAGCTCTGACGGTCATCTTGAAATTGGTCATCGGTGGTCTGATTAGTGTCATCTTGAGTGTTTTAAGTACAGGTAGTCTTTAGTTCCAGGGGTGGTTTGTTCCCATTTTTTGAGGCCAGCTCTCGGAACTGTGGCAGCTTATGTCATGGCTACAGCCTGATCACCGTGTAGTTAACTTCTTCCACCTGATGGGGGTTTCAGTATCTATAAGACAGCTCACAGAACAGGGCTCAGAATATTATCTATAGTCCTTGAAGAGGAACTAAAGGTCCTTGACTTTGCTTAATGACTAAACTATTATTATTTGGTCTTGTTTGCCTGTTTTCCTTTGTTTCTGCATTTTCTCATTTCTCTGATTAAACTTATCGTTTGGCAAGTTTTTCCACAGACAAAAGGCAGGCAGAGGACATGGTAGGGAAGGACCATAGGGTCCTGCTCCATTTCACTGGGACTGGACCAAAAGTTCTGATCCTGGAGGCATCCGGGTGTGCTTGGGACTCTTCTTGGCTGCCACTGGTTATGGTGAGACTGTCTAGCTGGAGATTTTGTTGGGGTAAGAGGGTGGGGAGGTCTAGGGTTGGGGGATGCTTTTTTATTTCCTAATTTTTCTTCCTGATGCTTATGGAACTGCTGGAATCTCCCCCTCTGTGGCTTTGGATAGCAGGTGGGGACAATTTACCTTCCCACTCCTAGGTATACATCAAGAGGAAACTAGCACTATGGTGTTTGGGGTAGAAGTTGGCCTTGGTTTTCCTTGAGGAACAATACTGTCAATGATGGTTGGGTTCTTTAGGCCTATTAGTAATGATATAATCCATGGTATGAGTTAAGTGGACTTCTGTGGGCTGTTCTACCCTGTCTGTAACATTGTTTTTATGAGAATAATATATCCTGAGTTCCAAAAAAAAAAAACGGACTTAAAAATGTTTGGAAGGCAGACCATTTCTCACTGGGGGACTGATGTGAGACAGCCATAATGGAGAGCTGAGGAAATGTGGTCCCAGTTGGCATTCACTTTGCTTGCAAATTTCAGTCTTGTTGCTCTAAGTGTCTTGATAGCTCCCCATTTCTCTGCTTGCTTTAGGAGTTTGAATGTATGCAATTCTCTATTCAGGTGAAAAAGTTTATTTTCCATTTATCCCCCGTCTGTGGTTGCCCTAAAACTTTCTTTTTGAATGCAATGATATTTTATTTTTGTAGTTTGGTGAAAGGTTTTTTTTTTAATGTAAATGATTAAATAATGAATAAATGCTGCATTTTCTTAGTTGCACAGATCAAACTTTTGGAATTCCCCTTGACTCTTCTTTCTCTTAGACCCCATAAACAATCTGTCAGCAAAGAATGTGGTCTCTACATTCAAAATATATTCAGAATTCACTGACTTCTCAGTGTTCTCATCCTGGTTTAAGCCACTATCATCTCTTGCCAGGATTATTGCAGTAGCATCTTCACTAGTCACCCTGATTCATCCTGCCCACCTACAATTCTGATATGATTATTTGAGTGATCCTGGTCGTTTGAGTGATCCAGTTAAAGTATAATAACATCTTGTCCCTTTTTTTTTTTTTTGCTTAAACTCCTTCAGTGGCATCCTATCTCCATGGCAGTAAAGGCCAAAGTCCTCACAAGGCTCTATGCAATCTGATCTCATCTCCGACTCTCTGATGTATGCTCTATCAACTCCTTCAAATGTCCCTCACTCTGCCCAGACACGAAGTTCTTCAGGTCCTTCAGGCACCCTCCTGTCCAGAGGCGTTGCCCTGGCTGGGCCTTCTGTCAGAATTCTCAGACCCCCACGTATCTCTGGGGCATAGTCTCTCACCTCCTTCAGGTTTTCTCAGATGTAACCTTTTCAGTGAGGCTTTACCTGACAATCTTATATAAAAATTCAAGATCCTGCTCCTTTTGGGCATCCTACAATGCTCTCCCTTGCTTAATTTTTCTCCATCTGCTGTATCTCATTGTATTTTCATTGATATACAAATTTCATGGAGGCAGGGATTTTCTTCCAGCTGCTGGAATAGTGCCTGGTACATAGTAAGCACTAATAAATACTTAAGTGAATGAATGAATGAAATACCTTTTGTGATTCTATTGAGATAATCATATGCCCTTTCCTCCTTCAATGTCAATAGAGTGAATTGTATTAATAGGTTTTCTAATGTGAAACCAACCTTATTTCTTGGGAGGAAACACAGCCTAGTCATGTTGTGTTATCTTTTTTTTTTTAATGTTTTCTTTTTTTTTTTTTTTAAGAAGATGTTGGGGGTAGGAGTTTATTAATTAATTAATTTATTTTTGCTGTGTTGGGTCTTCGTTTCTGTGTGAGGGCTTTCTCTAGTTGTGGCAAGCGGGGGCCACTCTTCATTGCGGTGCGCTGGCCTCCCACTATCGCAGCTTCTGTTGTTGCGGAGCATAGGCTCCAGACGCGCAGGCTCAGCAGTTGTGGCTCACGGGCCCAGTTGCTCTGCGGCATGTGGGATCTTCCCAGACCAGGGCTCGAACCCATGTCCCCTGCATTAGCAGGCAGATTCTCAACCACTGCGCCACCAGGGAAGCCCTGTGTTATCTTTTAAATTAGTTAGTTGCGGGATTCAGGTTGCTAATGTTTTATTTAGGATATTTTTATTTATGTTCACTAGTGATATTGCCTTTTCTTCTATACTATCTTTGGTATCAAAGTTGTACTAGCCTCATAAAATGAGAGTATACCTTGTTTTTCTAGTCTCTGTAAGAATTTATGTGAGATTGGACCAGAAAATTCTTAAATTTTTGGTTAAAACTCACCTGTTAAAATGTATAGGCCTGTGTGTGTGTGTGTGTGTGTGTGTGTGTGTGTGTGTGTGTTGTGTGTGTGTGTGTGTAAATATTTTGGATTATTGACTCCATTTCTTTAATTAACTAGTTTGATTAGTTAAAAAAAATTCCTCCTTGACTCAGTTTGGGTAAAGTGTGTGATTGTGTGTGTGTGTGTGTGTATGTATGTGTGTATATGAATATATAAATATATATGTATGTATGGAATTTGTGCACTTCACCTAAGTGTTTACAGTTGTTGGAATAAAGTTATTCATAATAGCCTCTTTTTAATCTCTATAATGATGCATCTGTAGTAATTTCCACTTTTTTATTTTTAACATTTTTAGAGAAGGTTATCTATTTTATTCTTGATCAATCTTGCTAGAAGTTTGTCAATTTTATCAGCATTTTCCAAGAGCTAACTTTTAGTTCATTGATCCTCTTTCTCAGATTTTTTTAACCTATTAAATTAATTTCTGTTTATTTTATTTCTATCTTTTTAACCTTTTTATTTTGTTCTTTTTCTAGCATCTTAAGTTAAAGCTCAATGAATTAATTTTAAGCTTTTCTTCTTTTCTAACAAGCTAAATAATAACATTTTAATAGATACTATTTTACTTAAACTTCAATTCTATTCTCTAATTTTCACATTGATGCTTTCTTTTAGTCTGAATTATTTAGAAAATTTCTTAATTTCCAAATGCATTAAAAATTCTTTGTAATATTTTAAAATTGCATTATGATTCACATGAAAACAATTATTAAAAATTATTTAATTTTGCTTTATTAATAGCACATGGTCAATTTTATATACATTATTATGTTCTCAAAAAGGCTAGGTATTCTTTCATTTTTGGGTTTAGTATTCTTTACATGTCTTTTAAACATGCTTATTTATTATGTTGTTACAATTTTCTATATTCTTACTACTTTTTGGTAAGTATATAAGAATCTAATATAACAATAGCTAAAAGCGTGTAAAACTTCCACATATAACATATATTTTATATAATGTAAAACTCCTAATATAAAAACTCTTTATATAATGTCAACATATTTTAGTTCTGGCAATTTTTGCTTTTATTTTAAAACTATGCTTTAGGTGTGTACACATTTAAAATCTTTATATCATCCTGGTGAAATGACCCTTTTACTCATGAAGTGGTAATTCTTTTTTTCTAATAATGCTTTTTGCTTTAAAGATTATTTTTGATGTTAAAAATATCAAATATTATTTTTGATATTTTTGATATTACTCTGCAAAGTCGTATATTTACAGCTGTCTGTTATAGGGAAAAATTGGCAGCAACAAAAATGTTTAATGAGACATTGATATACAAAGGTTAATATATTTCATATTTGGGAGACTGTGCATTTATATAAACTAATGTTGTACATTATAAACTCCATAAAGAAAAAAGAAAACTAGAAAATTACTTGTACTGTATTGGTACTATTTTTGTACCCCCCAGATACATATGTGAATGTATGTATAACAAATAGCCTGATATTATCTACCAAGAATGTAATATTGGCTGCTTTTGGCTGGAGGAATTATAAATAGTTTCTAATTTTTTTTCTCTTTTAAAAATATGTTTCAATGTCAGGAGTTAATTACTTCTTTTGAATAATGAACATATTACTTTTTATTAATAGAAATACAATATAGCTTTTTATTTGACAAAAAAGTCCTCTCCCATTATTCTGTAGTTTTTGAGCTAGAGAAAAAGGAATTTTGAGCTAGAGAAACACTTGCTTTTCAAAAACTATATTTTAAAAATGTCCATGATGCTTTCTTACATGGGGATAGTTTTTTTAAGAATAAGGTGACTACTCTATGTTATATAAACTTTAATTTCTAAAACACAAATATCTGGGGGAAATAAGAAACTTGCATTCATTTTTTTTTCCTCAACAAAAGTAATGATAAACTCACAATGGAAAGTGAAATAATGAATTTCAGAAATCCTTTTATTATATGATTATGTATTTCAAGCTGATATATTGATATTTTAGAAAGGCAGAGTGAAGGATAGAATTTCAGAAGTTCAAATGCAAGATTTTTTTCAAACCATGAACGAATAGAGAAAAATACCCTAAAGTTTGATCGGCTGGATGAGCATGTTTTATGTAGAAAGTATTATTTTGTTAGCATCCTCTTCAGAGGTTATCAGATGAGCAGCAACACAGCAACAAGATGAAACTGTCACTTGGTGGAGCTAGAATACTATGAGATTCCAATATGCTCTTTCAGCCGATTTCTTGGGAAAAATGGCTTAATGGCAAAATTTAAGACTAATGCCCCCAGTTGCCAAATATTGGGATACATAGCCTTTGGGGAAGCCTGTTTTTATGGTTCTTTATTATTGTGCCAGAGTTTAGGTAAACGTCAACTTTATTGGGCAGAAAAGTCTTTTGCTTGTTGCAGTCAATACATTAGTCTTTTGTTTTTTTAATAACCATTAAAAAAAATGGACGTATAGTTAATTTACGATGTTCTGTTAGCTTCGGGTGTACAGCAAAGTGATTCAGTTATATTGGGTTGGCCAAAAGGTTTGTTTGTTTGTTGTTTGTTTTCCTTAAGATGGCTCTAGTAGCACTTAGTCACCTTTAACTTCATTGGAAACAGTTTTGTTAGATTGTATGTGACAGCTGTCATATCAGTGTCCATTTCAAAAGAGACTTATCAAAATTGGTGAATTTTTGTGTAACCATTTAAATATTGAAGATAGAAGAATAAAAGCAACATTTTTGGCATATTATGCTTTATTATTTCAAGAAAGGTAAAAATGCAACTGAACTGCAAAATAAGATTTGTGCAGGGTATGGAGAAGGTGCTGTGACTGATGGAACATGTCAAAAGTACTTTGCAAACTTTCATGCTGGAGATTTCTCTCTGGACCATGCTCCACGGCCAGGTAGATGCGTTGAAGTTGATAGCGATCAAATCGAAAGAATAATTGAGAACAATCAACGTTATACCACGCGGGAGATAGCCGACGTACTCAAAATACTCAAATCGAGTGCTGAAAATCATTTGCACCAGTTTGGTTATGTGAATCGCTTTGACATTTGAGTTCCACATAAGTTAAGCGAAAAAAACCTTCTTGACTGTATTTCCACATGGGATTCTCTACTCAAACGTAATGAAAACGTTCCACTTTTAAAACAAATTGTGACGGGCGATGAAAAGTGGATACTGCACAATAATGTGGAACGGAAGAGATCGTGGAGCAAGTGAAATGAACCACCACCAACCATACCAAAGGCTGGTCTTCATCCAAAGAAGGTGATGTTGTGTATATGGTGGAATTGGAAGGGAGTATTCTATTATGAGCTCCTTCTGGAAAATGAAACAATTAATTGCAACAAGTGCTGCTCCCGGTTAGACCAACTGAAGGCAGCACTCGACGAAAAGTGTCCAGAATTAGTCAACAGAAAATGCATAATCTTCCATCAGGATACCTCAAGACCTCATGTTTTTTGATGACCAGGCAAAAACTGATACAGCTTTGTTGGGAAGTTCTGATTCATCCACCCTATTCATCAGACATTGCACCTTTGGATTTCCATTTGTTTAGGTCTTTACAAAATTCTCTTAATGGAAAATATTTCAATTCCCTGGAAGACTGTAAAATGCACTTGGAACAGTTCTTTGCTCAGAAAGATAAAAAGTTTTGGGAAGTTGGAATTATGAAGTTGCCTGAGAAATGGCAGAAGGTAGTGGAACAAACGTGTGAATGTGTTGTTCAATAAAGTTCTTGGTGAAAATGAAAGATGTGTCTTTTATTTTTACTTAAAAACTGAAGACACTTTTTGGCCAACCCGATACATACATGCATACATACATATATATATTCTTTTTCAGATAAATAAACAACAAGGACCTACTGTATAGCACAGGGAACTATATTCACTATAGTCTATTTTTTTTTGAAACAGAAGTTTGCTTTTTAAAATTTATTTATTTTTGGCTGTGTTGGGTCCTTGTTTCTGTGCGAGGGCTTTCTCTAGTTGTGGCAAGCGGAGGCTACTCTTCATCGCGGTGCGCGGGCCTCTCACTATAGGCCTCTCGTTGCGGAGCAGAGGCTCCAGATGCGCAGGCTCAGTAGTTGTGGCTAACGGGCCTAGTTTGCTCAGCGGCATGTGGGATCCCCCCAGACCAGGGCTCGAACCCGTGTCCCCCGCATTAGCAGGCAGACTCTCAACCACTGCGCCACCAGGGAAGCCCTCACTATAGTCTTTTTATCAAGCTGAATTCAACACTATAATTCCTCCCACCCCAGGAGTCTGATAAATGGGTATAATATCTACTGATTGGATGATATCTTAGCACATTTCATATGGCACCTAAAAGTCCATGATTATTTCACTTGCCATGTCAATTACTGTAAGATCAAGATGGAATTTTAGGTAGCTTATGATGCTAAGAACGAAATGCCTGGTAGATGTTACACAAGTGTTTGTTGATAGATACCAGCCTTGGGGATTCTCTGGGCAGGTTGGAGATTTTAGGGCTAGTTCAAATATTGACCAACACCTTTAAGATAACATTTTCAGGTGGCCACTAAATAAAGACTACTATAGACTTGGGAGCTCCTTGCCAGGAACGAGCTGAACTCTTTCGGAAAATTCTGGATCACAGCCTTTCTTACTTTGATCTTCCTTAAATTGAAAAATCAAAGACAGATTTTTATATTTATAGTATTGTGTGGGTAGGTCAGTTTTGTGCCTTTATCAAGGTTACATTTTGCCAACCTTTCCTCTCAGGTGGTGGATGTATTCCAAAAGATTGATTCTAAAATAACATCAGTATCTTTCATACTTAAGATGTCTTAGCTAAGATAAAATCATTGCATACTTTGTATGAATGGAATAATGAAATTAATGAAATTAATGTAGATGTGGATGATTATAATGACATGTGAAAAAGAATAATTGAGGGTTTTTGGAGATTTCTTGATTTGCCTTGGTTCTGCTACTCTCATACCTGTATTTTTTCTTTTCTTTTTTTAATAGAAGAACTTGTTTTCTTTTTTCTTTCTTTCTTTTTTTTGCCATGAGAAAGATTTCATTTGACCCTGTAGGTGACCCTCTCTGGGAGAAATGTGGAAATAGGATAATTAGCCTTCTGTTATTCTCGGGGTAGGTCCAGGTTTTGTGGGATTTGACCTTGAAGCCCTATACAGTTTAGAGCTCTTTTTTTATAAAAGGACACACAATTATAAATGCTAAATTGGGCACAGAAGTCCACATTTATTTAAAATTCGGAAAAAGTAACAAATTGAAAATGTAGAAAAGCTGAAAAAAACCCCTAAAACATCACAAGATCTAGAGACATAATAATTTTGCTAATTAACTGCCAGTACATCTGTATAATAATTTTCCACAGACGATCTTCTGGCTCCAAATATTTACAATCTTGCTTTTTCTCTGCTGTGCAGTCCTGGATACCATAGCCGTGTTCATATCACTATATGACTTCTGTCTCTCATCTTAGCAAAATGATGCTGGATAATTCACTACAGTGGGCCGTAGGAGTATTTTGGAATCCATTTATACATCAGGAACGCCAATTATAACTGTGCAGGGAGGTGACTGCAAACCAGATAAATAACTCCCACTAAACTCCAACTAAATGTATCTCCAGCTCAACACCCCAGAGGTTCTGTAAGGGCCCCAGACAAACAAGGAGCCTGTGGTGTAAACTTCATTAGCTCCACAGTAATTCTACTTTTAAAATATCATCCTATCATAATGCACCTCACATGGTTAAAATTTTCATTGTCTTTAGGGTGATTAAAAATCTGGAAACCACTATTGCTAACAACACTCACAAATCAAGGGATAGTAAGTTTTATTTTGGGTAAAAATATCTTAAAAATATTGTGTAAATGAGAACATACACATAAGGATGTTAATTTCAAGATACTGTTTTCTAAGAATTGTTTGCTGGCTTTAATAAAGAGTGCTGAAGTAAATAAAGGCAGTAGGACTTTAATTCTTATTTTTGTGA
Source organism: Lagenorhynchus albirostris (assembly GCF_949774975.1). Lineage (NCBI taxonomy): Eukaryota > Metazoa > Chordata > Mammalia > Artiodactyla > Delphinidae > Lagenorhynchus > Lagenorhynchus albirostris. Next base: position 7,358,224 of record NC_083099.1, on the reverse strand, counting down.
TTCACTGTCATTATTTCGATATACCATTAGAAAATTTCACTTAAAGAGAAACGAAATTGAGGTATTTGTAGTGAGGTGGATGGACCTAGAGTCTATCATACAGAGTGAAGTAAATCAGAAAGAGAAAAACAAATACCGTATGCTAACGCATATATATGGAATCTAAGAAAAAAAATGGTTCTGAAGAACCTAGGGGCAGAACAGGGATAAAGACGCAGACGTAGAGAATGGACTTGAGGACATGGGAGGGGGAAGGATAAGCTGAGATGAAGTGAGAGAGTGACATGGACATATATACACTACCAAATGTAAAATAGATAGCTAGTGGGAAGCAGCCGCATAGCACAGGGAGATCAGCTCGGTGCTTTGTGACCACCTAGAGGGGTGGGATAGGGAGGGTGGGAGGGAGATGCAAGAGGGAGGAGATATGGGGATATTTGTGTACGTATAGCTGATTCACTTTGTTATACAGCAGAAACTAACACAACATTGTAAAGCAATTATACTCCAATAAAGATGTTAAAAAAAATAAAAATGGAAAAAAAATTTGGCTTAAAAAGCACAGATACTTTCCTATTGTTTAATTTGTATTCTTTACCTATCAGAAAGATCTGCAACTCCAACAGGAAGATCATAGGTTATTTCACGGAGCTTATGCACGTTATTGAAAGACCCTCCCTTTTAGTGATCAAAAAAAAAAAAAAAAACAAACCAAAACCAACACAGCTTTGTGTCAAATATGAAATTGTGTTTGGTTTGATGATGTAGGAAAATCTCTAACCTCCTTAACAGAGGACCCTATGCATGACCGCCCTTTGTTGAACATAAAGCCATGGTAATCGTAACAGTCAATGTTTATCAGGTGCTTGCTATCAGCCAGGCACTTAGTGAAGTGCTTTACATGTGTTTCATGTTTTATCCTCCAGACAGTTCTATGAAATGGCTACTGCTTTACAGGTAAGGAGACTGAGGCTTAGAGAGTTTAAAAGACAAGCTTAGATCCATGAAATGTAAGTGGCAGGGGCTTCCCTGGTGGCGCAGTGGTTGAGAGTCCGTCTGCCGATGCAGGGGACACGGGTTCGTGCCCCGGTCCCACATGCCGCGGAGCGGCCTGGCCTGTGAGCCATGGCTGCTGAGCCTGCGCGTCCGGAGCCTGTGCTCCGCAACAGGAGAGGCCACAACAGTGAGAGGCCCGCGTACCGGAAAAAAAAAAAAAAAGGTAAGTGGCAGACTTGGTGTTTGAATATAGACTTAAAAAAATCTACCTTGCAATATTGTCCCAGAAGCAGGGAAGGAGTAGCAGGGGCGTTCGAAACTTGTAGATAGCACGTGAATGACCACAACTTTGAAAAGGGAGAAGCCCTAAATTTAAGAGAGAGAATAGCAAGGAAAAGCCAGTAGAAGTCCAGCACTAGAGTCAAACTGTGTGGGTTTGTACCTTGGCCCCATCATTTACTGGCTGGTTGACTCTTGGCACATTACTTAACCTTTCTGGGCCCTAGTTTCCCCTTCTGTTAAAAGAGGATAATATGAATAAGGTGTGAGGAGTTAATGAGGCAATGCAAAGATTTTAAACCAGTGTCTGGTATGGTACACCTTAAAAAAGCTGTATAAGTCATTATTGTCCATTAATATTTAAGCTTATTTGTCTTTTGAAATAGAGTATGTAGCATGAGCAATGCTAAGCAAATAGTATAAAATGATTTCTTTATCTTTCTTACTTTTACAATATGTATATTATTTAGTAAAGGACCCTGTAGGTATATTGGAGAGTGCATTTATATAATATTTATAGCAACATTATAATATCAGTATAAAAATGTATTCTAGTTTAAAAAAATGAAAACACTTCTCGGGAAAATAAAATTTTAAAAGTTTGTATCTTATTTATATTTTACTTTGATTTAAAGGATATTGCCACTGGGTGAAAGAGTTTCCAGTCCAGGTATGTTCCAGTAGATGTTATGGCTTTTCAAAGCTTAATGTACTATTTATGTTATAAAATTATTAATATCTTGTATCTCAGCAGAAACAGTAATACAATATAATGAGAAAAGTTGCATCTCTGCTCCTGATACTTTTAATAACCACATTATTCATTTTTTCTTCAATTTAACTGCAAATAGCTATATCGAAAACATTGCCACAGGGTACATTTCTATTTTAGGGTGACAGGAGAATAACTCCTGAAGAGTCTCAGAAGTGAGAAACAAAATATAAATTGTATAGTAGATAGAAAAGCATGAAAGATTCTGATACCTATGAATAACTATTTCCCAGAAGAGTAAACGTTAATGACTTTAATTAGGTTATAATTGCTCATGAGAGCAAGCTCTTGCATGAGATAAAAATACCTGACAATGCATTACGACTGAGCTTTCCTGTCAGAAACATAGGATGGATTAATGCACATGCCATTTAAAGGAGGGACATTCCCTAAATGTAAACTAAGCCCTTAATCAGTGCCAACATGATGAAAAGCCACTCTTGTAATTAGGTCAAATTCGATTCCATCCTGACAGTTTTGCATCACATTGAGGTTTAAGACAGGATTGTTTTTATGGAGGACTCCAGAAGCTGAAGATCCATGGATCCAGAAGATCCATCTCGTAGTGTGGGCCCTGGCTAAACATTTTGCATAATGGATCTTATTGTGATTTTTGTAATGAGTCCGTCTGTCATCAGACTCACCATATTTCACTGTGTTGAGTCAAATTTCCTGTGATACCTTTCAGAGCCCATTAAGTTCTTCTGAAGCCATACATTTCATCTTCGACACAAATCAGTCAGGCAATATAAATCAGTGAAGCAGGTGAGGGAGATGGTGGTAAACTGGAGGTACAGCCTCTGTCCAGCGGGGACAACAGATAGCCATGTGGGGTGTGGTGCCCACTGTAACCAGACCTGATGATCGAAATGATGCTGCAAATCTGTTTGTTTGTTGATTGGTTGTTTTTTTGACTGTGCCTTCGATTTCTCTCTTTTTTTAAAATTTTTATTGAAATATAGTTGACTTAAAAGTTGTTTTAGTTTCAGGTGCACAGCAAAGTGATTCAGTTATATATTCTTTTTAGATTGTCTTCCAAATCTGTCTTTTTATGTAAACTCTGGTAGTTAAATGTAAGCAAAGAATTAAAAGAAAAACATAGGAAACCAATTATGCCAATACCTGCTAGCCTCTTATGACATCTGTGTAAGGGGTTTGAAAAAAAAAAATCTGTCAATCTCTACACTACAGACTAGCTAGCCAAACCAATATCTTGTTCCAGCCTCATATTCTGCTATGCATTTCACTTCTAGGTATTTTCTAAAATTAATGCAGTTGTATTTTAGCTGCATATGACTAACAGTACAGTACAGCAGTGATAAGGTGCCATATTCATAGAGGAAGGATAAGTGAGAAATTTACCCCATTGATGACGATCTGCCTCTCCTGTTTATTTAAACCTTTGAGCATCTGTGCTACTGGGTGGATTAAGGAAGAGATGGAGGAGTTGTGATTTAATAGCAGAGTTTCAGTGCCAGTTGTGCCTCTAACTCCAGGTGCCCCTTGTCAAAGGAAATCATCCTGTGCTATAGTGTTTGGGTTTGAAAAGCCACTCAAAACAATTAAGATACTCTGCAAATATAAAATGGTACCTCGAAGTTTTTAACTTGTAGATGATGTAGTTCTGGATGAAACAATTTTTTGTTTCATAAAAAGAATTTTATATACAGCTAATACTGATGCGTTATAGAGAAAGGCAGACACATAGTCATAATACGTGTGAAAATCTATCTCTATTGGAATGAAATTCTGCATTACTGCACCATGAATGCCTGATGCAGACTTAAGAGTGCAAAAAGAAAAGAATATAGAGGTCACGGTGAAGCACAAACTGAAAATGAATCAGCAAGCAATAGAATTAAATGAAGAATAAATGGACAGGATAAAAGTGGAAGATACTGGCCAATTGTTAGTAAGATACATTCTAGTTATTTCTAGCGTTAAGGAATAAATTGTTTATCAAAAGCAATGATCTCCTTTTAAATCAATAATGTCTACCTGGAGGTTGCTGATAGATTAATATTAATTTTGCAACATGTGACCATGGAATAAAGTTTTTTTCTCACCTCCTGTGAGATCAAATACAAATTAAACACAAGACCCAACTTAATTATCTTGGCAGTAGATAAGCATGGCCTTTAAACGTTTGCCTGACAGCTCTGGACATGAATCTCAGTTCTGCTTCATACAAGGTATGTTGGGAAAATACTTCACTTTTCCAACCCTCAGTTTCCTTATCCACACCTGGAGGCAATAATGTTATTTACATCATGGGGTCATTGCAATGTTTATAGAAAAGAGGCTATGTTTCCATGTATACAACAACACCAGACACACAGCAAATGCTCAGTAAGTGGTGACTGCAATTACTGTTACAAAATGAGGGACCCTGACAGTCCAGATCTGTTCTAAGAAGTACAATGGGAGGAATCTGACCTTAACCAATTCCCTCAATAAGCACTCAATAAAGAATAATAGAAGCAAGGTAAAGAACGGACACACCATTGGAAAACACTCTCAGTGGGGTATCTATTATTTAGCAAGGAAAAGAAAGCCTGATGTGTGTCCTAGTTTTTTAAATGATATTGAAGAGGATTTGAAGAATCACTAAAAGGACACTTCTATTTATTTGCAGTGATTGAAAAGAAAAAATTGACATGCACTTAGATTGCATTAGGAGATATCTAGAATGAAACTGGGACCTGATGTGACACACTGAAATGAAATTATGTGATAATTTTGAGAATCTCTTTCTCTGGAGATTTTGTAGTTTATATCTCTTAGGTAGGCTGTAGACCCTGAGGGTTGGAACTGTTAACATCAGGTTAATAATTCCACCAATATTTTATTTTTGTCTAATGGTGAAAATGTAATGTTTTCAATATAAAATTCGAATAAGACTAGAGATGCTATTAAAAAATAACTTGCAGATTGAAATTAACAATTAGCAGTGGCACTTTTCGCTTCAAATAATGTGAACAGTTCTGGCCTTCTACAAACTTTTAAACTTTAGTCTTTATGGGAACATAAAAAGGAAACAAAGGCCACTTGGTAGTAGTGAGGATATAAATTCACAGCATGTGGTTTGTATAACTAAATGCTTTCAACCTGGGGTTTGAAAAAGTGGCCTCTGGGACAAAGATTAGAAGTTTCTATAAGTGGATCTGGCTAACAATTTACTATAGAAATATGTAGTAACAGAACACAGAATCTGTAATATAACTTGGAAACAAATTCCAGGTACAAAGCAATTTGAAATTCACAGCTGAACATTTGTGAAATCACTAAAGAGTCTACTTTAGGCATGCTTTGTGCAAATGGTGTATATATTATTATTCAGAATAGCTATGGGAGAAATGGAGGACATTGGATACTAAGGACATCTTAAACACACAAAAGATATGTTAGATATGGCAACACAGTTGAACTCAAGAGCATTTTGGCAAACTTAAAGTGACAGACAAATTATAGGCCCAGCAACGTCTGTAAAAATCTACGGAACAAAATGGATAGAGTTCAATCATGCAACCAGTTGCAGAAAACTTGAAAAAACAACATCAGGTCGTCAACATTTACTGAGTACCCTTTACTAGGTATTGAGGGGAAGGAAAACAAAAGAGTTGGCATGAGGTGAAATAAAGAGGTCAGTATAATCCATGGGTGGGAGTGAAATCACCACACACGGGCATCCGGGGGGCTGTCAATTGGAATAAGGCTGAAGTTGCCGAACTAGTTGTAAAGAATGACTGTGAACCAGGTGAGGTACCCATTCAGACTGGAGACACTGTTCTTACTGTCATGGAGATGTTAAAAAATATTAAAACTATAGAAGTGAATCTGTATGTGTTTAAAAATGAACACCTTTTTTTTTTTTTGGCCCTTTTTGGTCCCTGTTATACGTGGTCCAAGGACCACCTCCCTGTACCACACAATATTTATACAATAAATCTTTTCAAAATTGACTCATTTTTCACTAAAGAAAGCTTATGTCATTTTCATAAATGGAAAGCTAGTGTCACTAGTCCTAAATACGTGTTAACTTTACTTAAAAGTAAAAACAATGGAAACAGAAGAAATGTCCTTAAAATCTAGCTAACTTCGGTGGCTTGTTGAAAGTTCTCATTCTCAGGCATATTCTCTGTTAATATAAGTGTAAAAAAATGCTGTATCCCTTTGCCTAGCAAATATATGTACTTCTGTGAGTCTATATCAGAAATCTGTTTATGCTGAGCCAATGACTTATGTTCCAGGTTACTTACTGAAGCATTGTTTGACCTAGCAAAAGATTAGAATAAAATAAATGCTCATTGATAGTGATTAATGAAAAGTTATGGTGCATCCTACAATAGAATATAATGCAGCTATTAAAATGCTGTGAAAGATTTCTGTGTAAAGTAGATTATGATGTGAAAAAAGATTCATTGGTAATTTACACCTATACACATTGGTTCATATATATATATATATTTATTATTATTATTTTTTATAACCACAATATTTTACACTCATTCCATGCCGTCTTCATTTATCTGTTCCTGCTTCTCCTTCCTCCCCCACCCAAACTTGGAATGCATGTTTAAATGTTACAACTTTTTCACAGTTGATTTTTTTTTTTTTGACTGCATTGGGTCTTCGTTGCTGGGTGCAGGCTTTCTCTAGTTGTGGTGTGGGGGCTTCTCATTGTGGTGGCTTCTCTTGTTGTGGAGCATGGCCTCTAGAAGTGCCGGGTTCAGTAGTTGCAGCGCGTGGGCTCAGTAGTTGCGACTTGCGGGCTTCATTGCGCCGCAGCATATGGGATCTTCCCGGACCAGGGATCGAACCCATGTCCCCTGCATTGACAGGCAAATTCTTAACTGCTGCGCCACCAGGGAAGTCCTGTTCTTATATATTTGTTTATTACATGTATAGAAATCTCTGGAAGGGTTTACAAAAATATAATGACAGTAGTTGTATCTTGTTGTGGGGAGAGATGGCTGGAGCAGAGCAGAAGGGAGACTTACTTTTCACTGTGTGTCCTTTTGGAGCCTTTCAATCATAGAATAGGAGTTAACAGCACAGGTTAGCTTGTCTGGCTTCTAATTCTTGCTGTGCCAGTTACCAGGTGTGTGACCTTGAGCAAGTTAATTTCTTTCTGTCTTAGTTCTCTAACCTGTAGAATGGAGATATGAATTGTATTTACCTCATAGAATTGTAATACAGGTGAAATAAAGCATGTGAAATGTATTTAGAACCATGCCTGGCACATAGAAAAGCTATATAAATGTTTGCAATTATTTTCATCATTGTTCCACGTGCTTATTTGATCAATTGAAAAGACAAATACTTTAAAAAAATTTTTTATTGAAGTATAGTTGATATACAATGTTTCAAGTGTACAGCAAAGTGATTCAGTTATATATGTATAGTCTTTTCCATATTCCTTTCTACTATGGTTTATTATAGGATATTGAATATAGTTCCCTGTGCTATATAGTAGGTCCTTGTTGTTTATCTATTTTATACATAGTAGTCTGTATCTGTTAATCCCAAATTCCAAATTTATCCTCCCCCTCCTTTCCCCTAAACAAATACTTTTTAAAAAGAGCTTTTACTGGCAAGAATTGACAACTGTAGCTTTCTATACATGATAATCGGAAGGAATGAAGTACAGTCAGCCCTGCACAGGATGCCAAACACTTGAAACCAAGAGCCGGCTGTATTCATGGTAGGACTGTGCTCATTGTATGACTGTATTCATTGTAGGACTGTATTCATCGTAGGACTGTGTTGATTGTACTCTGGCATTTTATATAAGGGACTTGAGCATCCATGGATTTCGGTATCCACAGCGGGGCTCCTGGAACCAAGTCCCCGGCAGACAGCAGAGGAGGACTGGAGAACCAAAAGGAGAATTGCTGCCTCACTTTAATATTCAATGTCATGTAATGTTAGGTCTGTATAGGACCTAAAACCATCTGTGCTTTTCTTTTTTTAATCCCTACTTCTAGAAGCTCTGCATAGAAGAGTCAATACTGAATAATACCCCATTCTGCATAGCTTTGTCCTTTGCTCCGTTTCTGAACACCTGACTGAGCATTTTTGTCGCTGGCTTGCTTTTTTTTTGTCAGCTAGCAACCTCCATATTTTCTGGTCCAGTGTTTTTTACCCTTAGGATCAGAACCCGTTGGAAGCGCATGAAATCAATTTCGTGGGTTGAAAAACAAAGAAGCAGGACAGAATAGAAGAGAATAGAATAGAAAATATCAGAGTATTTACCACAGTAAAGCTAAGTATTGTTTCATGAAACTTTGCCTCTTCCTACCCCACCAAAAAAAAAAAAAAAAAGTCTGAAAACTGTCCAATATTTCTGAAAAACCAGTAGCAATTCCCCAGCCTTCAGAGAATGATGGTGCAGGCCTCTAATGTGTGTTTGAGGAGAAAGTCACACTGAACTAGGTATTCTCTGGAGCAAGTTGGAATCTCCAGTAATCCTGGAACTGACACAGCCATCTAAGGCCCAGAACAATCTCTAGACCATGTGCCTCAGCAGCCTCAGGAAATAATGGAGGAACCAGAAGGGGGATCAGAATTTATCAACCAGAGGTTTGGGTCTATGACTGGGAAATAGGAAACTAAAGACCTAGAGACGATACACAATTGATGGGTTTCCTTCTGAAATGAGGATGTGCCAGACAGCCCAGCATGTTTTCTTATTTTAATATGTTTTCAGGTTTAATACGGCAGGTCTATTTTATTGTCTTTTGTGGAATATCAGAATATCAGTCAGCATCAGAATTTCTTATATATTTTGAATGCTTAAAAATCTAGATGTATTTAAGCATTTCTTATATTCCTCTGTGTTTTAGATTCAGTTTCCTCTGTGTAAAAACTTGCATTTTTATAAGAAAAATTATAGAAACTTTAGAGAACAGAGAAAAATACAAAGAAAATAAAATATTATATAATAGATGCTACCAGAGAGATTAGGAAATTTAAAGAACTAAAAGAAAAGTAAAATTTACACATAATGTCACCACTGAGCAATAAATACTGTTCATTTTTCATGTATTTCCTTCTAGTTCCATTCTTTTTGCTATTATTAACAACAATTTGACAGGTATGTAAGTATTCACCAATATATTTGACAAAAGGAAATGACCATTCTACAGCCTCGTTTATTACATTGCCAAATCTCTTTCCAGGAAGCTTGCATAATTTACATGGTCATCAATGGTGCCAACAGTGGAGTCTGTTCCAACAGATTCTTGCCAGTACTGGTTATTACTACCTGTTTGAGTATTTGCTAATATAACGTCAAAAAACTTATGTTATTAATCTTTTACTTTTTGGCCACTAGAAAGGTTGAATTTCAGAGTGTATTCATTAGCCAATCTTATTTCTCTTGGGATTGTTGGTTCATGTCCTTTGCCCTGGTTCCTGTTAGAGTATTAATGATTTCTTATTAATTTTTCTATCCTGATTAAATCAATGAAGAAAGGCCTTAACCTCTTATCTCTTATATTTGTGGCAAATAACTTTCCTGATGTTCTTTTAACCTTTCAATTATTTTGGAGTTTTTAGAAAGAATTTCCAAAATTTTCTCCAAAGTTTTTTTTAAATAGTTCTTTATAGTTTGTTTCATGGTTTTTATGTTTAGAAGTTCCTCTTCTATCCTGTGATCAGAAAAGTATTTACTTATATTCTTGTTTGGTTTTAGAAGAAAATGGTTTATTTTATTAAAAAATTTTTTTTCTTTAGAGTTGTTTGTTTGTTTATTTATTTATTTATTGGCTGTGCCACACAACATGTGGCATCTTAGTTCCCTGACCAGGGATCAAATTAGGGCCCTCGGCAGTGAAAGGGCCCTCGGAGTCTTAACCACTGGACTGCCAGGGAATTCCCCAAAATGGTTTAAATATTTAATTGTATACTCCAGTTAGAATTTATTTTGCTTTGTTGCTTTAGATAATAATCTAAACTTGATTTCTCATCACCCACATAATTAACTTACTGATTAACTCCATTTGGTGAATAATTCTTCTTCAGTGATTGTGAAACCAAATTCATCTCTTACATTCTGTTTAATTTCTTCATCTACTAGTGTTTTGTTCCTACTCTTTGGATGATTGTAGCTTTACTATATGCTTTTTTTTAAAATAAATTTATTTATTTATTTTTGGCACCGTTGGGTCTTCATTGTTGCATGCAGGCTTGCTCTAGTTGTGGCGAGCAGGGGCTACTCTTCATTGCGGTGCATGGGCTTCTCATTGTGGTGGCTTCTCTTGTTACAGAGCATGGGCTCTAGGCACATGGGCTTCAGTAGCTGTGGCTCACAGGCTCTAGAGTGCAGGCTCAGTAGTTGTGGCACATGGGCTTAGTTGCTCTGCAGCATGTGGGACCTTCCTGTCCCAGGGCTCGAACCCACATCCCCTGCATTGGCAGGAGGATTCTTAACCACTGTGCCACCAGGGAAGTCCCTTTACTGTATGTTTGATATCTGTTTGGAAAGTTCCCTACTCTTTATTTTAATTATTTATTATACTTTTTATTTTGAAATAAGTTTAGATTTACAGAGAGTTCCCTGATATTCTTCACTCAACTTCCCTCGATATTAACATCTTTCATAACCATAGGACAATTATTGGAACTAAGCAATTAACACTGGTACATTATTATCTGAACTTCAGACTTTATTTAAATTTCCTCAGTTCTTCCTTTGATCCTTTCTTGTCTTGCTTCTCACAGCTTTTTGGTAAACTTGAGAATGGTGTTAACACTTTGTAGAAAGTGTCTTACTGAGATTTTGGATGGAATTTTATTAAGCATATAAATGAATCTGTTAAAACTGACATTTCTATGATACTTAGGTTTCTAATCCAGGACCACAGTATCTAGGTCTGTAACTAAAGGCTTCAGAAGCCATCTCCAACCTTTCCGTAAGCTATTCACTTCCTATTTAAGCTTCTGCAATTATGTCTTCTGATTTTGTCATCTTTCATATTTCTCACTAGCTGTTTGTGGTTCTCTTCACTTAGGAACTACATGTTTTGTGTTAAAGTTATTTATGGGTAATTAAAATTTTAGGCAGATAATCCTCTGTTTGTTATAATAATTTTGTTTTCTTCATTTAGGTGTTTTAACCTCTTATTTCTTTATTACGTTTTATTGTCTTGCCTAGAAGGTTTGAGATAATAGAAAATAACAGAAATAATAAATAATAGAAAATAGTGATCTTATAATGCCCTTATTGAACTACCCTTTCACTCCTGGGATATAAGAGGAGAACCAGAAAATATGATTTTATTTTTAGGTCAAGTGAAGGAAGAGTTTCTAGAAGAAAGGAAGCAATGCTGCTTATAGTTCAAATAAGAAGATAAGAGCAAATTAGTCTTTGGATTTATGAATGTGGAGGTCAAAAATAAATTTTGTTGGCGTGATTGAAATGATGGCCTGATAGGAGTGCTCTAAAAGAAAATGAGAGAACTGGGGGACACCAACTGGGGGACAAGCATTTTCAGGAATTTTGCTTAAAGGGACAAGAGAAATTGGGTTGTAGCTGGAGAAGAATATGAGGACAAATAGATTATATTTTTAGGGTGGGAGAAAAATATGAAAATGGGAGTTATCATAGCAAGTATGTATGCTGATAGAAATAACCAAGTAGAGAGAAAAGTAGATGCAGGAAAGAGGGGGAAGGATTGCTAGAGAAGTATCATTTTAGGGGGAGTGAATGTAGTATACAAGTGTAGGGGTTGGCCACTGATAGAATTTGGACAATTCATCTGGGAAGGGCAGGGTTTATGAACGCAGATGCAGCAGGTGGATAAATGTGGTGGAAGCAGTTCATGGAAGTTCTCTTCTGATTCCTTCTATTTTTTCATTCAGCTAAGAATGAGGATGGGGCAGGAGATGGTACAAATTGAAGAGAGGACAGAAGGCATGAAGTAGTTGGCTGGGAAAGTAGGAGAGTGGATGAACTATGGGCATGAGTCATTATTAGTGGACTTCATTAAGGGTGTTAGTGGAAGGAATTTAAGTTGAGCCTGGTCAGTCTGGTTGACTGATTTTCTCCATCAACTTTCAGTTGCATAAGACAGTAGCAACATCTGTGCATTTAATCAAGATTGGGGATATGGCAGGCAGTAAAATAAAAGGACAAAGGACTGGTTATAGCGATTGACATTGTAATTTAAGATAAGTAAGGGGAGATGTAAGTATTGAGAGTGAAAAGGAATGATGAAGATTCTCAGTTGATCAACTGATCAACTACATCTTTGATTTTTGTTCTGCTTGCAATATATGTTGAAATATGAGGGCAAACACAGTTCTCAGGCCACTGCTTAGAGAAAATATCAGTCACACAGTAAAGGACCTCTGTCCAGTTCTCTGTTTGATCAGAACTTGGATCCATAAACCAGGCTCAGGCAAGGTAGTCCCCAGTTTTAACATCCCAACCTGTAGAATTAATAACTCATAAAAGAAATAAATCTAGACTTTCATCCTTCAATGATAAACTCTTAAAAAGGTTTCAGGATAATTTATTAAGAAACAATTTTCAGACTTGATAACAAATTGTGCAGACATTTCAGCTGTCCAAGATAAAAGTGAGATTTTGAATGCGGAGAGTCAGAAACAGAAAGAAGTGTAGAAAATTAGAGAGAAAAGAAAGATCAGACTGTGGAAAATAAGAAACAGAGGTAAGAATATCACATATATTTGTATTTGGATCTTTATCTCCTTGTTTTATGTAAAAAGAGATTGACCAAGGGTATGTGCTGGGGAGGTAAAAGGATCAGCCAGGGCACAGTGGGCAGAAAATGCATCTTACAGGGAAACTTAAGAAATTGGGAAGGCTACCTTGTTACTGAACTAGATTTACCCCTGGCAGGAATGGAGGTAACAAAGTGAAAAAGGGTGACAAGTTTCAGCAGGGTGTTACCCAATATATTGTGTGTATCTCTCATTGTCTCGCAAAAAGAGAGTAGGCATTTGGAAGCTAGCCTGCGGATGGAATTTTATCTTTTTTCTTTAGCTTCCTAGCTTTGCCAGGTTTCCTGGAATTTTAATTTAGATCCAGACATCCCAGGCATAATTTTTAGACAGCTTCTGTTAAAAATACCAATCTATATGTTTAGCTCAGTGTAATCAGCCCTTTCTTTTAAAGTAATGCCTGTTTATTCCAAGCGTTTATGTTTTGTAAAACACACACAGACATGATCAATAATTATTGTAAAATAGTTTAATTTTGAATGTCACTGGCTCCACTGAATAATAGAAAAGTTATCTAATTGTAATTACTTCCAAGGAGTACCCCCAACCCCCCTGTTTTCCTTAGTATTTGTATTCTGTTGAACTTTCTAGAACACACGCAAAACATGCTGCTAGTTATTTCTGTCTTTAAATCTTGACCTGTGAATTTTTTGGTATTGTATATGGAATCTAACTAGCACACTGTAGGCTATTTTATGGCTTTTATATTGAACTTTTTTTGCTTAACGTAGTTTTTTTGTGTAATTTTAAGTGGATAAACAATAACCCTCAATTATCTTTACATGCTTAAACATTTTAAGGGGAAAATTGATGTATAAAACAAAATGGATGGCATATTTTTCCAGGGAAACTTGTACATCTTCCATGTTTTAGATTCGGAAAAGTACATCAGGCTAAAATAATAAAAAATTACACCTGAATAATGAAAAATTACACTTAAAATATAGATGCATTTTTCTAGGTGTGATTGCAATTTTAGGTAAAGGCCAAATGTTATTAAAAAAAAATCCCCTCCCTGAAGGGTTTTATAATATGCTTACTTGAAGTCTTATTCAACTGTCTTCAACACAAGAAGAAAAATATAACTCAAGTGTATGACACTGCAGTAACAACAAATACACTTCTAGAAACATGACAATAGATAAATTATTGTCACACAGTTCCAGGAGAAACATGTGAGCAGGGAAGTTTTGGGAAGAATTAAAAAATGCAGTAGATGTTCCTGGGCAATCACATTGCCAAGTATTGCTGAGTCAAATACATTTCCTAGTATACTTTTTTTAAAAGTTAATTAATTATTTTTATTTTGGGCTGTGTTGGGTCTTCGTTGCTGTGCATGGGCTTTCTCTAGTTGCGGCGAGTGGGGGCTACTCTTCATTGCGGTGCATGGGCTTCTCATTGTCGTGCCTTCTCTTGTTGTGGAGCACGTGCTCTAGGCCCGTGGGCTTCAGTAGTTGTAGCACTCGGGCTCTGTAGTTGTGGCTCGTGGGCTCTAGAGTGCAGGCTAAGTAGTTGTGGCGCACAGGCTTAGTTGCTTCACGGCATGTGAGATCTTCCCGGGCCAGGGATCGAACTCGTGTCCTCTTCATTGGCAGGCAGATTCTTAACCACTGTGCCACCAGGGAAGCCCTCATAGTACACTTTTATTTCTGTTTATTCCCCTCTCTTCAATTCATAAAATCATTAGAATGACACATAAATGCTATAAGAATGCCTTTTAAACTAGATATTGTTATAATATTGTCTAAAATAAATGGAAATTGAATCCCCTCATTTTCTATGTTGAATGATGCTAAATTTGACTAGGGCAAAACCTGGGAATTTGGGGCTTCCTCAAGCTGGGTATAATGGTTTATGATTGTTCAAATGTTGCCACGACTTACATGGCTCTGATTTCAGTGGAAAATTTCCAAAATCTAGGCTCATCTAGGCTGATTTTGTTTAAATAATCTTTCAAATATTTATTAAGTCAGTCATCATTATACATCCCAAAGAAATTCCAGAGTTTTACACCAAAGGTCATTTTCAGGATAAATTACCTTGGAAGTTTCTATGTTCATGTTTGTGTTGCTCAAATTATTTTTAGAATTGCATGTATGCATATGTGTGTGTAATTATCTTTTGAGAAGTTTCAGTGTAGATTCAGGCAAATATTTATTCTGAGGGTAGACTTTTTTTTTTTTTTAGTATAACTTTTCCTCTGATTATAAAAGTAGTAAAAGTTTATCAGAAAAATGTTGAAAAGTGATAACTTTTATATAGTGGGAAAGAATCTTTGGAATTACATTGTAATTAAAATGTCAAAAGTTAAAGATAAGAAGAGAATATTAAAAGCAAAAGAAAAACAACTTATTACATACAAGGGAATCCTCATAAGAGGTTTCAGTAGTTTTTTCAGCAGAATCTCCACAGGCCAGATAAGAGTGTACGTTATATTCAAAGTACTGAAAGAAAAAACAACCAGTGGGTGGAGGATCATGAATTCCAGGAAAAGAGAACTTTTCCATTGTGATGGAGAAATCACGGGTGTCAAGTGCATCAATGAGGTCCAGCAAGATGAGAATGGAAAACTACAATGTTCATCAACACAGCGGTTCTATTACTTTTGTGAAACTATGGTCAGTAGGGATGTGTTGGGCAGAGAAATTGGGCAAGATGAATGGCAGAGGGGGGACTGGGTGGGAGATGCACATGTGGAAACCAGAGGTGGAAAAACCTCTCTCAAAAGGCTTGGCTTTGAAAGGAAGGGAAAAGGAAAGAAATTCCAGAGAAGGTCAACATAGAGTTTTCCTTTGAACCGAGAGCTACTTCAGCCTGTTTAAACAGGAGGGAATCTATAGACTGAGAACAGATGTGGACATTGGAAAGAGGGATGAAGACAATTGATGAATGGAGATATCTGAGAAAGCCAGGAGTGGTATCAGATTTATCTCAGAGACAGGGAAAGATACCTCTTCTGCTTTGAGAGGGGGAAAGAAGCCAAGTCGGCTGGATATTTTGAATTGAGGAAGGAGATAACATTTGAGTGTGTTCTCAAGTGATGACTTCTCTTTTTTCTGTGATGTAGGAGATGATCTCATGACACTTGGGTTAGGGTTAGGCTTAGGGGTAGGGTTAGGGTTAGGGTTAATCTTGATTAAGGAGGGAGGTGGAGGGCGAGGAGCTTGCAGTGAGTGGAGTGTTTTGAAAGAGACATACTGCGGAATAGGGGAGAGAATTGTCTAGGAACACACAGGATTTTTGGATAGAGCTGAAAACCCATTTCTCCTGGGAACTGTGAATTTGTAGTGACACCAAACTATGAAAAATGAGCCAGCCAAGCAAGCTGTGAGGGCTGGAACCTCGACTGTCTTGTTCACCCCACTCTACCTTCCAAATCTACCGGAGAATCTGGCACATAGTAGGTACTCTAAATATTTTGTAATTTTCTCTGAAGATACTCAACAACCTGATACAGGAGATGAGATAGCAGGATATTAGCATGATCTAGAGGGGTTTTTTTCCCCTAAAATCTGTGTACTTTATTTATTTGGGGGGGGAGGGTACGCGGGCCTCTCACTGTTGCGGCCTCTCCCGTTGCAGAGCACAGGCTCCGGACGTGCAGGCTCAGCGGCCATGGCTCACGGGCCCAGCCGCTCCGCGGCATGTGGGATCTTCCTGGACCGGGGCACGAACCCGCGTCCCCCACATCGGCAGGCGGACTCTCAACCACTGCGCCACCAGGGAAGCCCTGCGTACTTTATATTACTGGATGCACTAGAATGTATTTCTTAAGGTGGTTATAGAAACCAATGTATTTGGAATCTCTGTTTGATCCCTCTACATAAAAAGAGAAAAGAACTACCTGTCTGAATCAGACTTTGGACAGTGACAGTATACATGGGGAGAGGGCAGGCAAGGATGAAGTAAAGAGACCTTTAGCAGAATCTAAAGGTTTGAACATGAAATTATGGCTCAGGTCAGTCATTCTAGGGAGTGATCTCATGAAAAATGGACCCAAAGTTACATTCCAAATCGTGAGATTGAACTTTGGAAGAGGGATCTTGAAAAACATGAAAAGGATTCTGTAAAATCTAAACAGAATTCCAGGATGAGTGCTATCAATTCAGGGCAGGATAGAAATTCTCTGAGCTTCAAGTAATAAGGGTGGTCCACATGGTACCTCAGGACAGTCACACACCAGATATCAGAAACTCAGATGTGGGCAAAATCCAGTTTCTGAGGGATTGGGGCATAAAGCAAGGACACTAGATAAGTGTGGGGCATCTAGGAATTTGGATTCTTTTTTATTCATCCATTCGTGTGACAAATATTTATTGAAAAATGTGTTAGACACTCTGTAGGGAAAAGGAGGAAGATAGGCAATTGGGAGTAAGACCACAACACAGTGATAGACGAATTGGAGTGTGAAGTTTATAGAAGTTGTTCAGCAGCAAAAATGATCTCGAATTTATCCACTGTCTGGGGTGGGATGACCCTACAGGCAGGATTTACGTTTGTCAGCTCAGTTGCTGAAGTTATAGAGTGCTAAGCAAGGCAGGAGAGAGTCATTTCTTTTCGACTGCATTGGAGGATGGTGGTTTAAGGTGGTCATGTGTATTGAGTAGATCAAGGAAACAACTTTCTCAAAGAGCCTTGGTTCTGTGGACCCAAAGACAAAGTACTTTTTGGTTAAATCTCACAGATAAACAGATTTCTAACCTGGTAAGAAGGGAATTATTGTTATTATTATTTTAACATTTTTATTGAATGAAAGATTCTTTAAATTTTATGATGCTTTACAATTTTCAAAAGTTTCACACACATGATTTCATATAATCCCATAATAACCCTTTTAAAAAAAATCTCCTACCCCTATGTTGCCCCTCCCCCTTCTCTCACTCCTCTGGTAACCACTAGTTTGCTCTCTAAATCTATGAGTCTGCTTCTTTTTTGTTTTATTCACTAGTTTGTTGTATATTTTAGATTCCACATGTAAGTGATATCATACAGTATTTGTCTTTCTCTGTCTGACTTATTTCACTTAGCATAATGCCCTCCAAGTCCATCTATGTTGCTGCAAATGGCATTATTTCATTCTTCTTTTTTTATGGCTGAGTAGTATCCCATTGTACAGTGTATATGTACCACATCTTCTTTATCCCATTCATCTGTTGATGGACACCTAGGTTGCTTCCATACTTTGGCCATATTAAATAATGCTGCTGTGAACATTGGGGTGCATGTATCTTTTCAAATTAGTGGTTTTGTTTTTTTGGATATATGCCCAGGAGTTCATATGGTAATTCTATTTTTAATTTTTTGAGGAACTTCCATACTGTTTTCCATAGTGGCTGTACTAATTTGCACACCCATCAAGAGTGTAGGAAGGCTCCAGAAAGAAATTATTTTTAGAAAAGACTTAAGTCACTCTAAGGGGCCAGAGCAGACTTCCATATAGATGACTGCCAAAACCTTGTCATTTCATGGGAAGAGGAAGATCTTCCTCAACCTAGTCTGCCAAATATTATTTACAAATTTCTTTATGATGGGTGTAAATGCTCAAAATTCCACCATGACTCCTCATTAGTCAAGCTGGGAACATATGGAACTCGGGTATGAATCAGTTCATTAAGATCTTTATTATTTTGATCAGTAAGGAGAGGGTAGGGAAGGTGCTTTACAAGACTGAATCTCTGAGAGAAGGAGGGGAAATTTTACTAGTGGACAACTAAGATAACAAAAGGGGAAGAGTACAGAATGCTCCCAAACCATCTTTGATTATTTTAAAAACTCTACCTTCCAAGGAGGACAGAATCAAAATTCTTGGGTGCATCCCTGTCATCTTATGCTCTTTGAAATGCGAACTATATTTTTGCATTATATTAATCATGTTCTTGCGCATAGATTTCAAATTCCCTGGATAACCTGCTGAAAAGTTATTGTGTTGCACATACAGTCCAATAAAGTTATTGATTTCTACAATGTTTGTAAGGTGAAGTTCAATTCAGTGAATAAATTAATAAAATGAACAAATAATAAATGAATTGAAACATATAAATTAATAAAACCTCAATATAGTATGCCTTTTAATATGTTCAGGAGGGAGTGTTTTACCTGTTAAAGGGATTGCAGTTAAATGAATTAAAAAACAAAATAAATTTTAAAATGCTCCGTTATTCATTAAAGTACTTTAGGGCCTCATTAATCTATTTTAGATCACTCAGGCCCATATGTGCCCATTGTCAAAAGTTGATAAAATGTGAGGAATTGCTCTTCATACCCCCGAGTCAACTGAAGGCAGTAATGCTCTTAGAGTGTTAAGGTCAAGTGTATAGGGCATAAAGGAAGTGCCTTTGCAGCTTGAAAACTTTCAGAAAGTTTTGGAGGAGTTATTTTCATATTTTGAAATAGTCACTCTTTAAAATTTGTTATTCTTTAAAAAAAATTTAAATATGAAATGGAAGAAGCTTCTTAATTTTAAACAATTCAATTTAAAGTGAGATACATCAATGGGCCAGCCTGGAAGATTTTTCTGAGTTAAAAACTCAGTTGCCAAAAATATAATTAACATGTGATCCTGCAATCCCACTCCTGGGCATATATCTGGAGAAAACTCTAATTCAAAAATATACATGCACCCCAATGTTCATTGAAGCATTATTTGCAATATCCAAGACATGGAAGCAACCTAAGTGTCCATGAACAGATGAATGGATAAAGAAATTGTGGTACATATATACAATGGAATATTACTCAGCCATAAAAAAGAATGAAATAATGCCATTTACAGCAACATGGATGGACAGAGAGATTTTCATACTAAGTGAAGTGAGTCAGATGGAGAAAGACAAATATCATATGATAGCACTTATATGTGGAATCTAAAAAATGATACAAATGTACTTATTTACAAAACAGAAATAGACTCATAAACATAGAAAACAAACTTATGGTTACCAAAGGGGAAAGGGGGAGGGAGCGATAAATGAGGAGTTTGGGATAAACAGATACACACTATTATATATAAAATAGATAACCAACAAGTACCTACTGTGTAGCGCAAGGAACTATGCTCAATATCTTATAATAACCTATATGGGAAAAGAATCTGAAAAAGAATAGATTTACATACATATAAAATATGTGTATATTTATATATATATGTAAATAACTGAATCACTTTGCTATACGCCTGAAACAGCACAACATTGTAAATCAACTATGCTTCAATAAAAATTTTAAAAAAACTCAGTGGCAACTTTCATTTTCTTGAGCAATGTTGTCATCTCTGAGAGATAAGTTATGTGTCCTTGAAATCATGGGAAATTTAAGACAAGTGTTTTAAATGATTTTACAGGCAGATCTACACTTTCAGCGTACAAACATGTATGGTGGAGAGAACGCTGGATGTTACTTCTGTTCTTTGTGACCTTGGTTAAGTCTCAGTCCCTCTGAATTTGGTTTCCACTATGAAGTAAATCGTAGTGGGGATGGCAGACTAAATGACAGTGGCATTTTCTTCTAGACCTAGTGATCTCTTGTTCTTTTATAAGAAATGTAAAATAAGCAAAATCATAGAAGATAAACTTTTAACACCCAGGGCACTAAGATTATCATGAGAAAACAAAACAAAACTAAGAGAATGTTATTAGAATATCTTTGGATGAGTTGATTGGAGATATTTAAAGCTGTTAACTCTTTTTTTTTTTGCCACCCATAATCAATTCGGAACATCTGCTTTTACTGTGGGATGCTAGGGATATCCTGAACATTCTTCAGAGCACAAGCCATTTTACTGAGGCCCAGATCTCATTTAACAAGAGTGTGAAATCTAAACAGTGGGAAAATCCAGACCATCTGGGGTCACAGTGTCACCTAAGATGGTGCAGTGGAAATCCTAATCCTCTTTCAGATACTTCCCCTGATCCCCCATTCCATCACAATCTAAGGCTTTTGCTAGACGTATCAGGAAAGATATCCTCTAGTCCTTGGGATAAAAACTGTTAGGACCAAGTAATCTTTGAACTACAAGTGAATGGTCAGTTTACCTGCCACTTGGAGATAGTCTGCCAGAAAAAAAAAATACGGCTGAACTAGAGGAGATGAGCAGAGTCTTAAAGACATTAGTCAATCCCTGGATCAAGCCATGCCTGAACTCCTACATTTTCAGTTATGTGGCAAATAAATTTCCTTCTCAGCATTAGCTAGATTGAATTGTTTTCTGACATTTGCTCCCCAAAGAGCTATTATTAAAAAAGAAAGTAACATGGAATGTCAGCCATTTATTTATCAACATTAATTACTATGGTTCTTCCATTCTAAGACACCAATGATTGCAATACATATCGTTTATTTAATAATAATTAAGGGGGACAAAAAATGCTACTGTATTAAACCTATGGATCTATTTTTAGATAAATCCATATTTCAAAAATATTAAATGTAATAACTATACCTCAGAATGAGGAAATATGGAAATTTAAACACGATTTTTTCCTTAATTATAATAGTTAAAATTATTCTTTTGATTAAGTGAGAGGTTTGAAGGGAGATTTGGAGAATAGGGAGAAAACGCAGAGAAGAAATTTGAAACAGGAGCTCTTTTGGATGAAATGAGATCTTGTGGAAGGAGACTGGCGTGAAGGACTTTGTGCGTGTGTGTGTGTGTGTGTGTGTGTGTGTGTGTGTGTGAGTTTTTTTTATTAATTTTATTGGAGTATAGTGGATTTACAATGTTGTGTTAGTTTCAGGTGTACAGCAAAGTGATTCAGTTATATATATACATATATCCACTCTTTTTCGGATTTTTTCCCATATAGGTTGTTACAGAATATTGAGTGAAGGACTTTGGACAATTATAAAGCATAGGGATGACAGTGGGGAATAATACTTGGATGCAAGAGGCAAGCTAAAAGTAAGATAATAATAATGCTGCACACTGTGCAGGGCACAGAAGACCCAATGGTCACCATGGCATTTGTGGTTCCTGCCCTCATGGGGCTCACAGTCCAGGGGGCCAGCCTAGAGGCTTCTGGTGCCTTTCTGCTGAGTCTCCTCTGCTTGAGAGCCCTACTGACAAGACCCAAGTCATCCCATGCTGGCTCTCTTGAGAGATATCTCTTCACCAATCTCTGAAAAATCTATCTAGCTTCTTTTTATAGCCTAGATCTTCCTTAGGGATCTATGGATTATCAAACAGGCTTTCTTAGTTCTCTCATAAAGTCTGTGTATGAGGGTGAGTTTGTCTCATTCATTTCAGAATGAGACCGAAAGTCTCATTCTAGCTTTATTTACTGAATGTATCACACCTACAATTTATAAGATATTTACTAAAAATCTCCCTTTTGTAACTACGTGTAGTGATAGAAGTTAACTAGACTTATTGTGGTGATCATTTCACAATATATACAAATATTGAACCATTATGTCATACACCTGAAAGTAATATAATGTTATATGTCCAAAAAGACTTCCCCAAATATACTTAACAAATCTATAATTAAATACATTTAGAATTACATTGCTTAGTGATGTCTATAATAAAGCTATTACTTTTTTGCATTTTTTATTGAAGTAGAGTTGATTTACAGTGTTGTTTTAATTTCTGCTATTCAGCAAATTGATTCAGTTATACATATATATACATTCTTTTTTAATATTCTTTTCAATTATGGTTTATCATAGGATATTGAATATAGTTCTCTGTGGTATACAGTAGGACCTTGTTGTTTATATATTCTATATATAATAGCTTACATTTGCTAACACCAACCTCCCACTCCGTCCCTCCCCCAACCCCTTCCCCCTTGGCAACTACCAGTCTGTTCTCAATGTCCATGATTCTGTTTCTGTTTCATAGATAGGTTCACTTGTGTCATATTTTAGATTCCACATGTAAGTGATATCATATGGTATTTGTAAGAAGACTATTATTAACTCAAATATGTTTCTATATGATAAACCCTTCTTATAATTCAGAATGACTAAAGTTTTCTTAAAACCTTTTATAATGGTCTGCTTTCTTTTATTAGAGAGCACTAATTTTAAAACCACTTGAGTGTTTTCTTTCTATTTTTCCTTTTCTTATCTTGGATGTAAGAATTTCAGAACTAAGTTTTGTGATCTTCTGCAGTATCTTCTTTTTCACTGATTTTATTTTTCTAGATTTAACCTTTTCGCTATCTCACCTTCCTTGATTCTTATCTTTTACTCTTCTTCAGAAATTCTCTTAAATGTGTCTCTTTAAGCTGCTTCAAATTCTTTCTACAAACAGGCTTGTTGTAATGGGTACAGCGATTTTTACACATCAGATTGTAATTTAGAATACAGCTTGGAAATTATAATAATGTACTGTGCAATTTCAGAAAAAATGTTCAATTCTAATTTGTCTATTTTACCATTCATTCATGCATTCATCCATTCATTCATACTTCTTACTTCCTCACAGATATAAAGTGGCTTTCAGGAAATATACATAGTGAAGAACCATAGTGTTTTCCAAGCCATATTCTGAGATATTGATAGATGTCATGACAAAACTGCTCTATGTTTAAATTTGTTTGGAATTTTGGTTAAATAAACTTCCATGGGTTTCCTTAAAATTCAGTACCAAGTGACTCTTGGGAATGGCACAGGACTATAGTTATGATGCAACATTTCCCAAACACATTTTTTTTTTTTTTTTTTGCGGTACGCGGGCCTCTCACTGTTGTGGCCTCTCCCGTTGCGGAGCACAGGCTCCGGACGCGCAGGCTCAGCGGCCATGGCTCACGGGCCCAGCCGCTCCGCGGCATGTGGGATCTTCCCGGACCGGGGCACGAACCCGTGTCCTCTGCATTGGCAGGCGGACTCTCAACCACTGCGCCACCAGGGAAGCCCTCCCAAACACATTTTTAAAGCAATCTGTTTTTTTCCTAATAAAACATCTATTAATATATATAAGAATGAATGTTCTAGGAAACCCAGTTGGAGAGATGCTTAATTAGTTAAATATAAATAAAATCAACAGCAGGAAAAGCCAAAATAGAGTAAATTATACCAGAAAGGAAAAAAAAAAACAAACCCACTATACAGTCTCATGTGATTAAGCTGTGAATCTACTTCTGACCTCCCTGGAGGTCAAAACAAAAGAGAAAGATGGTTAACTACATAATTCCCACTGTACTGGAAGAAAAAAGAATATATAATTTCCCTGGGGGCAGACACACTGTGACTGGATTATGACAAATGTGTTTCAGTTGGATCACATGAGGTCTCTGGGGCTCTTTTTGTAGCTTTTCTAATGTCAACCTTTGAATAGCTGATAGGAGAAAAAGCTGGGTAGGTTTTGCCAGAACCAGTGGTCCTGTAGTTAGGCAGTTTCATCAGTTATCAGAGGTGAGATGTAGTGAAGCCAGCTCAAGTGTGGAGAAGCAGACAGGACAGAGGCAGAGTCTGAATGTCGGAAAGATACAGAGAAGTTGCTGGACAATTTTATATAACCACACACCACCTCCCCTACTTAGGGTTCAGTTTGAAAATAAACCCATCTGAATCAGAAACAAATATTATCTACCTAAATATTATCATCCATCCATCCATCCATTCATCCATTCATCCATCTTCTATTTATCTATTTATTCATCTATTTAAGGGGATATTGTATATATCTTTTAAGGCATCATTTAAACTTTTGATAGTTAGGGTGGGTTATTTTTTCACATGCAGTTTCTACATTATCTGTTTCGTCTATAAAATAATCCTGAAATGAAACGGTTGACCCAATCACTAAGTTGATGCAATTTTTCAGTTGTCTAGGATCTGGAGGCTAGACCACTGTCTCACGGAAAAGGAAGTTTTAAAACAATGCTTTCTTGGGCTTCCCTGGTGGCGCAGTGGTTGGGAGTCCGCCTGCCGATGCAGGGGACACGGGTTTGTGCCCCGGTCCGCGAGGATCCCACGTGCCGCGGAGCGGCTGGGCTCGTGGGCCATGGCTGCTGGGCCTGCGCGTCTGGATCCTGTGTTCCACGACGGGAGAGGCCGCAGCAGTGAGAGGCCCGCGAACCGCAAAAAAAAAAAAAAAAAAAGCTTGCTTTATGAAACTTGACCAGGTTAACCGACCTTATTTTTTTTGAACAGACACAGGACATGATCACTAGTTCAGTAGTTTATTTATGATATTGTGGAAGGATAATTATATGCTATATTTCTTTATGCCATGAAAATAAATAATTTCTCATTTATCATTCTTTATGAATTATAGCATAGAGGCTCAAATGAAAGCCTTAGAAGTTATAGTACATTTTCAAGATTAAGAAATATTCGATTTTGATGGATCTGATCCCAGCTACACCATCTACTTTTTTTTTCCATCTTACATTTTCTTAAACATCTTTATTGGAGTATAACTGTTTACAGTGTTGTGTTAGTTTCTGCTGTACAACAAAGTGAATCAGCTATATGTATACATATATCCCCATATCCCCTCCCTCTTGTGTCTGCCTCCCACCCTCCCTATCCCACCCCTCTAGGTGGTCACAAAGCACCGAGCTGATCTCCCTGTGCTATACGGCTGCTTCCCACTAGCCATCCATTTTACATTTGGTAGTGTATATACGTCAATGCTACTCTCTTACTTCATCCCAGCTTCCTCTTCACCCCCACCCTTGTCCCCTCAAGTCTGTTCTCTACATCTGTGTCTTTATTCATGCCCTACCACTAGGTTCATCAGTACTGCTTTTTTTTAATTCCATACATATGCGTTAGCATAGGTGTTTGTTTTTCTCTTTCTGACTTACTTCATTCTGTATGACAGACTTTAGGTCCAACCACCTCATTACAAATAACTCAATTTCGTTTCTTTTTATGGCTGAGTAATATTCCATTGTATATATGTGCCACATCTTCTTTATCCATTCATCTGTCAATGGACACTTAGGTTGCTTCCATGTCCTGGCTCTTGTAAATAGTGCTGCAATGAACATTGTGGTACATGACTCTTTTTGAATTATGGTTTTCTCAGGGTGTATGCCTAGCAGTGGGATAACTGGGTCATATGGTAGTTCTGTTTTTAGTTTTTTAAGGAACCTCCATACTGTTCTCCATAGTGGCTGTATCAATTTACATTCCCACCAACAGTGCAAGAGGGTTCCCTTTTCTCCACACCCTCTCCAGCATTTATTGTTTGTAGATTTTTTGATGATGGCCATTTTGACTGGTGTGAGGTGATACCTCATTGTGGGTTTGATTTTCATTTCTCTAATGATTAATGATGTTGAGCATCCTTTCATGTGTTTGTTGGCCATTTGTATATCTTCTTTGGAGAAATGTCTATTTAGGTCTTCTGCCCATTTTTGGATTAGGTTGTTTGTTTTTTTGATATTGAGCTGCATGAGCTGCTTGTAAATTTTGGAGATTAATCCTTTGTCAGTTGCTTCATTTGCAAATATTTTCTCCCATTCTGAGGGTTGTCTTTTTGTCTTGTTTATGGTTTCCTTCGCTGTGCAAAAGCTTTGAAGTTTCATTAGGTCCCATTTGTTTATTTTTGTTTTTATTTCCATTTCTCTAGGAGGTGGGTCAAAAAGGATCTTGCTGTGATTTATGTCATAGAGTTTTCTGCCTATGTTTTCCTTTAAGAGTCTGATGGTGTCTGGCCTTACATTTAGGTGTTTAATCCATTTTGAGCTTATTTTTGTGTATGGTGTTAGGGAGTGTTCTAATTTCATTCTTTTACATGTAGCTGTCCAGTTTTCCCAGCACCACTTATCGAAGAGGATGTCTTTTCTCCACTGTATATTCTTGCCTCCTTTATCAAAGATGAGGGGACCATATGTGTGTGCATTTTTCTCTGGGCTTTCTATCCTGTTCCATTGATCTATATTTCTGTTTTTGTGCCAGTACCATACTGTCTTGATTACTGTAGCTTTGTAGTATAGTCTGAAGTCTGGGAGCCTGATTCCTCCAGCTCCGTTTTTCTCTCTCAAGATTGCTTTAGCTATTCGGAGTCTTTTGTGTTTCCATACAAATTGTGAATTTTTTTGTTCTAGTTCTGTGAAAAATGCCACTGGTAGTCTGATAGGGATTGCACTGTATCTGTAGATTGCTTTGGATAGTATAGCCATTTTCACAATGTTGATTCTTCCAATCCAAGAGCATGGTATATTTCACCATCTATTTGTATCGTCTTTAATTTCTTTCATCAGAGTCTTATAGTTTTCTGCATACAGATCTTTTGTCTCCTTAGGTAGGTTTATTCCTAGGAATTTTATTTTTTGTTGCAATGGTAAATGAGAATGTTTCCTTAATTTCTCTTTCAGATTTTTCATCATTAGTGTATAGGAATGCAAGAGATTTCTGTGAATTAATTTTGTATCCTGCTACTTTACCAAATTCATTGATTAGCTCTAGTAGTTTTCTGGTAGCATCTTTAGGACTCTCTATGTATAGTATCATGTCATCTGCAAAAGTGACAGTTGTACTTCTTTTCCAATTTGGATTCCTTTTATTTATTTTTCTTCTCTGATACCTGTGGCTAAAACTTCCAAGGAAACTGTGTTGAATAATATCATACCATCTACTTTTAATAGTTGTGTGAACTTAGGCAATTGCCTGAATCTCTCAGAACCTCAGTTTCCTTATTTTTATAATGGGAAAATATTAAGCACACACCTTATGAAGTTTTGGTGAGGAATACATAAGACTAACAAACAAATTATTGGAGACTAGCACATCAAAATCACTCAATAATTTTTCAGGATTATTATGATGATGATCAGGTATTTTATAATGAAACATAGTCTCATTGACTACTGTAGCACTGTTTTCAAAATTGTATAAACAGCAGACCATTCATATGTAGCCAAATGAGGAAAGATAAGATCAAATCCCCTCTTCTTTTTATTATTATCTATTTTTTTATTTTTGGACATTTCATTATTGTGAAATGACAGAGATTGACCTATATTCAAACCGATTATTTTCAAAAGACTCTCTTTCCTCAAACTTGACAGCCCCAGAGGATATTGGCATTTGGCACTAACATTCTGAAGTTCAAACTGTGTTTGCACTATTTATTTAATGAAAATTTGGAGGTTTTCAGAAGTTATAGTTTTGTTGTTTCTGTGTCAACTTTGATTAGGAATGTCATGTTCTCCTAATCTTTACAGCTGCTTTTAGAATTCAACATCATTTTAGGATTTATTAATTGGATTCAAGGATGGGTGGCAGTTTTAATGTAGTAGGTGAGAAATGTTAGAAATAGATGGAACAATGAAAAAGGGAGGAAGCATTGTCTGTTACGGCACCAATGCATTTTTCTGTGAACATTTATCAAGAACAGAGTTGTCACTTAAAATAACCTTGCTATAATAGATGGAATCTAAAAAAGGAAAAAAGGGTACAAATGAACTTATTTACAAAATAGAGGTAGAGTCAGGGATGCAGAAAACAATGCTATGGTTACCAGGGCATGGGGGGGTGGTGCAGATAAACTGGGATGTTGGGACTGACATATACACACTACTATATATAAAATAGATAACTAATAAGAACCTGCTGTATAGCACAAGGAACTCTACTCAATACCCTGTAATGGGCTATATGGGAAAAGAATCTAAAAACAATAAAAAATGATAACTGATTCACTTTGCTGTACACATGAAACTAACACAACATTGTAAATCAACTATACTACAATAAAAAATTTTTAAAAAACTTTTCTACTTATGTGTTTTATTATAGATAAAAGGAGTCATTAGTGATTCAATAAAGCCCTCAAGAAGATATCAAATTGAATAATTTATTAGAGCAATTATTTTCACTTGTTGATAGCTTGTAAATGGGGGAAAAAATCCCAATGAGTTCATTTTATCTTCGGAAAATCTTCCAAAGCAAAATGATCATGTTCATATAATGCTTGAAGATTGTTTATCCAGACCCTGACCTG
Organism: Lagenorhynchus albirostris; assembly: GCF_949774975.1. Lineage (NCBI taxonomy): Eukaryota > Metazoa > Chordata > Mammalia > Artiodactyla > Delphinidae > Lagenorhynchus > Lagenorhynchus albirostris. The sequence continues at coordinate 7,329,524 of NC_083099.1, read as the reverse complement.
CTCTAGGTTAGTACTGTTTCTGGAGTTCAGAGAGTATACATTCCATAGAGCACAATGATTGACAAAAGACATTGTGGCATATTGCACATGTGATTGTTTTTGCACCAATGTCAGCCCGATCTATGCCAAGTGACACTTCAGCATCCCAGAAAGAGATACTATGCTACAAGTTTCTAGTTACTTCAAAGTTTTTTGAAATATCCCACAAAATAATTATAACTCTCATGAATTGATATTGCTACTTACTGATAATTTCTAAATTAAAACCCTAGTAAAAATAAAAAAAAATTCAACAAAGTGAAAACCCCCCACCAATTTTATATAAAACCATGGCAGTAATTATACTGATTATGAGTAAACATTGTGCGTATGTGTTCACAATAGGGCATTTCACAACTACTTATTTGTTCTGTAGCATTTTATTAAAAGTAATAATTAATCAACCCTTATTTAGTGTTAGCATTTCATTAAGAGCAGGGATGGTTAGTGCTATTGTTTCAAATAGACCCAGATGTATCATTTGGTGAAAACCTAATTTACCTGACTTCATTGATCTTTTCCTTTCTTTTCAAATTTTCAAATGGAATCTCAAGTGAATAAATTAGTAAATTTATCATTTTCTCTATAATACTGTCATAAGGACAGTTTGATAAAATAGCTCATTATAGTCAATGATGTGAAATATGAGTTCCATCAGCCTACTTTCATCAAATGCAGCTACGGAAATTAGTTTGCTATTATCAACGGCTGTGGAATGCAAAAATAAAATTAAGCATGCTATTATATTGGTTAAATTTTGGGATGGCCCAAGTGAATTAAAAAAACAACTTGTAGTGACAAAAGAAAATCAAAGAAATCATCCAAAATTAACTGACAAGTGATAATGCTAGTCATGTCATGACTGTGTTTGAAATAAGTTGTCATCCCCTTCAAAGGTAGCATTCAGATGTACTTTTTTTTTTATGCAGCCACAGTGCTAAAATATGATTTTTAAGTCTTCCTTTGGTAAAGAAAATCAAATCCGGGCTTCCCTGGTGGCGCAGTGGTTAAGAATCCGCCTGCCAATGCAGGGGACAAGGGTTCGAGCCCTGGTCCAGGAAGATCCCACATGCCACGGAGCAACTAAGCCCGTGTGCCACAACTACTGAGCCTGCGCTCTAGAGCCCACATGCCACAACTACTGCAGCCATGAGCCTAGAGCCCGTGCTCTGCAACAAGAGAAGCCACCGCAATGAGAAGCCTGCACACCACAATGAAGAGTAGCCCCCGCTCGCCGCAACTAGAGAAAGCCCGCGTGCAGCAATGAAGACCCAATGCAGCCAAAAAAAAAAAAAAAAAAAGAAAATCAAATCCTATATATAATAAGGACCACTTGTTATTTATAAGTCTTGTTTATGTAGATTAAGTAATTGGATTAATTGCATCTGTACTTACTGTATCTGTGTTTTGAACTCTCATTTTGCTTAAAATTGTACATTTAAGAAGGAATGGAGAAATCTCAGTTGTGACTGGTAAATGACTGGTTTATGGTGAATATACACGTACATCCATTATGACTAAGGGCTGGTATTAGAATATTTCACTCCTATGAATATATATATTAGTTAGCTATTGTTACAAAAGTAGCACAGAGCCAATGATAACAAAATGTTGTGGCATACGACAATGACCATTTATTTAGCTCATGTGCCTCAAGGTAGATGGGATTGGTTGTTCTTGGCTGGGGTAGCTGGCTGGATGAGTCAGCTCCATAAATTTTTCATCCTCCTCCTGGAATCAGCAGGGTTTTTAAGGCATATTCCTCTTTCAGCAATGGTAGAAACACAACAGAACAAGGGAAAACATATGAGGCCTCTTAAAGTCTCAGCTCAGAACTGGCACATTGGTCAAAGCCACATGGCCAAAGTCAAAGGGTGGGACAGTATACTTCAATATGTGGGTGAGACAAACTGCAAAATCACTCAGCAAAGACCATGGTTACAGGGAGGGGTGAAGAATTGGGGCTGGGGTTGCGATTTACCATAACATTAATTCCATTAAGATAATATTATAGTTAATCTTAAACACAATGAATCAAGCCATGATGAAGATAAAAGCAAATAAAAAGTTGCTATGGCTGTCAACTCTTTTCTTTTTTTCTTCTTTTTCTTTTTTAAACATCTTTATTGGGGTATAATTGCTTTACAAGGTTGTGTTAGTTGCTGTTATATAACAAGGTGAATCAGCTATACGAATACATATATCCCCATATCCCCTCGCTCTTGCGTCTCACTCCCACCCTCACTAATCCATCCCTCTAGGTGGTCACAAATCACCTACCTGATCTCCCTATGCTATGCAGCTGCTTCCCGCTAGCTATCTATTTTATTTTTGGTAGTGTATATATGTCAGTGGCAACTTCTCACTTCATCTCAGCTTACCCTTCCACCTCCCTGTGTCCTCAACTCCAATCTCTACGTCTGCGTCTTTATTCCTGTCCTGCCCCTAGGTTCTTTTTTTTTTTTTAACATCTTTATTGGGGTATAATTGCTTTACAACGGTGTGTTAGTTTCTGCTTTATAACAAAGTGAATCAGTTATACATATACATATGTTTCCATATCTCTTCCCTCTTGCGTCTCCCTCCCACCCTCCCTAACCCACCCCTCCAGGCGGTCACAAAGCACAGAGCCGATATCCCTGTGCCATGCGGCTGCTTCCCACTAGCTATCTACCTTACGTTTGTTAGTGTATATATGTCCATGCCTCTCTCTCGCCCTGTCACAGCTCACCCTTCCCCCTCCCCATATCCTCAAGTCCGTTCTCCAGTAGGTCTGTGTCTTTATTCCTGTCTTACCCCTAGGTTCTTCATGACATTTTTTCCCTTAAATTCCATATATATGTGTTAGCATACGGTATTTGTCTTTCTCTTTCTGACTTACTTCACTCTGTTTGACAGACTCTAGTTCTATCCACCTCATTACAAATAGCTCAATTTCGTTTCTTTTTATGGCTGAGTAATATTCCATTGTATATATGTGCCACATCTTCTTTATCCATTCATCCAATGATGGGCACTTAGGTTGTTTCCATCTCCGGGCTATTGTAAACAGAGCTGCAATGAATATTTTGGTACATGACTCTTTTTGAATTTTGGTTTTCTCAGGGTATATGCCCAGTAGTGGTATTGCTGGGTCATATGGTAGTTCTATTTGTAGTTTTTTAAGGAACGTCCATACTGTTCTCCATAGTGGCTGTACCAATTCACATTCCCACCAGCAGTGCAAGATTGTTCCCTTTTCTCCACACCCTCTCCAGCACTTATTGTTTCTAGATTTTTTGATTATGGCCATTCTGACTGGTGTGAGATGCTATCTCATTGTAGTTTTGATTTGCATTTCTCTAACGATTAATGATGTTGAGTATTCTTTCATGTGTTTGTTGGCAGTCTGTATATCTTCTTTGAAGAAATGTCTGTTTAGGTCTTCAGCCCATTTTTGGATTGGGTTGTTTGTTTTTTTGTTATTGAGCTACATGAGCTGCTTGTAAATTTTGGAAATTAATCCTTTGTCAGTTGCTTCATTTGCAAATATTTTCTCCCATTCTGAGGGTTGTCTTTTTGTCTTGTTTATGGTTTCCTTTGCTGTGCAAAAGCTTTGAAGTCTCATTAGGTCCCATTTGTTTATTTTTGTTTTTATTTCCATTTCTCTAGGAGGTGGGTCAAAAAGGATCTTGCTGTGATTTATGTCATAGAGTGTTCTGCCTATGTTTTCCTCTAAGAGTTTGATAGTTTCTGGCCTTACATTTAGGTCTTTAATCCATTTTGAGCTTATTTTTATGTATGGTGTTAGGGAGTGATCTAACCTCATACTTCTACATGTACCTGTCCAGTTTTCCCAGCACCACTTATTGAAGAGGCTGTCCTTTCTCAACTGTACATTCCTGCCACCTTTATCAAAGATAAGGTGTCCATATGTGTGTGGGTTTATCTCTGGGCTTTCTATCCTGTTCCATTGATCTATCTTTCTGTTTTTGTGCCAGTACCATACTGTCTTGATTACTGTAGCTTTGTAGTATAGTCTGAAGTCTGGGAGCCTGATTCCTCCAGCTCCGTTTTTCGTTCTCAAGCTTGCTTTGGCTATTCGGGGTCTTTTGTGTTTCCATACAAATTGTGAAATTTTTGTTCTAGTTCTGTGAAAAATGCCAGTGGTAGTTTGATAGGGGTTGAATTGAATCTATAGATTGCTTTGGGTAGTAGAGTCATTTTCACAATGTTGATTCTTCCAACCCAAGAACACGGTATATCTCTCCATCTATTTGTATCATCTTTAATTTCTTTCATCAGTGTCCTATAATTTTCTGTACAGAGGTCTTTTGTCTCCTTAGGTAGGTTTGTTCCTAGATATTTTACTCTTTTTGTTGCAATGGTAAATGGGAGTGTTTTCTTGATTTCACTTTCGGATTTTTCATCATTAGTATATAGGAATGCCAGAGATTTCTGTGCATTAATTTTGCATCCTGCTACTTTACCAAATTCATTGATTAGCTCTAGTAGTTTTCTGGTAGCATCTTTAGGATTCTCTATGTATAGTATCATGTCATCTGCAAACAGCGACAGCTTTATTTCTTCTTTTCTGATTTGGATTCCTTTTATTTCCTTTTCTTCTCTGATTGCTATGGCTAAAACTTCCAAAAATCTGTTGAATAAGAGTGGTGAGAGTGGGCAACCTTGTCTTGTTCCTGATCGTAATGGAAATGCTTTCAGTTTTTCACCATTGAGGATGATATTGGCTGTGGGCTTGTAATATATGGCCTTTATTATGTTGAGGAAGGTTCCCTCTATGCCTACTTTCTATAGGGTTTTTATCATAAATAGGTGTTGAATTTTCTCAAAAGCTTTCTCTGCATCTATTGAGATGATCATGTGGGTTTTCTCCTTCAATTTGTTAAGATGGTGTATCACATTGATAGATTGGCGTATATTGAAGAATCCTTGCATTCTTGGAATAAACCCCACTTGATTATGGTGTATGATCCTTTTAATGTGCTGTTGTGTTCTCTTTGCTATTATTTTGTTGAGGATTTTTGCATCTATGTTCATCAGTGATATTGGCCTGTAGTTTTCTTCCTTTGTGACATCCTTGTCTGGTTTTGGTATCAAGGTGATAGTGACCTCATAGAAGGAATTTGGGAGTGTTCCTCCCTCTGCTATATTTTGGAAGAGTTTGAGATGGAGAGGTGTTAGCTCTTCTCTAAATGTTTCATAGAATTCACCTGTGAAGCCATCTGATCCTGGGCTTTTGTTTGTTGGAAGATTTTTAATCACAGTTTAAATTTCAGTGCTTGTGATTGGTCTGTTCATATTTTCTATTTCTTCCTGATTCAGTCTTGGCAGGTTGTGCATTTCTAAGAATTTGTCCATTTCTGCCAGATTGTCCATTTTGTTGGCATAGAGTTGCTTGTAGTAATCTCTCATGATCTTTTGTATTTCTGAAGTGTCAGTTGTTACTTCTTCTTTTTCATTTCTAATTCTATTGATGTGAGTCTTCTCCCTTTTTTTCTTGATGAGTGGCTAATGTTTTATTAATTTTGTTTATCTTCTCAAAGAACCAGCTTTTAGTTTTATTGATCATTGCTATTGTTTCCTTCATTTCTTTTTCATTTATTTCTGTTCTGATTTTTATGATTTCTTTCCTTCTGCTAACTTTGGGGGTTTTTTGTTCTTCTTTCTCTAGTTGCTTGAGGTGCAAGGTTAGGTTGTTTATTCGAGATGTTTCCTGCTTCTTAAGGTGGGCTTGTATTCTATAAACTTCCCTCTTAGAACTGCTTTTGCTGCATCCCATAGGTTTTGGGTCGTTGTGTCTCCATTGTCATTTGTTTCTAGGTATTTTTTCATTTCCTCTTTGATTTCTTCAGTGATCACTTCGGTATTAAGTAGTGTATTGTTTAGCCTCCATGTGTTTGTATTTTTTACAGATCTTTTCCTGTAATTGATATCTAGTCTCACGGCGTTGTGATCGGAAAAGATACTTGATACAATTTCAATTTTCTTAAATTTATCAAGGCTTGATTTGTGACCCAAGATATGATCTATGGTGGAGAATATTCCATGAGCACTTGAGAAAAATGTGTATTCTGTTGTTTATGGATGGAGTGTCCTATAAATATCAATTAAGTCCATCTTGTTTAATGTATCATTTAAATCTTGTGTTTCCTTATTTATTTTCATTTTGGATGATCTGTCCATTGGTGAAAGTGGGGTGTTAAAGTCCCCTACTATGAATGTGTTATTGTCGATTTCCCCTTTTATGGATGTTAGTTTTTGCCTTATGTATTGAGGTGCTCCTATGTTCGGTGCATAAATATTTACAATTGTTATATCTTCTTCTTGGATCGATCCCTTGATCATTCTGTAGTGTCCTTCTTTGTCTCTTCTAATAGTCTTTATTTTAAAGTCTATTTTGTCTGATATGAGAATTGCTACTCCAGCTTTCTTTTGGTTTCCATTTGCATGGAATATCTTTTTCCATCCCCTTACTTTCAGTCTGTATGTGTCTCTAAGTCTGAAGTGGGTCTCTTGTAGACAGCATATATATGGGTCTTGTTTTTGTATCCATTCAGCTAATCTGTGTCTTTTGGTGGGAGCATTTAATCCATTTACATTTAAGGTAATTATCGATATGTATGTTCCTATTCCCATTTTCTAAATTGTTTTGGGTTCGTTTTTATAGGTCTTTTCCTTCTCTTGTGTTTCTTGTCTAGAGAAGTTCCTGTGACATTTGTTGTAAAGCTGGTTTGGTGGTGCTGATCTCTCTCAGCTTTTGCTTGTCTGTAAAGGTTTTAATTTCTCCATCAAATCTGAATGAGATCCTTGCTGGGTAGAGTAATCTTGGTTGTAGGTTTTTCTCCTTCATGTCTTTCAGTATGTCCTGCCACTCCCTTCTGGCTTGCAGAGTTTCTGCTGAGAGATCAGCTGTTAACCTTATGGGGATTCCCTTGTGTGTTATTGGTTGTTTTTCCCTTGCTGCTTTTAATATGCTTTCTTTGTATTTAATTTTTGACAGTTTGATTAATATGTGTCTTGGTGTATTTCTTCTTGGATTTATCCTGTATGGGACTCTCTGTGCTTCCTGGACTTGACTAACTATTTCCTTTCCCATATTAGGGAAGTTTTCAACTATAATCTCTTCAAATATTTTCTCAGTCCCTTTCTTTTTCTCTTCTTCTTCTGGAAACACTATAATTCGAATGTTCGTGCGTTTAATGTTGTCTCAGAGGTCTCTGAGACTGTCCTCAGTTCTTTTCATTCTTTTTTCTTTATTCTGCTCTGCAGTAGTTATTTCCACTATTTTATATTCCAGGTCACTTATCCGTTCTTCTGCCTCAGTTATTCTACTGTTGATCCCATCTAGAGTATTTTTAATTTCATTTATTGTGTTGGTCATCATTGCTTGTTTCATCTTTATTTCTTCTAGGTCCTTGTTAAATGTTTCTTGCATTTTGTCCATTCTATTTCCAAGATTTTGGATCATCTTTACTATTATTATTCTGAATTCTTTTTTAGGTAGACTGTCTATTTTCTCTTCATTTGTTAGGTCTGGTGCATTTTTATCTTGCTCCTTCATCTGCTGTGTGTTTTTCTATCTTCTCATTTTGCTTGTCTTACTGTGTTTGGGGTCTCCTTTTTTGCAGACTGCAGGTTCGTAGTTCCCGTTGTTTTTGATGTCTGTCTCCAGTGGCTAAGGTTGGTTCAGTGGGTTGTGTAGGCTTTCTGGTGGAGGGGACTAGTGCCTGTGTTGTGGTGGATGAGGCTGGATCTTGTCTCTCTAGTGGGCAGGTCCATGTCTGGTGGTGTGTTTTGGGGTGTCCGTGGACTTATTATTATTTTAGGCAGCCTCTCTGCTAATGGGTGGGGTTGTGTTCCTGTTTTGCTAGTTGTTTGGTAAAGGTTGTCCAGCACTGTAGCTTGCTCGTCGTTGAGTGAAGCTGGGTGCTGGTGTTAAGGTGGAGGTTTCTGGGAGTTTTTTGCCTTTTGATATTATGTGGAGCTGGGAGGTCTCTTGTGGACCAGTGTCCTGAAGTTGGCTCTCCCACCTCAGAGGCTGAGCCCTGACTCCTGGCTGGAGCTCCAAGAGCCTTTCATCCACACGGCTTCAAATCTTCTTCAATGTGTTCTTTGAGTTAGTTTTCCAGTTTGTTGGATTAAGGAGTTTCCCTTCTTCTTATTTTACAAAGAATTCTCCCTTTTTCTCCTCTTTGTGCTTCCTAGTTTCACTCGTTCATTTGGTGCTGGGGTCAGAGGTCTCACACCTGGCTCTTCATACCAGAGTCCATAGTGCAAAATGGCTGTCAACTCTTTTCATAAACCTGCAGCAGGGTGTGGGGGGGTATCCAGCTAAACCACTATATTTAAAAAAAAATTTATTGGAGTATAGTTGATTTACAACGTTGTGTTACTTTCAGGTGTACAACAAAGTGATTCAGGTATACACATACATGTATTCAGTCTTTTTAAGATTCTTTTCTCATATAGGTTATCACAGAATATTGAGTAGAGTTCCCTGTGCTATACAGTGGGTCCTTGTTGGTTATCTATCTTATATATACTAGTGTGTGTATGTTCAACCCAAACTCCTGATTTATCCCTCCCTACCACATTTCCCCTTAGGTAACCATAAGTTTATTTTTGATATCTGTAAGTCTGTTTCTATTTTGTAAATAAGTTCACTTGTATCATTTTTTAAAAATTAGATTCCACATATGAGTGATATCATATGATATTTGTCTTTCTCTGTCTGACTTACTTCACTTAGTATGACAATCTCTAGGTCCATTCATTTTGCTGCAAATAGCATTATTTCTTTCTTTTTTAAGGCTGAGTAATATTCTATTGTATATATGTATCACATCTTCTTTATCCATTCTGCGATTGATGGACATTTAGGTTGCTTCCATGTCTTGGTTATTATAAATAGTGCTGCAATGAACATTGGGGTGCATGTGTCTTTTCTAATTATGTAAACCACTGTAATTTAAATTCCTAGTGTGTCATAACTTCAAATGAATCAAAGGTAGATACTAAAAAAATAAAATGCTTCCTAATATTTAGTGGAAAGTTAGGATATTTAGGTAGGCCCACAAATAAAAATATATGTATGTTCTTTTGATTATACCAGAAGGAAATTCACATACTATGATTTGACATAATATTCCAATTTAATGGTTTCAGCAAAAGTGTTTTGTTTCCTTGGACCCCATCTTCTTTCTTGACTTTGTAACGGAATAGTGAAGTCAAAGTACATAAATTATCATAGCACTTTTAACCCAGACCAAATGTATATTGTGACAGATGAATTCAAGCAAATTCTGTTTTGAAATAGGTAGCGAATAAGTTATAAATAAAAGTGCAAATGAAAATTTTTATAGAAATACATTGTTATATAGTGAGTAGAAAATCTGAAATCTCAAGCATCTGGAATCATGTCATATCTGAAAATAAAAAAATTGCTCTATTTATTCTATATAAAAGTTGAAAAAATAGTGGGAAAGGAACTGAAAAATAACTCAGCAGAAGAGGACAGAGGGTGACAAGTACAGAGTAAATATTGGGAGAGTCCTGAGAGTTTCAAACAGAGATTCAGGGATTATGTGCTGAAGTTTTCTGATAGCAGAGAAAGGGACATTTCTGACATGTTAAAATGTCAGAATTTGGTAATGGTAACCTGTTATTTTAAAACCACTTCAACTATGGGACAGCTCAGTAGACAGGAACAGGGGGTATTTTATAAAAAGCTAAGCTAAGCATCATTGGATACCATTGTTTTTAGATGGGGTTATTCTGAAGTCACATAATCTTACATAGTTGGACTCTGAGGCTTTTTGTTTGAAGTAGAGTGACGAAGTAAGTCACAATAAAATAGAGTGACAGGGAGACCTTCAAGATGGCAGAGGAGTAAGAAGTGGAGATCACCTTCCTCCCCACCAATCATAAAGAATACATTTACATGTGGAAAACTCCTACAGAACACCTACTGAACGCTAGCAGAAGACCTCAGACCTCCCAAAAGGCAAGAAAATCCCCACATACCTGGGTAGGCAAAAGAAAAAAGAAAAAACAGAGGCAAATGAATACGATGGGACCTGCACCTCTGGGAGGGAGCTATGAAGGAGGAAAAGTTTCCACACACTAGGAAGCCCCTTCACTGGTGGGGATGGGGGGGCGGGAAGGGGGGAAGCTTCAGAGCCACAGAGGAGAGCGCAGCAACAGGGGGGAAAAGGGCAAAATGGAGAGATTCCCGCACAGAGGATCAGTGCCGACCAGCACCCACCAACCTGAGACTCTTGTCTGCTCACCCAGCAGGGCAGGTGGGGGCTGGGAGCTGAGGCTTTGGCTTTGGAGGTGAGATCCCAGGGAGAGGACTGAGGTTGGCTGCAGGAACGCAGCCTGAAGGGGGCTAGTGCACCACAGCTAGCTGGGAGGGAGTCTGGGAAAACATCTGGACCTGCCTAAGAGGCAAGAGACCATTGTTTTGGGGTGGATGAGGAGGAGGGATTTCTGCTCCATGTGCCCAGAGAAGGCAGAGCACTGCCTAAGCAAGCTCCAGAGACAGGCGCGAGCCACAGCTATCAGCTCGGACCCCAGAGACAGGCATGAAATATTAACGCTGCTGCTGCAGCAACCAAGAAGCCTGTGTGGCAGCACAGGTCACTATCCACACCCACCCCCAGAGCCTGTACAGCTCACCACTGCCAGGGTCCCGAGGTCCAGGGACAGCTTCCCTGGGAGAACACACGGTGTGCCTCAGGCTGTTTCAATGTCATGCCAGCATCTGCCGCCACAGCCTTCCTCCTCATCCCAATTATGACTACCGTACCCCTCCCTCCCCCAGGTCTGACTGAGCAAGAGAGCCCTAATCAGCTGCTGCTTTAACCCCCTCCTGTCTGGGCAAAGAAGAGACTCCTGAGGGTGGCCTACATGCAGAGGTGGGGCCAAAAGCAAAGCTGAACCCCAGGAGCTGGGCAAACAAAGAAGAGAAAGGGAAATCTCTCCCAGCAGCCTCAGGAGCAGTGGATTAAATACCCAAAATTGACCTGACGACCCCTGCGTCTGTGGAATACCTGAACAGACAACAAATGTTCCCCAAATTGAGACAGTAGAATTTGGGAGCAACTGGAGACTTGGGGTTTGCTTTCTGCATCTGATTTGTTTCTGGTTTTTATATTTATCTTAGTTCAGTTTTTAGTGCTTGTTATCATTGGTGGATTTGTTTATTGGTTTCGTTGCTCTCTTCTTTTTTTATTTTAAAAATTTTATTATTTTTAAAATTATTTTTTTTTCTCTTTTTGTTAGTGTGTATGTTTCTTTGTGTGATTTTGTCTGTTTAGATTTGCTTTTACCATTTGTCCTAGGGTTCTGACTGTTTGTTTTTTTTTTTTTTTTTTGGTTGTTGATGTTTTTGTTTGTTTTCTTTTTATGAGTGTATGTTTCTTTGTGTGATTTTGTCTGTTTAGTTTTGCTTTTATCACTTGGCTTGGGGTTCTATCTGTTCCTCCCCCCCCTGTTTTTTCTTCCTTTTCTTCTGAGCCATGTGGCTGGCAGGGTTTTGGTGCTCTGGCCAGGTGTCAGGCCTCAGACTCCGAGGTGGGAGAGCCGAATTCAGGATTGGACCATTAGAGACGTCCCAGCCCCACGTAATATCAATTGGTGAGAGCTCTCCCAGAGATCTCCGTCTCAACACTAAGACCAAGTGCCACCCAACAGCCAGCAAGAACTAGTGCTGGATGACCCATGCCAAACAACTAGCAAGACAGGAACACAACCCCACCCATTAAGAGAGAGGCTGCCTAAAGTCATATTAAGTTCACAGACACCCCAAAACACACCACCGGATGTGACCCTGCCCATGAGAAGGACATGATCCAGCCCCAACCTGCAGAACACAGGCACCAGTTCCCCCTACCAGGAAGCCTACACAAGCCACTGAAACAATCTCACCCACTGGGGCAGACACCCAAAACAACAGGATATATGAACCTGCAGCCTGCAAAAAGGAGACCCCAAACACAGTAAGTTAAACAAAGTGAGAAGACAGAGAAATATGCAGCAGATGAAGGAGCAAGGTAAAAACCCACCAGACCAAACAAATGAAGAGGAAATAGGCAGTCTACCTGAAAAAGAATTCAGAGTAGTGATAGTAAAGATGATCCAAAATCTTGGAAATAGAATGGAGAAAATACAAGAAACGTTTAACAAGGACCTAGAAGAACTCAAGAGCAATGAAACAATGCTGAACAACAGAATAAGTGATTATTAATAATTCTCTACAAGGAATCAATAGCAGAATAACTGAGGCAAAAGAACAGATAAGTGACATGGAGATGAAATAGTGGAAATAACTGCCGCAGAGCAGAATAAAGAGAAAATAATGAAAAGAATTGAGGACAGTCTCAGAGACCCCTGGGAAAACATTAAACACACCAACATTCAAATTACAGGGTTCCCAGAAGAAGAAGAAGAGAAAAAGAAAGGATCTGAGAAATATTTGAAGAGATATAATGGAAAACTTCCCTAATATTGGGAAGGATAATGTCAATCAAGTCCAGGAAGTGCAGAGAGTCCCATACAGAATAAATCCAAGGAGAAACACACCAAGACACATGTTAATCAAACTATCAAAAATTAAGTACAGGGCTTCCCTGGTGGTGCAGTGGTTGAGAGTCTGCCTGCCAATGTAGGGGACATGGGTTCATGCCCCAGTCCGGGAAGATCCCACATGCCATGGAATGGCAGGGCCTGTGAGCCATTCCACTGAGCCTGTGCGTCCAGAGCCTGTGCTCTGCAACAGGAGAGGCCACAACAGTGAGAGGCCCGTGTACCATACACACAAAAAATAATTAAGTACAAAGAAAAAATATTAAAAGCAGCAAGGGAAGAGCAACAAATAACATACAAGGGAATCTCCATAAGGTTAACATCTGATCTTTCAGCAGAAACTCTGCAAGCCAGAAGGGAGTGGCAGGACACATTTAAAGTGATGAAAGGGAAAAACCTACAACCAAGATTACTCTACCCAGCAAGGATCTCATTCAGATTCGATGGAGAAATTAAAACCTTTACAGACATAAAAAGGTTAAGAGATGCAAAAGTTAAGAGAATTCAGCACCACAAAACCAGCCTTACAACAAATGCTAGAGGAATTTCTATAGGCAGGAAACACAAGAGAAGGAAAAGTTCTACAATAGCAAACCCAAAACAATTAAGAAAATGGTAATAGGAACATACATATTGATCATTACCTTAAATGTAAATGGATTAAATGCTCCAACCGAAAGACAAGGACTAGCTGAATGGGTACAAATGCAAGACCCATATGTATGCTGTCTACAAGAGACCCAATTCAGACCTAGGAACACATAGAGACTGAAAGTGAGGGAATGGAAAGAGCTATTCCATGCAAATGGCAATCAAAAGAGAGCTGGAGTGGCAATACTCATATCAGTCAAAATAGACTTTAAAATAAAGACTATTACAAGAGACGAAGATGGTCACTACATAATGATCAAGGGATCAATCCAAGAAGAAGATATAACAATTGTAAATATTTATGCACCCAATGTAGGAGCACCTCAATACATAAGGCAAATGCTAACAGCCATAAAAGGGGAAATTGGCAGCAACATGATAATAGTAGGGGACTTTAACACCCCACTTTCACCAATAGACAGATCATCCAAAATGAAAATAAATAAGGAAACACAAGCTTTACATGACACAGTAGACCACATGGACTTAATTGATATTCATAGGACATTCCACCCAAAAACAACAGAATACATTTTCTTCTCAAATGCTCATGGAACATTCTCCAGGATAGATCATATCTTGCATCACAGATCAAGCCTCGGGAATTTAAGAAAATTGAAATCATATCAAGTATATTTTCTGACCACAACCCTATGAGACTGGACATCAATTACAAGAAAAAATCTGTAAAAAATACAAACTCATAGAGGCTAAACAATACAGAACTAAATAACCAAGAGATCACTGAATAAATCAAAGAGGAAATCAAAAAATACCTAGAAATAAATGACAATGAAAACACAATGACCCAAAACCTATGGGATGCAGCAAAAGCAGTTCTAACAGGAAAATTTATAGCCATACTATCCTACCTCAAGAAACAAGAAAAATCTCATACAACCAACCTAACCTAACACCTAAAGCAATTAGAAAATGAACAACAAAAAAATCCAAAAAAAACCCAACAGACTAAAAGCTTGTTCTTTCAGAAGATAAACAAAATTGATAAACCATTAGAAAGACTCATCAAGAAAAAAATGGAGAACTCAAAACACAAATGAAGAAGGAGAAGTAACGACTGACACTACAGAAAAACAAAGGATCATGAGAGATTACTACAAGCAACTGTATGCCAATAAAATGAACAACCTGGAAGAAATGGACAAATTCTTAGAAAAGCACAACCTTCCAAGATTGAACAAGGAAGAAATAGAAAATATAAACAGACCAATCACAAGCACTGAAATTGAAACTGTGATTAAAATCTTCCAACTGCACTTCCCTGGTGGTGTGGTGGTTGAGAATCCACCTGGCAATGCAGGGAACATGGGTTCGAGCCCTGGTCCAGGAAGATCCCACATGCCAAGGAGCAACTAAGTCCATGTACCACAACTACTGAACCTGTGCTGTAGAGCCCATGAGCCACAGCTACTGAGCCCATATGCCACAACTACTGAAGCCCACATGCCTAGAGCCTGTGCTCTACAACAAGAGAAGCTACTGCAATGAGGAGCCCGCACACCACAATGAAGAGTAGCCCCTGCTTGCCACATCTAGAGAAAGCCTGCATGCTGCAATGAAGACCCACCACAGCCAAAAATAAGGGAATAAAAAAAACTTTCAACATACAAAATCCAGGATCAGTGGTTTCACAGGTGAATTCTATCAAACATTTAGAGAAGAGCTAACATCTATCCTTCTCAAACTCTTCCAAAATATAGCACTGGAGGAACACTCCCAAACTCATTCTTTGAGACCACCATCACTGTGATACCAAAACCAGACAAAGATGTCACAAAAAAAGAAAACTACAGGCCAATATCACTGATGAACATAGATGCAAAAATCTTCAACAAAATACTACCAAACAGAATCCAAAAGCACATTAAACAGATCATACAGCATGATCAAATGGGGTTTATCCCAGAATGTAAGGATTCTTCAACATATGCGAATCAATCAATGTGATACACCATATTAACAAATTGAAGGATAAAAACCATATGATCATCTCAATAGATGAAGAAAAACTTTTGACAAAATTCAACACCCATTTATGAAAAAAACCCTCCAGAAAGCAGGCATAGAGGGAACTTACCTCAACATAATAAAGGCCATATATGACAAACCCACAGCCAACATCGTGCTCAATAGTGAAAAACTGAAACTTTCCACTGAGATCAGGAGCAAGACAAGTTTGCCCACTCTCACCACTATTATTCAACATAGTTTTGGAAGTTTTAGCCACAGCAATCAGAGAAGAAAAAGAAATAGAAGGAATCCATATTGGAAAAGAAGTAAAACTGTCACTGTTTGCAGATGACTTGATACTATACATTGAGAATCCTAAAGATGTTACCAGAAAACTAGTAGAGCTAATCAATGAATTTGGTAAAGTAGCAGGATACAAAAATAATGCACAGAAATCTCTTGCATTCCTATACACTAATGATGAAAAATCTGAAAGAGAAATTAAGGAAACAATCCCATTTTCCATTGCAACAAAAAGAATAAAATACCTAGGAATGAACCTACCTAAGGAGACAAAAGACCTTATGCAGAAAACTATAAGACACTGATGCAAGAAATCAAAGATGATACAAACAGATGGGGAGATATACCATGTTATTGGATTGGAAGAATCAACATTGTGAAAATGGCTATACTACCCAAAGCAATCTACAGATACAATGCAATCTCTATCAAACTACCAGTGGCATTTTTCCTAGAAGTAGAACAAAAAATTTTGCAATTTGTATGGAAACCCAAAAGACCCCGAATAGCCAAAGCATTCTTGGGAAAGAAAAATGTAGCTGGAATAATCAGGCTCCCAGATTTCAGACTATACTACAAAGCTATAGTAATCAAGACACTATGTTACTGGCACAAAACCAGAAATATAGATCAATGGTACAGGATAGAAAGCCCAGAGATAAACCCACACACATATGGTCACCTTATCTTTGATAAAGGAAGGAAGAATATACAATGGAGAAAAGACAGCCTCTTCAATAAGTGGTGCTGGGAAAACTGGACAGCTACATGTAAAAGAATGAAATTAGAACACTCCCTAACACCACACACAAAAATTAACTCAAAATGGATTAAAGACCGAAATGTAAGGCCAGACACTATAAAACCCTTAAAGGAAATCGTAGGCAGAACACTCTATGACATAAATCACAGCAAGATCCTTTTTGACCCACCTCCTAGAGAAATGGAAATAAAAACAAAAATAAACAAATCGGACCTAATGTTACTTAAAAGCTTTTGCACCACAAAGGAAACCATAAGCAAAATGAAAAGACCACCATAAACAAGATGAAAAGAAAACCCAAAGAATGGGAGAAAATATTTGTAAATGAAGCAACTGACAAAGGATTAATCTCCAAAATTTACAAGTAGCTCATGCAGCTTAATAACAAAAGAACCGAAAAACCCAATCCAAAAATGGGCAGAAGACCTAAATAGACATTTCTCCAAAGAAGATATACATCTTGCCAACAAACACATGCAAAAATGCTCAACATCATTAATCATTACAGAAATGCAAATCAAAACTACAATGAGATATCACCTCACACCAGTCAGAATGGCCATGATCAAAAAATCGACAAAGAATAAATGCTGGAGAGGGTGTGGAGAAAAGGGAACCCTCTTGCACTGTTGGTGGGAATGTAAATTGATACAGCCACTATGGAGAACTATATGGAGGTTCCTCAATAAACTAAACTAGAACTACCATACGACCCAGCAATCCCGCTACCAGGCCTATACCCTGAGAAAACCATAATTCAAGAAGAGTCATGTACCACAATGTTCACTGCGCCCTATTTACAATAGCCAGGACATGGAAGCAACTTAAGTTCTCATTGACAGATGAATGGATAAAGTAGATGTGGTACATATATACAATGGAATATTACTCAGCCATAAAAAGAAAAAAAATTGAGTTATTTGTAGTGAGATGGATGGACCTGGAGTCTGTCCTACAGAGTGAAGTAAGTCAGAAAGAGAAAAACAAATACCCTATGCTAACACATATATATGGAATCTAAAAAAAAAAAAAAAAAAGGTTTTGATGAACCTAGGGGCAGTATAGGAATAAAGACACAGAGGTAGAGAATGGATTTGAGGACACAGGGATGCTGAAGGGTAAGCTGGGACAAATTGAGAGAGTAGCATTGACATATATACACTACCAAATGTAAAATAGCTATTTGGAAGAAGCTGCATAGCACAGGGAAATCAGCTCTGTGCTTTGTGACCACCTAGAGGTGTGGGATAGGGAGGGTGGGAGGGAGACGCAAGAGGGAGAGGATATAGTGATATATGTATACATATAGCTGATTCACTTTGTTATACAGCCGAAACAAATAAAAAATTGTAAAGCAATTATACTCCATTAAAGATGTTAAAAAAAAAGGCAGTGCACCCCAATGTTCATTGCAGCACTGTTTACAATTACAATAGCCAGGTCATGGACGCAACCTAAATGCCCATGGACAGATGAATGTACAAAGAAGATGTGGTACATATATACAGTGGAATATCACTCAGCCATAAAAAGGAACAATTTTGGGTCATTTGTAGTGATGTGGATGGACCTAGAGACTGTCATACAGAGTGAAGTAAGTCAGAAAGAGAAAAACAAATATTGTATATTAATGCATGTATATGGAATCTAGAAAATAGTATAGATGAACCTTTTTGCTAGGCCGAAATAGAGACACAGATGCAGAGAACAAAAGTATGGACACCAAGGGGGGAAATAGGAGGTGGGATGAATTGGGAGATTGGGATTGACATGCATACACTAATATGTATAAAATAGATAACTAATTAGAACCTGCTGTATAGGACGGGGAACTCTACTCAATGCTCTGTGGTGACCTAAATGGGAAGGAAATGCAAAAAAAAGGATATATATATACTTATAGTTGATTCACTTCACTGTACAGCAGAAGCTAACACAACTTTGTAAAACAACTATACCGCAATTAAAAAAAATAGAGTGCAAAGTAAATCACAACGAAACAAGTTGTAGTCTACATAATAGTATAAAGTTGAATATATACAAGCAACAGAGGGATCATAAATTTCAACTTATACATTCAGTTTCTATCAAACTATTTCAATTTCAATGATATCTTTATGACAAGATATCATCTATCTTCCTGGAAACACAAAAGGCAGAAGTATAAGAATGATGTGCTAACCTTAACAGATAAAATATAGAGCAGAATGTGACTTGAAAACTGAAAATAAAGGGAAGAGAAATATTGGCAGATCTATAAAATATTGACTAACTTGTATTATATGATTAAAAGCCTCAGAAAGAGTAGCTATACAGATTGTTTGTGAAATCCAAGGCAACTAAAACAGCATACTATAGTGGATAGTAAGAGCATGAACTTTGGACCCAAATAGAACTGACTTTGAATACTGGTCTCCTATTTCCTACCTAGCATGGGTGACATTAGGACAGTCATTCAAATGCTCTTTGTCTCCATTCATTCATCTCTATAATGGGTATAATTATAGCTACCTCATAATCTTGTGAAAATAAAATGAGTATCTAATAGAAGCATGTAGCCATCGAAGGATGTACGGAGTGAGATCTCAATAAATGTTAGTTATTGTTATTACTATGACCAAGCATTCAGCTAATACAAAAAACCTAGGTTAAAAATGTACATTTCTCATTCTGAGGGAAAAGATCAAAGCATCTGGCTTACTGTTAATTAAAATGCTAAAATTTATTTTTGAATAAGAAAGTGCTCATCGATCTGCTGTATGCTTTTTCTTTTTTCTAATTTTTATTATTTATTTATTTATTTTCTTAATTTTTATTGGAGTATAGTTGATTTACAATAGTGCATTAGTTTCAGGTGTACAGCAAAGTGAATCAGTTATACATATATTCACTCCCCCCCTTTTTTTCTTTAGATTCTTTTCCCATACAGGCCATTACACAGTATTGAGTAGAGTTCCTTGTGCTATACAGCATTTTCTTATTAGTTATCTATTTCATGTATAGTAGTATTTATATGTTAATCCCAAAAGACTAGCTTTGGGTCCTAAAGTCAGAAGTCCCCTAAGAAGGCTACATACAAATAATGTTAGGAGTCAGTATACAAGGAAACCATGAAAAAGCTCTATGGCTTTTTTTGCGTTCTCATCCCAGAGAATAACTTAGTCCTTGAATGTTAATCCATTCTCAATTGTGCTCATTATTTTTCTCTTTTTAGTCTATTCTAATTTTTTTGAGCTACTATTTTTATAATTAATTTTGAGTTATTACTAGCCTAACAGTGATACAAAACACTCAAATAATATTCATCATAAATACCAATTTAAAGCTACCTTTTCAGGGCTTCCCTGGCAGCACAATGGTTAAGAATCCGCCTGCCATTGCAGGGGACATGGGTTTGAGCCCTGGTCCAGGAAGATCCCTCATGCCGCAGAGCAACTAAGCCTGTGCATTACAACTACTAAGTCTGTGCTCTAGAGCCCACGAGCCACAACTACTGAGCCCACATGCCACAACTACTGAGACCCATGTGCCTAGAGCCTGTGCTCCACAACAAGAGAAGCCACCACAATGAGAAGCCCACACACCGCTACGAAGAGTAGCCCCTGCTCGCCACAACTAGAGAAAGCCTGCACGCAGCAACGAAGACCCAATGCAGCCCTAAATTAATAAATAAGTAAATAAAATAAAATAAAATAAAATAAAATAACCTTTTCAAGGCAATTGCCCAACAAGATGTTCTTAGTTGCGAAAAACTGGGGAGGCCTGCATCTTAAATATATAGGAATTAGAATTAAAAATGGAAAGAATGTCTGATAGAAAAGGAACTTTCAGTCATAAAGTCATAAAAACATAACAAACTGATGAGGACACTTTGTAATTATTTGGGTGATATAATGAAGGTAGATAGCCAAATTGGATAGTTCAAGAAAATAAAAATCCATACTGGAATGAATAATATCAAAGATGAAATATCAGGTTAGAAGGATTAAATATATCTTTCCTAAGGCTCCTATTCATGATTCCTTTTTCACATGCTCTTTTCACATACAGGAACAGGAATAAAGTCATTTGAAAAGCCCACATGGTGCTATCATCTGAGCTAGGATGAGCCCTTATCATTGGTATTGTTCAGTCTGCTTAGCTATTCTCCTTTCTCTAGAGTTCATTGTCTGCAGATATCATGAGGCAGTCGTTTGATTTTAATGGATTGCTCACCACTGGACTAAAATATCCCACCCAGAAAATTTAGCTTTTGTGTGTGTAATTAGCTATGTTCCAGAATTGTTCTTGCTCTAGAAAATGAGTTATCATTTCTTTTATTTTCAAGGTTATATTTTCAAAGGGTATGATGCTGAGGTTCAGAAGTCCTGCTTCTCTTCCTGTATTCTCTCTATGAGTGACACCATAAGCTGTCCTGCTCTCTAGGGGAGAAACTCAGGCATCCTCCTAGATGTCTCCACCTCTTCTTCTGTTTATTCAACTTATCATCTAAGGCTGTTTATTTGACCTTCCAAATGTCTTTTACTACATCCACTTTATTTGCTAGTTTAAAAATCTTTACTGCAAACAACCTGGTCCAAGGTTTCATCATCGTCTTTCATCTGAACCATTGCAACAGACTCCTATCATAGTCTCCCTATATATCTCCTGTGATCTACCTATAATCTATTTCCTCCATTCTCCATTCAGCAATAAATCACATTGATGGCTTCTCCTTGGCTTTAGACCAGGCATGGATTGAGACGATCATCTCTCAAAACTCTCTCACTTTGTTTTCAGCCACACCAGACTTGAGTACTGCAGACATGCCTGGCTCTTTCCAGAAATAGAGGCTTACCAAATGCTGTTCATTTACCTAAAATGTCACATCTCTTTGCTTATAAATCCCTAGGTGATTACAGAAGTCTTGAAGAGGAGATGATATCTGAGCAGGAAAATTAAGGATGTGTGATGGACAGTCATCTGAATGTGGGAGTAGTGGAGCCACCATATAACCAGGTAGGGCTTGGTCATGGATGAATTTTTATGTTATGCTAAATATCTTGGATTTTTATCCTGAAGGTTATGGAGGAACCATTCTAGCCACAGGTTATAGCATATATGAAAGTTCAGGAGACTAAATCAGCATGTGTTAAAAACATTTTTTTAAAAGGTAAATTCAAATGTTGAAAGGGTCATATGCCATAATCAAGTGGAATTTATTCCAGGGATGATGCAAGAATGGTTCAACACCTGCAAATCAATCAATGTGATATACCACATTAACAAAATGAAGGACACAAATTATATGGCCATCTCAATAGATGAAGAAAAAGCACTTGACAAAATTCAGCATCAATTCATGATAAAAACTCAACAAACTTGGTATAGTGGGAACATACCTCAACATAATAATGACCATATATGACAAGCCCATAGCAAACATTATACTCAACAGGGAAAATTTGAAAGCTTTTCCTCTAAGATCAAGAACAAGACAAGGGGCTTCCCTCATGGCACAGTGGTTGTGAGTCCACCTGCTGATGCAGGGGACACGGGTTCGTGCCCCGGTCTGGGAAGATCCCACATGCCGCGGAGAGGCTGGGTCCGTGAGCCATGGCCACTGAGCCTGCGTGTCTGGAGGCTGTGCTCCAGAGAGGCCACAACAGTGAGAGGCCCGTGTACTGCAAAGAAAAAAAGAACAAGACAAGAATGCCCTCTCTCACTACTTTTATTTAACACGGTACTAGAAATTCTAGCTAGAGCAGTTAGGCCAGAAAAAGAAATAAAAGGCATCCAAATTGAAAAGGAAGAAGTAAAACTGTATCTACTTGCAGATGACATCATAAATACAAACTCAAAATTACCTTTTCAGGGCAATTTATAGAATACCCTAAAGATTCCACTTAAAAACTGCTAGAACTAATAGAAGAATTCAGTAAAATTGCAAGATAAAAAATCAATATACAAAAATTAGTTGTGTTTCTATACACTAATAATGGACTATCAGAAAGAGAATTAAGAAAATAATCCTATTTAAATCAAAAAGAATAAAATATTTAGGAATAAATTTAACCAAGGAGGTGAAAGTTCTGTGTACTGAAAACTGTAAGACATTGATGAAAGACATTGAAAAATATAAATAAACGGAAACATATTTTGTGCTCATGGATTGGAAGTATAAAGTATTGATACATTGTTAGAATGTCTGTACTACCCAAAGAAATACACAGAATTGATGCAATCCCTATCAAAATTCCAATGGCATTTTCTACAGAAATAGAACAAATAATCCTAAAATTTGTATGGATCCACAAAAGACCCTGAATAGCCAAAGCAATCTTGAGAAAGAAGAATACAGCTGGAGGCATCATGCTCCCTGATTTAAAATTATATTACAAAGCTATAGTAATCAAAACAGTACAGCACTGGCATAAAAACAGACACATAGATCCATGGAACAGAATAGAGAGCCCAGAAATAAATCCATACACATATGGTCAATTAATTTATGACAAAAGAGCCAAGAATATACAATGGGCTGGGCTTCCCTGGTGGCACAGTGGTTGGGAATCTGCCTGCTGATGCAGGGGACACGGGTTCGTGCCCCGGTCCGGGAAGATCCCACATGACATGGAGTGGCTGGGCCCATGAGCCATTGCCACTGAGCCTGTGTGTCTGGAGCCTGTGCTCCGCAACGGGAGAGGCCACAACAGTGAGAGGCCCACGTACCACACACACACACACACAAAAGAATATACAATGGGGAAAGGATAGTCTTCAATAAGCGGTGTTGGGAAAATTGGACAGCTACATGCAAAATAGTGAAATTGAACCTCTATCTTACACCATACACAAAAATTAACTCCAAATGGATTAAAGACTTGAACATAAGACCTGAAACCATAAAACTCCTAGAAGAAAACATGGGCAGTAAACTCCTTGATGTTAATCTTGAGAAGGATTTTTCTGGGTTTGGTGCCAAAAAGGAAAGGCAACAAAAGCAAAAATAAAAAAAGTGGGACTACCAACTGAAAAGCTCTGTGCAGCTAAGGAAATCATCTACATAGTGAAATGGCAACTTATGAAATGGGAGAAAATATTTGCAAGTCATATACCTCATAAGGGGTTAATAGCTAAAATATTGGATGAGCCAAAAAGTGCCTTCGTTTTTTTAAATAAAAATAAAAGACACATTTTTCATTTTCACCAAGAACTTTATTGAACAATATATTCACACTTTTGTCCCACTACCTTCTGCCATTTTTCAGGCAACTTCATAATTCCATCTTCCCAAAACCTTTTTTCTTTTTGAGCAAAGAACTCTTCCAGGTGCCTTTTACAGTCTTCCAGGGAATTGAAATTTTTTCCATTAAGAGAATTTTGTGAAGACTGAAATAAATGGAAATCTGAAGGTGCAATGTCTGGTGAATACGGTGGATGAATCAGGACTTCCCAACCAAGCTGTAACAGTTTTTGCCTGGTCATCAAAGAAAGACGCGGTGTTGCATTATCCTGATGGAAGATCATGCATTTTCTGTTGACTAATTCTGGACACTTTTCAGAGTGCTGCTTTCAGCTGGTCTAATTGGGATCAGTACTTTTTGGAATTAATTTTTTGGTTTTCCGGAAGGAACTCATCATAGAGGACTCCCTTCCAATCCCACCATATACACAGCATCACTTTCTTGGGATGAAGACTGGCCTTTGGTGTGGTTGGTGGTGGTTCATTTCACTTGCCCCACGACCTCTTCCATTCCACATTATTGTACAGTATCCACTTTTCATCGCTCATCACAATTTGTTTTAAAAACGGAACGTTTTCATTATGTTTCAGTAGAGAATCACAGGCGGAAATACAGTCAAGAAGGTTTTTTTCACTTACCTTATGTGGAACCCAAGCATCAAAGTGATTCACATAAGCAAGTGGGTGCAAATGATTTTCAGCGCTTGATTTGGATATTTTGAGTATGTCGGCTATCTCCCGCATGGTATAACGTTGATTGTCCTCAATTATTGTTTTCGATTTGATTGCTATCAACTTCAACCGGCAAGAAATCTCCAGCAGGAAGCTTTGCAAACCACTTTTGACATGTTCGATCGTCACAGCACTTTCTCCATACACTGCGCAAATCTTAACTTTTTTTTCCGTTTTGGTTGTATTTTTACCTTTCTTGAAATAATAAAGCATAATATGCCAAAAACTTTGCTTTTTTTCTTCCATCTTCAATACTAAAATGGCTACACAAAAATTCACCAATTTTTTTTTTTTTTTTTTTTTTTTTTTTTGCTGTACGCGGGCCTCTCACTGCTGTGGCCTCTCCCATTGCGGAGCACAGGCTCCTGACGCGCAGGCTCAGCGGCCATGGCTTACGGGCCCAGCCGCTCCGCGGCATGTGGGATCCTCCCGGACTGGGGCACGAACCTGTGTCCCCTGATTCGGCAGGCGGACTCTCAACCACTGCGCCACCAGGGAAGCCCCAAAATTCACCAATGTTGGTAAGTCTTTTTTTGAATGCACGCTGATATGACAGCTGTCACATACAATCTAACATAATTGTTTCGAATGAAGTTAAAGGCAAGTAAGTGCTACTAGAGCAATCTTATGGAAAAAAGCACATGAATCTTGGCCCACCCAATATATAAAGAACTCACAACTCAGTAGGAAAAACCCAATCTGATTAAAAACATGGGCAGAAGGGTGGAGAGAGTGCTTTTAGTGTGCTGCCAAGTTGTGGGGAAGCCGGCACCCAGGCTGAAAGCCTGGCAATACCTTTCCTGAGAACTCTCTGAGCCGGGGCTTCCTACCGGAACCGGAAACAGAGGTGGAAGTGGAGACGGAGGGTGGACTCCAGACCCAGTGCCCTCCCCTGGGATGACCTCGCCCCAGCGTGAGCCACAGAGCCTCTGAGACGCAACTTGCAAAGGGGCTTCTAGAGGGAGAGAGGAGCGGGGTGTGGGGACGCAGGGCCAGGCCTGAGGCTCACCCAGCCTCCTGAGGGGCCCCAAGAAAAGGCCAATAATTAATTTCCTTGCTGCTCCCCATGCAGTTCTTTCACTTTGGAAGGGAACAGTGTTTCCTGGGGTGGTAGGGGGGAACAGTAAGCCAGCCTCTTTAGTACGACCCACCCTCCATCCTCCCCTCCAGCCCGGCAGCCTTCAGAGAGATCCAGGCCAGCCAGTGCTTGGAAGCTCACATGTGCACGGCCGCATATGAAGTCAAGGCAGAGCTCAGCTTGCACGACATGGGGAACTCGGGGTCAGAAGGAAATATTTTAGACCTGAGCTGTAGACAGAGGGTCAGGGATAGATACACAAAGACCAGGAGACCTCGGGCAGTGACACCTGTGTGGAGGCAGCCCCTTAGCAAAGGGCAAATCCTCAAGTTGTGGGTATGCTTCCTGGTTTTCAGCGTATTTGTGGACAGCAGTGTGTGTGTGTGTGTGTGTGTGTGTGTGTGTGTGTGTGTGTGTGTGTGTGTGTGTGTGTGTGTGTGTGTGTGTGTGTGTGTGTGGATGGTGCTTACGACTAAAGGAGAAAGCTAGAATTCACTATACTGTGTGCTAACCCGAAGTGATGCTTCTGTTTAACAGATGTGTCCTGGTGAATATGATTTTTGTAGTTTTGTTGTAACTTATTTAAAGTGCTGTAACAATATTGTTGGAAAATATAGTTCGATTTTGTAGGGCATTCCTAACTTCGGTGTTCTGTGGTCTCTGTACAAACCTTAGCTTAGCAAACACTTTGTTCTTAACATTGCAGCCAGGTTTAAAGTGAGTCTGAAACTGATACTTTTGGGGTGATTGCTGGTGAAAATGTTCGGCTGTGCCTGCAATTCAAGCCTGAGGAAGGCCGCTGTTGATGACTTCCCTGAGAATCACTAAAATGCCCCCAAGGTCTCTGTTGTTAAGCTGCTGGATGGCGGTTCTTATAGAAAAGGCCCCTGGTCCCAAGAGGCCAGTGTTCTTCTGAACACTGCAGTCACAGCCTTGGATGTGTTTAAAACAGCAATAAGTATTTATCATCTCACTCTTTCTGTGGGTCCGGAATTCAAGAGTAACTTAGCTTGGCTGTTTTGGCTTGGTCTCTCGTGAGCCTGTAGTTAAATGTTGGCTGGGGCTGTATGATACAGTTCCGAGGTGGTTTACTCATGAGGCCGGTTGTTGGTGGGAGGCCTCAGTTTCTCCCCATGTGGGCTTTTCCACAAAGCTGCTTGAGTGTCCTTATTACATGGTTGCTGACTTCCCCCAGAGGGAGTAATCCAAGACAGAAAGAGACCCAGGTAGAAGCCACCCTTTTCATGACTTAACCACAGAATTAACATGGCATTATTTCCACAACATTCTTTTTTATGTTTTTTGGCCGCACCGCGTGGCATGAGGGATCTTTGTTACCAGACCAGGGATTGAAACTGTGCCCCTTGCAGTGGAGGTGTGGAGTCTCAAGCACTGGACCACCAGGGAAGTCCCTACAACATTCTATTTATTCAAAGCAAGTCACTACATACAAGTGGTGGAGAATTAGGCTCTAAATTTTCAAGGGAGGAGTTTCAATGAAATTACTAACATGTTTTAAATCCACCACATGTATGATTGAACTTCACTCATCCTTACCAGTTATTTTATTAACATAGTTATATCAAAACTGTGCTCATGTACCTTTTTAAATTAATTCCTATTTGAGCAAAGAATACAGGTTGCTATTTTTTTTTTTTTTTTGGTGGTACGCGGGTCTCTCATTGCTGTGGCCTTTCCTGCTGCGGAGCACAGGCTCCGGATGCGCAGGCTCAGCGGCCATGGCTCACGGGCCCAGCTGCTCCGCGGCATGTGGGATCCTCCCGGACCGGGGCACGAACCCGTGTCCCCTGCATCGGCAGGCGGACTCTCAACCACTGCACCACCAGGGAAGCCCCAGGTTGCTATTTTAAATTATGACCCACTGCATGACCATTATGGGTTGACACAGTTATAGGTTCGATTTGTATTCTTGTTCCCATAGAAAGCAGTGTCCACATTGTGCTTATACATATCAGTGCATGGGAGCAGGCAGGCCCTCTTTACAGAAGTGACAAGTTTATTTACATTACATTTAAATTTATTATTATTAGTTTTTGCACCGGCAGTTTTCAGCTACACTCACCCTCCTTTGTACACTAAAGTCTCAGAAAATCTATTCAGACCCAGTGATTTATCTTTTTAATTTCATATTGAAACTACTGCTGCCATATAACTTGTAAAACTTGTAATATAGTTTCCTGTAACATAATAAGTGAACATGCTTGGATTTAGGTATTTATTTCTGGATTTTGCCTAAGGAGCTTCCACTTTGCTTAAATGTTGACGTTTGCGTGTTAACAAGCTCCTGCTGACCCTTGTGTACAGAACTTGCGCAGTTTCACTTTTGATGTCTTCATGTTAACTCACAGGCAAAGTCCCTTTTTGGAGAGAAGTTGCATTTGTTTAACATGCAGAGCTGCTGCGAGCAGTGGGCAGAAACATTACCCTCTACTTGTTCCCGGGGGAATGTAGCTAGCCAGTGTTACCCATGGTTTCACCTCCTGTGCTGAGCCCTGCCGACAGGTCCCTATGAGTTGTTGACAGCAGCTTCCTGCTAAGAAACAGCACCCTATACCATATGTTTATTCTGACTGAGAACATTCCTCAAGCAGTAAGTTCAACCCTCAGGGGCACCTCTGCAGGTAGACGGCAAAATTCTCAATCTAGTCCCTAAAACAAGAATCTACCTTAATTCATCTTATTAAAATATGCAGAGCCAATAATTAATTTCAGAGAAAGAGGATGTAGAAAAAGTAGTTGTTTAGAAATTGAAGACAGAATAGCTAGTCAACTCCTAAAGTTGGGAATCCAGGCCTGGGAAGGAAGGGGACAGGTAGACTCTGAAAGTGTTTAGATTCCCAGGCCTTGGCTGCCTTGGTCTCTGATCTGCCTTTTTTTTTTTTTTTTGCACTTTTCCGGAAGATGCTAACCTATCCTGTCTTAAATTAACTGGGAAATGAGGAGCAGTTCTATATTTCCACTGTTAATATCAGAGCAAGAAGCTTTGTTTAATAGCTTTGTTTAATGTTGCTATGTGGATTAGATATAATGCTGATTGATTGAATTCTGCAATGGAAATAACACTGGAATGTCCTTGAACTGCCATGGCTGGAAAATGGGCGATTGCCCAATGGAAATCAAGTTGAACTTGCCTTTGCATTCACAAGCAAGCATGCTTGTTGAGATATAATATTAAATGCATCTTACAGTTTTATAAATAGGTATTGATGTAGGGATTTGAGTTTTTACAATATATTTATTACTGTGTTATATATATTAAAACTTACCCTCCACCATATTTATGAACTCATTTAGTCATGAATATAAGCAGATATGGTCCTGCTGATTGATTTTGTATCTTTCTGATGGCATTGTTGATGGTATTTAGAGAGAAGATAATTCCAAAGAATATGGTGAATGGAAACATTATTTACTTAATAAATTTATTTATTTATTTATTTTTGGCTGCACTGCTGCACGTGAGCTTTCTCTAGTTGTGTAGAGACGGGACTACTCTTTTTTGTGGTGTGTGGGCTTCTCATTGCAGTGGCTTCTCTTGCTGCGGAGCATGGGATCTAGGTGCACAGCCTTCAGTAGTTGTGGCACGTGGCCTCAATAGTTGTGGCTCAAGGGCTCTAGAGCGCAGGCTCAGTAGTTGTGGCGCACGGGTTTAGTTGCTCCGCAGCATGTGGGATCTTCCCAGACTTGGGCTCGAACCCGTGTCCCCTGCATTGGTAGGCAGATACTTAACCACTGCGCCACCAGGGAAGTTCCAAAAATGTGTATTTATTAACCATGTTTTTTTCTGGGAACCTTGTGTATTAATGTGTCTGATGCTATCTTTTCTTTTTTGAGAGGTCCTGAGAACTCCCATCTTCACAATAAAATATGTTTCCCTTAATGCTCTCTGAAATCCCCCCAAATAACTTCTCCTTTAAGGGTCTTTTATTTTGTCACTGATTAAGTTGTTTAGACATCCAGGTAATGCCCAAGTGTTTTCAGTTCATCTGAGTAATCCAGGATTACCCAGGGATTTAAGGAAACAGGATTTGAAACATCAACTTTCAGTGCAAAAGAAGAGGTTATAAAGCAACATCATACAAAATATCTTTAAATGTAGAGTGCTGGAGGACCTAAGGCTGTCCATATATCAGAGTTCCAGAACTACTCTTTCATTCAGAGAATGAAATGTTGGTGGATACTATGTTGAGTAGAGTGGGAATCGTTTTTGGGGCAGGTAGCTCTGCCTAGAATCTTCACATTTCAGTCTTTGCACGGAAGCTCATGAATGGTGCTATTCTGGGTAGTCAAACCATATTGATCAGGCTACTGTAGGCATAGAAAGAAGATATACCAGTTTTTTTTAACCCATTCACCAACTGATGGATTTTTTTTTCCAGTTTTAGGCTCTTATCAATAATGCTATTATGGACATTTGCATACAAATTTTTCTTGCCTTTTGTTTTCATTGTGAACTTTTTATCATGGCAAATTTCAACCACATAAAAAGTAGACAAAACAGCATAATGAATCCTTATGTGTCTACCATCCAGGTTTAACAATTATTTACTTATGGCCAGTCTTGGTTCTCCTCTACCCCAATCACTTTCCCCATGACTGTATTATGTTGAAGCAAATCTCTGATGTCATATCCCTCCATCCATCAATATTTCAGTAAATATCTCTAAAAGATGTCCCTCTTTTAAAAAATGTAACCAAAATGCCATTAGCATACTATAGAAATAGCATTGATTCCTTAAGTTCCTATATCTAAATTCAAATGAGATATCCTCAGTTTTCACCTTTACAATTTTTGTGTAAATATCATACATTTTAAAGTTTGTTTGAATTAGTATCCAAATAAGGCCCACATACTGTACTTGATTAGAGTAAATATTCTGTCTTTTTTAAACTATAGATTCCCGATCCATCTGTGTCTCGGTCTCTCAGAATTCATTTGTTGAAGGAACTGGGTCATTTCTCCTGTGGACTTTCCTATAGGCCGACTTTTGCTGACTGCATCCACATGGTGCAGTTTAACATGTTTCTATGTTCCCTGTTTTACCTATAAACTGGTAGTTGGATGCAGAGGCTTGGTCAGAATCAAATTTCATTTCTTTATGTTTTTTACAGAAATATTTCATAGGGGGTGTTGTTTTTCCTTCTAAAGGTGCACAATGCATGGTTTTCTCTCATTTTTTTGACATCAGCTACCTTTGAACCTCATTATCCTCAATTCATTAGGAGTTGCAACATGACGATATTCCAATGCTCCATAGCGTCTTCTACTTCAGTTGAGAGAGACTCCCCCCATGTAGTATTTGGTTACCCAGTGGTACAGTTCATAAAAGAAAGCAGGGATGGATGCTTCATTCTTTCCCTTTACTTTCCAGTTTTCAGGATAGTGAACTGGTTCCCTAGCATCCTCCAAAGGTGATCATCCCTTTTATTCATATTTTTTAAAACATAGCATTACAGATTAAAATTTAGTCACATTTGATACAGTTCCCCCCTTTTTTTTTTCTAACCTTGTGACTTGTGGGATCTTAGTTCCCCGACCAGGGACTGAACCCATGCCCTTGGCAGTGAAAGCATGGAGTCCTAACCACTGGACCGGCCAGGGAATTCCCCCAGTTCCATTTTAATACTAGATACATCGATAATAATTTATATTATGACCCCATATCTAGTTCAATGTTCTCTGAGTAGCTGAGCTTGCCTATCACAACTCAGATGGGCACCCGTACACTCCCTGGCCCCTTTCCCCTCTCCCATCATGCTCTCATGAGCCTCTTTTTACAGGACAGAGAAAGAATTATGCAACACACGGAGGATGGGATAGAGGAGGCTGTTAAGCAGAATATCCTGATTTATTGGCAAATCAAAGCTGCTTTCAAAGGAGCACAAGACAACATTTTAGGGGGATGGAACTGTTCTAGACCTTGATTGTGGTGGTGGCTGCATTTGTCAACACTCATAGAACTGTACATTTAAAAAGATGAATTTTCCGTATATGAATTATACCTAAAGAAAATCATAGTCCTAACTTACTTTTAGAAATGCATCCCCAATAATCTACATGTTCCAATTATTTGTGGTTGCTTAATAAAAAAATTATTATTAAAATACTTGAATTTAGGAAAAGCTCTAACGTGATTATGGTAACTTTATGACTTAGGTCAATTTCTGTCTTTTTATTTATTTATATTTTTGGCCATGCCATGCGGCTTGTGGGATCTCGGTTCCCCGATCAGGGATTGAGCCCAGGCCATGACAGTGAAAGCCCAGAATCCTAACCACTAGGCTAGCAGGGAACTCCCAATTTCTGTCCCTTTACAGTGTGAAAATTTCAGTTAGGGAAGGCCCAGTGGTTCCCAGACTTTGTTGCACATTAGAATCACCTGGGAACTTTTAAAACTGTGACGCCCAGAATGTCTGGGGGTGGGAGCCAGGCACCAGTATTTTAAAAAATTTCCCAAGTGAATCCAGTGTTCAGGCAAGTTTGAGAAGCAGTGACACAGAGTCTTCATTGGGTCTCAGCCTTGGCTGCAAGTGGAATCACTTGGGGGGTCTTTAAAAGAGACTGCTGTCTGGGCTGCCCGTCCTCTAATTAGGAGTTAAGTGGTCTGGGTTATGGCCTGAGCATTAGGAGTATTAAAAGTTCCCCAGGTGATTCTATCATGACATCAAAGCTGAGAAACCCTGCTCTGTATTGTACACCCTCAAAAGCTGTGTAGGGCTTGCTACTCCCCTGCCATTTCTCTAGGACTGTTGTTCTCAAAGTGTGGTCCCCAGACCAACAGCATCAGTATTACCTAGAAATGTGTTCTCAAAACCTACCCCAGGGCTTCCCTGGTGGCACAGTGGTTGAGAGTCCTCCTGCTGATGCAGTGGACACAGGTTCATGCCCCAGTCCAGGGGGATCCCACATGCCGTGGAGCGGCTGGGCCCATGGGCCATGGACGCTGAGCCTGCGCGTCCGGAACCTGTGCTCCGCAACGGGAGAGGCCACAGCAGTGAGAGGCCCGCGTACCGCAAAAAAACAAAACAAAGCAAAACAAACAAACAGAAAAACCTACCCCAGACTTACTGAATGTGAAACTCAGAGGGTAGGATTCAGCCATCTGTATGTTTCAAGCCCTTCAGATGACTGTGATACATAATACAGTTTGCTAAGCACTGCTCAGGGAGTCTCGGTGGCCATTCCTCAGTTCCTGATGGTCGAGCTGGACTCTCTCACTGCTAAAACCTGCAGGAAGCTTCTGTAGGTTTGGACATTCCAGCATCTGGACCTCGGGGCAGAGAGACCTGATTTTGATGGATATGACTGCTACTATGTCCAAGTGGCATAATGCATGGCCTGTGGCTCTAAGAACGACCACCCCATTCACACAGAGTTATTTTAATCAACTCTGGGAAATATGAACAGTACTATATTTTGGATTCACCCAGTTACCCTGCTCTGCTGTTAATGTGGCCTAGTCTTCTGTGATTCTGTTTTAGAATCTGCAGGTCTTCCTTTGTTGGACTTGTTTTGATTTAAAATAAAGAAAAAAAAAGAAAAAAAAAGGCAAAGCTCATCTTGAAAGAGAACCACATTTATAATAGAAAGTGCGGAGACTTCAGTGATTCTTCCTCACAATGTACTACTCTATTTTAACATTGCTTCAGTTTTAGATTTTATTGTAACAAGATTTCATAAAAAGTTTAAAAAGACCATTTGTCCCAACTACATTTTCTCCTCACTTCGAAAGACCTAAATATGCGTATGTTAGAAAACAGTACTATATGAAGGAGTTTTATTCTATCAATATGTGTGGACAGGATGGGTCATGAATCCAATCATTTAAAGTCTAAGGTCTGGGGTGGTGGTGGAAACCAATGACCTTAATGTGGGCCTATCTTATGGCTTGTTAAAAATAAGCATAAAAAGTAAGACTGACTGAAGATTCTTAACAAATGAAACTCTAATTGAAGATCAAAAATTTAATTATCTTCAAAGCTGTATGACTCTTCACCCCTTCCTCTGACAAAGGAAGATCTGCAGATTCTAAAACAGAGTCACACTTCACCTCTTTCTCTTCACCCAAATATTTTTATGTTTAAAATATATAATTAGGGGCTTCCCTGGTGGCACAGTGGTTGAGAGTCCGCCTGCCGATGCAGGGGACACGGGTTCGTGCCCCGGTCCGGGAAGATCCCACATGCCGCGGAGTGGCTGGGCCCGTGAGCCATGGCCACTGAGCCTGCGCGTCCGGAGCCTGTGCTCCGCAACGGGAGAGGCCACAACAGTGAGAGGCCCGCATATCGCAAAAAAAAAAAAAAAAAAGAAAGAAAAAAGAAAAAAAAAATATATGTATATATATATATATAATAGTCTTAGATGCAGCCTTAGCCACCTTGCTAAGTATGCATGCCACTTATACATTTAGAGTTGATGTGTGAATTGACATAATACAATTTCTTTTTTTCTTTCTTTTTTTTGCATTTCATCTCAATCCTATCCAGTTGTTTGTGGATTAGTAACAGTAACTTGGGAATAAAGGATTTGAATAAAAGACTTCAGTGAATGAGCTGGTGAATAAAAGGAGATTAAGATTTTGAACTGTTACAATGAAACATTAAAAAAAAAAATAAAGATTCTGACAGGTTAGAATATGAAATTTAAATTCCCATGTTGCAAATAGTTGAATCTGAATATTACCTTTATGTAAATAACAGAAACTAATTAGCAATTAGATTACTTTGTTAAAATAATTCTTGGTTTTGGATGGAAGCTGAGATTAAGAAATGGAGATGAACATTTGAAAAACTCTTCGATTAGTGGTAGAATTGAATTTAGGGATGAAGCCTATAAGTCAGAATGAAAGCCTTTGGTGGTGAAAGTTTTTATTCTATTTCTTTTTTTGTGTACCAAAGGGAAGCTTTCACAAAGAAACTGTGGGCTGTAATTTTCTTAGAAATAATCAGTACTTTGTAGCAACTTCAGAATACCTTATCTGGGAGTGAGGCTTTAAGGATTTGCTGTACCAGCTGCAACTTTTGGAGCGTCTGCAGGAATGGTCCCTCCGGTGACCCGGGGCTCTGGCACAGTGATGGGAATGCCATCGTGTAAATAGCAGGTACAGGATTAGCTAACCCTCCTGGGATGTGCAGAACTAAGCAGCCTAGTTCTGTAAATGTGGAAAACAGTTTAAAAGGAACCAAAGGGAGGTAATTCTTTTACTGGAGCTAAAAGAAGGTCTACTTACCGTCTTTGCATTTGGGGATGCAGGTTTTTGCTTAAATTTAACTTTAGGCTTACTTTTCCTTCAGCATGCGGACTGTGACCAAATGATTTAGATTTTTCACCCTTCCTTTGTTGAGTTATGGAAATTTATAGTTATTGGAAGGAAGAAAGAAGTGTGTTTGTGGGGAAGCGTGTGGCTGTGTGTATGTGGAATCTGCAGGGTAGAGGGTTTGAAAGGAAAGTGTGGACAAGAAGAGAATAATAGAGGAATTTGAGAATTATGACTAATTGCTTAGAATTTAATATAAATTAAATTTAGCTGAGGAGATACATTTTATGGAAAATTGTGTTATTTCACACGGTTCCACCCCAGTCCTTAGGTTCTTTAATTTCAACTTTTAATATCTGCCTTTCATAAGGATAAACTCTGTGCCTTGCTTAATTTTTGTACCCATACGTTAGTCGGATAATATTATGGCATACGAAATGACTCAGCAGCCAGATGCATAGAGCTAGGCCTGCAGGAAGGAGGCAGTGTTTGTTGGTGACCTGTTTTATATCCATACTTCCAGAGTCTACAGTGCATTCTATTGAGCTCCCTAAAGCCAAGAACTGCATTTCCGCCCTCTTTTCTGGTGAGGTAACAAATTACATTTACAAGATTAGGGCTAGTGCTTTTGAAACACTTCTAACATTTTTAAGTCCTGTTTTTTCATGATCAGTGTGCCCACCTTTTATTATACCAATACTTTTATGTCAGAAACACATAAGCCAAAAAGTGAAAAACAAAACAACAACAACAACAGCAAAACTACATGCAAAATAAACCCTTGAAGTGTGTTGGAAAACAAAGGAGACACGTCTTTGCATCATCTTTGAGCCTCTGAAAACACTTGATTTTCTGTTTTTGGCTATTCAAGTGGCTTGTTACATATGTATTAGTTATCTATTGCTGCATAAGAAATTATCCTGAAAGTTAGCAGCTTAAAATGGTAGACATTTCTTATCCTACATGGGGAGTGGCTTAGCTGGGTGGTTCTGACTCAGCGTCTCTCATGAGGTTGCAGTCATATGGAAAACATTATGGAGGTTCTTTGGAAAACTAAAAATAGAGCTACCATATGATCCTGAAATCCCACTCCTGGGCATATATCCGGAAAAAACCATAATTTGAAAAGATACATGCACTCCCTATTCATAACAGCACTATTTACAATAGTCAAGACCCGGGAGCAACCTAAATGTCCATTGACAGATGAATGAATAAAGAGGATGTGTTATATTTATACAATGGAATATTACTCAGCCACAAAAAAGAATGAAATAATGTCATTTGCAGCAACATGGATGGACCTGGAGATTATCATGTTAAGTAAAGTAAGCCAGACAGAGAAAGACAAATATTATATGATATCCCTTATATGTGGAATCTGAAAAAAAAGGTACAAATGAACTTATTTACAAAACAGAAATAGACTCACAGACATGGAAAACAAACTTATGGTCACCAAAGAAGAAAGGGTGGGGAGAGATAAATTAGGAGTTTGGGATTAACAGACACACACTACTATATATAAAATAGATAAACAACAAGGACCTACTGTATAGCACAGGGAACTCTACTCAGTATTTTGTAATAACCCATAAGGGAAAAGAATCTGAAAAATCTGCCCCAACTTTTTGTGTTTCTCTCTTCTTTGTCTCTTGCCATAGTCTAGCAATGTGATTTATGGTGGGGACTTAGGACCGTGGTATCAGCTTGACCTTTAGAGGGGCCTGAGACTAAAGGTCAGCCATGTAAGCAGTCAACCATGTCTAGATGACAGCACCCTGATAAAAACCTCTGGGCACCAATGCTCAGGTGAGTTTCTCTCATTGCTAATATTCCATGTGTGTTGTCACACATGATTGCCAAGAGAATTTAGTGCTGTGAATGGCACTAAGGCAAAAGGATAACTGGAAAGTCCATGAGTGGGACTCTCCTGGCTTCTTCCCCAGGCCTGTTGTCCCTGGGCTGATTGTAACATGTATCCATTCACTGTAATCAACTGTAACCTGAGTATTGTTATACTTTCAGTGAGCTTGCTGGGTCCTTCTAGTGAATTATTGAAACTGATGGTGGTCTTGGGGAGCCCTGAACTTGCAGTTGGTGTCATAAGTCAGTGCAATCTTGGGAACTTCTCTAAATCCAGCAGCTGGTGACCCAGTGGCACTTGGAACAGAACTTGAGCATCTTATAATGGCCTTGGGGGTCCTCCCTGTCCAACTTTATTTTGTACCACCCCCTGCTTCACTTGTGACATACAACCACGTTGTTCCTTTATTTGTTTTTCAAATATGATCACAACATCTTTGCATGCACTGTTTCTTCTATTGTATCACTCTGGCTCCAAATGCTCCCAGAGTTGATTATTTTATTAGGATCTCCATTAAATATGTTATCTCTTCCAAGAGGCCTTCCCCGATCACCCACACTAAAGTAGTTCCATTTACCCACTGCCCCAGGCAATCACCACTTTTTGATATGATCTTATTCATTTATTTGACTACTTGTTTATGATCTGTCTTGCCCCATAGGAGGCCAAAACCTTGTCTATTTTGTCATTGCTGTGTCCAAGTGTCTAGGACAGCAACTGGTGTATATTGGGCATTCATTTAATACTTAATAATTAAAGTCATGAAATTTATTTTCTTTTAAAAATATAGAATAAGTAAGCTGGCCGATCAGGAAACTATTATAAGCCATTGTATTTTTTTTTTTTTTTTTTTTTTGCGGTACGCGGGCTTCTTACCGCTGTGGCCTCTCCCACTGCGGAGCACAGGCTCCGGACGTGCAGGCTCAGCGGCCATGGCTCACGGGCCCAGCTGTTCCGCGGCATGTGGGATCCTCCCGGACCGGGGCACGAACCCGTGTTCCCTGCATCGACAGGTGGACTCTCAACCACTGCGCTACCAGGGAGGCCCCATAGTATATTTTATATTGAAAGATATTTAACAAATCATCTCTCGTTATCCTTGTATCCAAGCATAGCCAGTAGACAGTTGAGGAATGAATCTATTGTCACTTGGTAGTGTACATTAAGATTTTCTTTAGCATATTAATCAATGAAATGACAGAAGATATGATTTTCAGATAAGACAAAACTTGGGATTCAATTAAAATTTGAAAATATCAGAACAGGTAGGAAAATTGAGCTGAGACTGTTAAACATGAGATTGAATTAGGATAAATTTAAATTATTGCACTCAGTTAAAAAAATAAGGTTGAGGAAAGATCTTATAAACACCTATTCTGTAAGAAACAGCTAAGGAAACTGAAGATGTTAAATTTGAAGAAGAGAAGATTTAGGGAGATGTAATAATTTATCTTTCAGTATTTAAAGGCTATCTTGTGCAGCAGAGATTCGATTTATTTTGTATAATCCTATAGCTACAAATGAAACTAGGACTTGGAACTTTTGAGTAAATGTAGATTTGGGTGAGGAAGAATACTCTAGCAGAGTTCACAATGAAAATGGGCAGCTTGAGAAGTACTGACCTACCTTGTTGCTATGTAAAGCATTTAAACCTGATCTAGTACAAACTATTATGTATAAAATAGATAAGCAACAAGGATATACTGTATAGCACAGGAAATTATAGTCATTATCTTGTAATAACTTGTAATGGAGTATAATCTGCAAAGGTACTGAATCACTATGCTGGACACCTGAAATCAGTCTAATATTATAAATCAACTATACTTAAATTAAAAAAAATAAGCCTGATCTAGGTGACCATCTGCTAGGTAGATTGATGGAAAAGTGAACTGAGTGCTTTTTAAAGACCTTTGCAGGTCTCAGAGCTCTCATAGTTTAGAAAATCTAGGGACCAGTTTCTAGTTGCTTAGAAAATCCAAGGACCGTGTCCTTAGGACAAGATCATACGGCAAGGTCAATGATGGCAGATTCGGCAAAGGACACACATTCTAGCCACACACATGATGACATGTCTGTCATCAAAACAGAGGCAACCTTAGTGACTCACTTCTAATGGGTGGAACGCAGTGGTAGTGACTCTGTGTGATTTGTGAGGCCAGGTTAGGAAAGACGTTACAGTCTCCACCTAATGTTCTCTTGGGATGCTTGCCCTGTGGACCCAGTCTGTACTGAAGTCCAGAATTATACCTACTGAGTGGCTTGCCTAAGGCGTCGAACTTTCTCAGGTTTAGCAGTCACATGACAAGGGCACGTCTAGGTATTCCAGCCACATCTCAGCTGAAAGCCAGCACCACCTGCCAGACCTGTGGGTAAGCAAGCCTTCGGGCGGTAGTATCACCTAGCCTTTGAGCACTCCCCACCCCGCCGCGGTGCTGCATGGAGCTGAGCTGAGGTGTCCCCATTGAACCCTGCCAGAATTGCAGGATTGTTGAGTTAGTTTAACCATGTTGCTTTCAGTGAGGTCTGGTGAGGCCAGATGCAGATCGAGAGAGAGACTGGAAAGAATTTTGCAGTTTTGTGAATCTCACAGTTCGCTGGGGGAGAACATGGCACACCATGCACAGTCACTCAGGGGAAGCCCCGGGGTCCGGCACAAAACGCAAGGGGGTGGGAGGGTAAGTGTGGGAAAGTGCCTTTATTGTGGTTTCAGTGGGAAGGAAAGGGCAAGGCAGGACAAGCAGGCTTAGGATTGGCTGATTTGAACATCAGCAGGTTCTGATGCGTAAGGGCCGTCCCTGCTTGTCTGGTGCCTGGCCCTGCGACCGTTAAAGTGGGTTTATGGTGGCCTGGAGTGTGAGAGCCAGATAAGGGAGGTGCTTGGGGGCGTGGACTCCATCAGCTGTTCAAGAAGGGGAACTGACCAGCCTCCAGCCAGGACCTTAAAACTGGATCAAGGCGGCATGATAAAACTATGTTACTCTGAGCAAAATAACTTTGACATTGTTTGAAGCCACTTAGCTTTGGGTAGTTTATTATATTGTAAAAGATAGTTGGACTTCTTTGACTATTGGTAACTGCAGAAGCCTACAAGATGGTGAGTCTGTGGAGTTCTTTGGATTCAGGGAGAGTGTAACATCTTCTCTTGGCTTCTAGAGACCCAGAAGGGTCTCTCTGATCTAGAGTTCTGACTTTCTGATTTACTGGGTCAGAACATGTGTCATCAAATCTGGCCCCAAACTATTTGTGTGGCTGTCTTTTATTTTTTGAATGTACAAAATAGTTTTATTAATATAAATGTATTTGATAATTTCAAATTTAGAACACTTAGAATCATCATGAACAAGGTCAACTACTCTTAAATGATAAAGATTTGAAATGGGGGAATACGTACTGTAACTGGTTCACCTGAGGGTGTGCTTTTCCTACAGGTCTTCCCAAAGCAGCAGTGAGAGAGAGAATTTCTGGGTGTCAGGAGGAAAGACGGTTATCTTGGTTTACTCTGGGGATGAAGGTATCTGTCTCAGTTTGGGTTCCCCTCAATGTCAAGCTTGAGAAGAGAATTTGGGTGCTTTATTTGGTAATGATCCCAGGAACTAAGCATGAAGGAGTGGGGGAGTTAGAGAGGAAGAAAACTCAATATCGGGGGGTGTTGTAGGAAACAAGGACTTAATTTTTCTGGGACCTTCTGAGAAACATACCTCTTAGAAGTATCCTCTCCTAGGATAGGAGTCAGAGAGATTATCCAACCCATTTCATTTCGCCTTGGGTTCAGGGCTGCCCATGAGAGCAGCCTCTGCACTGTGCTTGCACATGGGCTGAGTGGGCTTCCAGGGCATCAGAAAAGGCCTTTGGCACACATAGGACACTGTCATCCTAACGATGGTCCCACCTCACGTGAATTTCAGCTGAGACTGGAATTTAGCCTGTCCAAGATGGTGTGCTATGGGACACCAGAGGTATTACCATGAAATCAGAATAGGAAAGGATATCGCAGTTGGGGTCAAAGGCCACAATTCCAGCTCGTAATTATAGCACTCACTGTGTGACCTTGGAAAGGGCATTAACCTCTCAGGGTTTGTTTTCTCACATGTAAAATGAGGATAGTATTATCAGGCGACATTTGTGTGGAAGATACGGAGTTAAGGGCTGTGTGTCACTAGGAGAAGTGAACTGGCTGTCTGCCTGGGGGCCTCTAGAGGAATTCTCCGTAATCCACGGGGACTAGGGCTTCCCCTGTCCCGACAGTGGTCTCTTTTTCTAAGGCACAAGTTTTTAACCATATTCATGAGGACTGATGAATAACCATCATGGACATTTATTAATTCAGAATGAGAAAGATTGGGGTTCCTGGGAATGGACAGTGGTATTCTTTGGCTAGGACATAACTGTCCGTGTAGGCAAGCTATTTTGGAAGTTCAGTCAAAGTCAGAATGTCTTCAGGTGGGGATAGGATTCAAATAAAGGTAGCTGGTTACATGGTTTGCATTTTGGAGCCCCAGGGTAAGGGTCGCCTGATGTATCCTTTTCTGCAACAGGGATATCACCTTCTCTGACTTGTACAGTGACCTTCTTTATGAATGATACAGTCATTGGCAAATATCTTTTTATCAAACTCGCCTTACGCATGTCTGGGATTCAATCGACCTTCATAAATCAACTTTGCATACATATCTCTATCACTATGCATTGTATTGATTTTGCAGTGCAACTCTGGGAGGGCAACTTTTTTTTTTTTTTTTAACCACACTCTTCAGGGAGCAATTCATCCTTTACACTGCCTGACGGGGTTACTGCAGAGTTTAATGACATTGTTAAACTGATACACATTGTGTGTGTTACCCTTCACATTATTAAATCATGGAATCCAGTAGGCAGTAATGGGCTCTCACAAGTAGAGGAAAGAGTTTGATAATCAATTAAATAGAAGAGTACTTTTAAAAATTCCTATTTTGTTGAGGAGTTAAAGGACTTTTGAAATCATGAAAGAAAGTCTTATGTGATTTTAATTTTTCATTAGCCAAATTCTGTGCTTGAAGCTAGATTACTGTTGATCAAATTATAAATTGATCTTAAAAACATTGTGAGGGATTTTATTAGGAATTGTCAGGTCTAGTAAAGGGGGAACAAAATATTTATAAATTTGGGCTTGTTGACCATACAATATATATTTTTAAAAGCTACATTTAAAAGAAATAGCACTAATCTGGAAATCAGGAGACTTGTGTGACTTTGGCCAATTCCCTCTCTGGGATTCAAGTTTCCTTAACTGTAAAAAGAGAACTAGATTAGTTAATTCTGTTTTTTATTTCAGCTCTAAAACTTTTTTTGATACAAGTAAGTAGGGATTCTTGGGGGTAGAGCAGGAGGAGTCAGATAACTTTTAAAAGGGTGAATATCTTGGAGAGAAATGAGAGATGAGAAGAGCTTCATTTTTGTAGAAGGGAAATCACTAATCTGTACTCAGGAAGTTATAGTCTAACATTTTCAATTTTCTGACACTAAAATGGAAGGAAAATACTGGAGGAAAAGTCCACAGGAAGTCCTTAATAATGGTGAACCATCACCCCAATTTGTCTGAAACTCTTTTCCAGAAAGCAGGACTTTCACTATTAAACAGAGGAAAGTCCTGGGCAAAACAGGATGGGTTGGTCTCCTTACTCCTAATATACAGTATTAGTATTTGTCTTCATCTGTTCTGCTGTAACAAAAATACTGTAGACTGAGTGCATTAAACAGTGGACATTTATTTCTCACAGTTCTGGAGGCTGGGAAGTCCAAGATTAAGGTGCCTACAGATTCGGAGTCTGGTGAGGACCTGCTTTCTCGCTCATAGGTGGCTGTCTTCTCACTGTGTCCTCACATGGTGGAAGGGGCAAGGGAGTCTTCTGAGGTTTCTTTATGAGGGCACTAGTCCTATTCATGAGGGCTGCACCGTCATGACCTAATCACCTCCCAAAGGCCTCACCTCCTAATAAATACCCTCATATTGGGGAATAGATGTCAACATATGAATGTTGAGGAGGCAAAAACATTGCCCACAGCAGTATTATTTCAGCCAAGGCCCCAAGCTGCCCCCTGTAGTTGACAGCAGCAAAGTGATGGGAAGAGTTGCCACTAATACACTTCAAATGAAGCTCCCTATGGCTAGTGCTTCTGAAAGGCATCATCTCAGTGACGATACAGCTTTAAAGTCACGGGCAGGGAATCGTGCAAGAAGTGAGGTAGACTGAGATATAAACAAGTTTCTTCCCAGGATATGTATCCAGTTATTTGTTCATTCATGTCTTTGGTGTTCTTGAGAACCTCCTCTGTGTGAAGCACAGTGCTAGTTGCTGGGAACGAAAACAAATAAAACAGGAACATCTCCCTCATGAAATTTATTTTAATCCACCTTGTTGTTATTAAACTGGTCTTTCCACTTCTCCAGAGTGCTGTCCTGAAAGCACCTTATATATCTTGGTACTGAGCCCAGGGCCTAGGACTAGGTAGGCACTCGATAAATATTTGGTGAATTGAATTTCTATTATCCCCTTTGCGCTTTCTGTCCTTTTTTTTTTTTTTTAAAAAAAAAAACCCTTTCCTCTTCTTTGTCTCAAAGGATTCCACTAATATTTTTTCTCTAGGACTCAAAGCACTTGGCAAACATCTTCCAAGATCTTTACAGCCTGTCTCCGAAATAGATAAGAAGTACCCTGATAGCAATTGTATCCATCACTGGCTATGGTCTCTCTCGGTTCTTTTCTTTCCTATTACTGATGGTTCATTTGAGCTTCCACAACAGGTCAAGACACATGGCTCATTTTGGCTCATTTTGGGTATCTCATGGCTCATTTTGGGTATCTTCAGGGCAACAGTCTCAAGAAATATGTGGACTTCAAAGGTACTTACTGGAGGCAAATTCAGATCAAAGCAAACAGCACAGTAAATGCACCAAGTTTAGGCCTCTTGTTCCACAGCACAGGGCCAGAAAGGTCTCCTGAGGACACAAGCCAGAAAGAGTCACCTGGAGCTGTAATTTTCCAGTCCTTCTGGAGATTAAGGTGAGGTCATTGCTATTGATTCCATCTTAGAGTTTGGCAACAAGCAGGGATCTTGGGATTTAACTCTGTCCGAATGTCACTACATTGAAAAGAGAACAAAATAGTAAGACATTTATGACAAGGTTATTTGCTTTTTGCATAATGTCTGGAATTGAAGACCTAAAAATATTACTCAATTTTAAAAAATCCTTAATTCCTATCACATTTCAGTGAGACAGATGAGCATGCTCATTTTTTTTTTAAGTAGGAAGGACAACTGAATCTCTTAGTAATTATTGAGGGTCACACATCAAATTAACAACAACAATATAATCCCACAGACAGCTATTACAACATCATAAGACATTTCTTGTTCTTAGCAGGTAGTGTACATTTGAAGCTATTTAAGCTGTTTGGACTTTGCTTCGATTTTAGGATTACAAACCATATAGTAGGTGCACTGTTTTATCTAATTTACTTATCATTGATCAATGTGACCTGATATTTGCATTGTTAGTGACCCTTAAGTTTAGATCTGTCTAAATGATTGCCCTCATTTAGGCAGGCAGTTTGTGGATAGATGCACATTCCTGCAACTGGGCAAACTCCATGGCAGGACATGGGCAGGAAATGTCTTTAAACTTAGAAATAGCAATTAGAAAATTAATTGTCTTGATAATAAAGCAATAAAACCAGCCAGTCCTTCTTTACACATGTGTGTGTGTGTGTGTGTGTGTGTGTACGCACATGTGCACCCATGGGAGTGTATGTGTGTCTTTTTGTGTGTTATCTACCAGATTTTATTATAGGTCATCAGCAACTCAAGAAAAAAAAGGGAAACGTCACAATTTTCCAGGGTCTTGATGAGGAAGAAAGATGGAGTAGGAAGCAATTAGCCTTTCTAGTTATTACTTGGGAGATATGCATTCTTAGAAAAAACTCTCTCTCTCTATCTTAGAGTTAATACATTCACATGGTTAAAAAAAATCACAAAACGTAAAAAAGTTCATAGTTACAATTCTCCCTCCTACTCCTTTCTCCCCTCCCCTCATCTGCCACGACCCCTCAGCCATAGGTAATTAGTCTTCTTAGTTTCTTACATATCCAGATTTTCAGAGTTTTAAAAAATTTACAGGAAAGCCAATTAAAATATGATTTCTTTCCTCCTCCTTTTAACACAATAGGTAACATGTTACAGACAC
Source organism: Lagenorhynchus albirostris (assembly GCF_949774975.1). Classification (NCBI taxonomy): domain Eukaryota; kingdom Metazoa; phylum Chordata; class Mammalia; order Artiodactyla; family Delphinidae; genus Lagenorhynchus; species Lagenorhynchus albirostris. Next base: position 7,284,802 of record NC_083099.1, on the reverse strand, counting down.
TCTTCTGCAGGTTGCTTCCATCACCTAACAGAGGATCTTGGAGATCTTGCTTTAGCCGGGTATAGAGAGTGCCCTCCTATTTTCCCCAGCAGTGTGGTACTCCATGGCTGACATCAGTATTTTTCAAAATTTTATATTCATCACAATATAAAACTACAGAGGAACACATTAACTCTACCCCCAAATCTCTGATTCAAGAGGTCTGGGGTGGGGCCTGAGAATTTGCATTTCTGATAAGTTTCCAGTTGATACTGATGCTGTTGTCTGGGGACCACACTTTAAGAACCACTGTCCTAGATGTACCATAATATATTTAGCCTGTGGACAGACAAAAGGGATTCTTTTAACCTCTTGCTATACAAACTATACAGCAATGGGTATTCTTGTTCATAGGCCATTTCATATAGGTATAGGTATTTCCGTAAGATGGATTTCTAAAAGTAGATTTTCTGGGTTGAACATTATATAAATATGTAATTTTGATATGCAGTGACAAATTGGTGGTGGTTCCAACTTATACTTCTACTAGTAATATATGAAAATGCCTTTTACACCATGCCAGAAGAGTCTATTATATTACCTTTTTTGGACAGTCTGATAGGTGAAAAATAGTTTAATTTACATTTATCTTTTCATATAATCAAGAGCCATTTGTATTTCTTTTCTGAAATTTATTTTTTGAGTAAGTTACCTAATCATTCTAGGTCTCAATTTATGTGTAAGATGGGAATATTAATAATTCTTAGGAATTAGTGCAAATTGCTATCACCCCAAACTTTATCTTTGATTCTAAATAATCAATTAAATTTCACTTTCTTGCATCACAAAGTTTCATTCATTTGTCCATTTATTTATTCATGAAATAATTATTCAGCACCTACTATAATAAGTGCTGGGAATGAAGAGGTGAAAACCTTGTCTTCAAGGAATTCACTGTATACTATGGACGACCAACTTGCAAAGGGTTATGTTAAAATCGCTACAAGGATGGCTATAATAAAGGTCCCTACAAAGCCAAAGAGGCACATCGGGACAAGAAACCCCAACTCTCCCTGGGGGAATCAGGGAAAGCTTCATGCAGAAGGTGGCTTGGAACTGATACTTGGTGAAGAGGAGTTTGCCAGATGGATGAGTAGGGGAGGGTGTTCCAGAGAGAACAGCTTATACAAAACCAAAGAGACATGAAGAAATATGGGTATTAGCAAACTAGACAGTAGTGTTAATGCTTAAAGAGTAGGAATGGAAGAAGGACCACTCTGATTTTCTAGTTCACCTTTGGGGTGGGAGAACCTCAATAACTTCAGATTGGCTCATTCCAAACCCCAGACTGTGATATATATGTTTCCCTCATATTTCTGGGAGCCAATTTTCTCTTTATTATTTCTCTCATCTTGTCCTCTGTTGATCATGGCGTTTGTGGTTTGGATTTATCTTTGTCTCAAATGAAGATTTATTTGGGTCTTTGCTGTATGAGCTTGCCAATTTAAAGTTCCATCTACTACCACATAATTCTCAATGAGAGAGTCAGAGGTTAACAGAAAAATTACATAGAGGAAATATGTCTTAATGTTATAACTTTAAGAGTATATATTCTAAAGGACTATTTGTGGAAACAGGGAGATGCTCAGAAAATGTTATTAAGAGAGAGAGGATGCAGAATGTCCAAAGATATAACAAGTGTTCTTTCTGCTATTTTTCATACATATCTATCTTATCTATCTACTATCTATCTATCTATCATCTATAATCTATCTATCACCTATCCATCCTATTTATTTGGCTATGCAATTTTATGTTTTTTTAAAGCTAATGTATTATGATGTATTTTTACATCATTAGAACCAATTTTAGGCTCTCTTGGCTACCATTTATGGCACGATTGGTGGTGGATAAATCATTTGGTTTTTATTCTCTAATTATTAAACATTTGGGTTTGTATATTTTTATCCATTTAAGTGCAGTGATAAAAGAAATAAACTAATAGAGTTTATCTTGAATAGTGGGAAATGGGCAAAGATGATCTTTATATTAAAAAAAAAGTAAGAAAAAAAAAAAAAGAAAACCCAAGCCAGGTGTAAGAAAGATATTTTGGCTACTGTAGCAAACATAATAATAACAACAGTAATAATTCACATCTATTCAGCATTATTGTACCTAGCATGAGTCTGGTATGCTTTTTGTTTTGGGCTGCTTAGTTCTCCAAAGGCCACACTATGAAGTCTATACTGTTATCAACCCTCTTTGACACGTAGAGAGAGATTTTGTGTTTCAATAGAAAACTATAGCACACCCTTGTGGGTTATCAGATTGTAACTGTTCCTTGTCTTTGAGCTATTTTGAACTTATTTGTAAATTGCAGGTAACTGACCGGATGCAAACTCTGACTTGACTGGCAGAGATTTAATTAACTTCTTCTCTCACTGTTACCTGCCTGTAAATTGGACTGTCTCATCACCTTGCATAAATTTTCAACACTTAACTTAATTTTCAGTTCTAGTTTACATCAATATCTGGCTTCAACCTTTCAAACGAATATTTCTGGAACAGAGCAGAACCCTGTGGGACTCCCCAAGTACAAAGGCCCCTCTATGTCCCCTGTCTCTTGTTTGTAGAAAAGCTGAAGTCTCCCAGGCCTCCCAGAGTCACAAAGGAGCGGGCTTGAGCAGTTAATGATTAGGACAGTAGAGTCACAGACTCAGTGTTTGATGCAAGAATGGGATTAATGGGCTTCCCTGGTGGCGCAGTGGTTGAGAGTCCGCCTGCTGTTGCAGGGGACACGGGTTCGTGCCCCGGTCCGGGAAGATCCCACATGCCGCGGAGCGGCTGGGCCCGTGAGCCATGGCCGCTGAGCCTGCGCGTCCGGAGCCTGTGCTCCGCAACGGGAGAGGCCACAACAGTGAGACGCCCGCATGCCGCAAAAAAAAAAAAAAAAAAAAAAAAAAGAATGGGAGTAACACTATTGCTCATAACAATCTATATCTTTGTGGGCATCAAAATAGTTGTAGCTTGCTCTGCCCACATGTTAGCGAGCAACTAAAATTGTCAGCAAAGAGATGCTACAGACCCATGTCGACATCTTCCACTCTAAGAATATGGCACCCTACGTCAGCATGAAGAAGTTACAGAAGATGGACCTTCGCCCATAATCCCACAGAAATGGAATGATGTCAACAAGTGGGGATTTGTAAGAAGCTCTTTTGCCCCTTTCCTGTTTTGTCTATTTTTGTTCCCCTTAAACCTTAATCATAAAAATGAGATCACTAGGCAACATTTAACCTAACTCCTGATTTTCACTTTACTGAATGTACACAATGCCTTGCCTAACCTATTGATTCCTTTCCTGAATTAAAAGGAGTAAAAATAAAGAATTAAGTAGTTAAAGAATGACACGCTCCACGTGGACAAGATAGCATCCAAAGGGAGATCAAGAGAAGTCAGCAATCTACATGCAATGGAAAAATGTTGAAAAATCTGACCTTTCACCTTCATGATTAACTGAGATCGTTTCCCTTTAAAAATTGTCATGTCTCAGCAGAATCTTCAGAGTTGGTCTCTGGATACAGGTCCACCTTCTCCCCAGATTGTCGGCTTTTCTGAATACAGCATCTTTCCTTTCTACTAACACTTGCCTCTTGATTATTGGCTTTTGAGTGGCCAGCAGCCAAACTTGAGTTTGGTAACGTTTCCAATTTTTTCTCTCCCCGTTCTGACCTGGCATCATCAAGACCTAAAACCTGACCACTCAGATTCTCATCAGCCATGTAGCTGGCCTTTCTCAGGATTTGAAGAATATCTGTGAGCTAAAGTCTGATGACTGGATATATATCTTGAAGGACTTCTCACTGCAGTGAACCATGCATGGTTTTGATTTCTCCATGGACAAGCCATGGTCTGGGCCACTAAGGAGCTCTGGACAAATGAATGCTCTTATATGTGAAATAACCCAGACTGTGTCACCATTATCAAGAGCATTGAAATTGTAGCTTCAAGAAACTCAGTGAGCAGCTCTGGAAAATTGAAATATTTCTATCCATCAACATCTTAGAATCCACTGGGCTAGATACCCTCAGGGTTCAACTCCTTTCTACAATACAGAATTTTATACTAGTATTTATTTTTCTTTCTAGGCATCTCTCTTAAGATCTTACGCTATAGAACCCTATAACAACTGATCTTTGTCACCACTCCTCAATAGATGGTTGAACTGTTTTTGCAGGAACAATGTGAGCAAGAGTCCTCAGGAAGCTGTTGCGTAGATCCTGATGAACTCCTTATCCCCTCTGTGTTGTTCAGTGATGAATGATATTCATTTGTCTCGAATAAAAGGACAGATTAACAATGTTGAACTTAACCTGAGCCCTGTGCTCCTAGAAAATAGTGAGGCTAAGAAATCCCTTTATTCTTTTGTGTTATGGGAAATGGCTTACCCTTCCCCATATGGCTTAGATGAGACTCAAAGATGAACTCCCTATTTACCTAGACACAGACCCTTCTAATTCTCATCCTTTATCTTGTAAATAAATTAGTTGAAAAATTTGTCCTCACTGACCAAACCGAAAAAATATCCATTAACTTGACTTGACCAAACTTTAGTCAAGGGTTCTTTCCTTCCTCCAGGCTCCTGAACTTTGGCCCATCCTTGAGCATTAGAACATGGAGCAACCTCTCAACTGTCCAATCAGGGTACCCACTCATCCCACTTTCCCACAGTCAGTTCTTTCTGGCATTATTTACTCCCCCACTATAAAAGAGAAGCCCTGCTTCTCTTCTCTTCTATAGACAGCATATATGTGAGTCTTGTTTTTTAATCCATTCAACCAATCTTTGTCTTTTGATTGGAGCATTTAGTTCATTTCCATTTAAAGTGGTTATTTATAGGTACTTATTGCCATTTTGTTAATGGTTTCCGTTTTTTTTTTTTTTTTTTTGCTGTTGTTGTTAAATCTTGTTCTTGTTTCCTCTTTTGCTCTCTTCCCTTGTGATTTGGTGACTGTCTTTAGTGTTATGTTTGGATCCCTTTCTCTTTTTCGTGTATCTATAGGTTTTAGGTTTGTGGTCAGGGTGTGGCTTCATATACAACAACCTATATATGTATATACATAATTATTTTAAGTTGATGATCTCTTAAGGTCGAATGCATTCTAAAAACCCTGCATTTTTATTCCTCCCCTCACATTTAATGTTTTGACATAATATTTTACATCTTTACATATGTGTTATCCCTTAACTAGTTATTGTGTTTACATATGATTTTGCTACCTTTTTTTTTTTTTTTTTTTTTTTTTGCGGTACGCGGGCCTCTCACTGCTGTGGCCTCTCCCGTTGCGGAGCACAGGCTCCGGATGCACAGGCTCAGCGGCCATGGCTCACTGGCCCAGCCGCTCCGCGGCATGTGGGATCTTCCCGGACCGGGGCACGAACCCGTGTCCCCTGCATCGGCAGGCGGACTCTCAACCACTGCGCCACCAGGGAAGCCCGATTTTGCTACCTTTGTCTTTTAATCATTCTATTAGTTTTATAAGTGGTTGATATACTACCTTGCTGTATTTTTGCCTTTGAGAGTTTTCTTTTTGTAATTTTCCTATTTCTAGTCGTGGTCTTTTTTCTTTCTTTCTTTCTTTCTTTTTTTTTTTTTTTTTGGCTGCTTAGAGAAGTCCCTTTAACATTTCTTACAAAGCCAGTTTTGTGGTTCTAAGCTCTTTTAGCTTTTGCTTGTCTGTAAAACTCTTTATCTGTCCTTCAGGTATGAATGATAGTATTGCTGGTAGAGCATTCTTGGTGTAGGTTTTTTCGTATTGTCATTTTGAATACACTGTGACACTCCCTTATGGCCTGCAATGTTTCTGCTGAAAAGTCAGCTGATTGTCTTATAGGAGTTCCCTTGTATGTAACTAGCTGCTTTTCTTTTGCTGCTTTGATTCTCTCTTTTTACTTATTTTTTTTGTCATTTTAATTATAATGTGTCTTGGTGTCACCCTATTTGGATTCATTTTGTTTGGGATTCTCTGTGCTTCCTGGACCTGGATGTCTGTTCCCTTTTCCAGATTAGGGAAGTTTTCAACTATTATGTCTTCAAATAAGTTCTCTGTCTCTTTCTTTCTCTTCTCTTTATGTGACCCCTATAATGCAAATGTTAGTAGGTTTGACATTGCCCCAGAGGTCTCTTAAACTGTCCTCATTTTTATTTATTTATGTATGTATGTATGTATGTGTGTATGTATGTATAGTTGATTTACAGTGTTGTGTTAAACTGTCTTAATTTTCTAAAATTCTTTTTGCTCTTTTCTCTTTAGTTTGGGTGATTTCCACTACTCTGTCTTCTAGTTCACTGCTCTGTTCCTCTGTATCATCTAATCTACTATTGATTTCTTCTAGTGTATTTTTAATTTCAATTATTGTATTTTTCAGCTCTGTTTAGGTCTTCTTTATAGTTTCTAACTCTTTGTTGTAATTCTCACAGTGTTCATCCATTCTTTTCCCAAGTTCACGGAGCATCTTTATGACAATTACCTTGAACTTTTTATTGGGAAGATTGCTTATCTCCACTTTGTTTAGTTCTTTTTCTGAGGTTTTGGTCTTGTTCCTTTGTTTGGAACATATTCCTCTGTCTCCTCATTTTGCCTGATTCTCTGTGTTTATTTCTATGCATTAGATAGATCAGTTACATTTTCCAATCTTGGAGAAGTGGCCTTTGGCCTTTTGTAGGAGACATCTTCTGGGGTCCGCCAGCATACTCCATTATAGTCACCTGAAGCTATACGCTCTAGGGGTGTCCCATGTAGGTTGCATGAACCCTCTTGTTTTGGTGGGGCCAACTAACTGTGAGTGTAGGTAGGCAGGGCTGGCCTATGGTCCAGTTGGCTGCCAGGTCCTGCCTCATGCGATGGCTGCTGGCCTGCTTGTGGTTGGGGCCAGGTCCTGGAGCAGTTGGCTACGGGTCCCATGCCTGGTGCCAGCCTGGTGCTGAGCTGGACTAGGTTCCAGAGTAGCTGGCAGTGGGGCTTGTTGGGGGGGGAGGGTGAGCTTGGTGCTGTCCTACTGGTGGGAAAGGCTAAGTCCTGGTGCAGGTGGCTATGGGGTCTGGGGGAGGGCAGGGCTGGTGCCAGCCCACTGGTGAGTGGGGCTGGGTCCTCACAATGCTGGCTTTATGGCCCAGGGTGTCCCAGGACTGGTGCTGGCCTGCTGGTGAGCGGGTAAGCCTCCATCATTAGTAAGCCAGAAGGAGGACTCCAAAATGGTGCCTGTCAGCACCAGAGTCCATATGGTAGAATGAGCTCCCCAACATAGCTGCCACCTGTGTTGATGTGTTAATGTCCCCAGGGTGAGCTCCAGTTGCCTCCTGCAACTCTGGGTGGTCTCCAAGTTCAGAAAATTGGTCTGACTAAGCCTTCTTTCAAATTATTACCTCTGTGCTGGGACGCGGAATGTGTGAGATTTTGCACGTACCCCCTAAGAGTGGAGTCTGTTTCCTACAGCCCTCCGGCTCTCCCATACACAAAGCCTGCTGGCCTTCAAAGCAAGATATTCTGGGAGCTCATCTTCCCAGTGCAATGTCCTGGGCTGGGGAGCCCAATGTGGGGCTCTGACCCCTCGCTCCTTGGGGAGAACCTCTGAAGTTGTGAATACCCTCCTCTTTGTGGGTCACCTACCCTGATGTGTGGGTTTTGACTATACCATGTCTCTACCCCTCCTACCCGTCTTGTTGTTGTTCCTTCTTTATATCTTCAAGTGTGGAAAATCTTTTCTGCTAGTCTTCAGGTCATTCCAGTACACAATTGCTCTGTAAATAGTTGTAATTTTGGTGTGTCCATAGGAGGAAGTGAGCTCTGGATCTTCCTACTCTGCCATCTTTGCCAAAACTCCAGGGTTTTTCTAAATAAAGCTCACTGGAAATTTTGTGCCCCACCCAATTCTTTATTTAACCCTTTCTTTCCTCTAAGTTTAAATGAAACCCATCACCTGATTTTCTCTAAGAAAATTGTTTCATTGGTAACTGTTGAACAAACGTTGGGTTGATGAAATCTCTGGGTGTCATGGGTAAAGAAATGAGTAGTATATAAATACCCAAAGAAGTATGTCACATTGATTTTTAAAAATAATTAAATAACTTGCAGAGTCAAAGTTCATGGTTTTGAGCAGGCTACATGATTTTGGTACTACTGGTTCAGTTGCAAATAGCTAAACATGGTAAAGATAGAAGAAAAGAAAAATGTCACTGTTAGTTCCTTTTCTTTGCTATAAGGTATTAGTTGAAATATTAACTTTCTTTTTACAGCTAAAGTGACAGAAACCATGAATCTAATTCCGCTAACTTCCAAGGAAGACTAGATAAGGACCGTTCAATTACACGTTGCTTATTTATCTAACTCTCTCGGCAGAATTTGCTTTGGTGAAACAAATCACCTGTTGAAGGGGAAAAAGGCCATTTAAGTGATTAAAATCTACTTTAGCTAATTTCCTCTTTAACCTATTTGTAAGCTAGTTGTAATGAATAGTTCTCATGGGAAGCTTTAGTTGACATTTGGATCTCATTAGACTTTGAAAAACTCCTACCATCTCATTCTTTTTGAGCTCTTTCACTGGGATACAGTTTTCAAGGTAAGCTGCAGTGAATGGAGTTTAATGCATGAGCTTTGAAGCTTCAGAGTTTGGAATCCAGCACTGCCCTCACCAGCTGTGTGAACCAGGACAATTCTTAATTTTTTTTCAAAACTCAGCTTTTGCAGTTGTAAAATGATTGTTGCTATGAATTGTTTTGATAATTAAATGAGCTAATATAAAGTGCTAAGATTACAGGTGTAAAGTGCTTACTGGTGTTCAGCAAACGGTGAGCACACATTAACAAGTATGGCTCATTACTAATAGAAGCTCTGAAATGGAAAAGCTGATTGGATGAAGGGGGGGTGCCAGAGTAACTTCCTCTTTATAATTAATTAATTTATCAATTGCTAGAAAATTTAGCAAATGAGCAATAGAGACCTGCTCTATTGTCAAGAAAATACTAGAAACAGACATCTTATCTTTTCAAGTTCTGGCACCAAAATTACTTCTGTGTTATACGTACTATCCATTCAGAATTCTTCTTTTAAAGGCCGTCTTATCTTAGGGGTCAGAGTGTAGAGTACTTTTTGAATGACAGCACTTTAGTCCCAGTGAAGAATTAAAACTAGTGGCTATGAATGTCAACTCAAACCTTCCTCTTGGTGTTTTAAAGTATGTATCATTTAAAGGTGAAGAAAGTATAAAATGGAAAAAGAAATGACTGCAGGACCTGGTGAATGTAGATGATGTAAGAAATACATGAAAATGGGAAAGAAGGAGAGAGAGAATGATTTGTAGCTTCTTGATATGGAGTACATAAATATGGTGTGAAATCATATATATCATTGCTATTTTGTAGGCATGTCATTAACCTCAATTTTTACCCTTTTTTGAGGCTGGAGAATATGAATAATATTCTTAGACAAATAAGTCAACTTTTGATTTTCTGTGCAGAGGAGGTAGTGGAGTTTGGAAAAAACTGACTTACGTATGTATTTGAAATTTTTGTAGCGTGTGAGGGGAACCATTTGGTTTACCATCTCAAAATATTTTGTTCAGGCTAACCTTAAAATTAACTTGCTTTTGAACATATATCAATTGTTTTTGCCACTAAGTAGACTATTTAAAGCCAATCTAGATGGATTTAAAAGTATGCAAGTAACCATACTGTGAATAATCTGTATGTAAAGAGAACTAATAGTGAATTCTCATCTTTATTTATTCAGTACTCTGCTCTGAGTTTAGATCTAATCTCTTGTTTACAGTGGAAAGCTAAGGAATTTTTTCCTAGTCTAGAAGTGGTTTAGCCTAGAGATAAAAATAGCCACATGAAAGAACAGAGTTTGGTACCTCTGCTCTCGCTTTAAAAATGTTCCTTAATTTCCTAACAATGTGCTGATTAGACATAACAGAAGACTGTTTCATAAAATGAGGTAACGTCCAGATCAGAAATAAAACTCCCAGCAGTCACGGCAATAGTTGGTGCCTCAGAAGTTTACCCTTTTGTATTTCTCCTGCTGTATAATTTCTCTTTATATCACCAACATGTGCTTTTAGCTGACATTTCTGTCTTGATGACTAAGCTTGTATTTATTAATCTTTCTTTATCCTAGTTCACCCAGGACTAGTTTCAAAAATGGCTTCCTGAAGGGCAAAACTTTGGGGATGGTAAAAAGATCAGTGGGTGCCAGGGGTTGAGGGGAGGGAGGGAGGGGTGAACAGACAGAGCACGGAGGATTTTTAGGGCAGTGAAACAACTCTCTCTGATACTGTAATGGTGGATACGTGACATTATACATTTGTCCAAACCCACAGAATGGACAACACCAAGAGTGAACCCTGATATAAAACATGAATTCTGAGTGATTATGACTTACCGACTTAGGTTCATCACTTGTAATGAATGTCCCATCTGGTGGGGATGTTGATAGTGAGAGAGGTTGTGCATTTGTGGGGAGCAGGGGGTATATAGGAAACCTATGTACTGTCCCCCTCAATTCTGCTGTGAACCTAAAACTACTCTTTAAAAGTCTTTTTATAAGTGCTTATATATATAAAAAAATGTCTTGCTGAACATCCTCTGGCTGAGGAGGGATGGAACGAGAACAGGAGAAAGCACAAAGCCTTTCATTCTTGATTTGCTAAACTAGAATTAAAAGTCTTAAAAAAGTCTCTGAGAAGCCATTTACTCTCATGATCCAAATTCCTGGGTCTCCAAACTACTCAGATAGATGTATTTCCATTTGGGGAAGAGCCCATTATACCATCTTCCTTCTGGGAAAGAAAACAATTTAGTTACAGCTGAATCTATTATATCATCAAGGAGTTTGCAAAGTGTAGGTATATACCGGAGGTTATTTTTGCTTTTTGTGCTTGTGTTAAGTGTGTTCTACTGGAAGGTATTATGAGGACTGGGGAGAGGGAGCGTGAAAGAGAGAAAGGGATTAGTTCATGTTTGCAGTTTTCATAAACAGCTACGTCTATGAGCAGAAACTCTTTAAATTTCACATCCAAAAGTAACATCTGGTACAGTGGGAACAACAGAGCTCCAGGGATCCCGCAAGAGACAAAGTAGGAGAGCTTGTTAGGTTTCTTGCAGTTTTAACTCCAGATCTTAAGAGCAGAATTAACCAACAAAGAGTAATGAGATTTGCTGTAGCATCTCAGGAAACACAGTCAATGGGATTTCAGTCTGAGCGAAAAGCATGCAGACTGTGATTGAAGAAGCAGGAGCTGGAGATTGACATAAATTAGCTTAAAAGTAGTGGTTCTCAAAGTTTGGTCCCTGGACCATCGATATCGGCATTACTTACAATGTGTTAGAAATGCAGATTCTTGGTCCCCAACCCAGACAGATTGAATCAGAGTAGAACCCAGGAATCTATGGTTCAACAAATCCTCTAGGTTTTCTTTCTTTCTTTTTTTTCTTTTACTGTAAAAATTTTTACTCCATTTTTTTTACCTCAGTTTCCCATCCCCTATCTGAACATTCCCCTCACCTCCCAAAAAGCCTATAAAATATTTCTTCACTACTTACAGGATAAGATTTTTCAATCTACTTTCCTCATTTTTTAAAAATTGTAATGTAGTTGATTTACAAATGTGTTAATTTCTGCTGTACAGCAAAGTGATTCAATTATACATGCATATATACATTCTTTTTCATATTCTTTTTCACTATGGTTTATCACAGGATATTGGATATAGATCCCTGTGCTATACAGTAGGACCTTGTTGTGTATCTATTCTATATATAATAGTTTGCATCTGCTAACCCCAAACTCCCAATCCATCCCTCTCTCACCCCCTTCCCCCTTGGCAACCACAAGTCTGTTCTCTGTCTGTGAGTCTGTTTCTGTTTCGTAGATAAGTTCATTTGAGTCATATATATATATATATATATATATATATTTTTTTTTTTTTTTGCGGTACACGGGCCTCTCACTGTTGTGGCCTCTCCCATTGCGGAGCACAGGCTGCGGAAGCGCAAGCTCAGTGGCCATGGCTCACGGGCCCAGCTGCTCCGCAGCATGTGGGATCTTCCCGGACCGGGACACGAACCCGCATCCTCTGCATCGGCAGGCGGACTCTCAACCACTGCGCCACCAGGGAAGCCCGAGTCATATTTTAGATTCCACATATAAGTGATATCATATGGTATTTGTCTTTCTCTTTCTGACTTACTTAATATGATCATCTCTAAGTCCATCCATGTTGCTGCAAACCTCCAGGTGTTTCTGATGCATGCTAAAATTTAGTAACCACTATTTTAGGTCATTGGGGCCACTTTTCTTTATTGAGCTACCTTAATGAGGAGGTAGCCTTCCTCTGCCTGCCCCACAACTGACTGCTCCTGGTGTGTGAACAACTGAATGCATGGATAGCAGATTCAAAAAGCGATGATAGAACCCAGAATGGCTTTGCTCTTCCATTTCATTATCCTCAGACCTGAAGTGACCCCTATCTTGGGTGCTGCTCTTTCTTCTCAAGTCTCAGCTACCTCAGGCCCCATGAAACTTGGCTGATGCCATACGTTGTTATTTCACAGTGGAACCGAGCAGCCCCAAATGGTAGCCACTACCCACATATGGCTATTTAAATTAAAATTAAATAAAGTAAACAATTTAGTTCCTCAATCACACCAGGCATATTTCTACTGTTCGGTAGTCGCGTGCAGCTAGCAGCTACTCTATTTGACAATACAGATATAGAACACCTTCATCTCCCTGATACTAACTTGTAAACCTACAAGTAGCTTGCCAATTTCTGTGGTATAAATGTTCCCACCACAATCAATTTCAAACGACCAACACATATCACTAAACACAGATACAAAAAGAGATACACACAGGACTTCCCTGGTGGTCCGGTGGTTAAGAATCCGCCTGCCAATGCAGGGGACACGGGTTCAAGCCCCGGTCTGAGAAAATTCCACATGCCGTGGAGCAACTAAGCACGTGTGCCACAACTTCTGAAGCCCATGTGCCTAGAGCCTGCGCTCTGCAACAAGAGAAGTCACCGCAATGAGAAGCCCACGCACCGCAACAGAGTGACCCCCTGCTCACTGCAACTAGAGAAAGCCCACGCGCAGCAACAGAGACCCAGCACAGCCAAAAAAACAGATGCACGCAATCACCCCATGAGAACCAATATGAATTGGTTTGGTTCCAGGTCACCACTGGTTTTATGGGAGGAATTCTGCCTTGATGGCAGGAAGTGATGATTCTGTCCACGTTCGAATTTCATTTTACAACAAGACTGGATTTCCAAGAACACAAAGTTAATAGCATACTAAGAGTGTCCAATAACTTGATCACCTTAATTCTATTTTAAGTAGAAGGTGAGAGTATCTAATATGCAATTTAACGTAAAGACTCGTTTTCATATCAGTGGGAAAACTGCTCAAAGTGTCTTGGGACCAGTCTTATGCACCCAGAGCTAAACTGTACAAGATGTTAAGATGCCTGTGTTTCAGTCTGAATTTTATATCGAGTCAACAGTGGTGCTCCACTGATTATTTCTCTTAAGTGGAGGTGTTTATAGTCATTTCTGGTTGTGGATATTAAGCTGCTAGGAATGACTTGCTCACTAAATGAAAATGGAAGTGTTGTCTTATTTTATTTATTTATTTTTGCGGTACGCAGGCCTCTCGCTGTTGTGGCCTCTCCCATTGCGGAGCACAGGCTCTGGACGCACAGGCTCAGCGGCCATGGCTCACGGTCCCAGCTGCTCTGCAGCATGTGAGATCTTCCCGGACCGGGGCACGAACCCGCGTCTCCTGCATCGGCAGGCGGACTCTCAACCACTGTGCCACCAGGGAAGCCTGGAAGCGTTGTCTTTGATCTTTGAGGTCATGAACGGCTTGCAAAGATTCTGTCAAAGGGAAGCCATGTACTTAACTTTAAAAATTTTTGCCATTTTTAAAGTGCTTAAAAATCCTTTTTGAGAGATGGAAAATTATTCTTTCATTGCAACCTAAACAAAACCCAACTGATATGCTAGTTTTAAAGTATCATGTAGAAGTAGATTTTAGACTATGGATTTCACACCTCAAAAAAATTGAAAATGAGAAAACTAAATGGCTTTCGTGCTATTTCCTCTCTTGAAGAGGAAAATCCATACTCTGAATGCCTTTGTTACTAAAACTGTTTATTGTGATAATCGTAATTGGATGAGAATTATCAGTTAAACTGATGGCCTTGTTGAGTCCATTTACTTCTGCAGAAAGATTATACACATTTTTGTCAAACTGGATCATTTTCAGGCACTTAGGAGACTGCCATTCCAATGCTGGTCCAGCTAAATCTGGGTGTCCTTGAATAACAGCTGCTAAAAATTCAATCAATAAACAGTGTCCAAATGTCAGAGAGTCGTGGAAAGCGGGGCAGGTTGAGACAGGGTGTGGGGTTTGATTTTGGGTAGTCAGAGTTTAAATTTGACTTAGAAAAGAGATAAGTCAGCATCTTTAAACTGCAAACATTATACGCCATCTAGTCAGTAGACTTAGAAAAGGTCAAGCAATCAATGTATTTGGCATTAGCAGAGATAGGTTATGGGAGTCGGTTTTATTCCTTGAAATTGTTTTTTACATTCCAACATACAAACAGGTATAGGCAGACTGTTAGGTGGAGTAAAAAAGAACTTGTATGGCAGTAAAATAAGCAGATCTTTGGTCAAGGGGCTAAATTAAGAGATTCGGTGGACTTGGGAAGCAATGGGGGGATCTCAAATTGCTTCCACATTTGTCTCTGTTTAGGGTTTAACATTTCGAATGTGCGCTTATCCTTCCGGGGAAAATTGGGCTACCAGGTATATCATGAACCCAGCAAGATGGAAATACCAGGAGAAGCATATTATGGTTCATTATGTTGTTACTTTAATCTTGACGAACTAGGAGAAAAAATAAAACAGAAACAAGAGTACATTTTGCACTCGTTTTTTGCAAATTTACTGGGACTACAGCAGGAGAAAGATAATTAGTAAAATGTTAGATCCACCCATTAAATGCTGTTTATAAATTTGCAAACTGAGGGAAGAAGGGTCCTGTATTTTCCATCTACATGTTATTTCTAGTGAGGCAGCAGAACAGTTATGGGAAAAGAAAGAGGAATGAAAGACTGAGAAGGAAGGAAATAATGACTTGGGTAAAACCAAGTCATTTGAGAACAAAATAGTCACTATATGAACTTATTTAAGTAAGAAGTTTCAGCATGGTCATTCAAAAGCCAAAAGCAAAGGAAAAAAAAAAGTTCCTTTAGTTTCTTCTCACAAATAAAATAGTTTCCAAATAGTACGTGTGGGCTAAAATTGTTTTAGCCCAATTTTCCCCGGAAAGACTCCAACTGCAATTGCAAGAAGTTAACCTGTGATCCTTCACTTTTAAAATCTTATTTTGTCACACATTTCTAAAAATTAAAACAAAATATAAATGAATGTATATTTTTTGACCAAAGATTGTGAAATAGTAGGAGACAAAATTAGGGACATTTTCCTGCTTTTTCTTAAACTTTAGACTGTTCTCTAATGAAGTTTGGACCAGGTAGTAATGAGGAATTGATAGCAATAAGTGGCAACTCATATCAGATCCAAAGGCTCTGGGATGATCTTTCCAGTGATCTGGGGTGCTCCAGATCTCACAGGGGGAAAAGTTGTCCTTAAGCTTTAAGCATTTCATTTTATTGAATCTCACCAGGAGAATCTCGAGAGCACTGTTTGTGGATCATCCACTGAGAGAAGTGAAGAGCGTATACGTGGGAAAGTGGAGAGTCACTCGGCAGATTTTACTGATTTTCTGAGCCTGTAGTAGGTTCCAGCCATGGCCCCGATTCTTTGACCCATCCTTGTACCCACGCCCTTTGCCTTGAGACTACATTTCCTCTTGAAGAAAAGACAGTCTCATTCCCTGGAATCTGGACTTGTTTCATGAATTGTTTTGACCCATAGCATGCAGCAGAAGTGACAGTGCCATTTCTGAGTCTGGATCTAAGAAGGCATTGTGTTTTCCATTTGTGCACGTGCTGAGAACCCTACACCGGGAACATCTCTGGCCTGGCCTGCTGGGCAATGAGAGACATGGTCTCAGACGCGTGAGACAAGTGTGAGCTCAGGCAGTACCAACAGAGCCATCCAGTTGACCCCAGACATGAGAGCAGTGAGTGCTTTTGTTTTAAAAAAAAAATATTTTAATTATTTTATTTTTATTTATTGTTTGGCCACGTGATGTGGCTTGTGAGATTTTCAGTTCCCAGACCAGGGACCAGGGCTTGAACCCGGGCTCTTGGCAGTGAGAATGTGGAGTCCTAACCACTGCACTGCCAGGGAATTCCTGAGAGCAGTGAATGCTTAATGATACATGCCACTGATGGGTTTTTTTCCTTTTCTTTTTCTTTTTTTCAAATTGAGGTATAGTTGATTTAAAATTGTGTTAGTTTCGGGTGTACAGCAAAGTGAGTCAGTTATACATATATATATATATATATATATCTATTCTTTTTCAGATTCTTTTCCATTATAAGTTATTACAAGATATTGAATAAAGTTCCCTGTTCTATACAGTAGGTCCTTGTTGGTTATCTATTTGACATATAGTAGTGTGTATCTGTTAATCCCAAACTCCTAATTTATTCCTTTTCCCCTTTGGTAACCGTAAGTTTGTTTTCTATGTCTATGAGTCTATTTCTGTTTTGCACAGATGTTTCATGGTGGCTACCCAGTAATGTTGTGTCAATAGATGACTGATGCAGGACAGTAGTTTCCAGACTGACTGAAGGTATGGAGTTCTGATTAATTCTTCATGGACATATATACACTACCAAATGTAAAACTAATAGCTAGTGGGAAGCAGCCGCATAGCACAGGGAGATCAGCTCGGTGCTGTGTGACCACCTAGAAGGGTGGGATAGGGAAGGTGGGAAGGAGACGCAAGAGGGAAAAGATATGGGGATATATGTTTATGTATAACTGATTCACTTTGTTACAAAGCAGAAACTAACACACCATTGTAAAGCAATTATACTCCAATAAAGATGTTAGAAAAGAAATTCTTCATGGAGCCCTTGATGCTCTATGGAAAGAAACAAGAAGCCCTTGAGGTGACAGCCTTGCTTAGCCCAAGCACCGCCCCATGAGGGATTTATCTACTGAGTTGATCTGACCTGGGAGCAAAGGTTTCAGCCCTCTGCTTGGTGGCAGCAGTATGCAAATGTATTTATGTCTTTCCAAACCTGACAGATAGACAGGTGTCCAGAAGTTATCAAGTTAATACTCACACAGGACATCCTTGCATCGGGAGCCTCAAAATTCCAGCAAAGAGCTTGCTCACCTTAAAGATTAGAAGTGGCTTAATAATGACCACTGTCTTGTTTGAGTCTGCCATAAAAGCAGAATGAGCATATTTCCCTATAGAATATATTTTGAGAATTTACACACAGACTTAAATCTTTTTTTATTTGCCAGGCCTATTTCTGGTATATATGAATGAATCAGTGTGCCGTCCTGTTAAGACTGCCTTTCCATTGTTTTCTGGCTTTATTTTCCTTCTACTTTTCCTTACTAGAGAAAACAGTGGAATTTTGTGGAAGCCTCAGGGGTTTTGAATCTGAGAAGGACAGCCTTTTATCTCTGAAGAGAAGGGGAATTTGATTGAAAACAGAGGCTACTTCTGATTCTTTCAGAGGCATTTTTCCTCTCCATCATTTTATTTGCCTAGTGATGGTATCCTCCTCGGCTCTTCAGAGCCCACGGTGAGATGACTTGCTTCAGCTGCACAGATCTTTTTCAAATATTGTCCAAGGACAAACACGCTCCCTCAGCGGCAGTGATTGTCTTGTCTGGAGACTGTATTCTGATTAATTTAACTGTAGCTTCCTTATGGCTTCAGTGGATTCCAAATTTGTCATGGTTTAAAAAAAAAAATCTCCTAGGAAGTTTCACAGAAGTTGGTGAGAACAGGACTTAGGATTGATTCTGCTGAGCAACCTTTAGAACGTTCCAGAGAGCTGAGAGGCAAGGAGAAGAATGGAAGGAATGCCAGCTTATTCCTGATGCATGCTCATGGATCAGGCATAATTTCAGGAACTTTGCAGAAATTTCGGTGATCATTGCTCTGCACAAGAGGTGACCCCTCCATGCATGTCAAAAGTATGCAATAAGCGCGTGCAGCCAGCAGGGGGCGGGAGCGCCACGGCCATAAACTACAGTCTCTTTACTGCAGTTGCTTGGACCGGCCCATGCACGCTGTTCTCCAAGCCAGCTGGTTCTGAACTCACCGCAAGCCATTCTTTTTCTAAGATTTTTTGCTTTCGCTGTCTCGTCTGCTGACAGTATATGCGGTCGAGTCGGTCTGCCTGGATTTGAATCCTGGCTGGCCCACTTGCTAGCTTTGTCATCTCTTTGTGTCTCAATCTCTCTGATCTGAGAAATGGGAAAAGAACAATTATGAGGATGTTGTGAGGATGATTGAGTTAACTTAATGTAATGCATTTAGAACAGCGCCTGGCACATAGTAAGTACTTGATAAATACTAGCTACTATAGGTTAGCCGTTCCCTTTGCTCTTCACCTTCCATCCTCCCAAGTCTTGAATGCAAAGATAAATTAATCTGGCCATAGGTTCTGCAAGCTGGCTTCTCCTCGTTCTTTAAAACTCATCTCAAAAACGCGATCTCACCTCTGGCATTTCTGCCAAAATTGCTTACGCTAAATCTAATAATAAAAAAGCATCAGACAAAACCAACTTGAGCAACATTCTCCTAAGTAACTAGACTATGCACTTCAAAAATGACAAGGGCAGGAAAGACAAAGAAACCAGTTTAGACTGCAGGAAACTAAACACATACCACAACTGAGTGCAGCACATGAGCTGGGACATTCTTTTGCTATAAAGTACATGTTGGGACAATTGGTGAAATTTGAGTAAGTTTCCATATAAGATAGTAGCATTAGATCAGTATTAATTTTATATTTTGCTAATTGTAGGCTACGGAAGAGAATGTCTTTGCATTTAGGAAACACACACTCGAGTATTTAAGAGTAAAGGCGACATACTCTGCAAGTTACACTCAAATGGTTTAAAAAATGTGTATCTGTCTATAAATATATGTATTACATATATATGAGAGAGAGCATTTTTTAATATAACATTTAGTACCTTTGGATGAAGGATACATGAGAATTCTTTGTATTATTCATACAACGTTTTTGTTAAGACTGACATTATTTCAAAATGCAAAGTTAAAAAAATAAAAAGCATAGATAAAAAATAAAATCTTTCATCTCAGATCCTGCTTCTCCAAGAAATTTTCCCTGATGTTCCCCTCCCCGCACTCTTAAGTGGGGGAGGGGCTCCTGCCCTGTGTGCCCTTGACCTACAGCCTGTGTCTCTGTCATAGCTCCCTTTACACTGTGCTGTGACCACCCGTTTATGTCATTAAACTGTGAGCCCAGGCATGGACTCTGTCTAGGCATTTCATTCAAGGGAATATATGCTCAATGCTAAGTGTTTAGTATTAAAAGAAACATATACTTGTTACAGCAAAGCCTCTGAAAGCAAACCATGAATTCATCTGGTGTGAAACTTAGGAAACAACGATCTGATCTGAAGTTCGAGGCAGAACTGACTGTAAGAGCATTAGTAAGATATTTGTGTGTGTGTGTATTTCCTACTTGTTTCCTTTTTTATGGTATTGTTGGGATTTTGTTAAGCTCAGGTTTGTCTGTATGCAATAAGCTGATGTTGGAATGTAATATCATAAAGATGCAGCTCACTTCTTTGTTCTCTCCATGTTAATTTACTCTCATTGGAGGGTGTGCACTGTGGTCACTACTTCACACTATTTTTATCTAATACGAACTTCTGAGCTAGATATCTTGCCATTTGACCAAGGTAACAATGCAACAGGGAATCAGTATAACTTTTATCTTTACTAGAAGCCATACAAGCCTATCGAGAAAAAGTTCAAGTGTGTGCGCACAACTCTAGGGAAGGAACTCAACTACAGATGGTAAGAAGCAACAAACCTAGCCAGGCTTCCTACTGAGGTTCTTTATTTATAACCTGGTGCATTGGAGCCATAGCATGTATTGTCTTTAGTTCAGAAGGGAATCTCTGTGAAGAAGAAAAATTGGATGTAGAGGCTCTGGTCAGTATGAATAGAGGAGGAAAAAGTGTAACTCCCTATACCTCAAAAATAACTCCCTCACACATCCTACACATCAAAGATACATTCAGAATAATAGGTTCTTCTGAAAGCGGCTAGGAGGGTTAAGCCTCCTACCACCTGTACTTTAGAGCGGATTGATTTAATCAGGCATTGGATGACCTTTCCTCTAACACCTAGCAGAGAAGATGGAATAGTTAGTGGTCTTGTTTGGAGGGAATTGGAGAAGGAGCAGAAAAGGGTCAGTTTAGAGCACGAGGTAATTTGGAAAAGGTGCTGACCAGGAGGAAAGTGCTGAAGTGGGATGCTTGGAACAGCTGCATATGGTGTCCTGGTTCTTGGGGGACAGAGGCAGGGAGAGGAGCAGACGTGGTCAAGGCTCCAAAGAGAGAAGGATGAAGTAGCCAAAACAGATGCAGTGGTGGCAAGAATCCTGCTTGCATCCCGCCAAATGACACGCAAGTCATGGGACTTCCCTGGTGGTCCAGTGGTTAAAACTTCGCCTTCCAGTGCAGGAGGCATGGGTTCAACCCCTGGTTGGGGAGCTAAGATTCTGCATACCTTGCAGCCAAAAACCCAAAATATAAAACAGAAGCAGTATTGTAACACATCCAATAAAGACTTTAAAAATGGTCCACATCAAAAAAAAAATCTTAAAATAAAAATACACAGGTTGTGGCTCTGCAGTTGTCTGCCTTGAAGAATTACTTGGCCCGTTTCCTCCTGAAGAATGAACTGTCTTCTACATCAACGATTTTCTTAGAATGGAGTATCCCTATGTTAGTGCTCAATAAACACTTAGCCAATTAAACCTATAGAGCTCTTGACACCTTTGCCATACCTTCTGTTACTTGTCCAGGACCTTACCAGCTGGAACTTAATTTCTAACAAAGTTTGCAAAGTCCTTGGCCAAAACTAACCTCTACTGAACTTTAAAACGAACACATTCCAGAGCAACCAGCTGAATAATTCTGCTATGTGAACCATCGCTCTAAACGGATCATTTATCTAAATGACATTCAATCTCACATGGGCATTCAAGAATTTTACAACAGACCACGGCGATTTCTCCAAACCCTAAAATTCCAAGAAGACAGGGGCAGCAGGCAGAAAGCTCTCATTCTTGTCAAAAGTCAGTCTTGACTTTTGTGTATCACCATGGCTGTGTGTCAATGTCAATTCTTGTTCACTCAGGCAGATGTGTCTGGACCACTGGCCCATCATTCTGGACATAAAACCAAGGTCACAGCAGGGCACACATTTTTGCAGATTTCCTAGCTGTTTGTCATCTGCTCTCAGATTTTCCCTCACAAACTCTCAGGATAGCTTCTTAGAGGAAATATACTCTTTTTGGGAGTGGGGAATAAAAGTTTAAATCAGGCGGATGATACATTAATGGGCTAGTTCAATCTACCTTTGCTGCCACTGCCTGTATTCAGGTTCATATCATCTCTCTTGGGCACAATTACAATCATCCTGTAACTGCTGACGTTACCTGCATTGCTCTGCATTTGTTACCTCACCCCAAGCCTTCAAAGACATCCCTTACTACACGGAAAAATTTTCAAACTGCAAATATTATTTGACAGCCCTGATTAAAAGCTTTCTGTGACTTTCTGATTTCTGTGGAATAAACCTCAAAGTTTGTAGCATGAAGAACCTTCATATTCTATTCCTCCAACCTTCTCTCTCATGACTTCCCTTTATTAGTTCTAGCTTCATGCAGAGTCTTTATAATTTCTATCTCCAGTTTTTTTTGTGTGTGTGTGTGGTATGTGGGCCTCTCACTGTTGTGGCCTCTCCCGTTGCAGAGTACAGGCTCCGGACACGCAGGCTCAGCGGCCATGGCTCACGGGCCCGGCCGCTCCGCGGCATGTGGGATCTTCCCGGACCACAGCACGAAACCGCGTCCCCTGCATCGATAGGCGGACTCCCAACCACTGCGCCACCAGGGAAGCCCTCTATCTCCAGTTTTTATATGTACTTGACAAACTGCTACTCCACCACATGCAGAGGCAAAATCAAGTGTTTTCTCATCTTTGGAAGCCCCCTCCTCATAGCCCCACTTCCTAACTCCAAAAGGTCAAATCAAGTATATTCATTGATGTTGCCACTTTATCTAATAATACACATCTATCTACAATTTTTTACAACATGTTGTAGTTGTGTATGCACTTATCTCCCCTACAAGATTTTGACCTTCTTTAAGGTTGGTACCTAATTTATTTATTTTTGTAGATCTAGGATATGGCACATAATAAGTGCTTAACAATTGTCTGTTGGATGAATGAAGTTTTCATGCTTATATCCCCGTATTTAATTAGCAGCTCAATAAGTAAAACTGAGGACTGTTTACTAGGAGTCAGCCTAGCACTGGGCTAGGTTTTCTGTCAGGGTGGAAAGTTGAGGAAGACACTGGTTGGAGAGAAGGCTTTGGGCCAGTGCAGATGTGGGTTCATTTTGTAGGGGAAAGTAAATGTAGAAAGACAAACAACAGCTGGTGGGAGGGGAGTGATTACTGGATAGGGGAGATATACATGATACTATGGGAAAACACTGTTAAGCGATATGGATGCAAAATGTACCATATTAGATGTGCACGTGTTTTGGGATAGAAATGAAATGTACTGAAATAGTAGAATTGGATGAACATGAATCAGGCAGCGAGAGAATTCATGTTGTGGTCAGTAGGGTATTGAAGCTGTAGTGATGGTGCTGGCAAGAGGTTCAATGACTCTGATACTCTGTCAACTATATCGAGAGGGAGGCAAGGGGTGGCATCTGGGGGAAGTTTGTGCAGAGAACAAAGGCTGCAATCCTAGTTTTCACCAGGCCAGGACCCTCCTCCCGCAATATGAAGGATCTTCCCACTCCATGTAGCAATCCCTCAGTGATGATGAGCCATAAAGGTTCATGAATTTTCTATTTATTGCTGCTGTAGCAGCTGCTACAGTCAGAGGCTCACAGCTTGGTACCTCAGCTGTATGCAACTTTCTGACCCAGCATGTAGCTCTTTTAAAAAATATTTCATGATGAAAATTTCCAAACACACAAAATAGAGACATTTTACCCACTTACCTAGTTTTAACAAAATCAATGTTTTGGGGGTCCTTTTTTTATTGACATATTTTAGAGCAAATTCTAGACTCATACTGCTTCACACATCAGTACATCAGTATGCATCTCGAATGGATAAGGATATTAAAAATAATATAAGCACCAAGCTATAATCACATGCAGGGTTGCTTTTAATATGCTCAAGGGACCAGCTCCCTCCCTTCCACCTTATCCCACTCCTCTATCGGAGGTACATACTATTATTCCCAGTTATGCCTGAAGCCGTTTTCTTTCTGGGAGAAGTACCAGCCATTTTTACCCATTCTCTCTGTGCAAGAGAGTCTTCCATTTGCAAAATACCATCTACAAAGAATGAAGTTTCCTGGCCCTTGCCTTCATCCAGCCCACACCTGATATTTTAAATAGGAGAGAGATGTATTCAATCTGAAACCAATCTAGCACTATTTCAAGTCTCACTCCTCCCTGCTATGTTCAAAGTGTTCATTAAAAAAACCCCTGAGCTTGAGAGTTCTTATATTCAAGCAGTGTAAATGCGCCAAGTGTTTATAGATACCCATGGAACTGCCCGTTCTGCCTTTCATTTGGGGAATAAAAGACGCCCATTCACATATACACACTACTATATATAAAATAGGTAACTAATAAGGACCTACTGCATAGCACAGGGACTCTACTCAGTACACTGTAATGGCCTTTACGGGAAAAGAATCTAAAAAACAGTGGATATATATATATGTGTAACTGAATCACTCTGCTGTACACCTGAAATTAACCAGCATTGTAAGCCAACTATACTCCAATAAAAATGAAAAAAAAGCTTTATTGCTGAAAAATGCTAACCATCCTCTTAAAAAAAAAAAAAAAGAAGAAGCTCATTCACCTGGTGACTTTCCAAGGTAATTTGAGATGGTAGCGTTGATGGCAACCAGCTACCTCGTTGCTCTCTTTGTCCTTCTTTGCTGTCAGAGGAGGTCAAAACCACCTGTATGGAGTAGGATTAATCAACAGAGTGGATACAAGGAATTCTGGCCCTCAAGCACCTTTTTTTCTTGCGCCGTGAAGCACGTGAGGTCTTAGTTCCCCGACCAGGGATTGAACCTGTGCCCCCTACAGTGGAAGCATGTACTCTTTTCACTGTCAGTTGTTTCTAGGTATTTTTTGATTTCCTCTATGATTTCTTCAGTGATCTCTTGGTTATTTAGTGGTGTATTGTATAGCCTCCATGTGTTTGCATTTTTTACAGGTTTTTATTTCTGTAATTGATATCTAGTCTCATAGCGTTGTGGTCAGAAAAGATACTCGATACAATTTCAATTTTCTTAAAATTACCAAGGCTTGATTTGTGACCCAAGATATGGTGTATCCTGGAGAATGTTCCATGAGCACTTGAGAAGAAAGTATATTCTGGTGTTTTTGGATGGAATGTCCTATAAATATCAATTAAGTCCACCTTGTTTAATGTGTCATTTAAAGCTTGTGTTTCCTCATTTAGTTTCATTTTGGATGATCTGTCCATTGGTGTTATGATTGTGTTACTGTCGATTTCCCCTTTTATGGCTGTTAGCATTTGCCTTATGTATTGAGGTGCTCCTATGTTGAGTGCATAAATATTTACAATTGTTGTACCTTCTTCTTGGATTGATTCCTTGATCATTATGTAGTGTCCTTCTTTGTCTCTTGTAATAGTTTTTATTTTTTTAACATCTTTATTGGAGTATAATTGCTTTACAATGGTGTGTTAGTTTCAGCTTTGTAACAAAGTGAATCAGTTATACATATATATATGTCCCCATATCTCCTCCCTCTTGCATCTCCCTCCCTCTCACCCTCCCTATCCCACCCCTCTAGGTGGTCACAAAGCACCGAGCTGATCTCCCTGTGCTATGCGGCTGCTTCCCACTAGCTATCTATTTTAAGTTTGGTAGTGTATATATGTCCATGCCAATCTCTCACTTTGTCCCAGCTTACCCTTCCCCCTCCCCGTATCCTCAAGTCCATTCTCTAGTAAGGCTGCATCTTTATTCCCATCTTGCCCCTAGGTTCTTCATGAGCATTATTATTATTATTTTTGATTCCATACATATGTGTTAACATACGGTATTTGTTTTTCTCTTTCTGACTTACTTCACTCTGTAGGACAGACTCTAGGCCCATCCACCTCACTACAAATAACTGAGTTTCATTCTTTTTTATGACTGAGAAATATTCCATTGTATACATGTGCCACATCTTCTTTACCCATTCATCTGTTGATGGACACTTAGGTTGCTTCCATGTCATGGCTATTGTAAATAGAGTTGCAATGAACATTTTGGTACATGACTCTTTTTGAATTATGGTTTTCTCAGGGTATATGCCCAGTAGTGGGATAGCTGGGTTGTATGGTAGTTCTATTTTTAGGTTTTTAAGGAACCTCCATACTGTTCTCCATAGTGGCTGTATCAATTTACATTCCCACCAACAGTGCAAGAGGGTGTCATTTTCTCCACACCCTCTCCAGCATTTATTGTTTATAGATTTTTTGATGATGGCCATTCTGACTGGTGTGAGGTGATATCTCATGGTACTTTTGATTTGCACTTCTCTAATGATTAATGAGGTTGAGTATTCTTCCATGTGTCTGTTGGTAATCTGTATATATCTTCTTTGGAGAAATGTCTATTTAGGTCTTCTGCCCATTTTTGGATTGGGCTGTTTGTTTTTTTAATGTTGAGCTGCATGAGCTGCTTGTAAATTTTGAAGTTTAATCCTTTATCAGTTGCTTCATTTACAAATATTTTCTCCCATTCTGAGGGTTTTCTTTTCGTCCGTTTATGGTTTCCTTTGCTGTGCAAAAGCTTTTAAGTTTCATTAGGTCCCATTTGTTTATTTTTTTTTTAATTTCCATTTCTTTAGGATTGTGGGTCAAAAAGAATCTTGCTGTGATTTATGTCATAGAGTGTTCTGCCTATGTTTTCCTCTAAGAGTTTGATGGTGTCTGGCCTTATATTTAGGTCTTTAATCCATTTTGAGTTTATTTTTGTGGATGCTTAGGGAGTGTTCTAATTTCATTCTTTTCCATGTAGCTGTCCAGTTTTCCCAGCACCACTTATTGAAGAGACTGTCTTTTCTCCACTGTATATTCTTGCCTCCTTTATCAAATATAAGGTGACCATATGTGTGTGGGTTTATCTCTGGGCTTTCTATCCTGTACCATTGATCTATATTTCTGTTTTTGTGCCAGTACCATACTGTCTTGATTACTGTAGCTTTGTAGTATAGTCTGAAGTCAGGGAGCCTGATTCCTCCAGCTCCATTTTTCTTTCTCAAGATTGCTTTGCCTATTTGGGGTCTTTTGTGTTTCCATAAAAATTGCAAAATTTTTTGTTCTATTTCTGTGAAAAATGCCAGTGGTAGTTTGATAGGGATTTCATTGAATCTGTAGATTGCTTTGCATAGTAGAGTCATTTTCACGATGTTGATTCTTCCAATCCAAGAACATGGTATATCTCTCCATCTATTTGTATCATCTTTAATTTCTTTCATCAGTGTCTTATAATTTTCTGTATAGAGGTCTTTTGTCTCCTTAGGTAGGTTTATTCCTAGGTATTTTATTCTTTTTGTTGCAATGGTAAATGGGAGTGTTTTCTTGATTTCACTTTCAGATTTTTCATCATTAGTGTATAGGAATGCAAGAGATTTCTGTGCATTAATTTTGTATCCTGCTAATTTACGAAATTCATTGGTTAGGTTTAGTAGTTTTCTGGTAGCATCTTTAGGATTCTCTATGTATAGTATCATGTCATCTGCAAACAGTAACAGCTTTACTATTTCTTTTCCAATTTGGATTCCTTTTATTTCTTGTTCTTCTCTGATGGCTGTGGCTAAAACTTCCAAAACTATGTTGAATAATGTGGTGGGAGTGGGCAACCTTGTTTTGTTCCTGATCTTAGTGAAATGGTTTCAGTTTTTCACCATTGAGGACAATGTTGGCTGTGGGTTTGTCATATATGGCCTTTATTATGTTGAGGAAAGTTCCCTCTATGCCTATTTTCTGGAGGGTTTTTATCATAAATGGGTGTTGAATTTTGTCGATAGCTTTCCCTGCATCTATTGAGATGCTCATATGGTTTTTCTCCTTCAGTTTGTTAATATGGTGTATCACGTTGATTGATTTGTGTATATTGAAGAATCCTTGCATTCCTGGGATAAACCCCACTTGATCATAGTGTATGATCCTTTTAATGTGCTGTTGGATTCTGTTTGCTAGTATTTTGTTGAGGATCTTTGCATCTATGTTCATCAGTGATATTGGCCTGTAGATTTCTTTCTTTGTGACATCTTTGTCTGGTTTTGGTATCAGAGTGATGATGGCCTCGTAGAATGAGTTTGGGAACATTCCTCCCTCTGCTGTATTTTGGAAGAGTTTGAGGATAGGTGATAACTCTTCTCTAAATGTTTGATAGAATTCACCTGTGAAGCCATCTCGCCCTGGGCTTTTGTTTGTTGGAAGATTTTTAATCACAGTTTCAATTTCAGTGCTTATGATTGGTCTGTTTATATTTTCTATTTCTTCCTGCTTCAGTCTCAGAAGGTTGTGCATTTCTAAGAATTTGTCCATTTCTTCCAGTATGTCCATTTTATTGGCATAGAGTTGCTTGTAGTAATCTCTCATGATCCTTTGTATTTCTGCAGTGTCAGTTGTTACTTCTCTTTTCTCATTTCTAATTCTATTGATTTGAGTCTTCTCCCTTTTTTCCTTGATAAGTCTGACTAATGGTTTATAAATTTTGTTTATATTCTCAAAGAACCAGCTTTTAGTTTTATTGATCTTTGCTATTAATTCCTTCCTTTTTTTTCATTTATTTCTGATCTGATCTTTATGATTTCTTTCCTTCTGCTAACTTTGCAGTTTTTTGTTCTTTCTCTAATTGCTTTAGGTGTAGTGTTAAGTTGTTTATTTGAGATGTTTCTTGTTTCTTAAGGTAGGATTGTATTGCTACAAACTTCCCTCTTAGAACTGCTTTTGCTGCATCCCATAGGTTTTGGGTTGTCATATTTTCATTGTCATTTGTTTCTAGGTATTTTTTATTTCCTCTTTGATTTCTTCAGTGATCTCTTGGTTATTAAGTAGTATGTTGTTTAGCCTCCATGTGTTTGTGTTTCTTACAGATTTTTCCTGTAATTGATATGTAGTCTCATACGTTGTGGTCAGAAAATATACTTGATATGATTTTAATTTTCTTAAGTTTACCAAGGCTTGATTTGTGACCCAAGATATGATCTATCCTGGAGAATGTTCCATGAGCACTTGAGAAAAATGTGTATTCTGTTGTTTTTGGATGGAATGTCCTATAAATATCAATTAAGTCCATCTTGTTTAATGTATCATTTAAAGCTTGTGTTTCCTTATTTATTTTCATTTTGGTTGATCTGTCCATTTGTGAAAGTGGGGTGTTAAAGTCCCCTACTATGATTGTGTTACTGTTGATTTCCCCTTTTATGGCTGTCAGCATTTGCCTTCTGTATTGAGGTGCTCCTATGTTGGGTGCATAAATATTTACAATTGTTATATTTTCTCACTGGTTTGATCCTTTGATCGTTTTGTAGTGTCCTTCTTTGTCTCTTGTAATAGTCTTTATTTTAAAGTCTATTTTGTCTGATATGAGAATTGCTACTCCAGCATTCTTTTGATTTCCATTTGCATGGAATATCTTTTTCCATCCCCTCACTTTCAGTCTGTAGGAAGTGCATAATCTTAACCACTAGACCACCAGGGAAGTCCCTGAAGTATTTATGATCTACTTGGGAAGGTAAATTACCAATATTCATAAATCTCTAGCTATCCATAAAGCATTGATTGGAGTTAAGGGTCCAAATTTAGGTGTGTTCATGCTGTAGGCATTAAGAAGAGTGAGAGGCTCATTTAACTGGAAGGAGTCCAAGGCTTTTTGGAGAAAGTGAGATTCCAGCTGGAATTTGACTGTTACTCACAATTGTAGGTAGAGAGGAAGGAGAGGGTGTGTGTGAGTGCGATGGTGGTGGAAGGAAAACAGGATGACTGAAGTGTGAGCAGGTGAAAGAACAGACCAGGTGATGGGAAACATGTGTAGTGGTCATTTGTGATGACCTGCACCACATGTCACCACCCTCCCACCTGGTGTAAGATCAAGGGGGCTAGACAGTTCCACACAGTGACAGGGTGCCATCCCAAGTGTCTACAAGGATGTGTCTCTGCTTTATTGGCCTCAGGCTTTCTTTGATGCCTAGAAAGCCTGTTCAGTACAGCAAAGATGGTCCACAAGTGTTAGGGAGTCAATGTCTGTGGAGGTATCCCACAGCTAAGGGAAGCTGAGAGTCAGTGGGAATATCCCAGAATTGTCACATGGACAATTCTGAGATGCATTCTATGTGGTTTCTCAGAGATCCCCCCCACCAGTGGTACTGAGCCTCAGTGGCCCAGGGTGGTAACCAGCTCAGCAATGCATCTCTGCATTGGTGTTCCCTTCTTCTACCACACCCTTCTCCTGCTCCCTGAGAATTGCTCCACTACAAACTCCCTGCACCAAAATTCTTGTTGCAAACTCTGCTTCTGGAGGATCCCAAACTCAGGCAACCAGATTCCTAGAAACAAGGCACTATCCCAGGGAAATAGTGAGAAATAAATCCAGAATGGTAGGTGGATGAAGGCTTGTTATAATTTCTTACTAATTAAAAAGAATTATCACTCCTTCCCTATTTGCTTTCCACTTGCTTTGTCCTCGCTGTTATTTCAAAAAAGTGAAACTGTAAATCATATGTTTAGATTACAATTTACATGGAACTAGGCATGGCTTACGGTCTATAATCATCAAGGATCTGAGTTTGAGGATCCTGTCCCAATGTCTCTCCTTATTTCAGTAAATGACAATCCATTCTTCCTACTGCTCTGGCTACAGGTGTTCAGGGCATCTCAGACTTTCCTCTTTTTTTTTCTCACAACCCACATCTATCTGTCAGAAAATCTGTTGGCTCTGCCTTCTCGATATATGCAGAAGCTGGCCATTCTTAGCACCTTCGTTATTACTGCTCTGGGTTAAGCCGCGAGCTCTCTCTCACTTGGATTGTTCCAAGATCATCCTGGTCTCACTGCTCTGCCCTTACCTCTCTAAAATCTATTCTCAGTAAGACAGCCAGAGTGATTCTGTTAAGATATAGGTGAGATGATGACTTTCCAATCCTCAGCACCCTTTCATGGTTTCTCATCCTAATTTGAGTAAAAGCCATTGTTCTTACAATGACTGAGTAAAGCCAGTTTTTACATGATCTTTCATCTTTGTGCTTCTCTGACCTTTTTTTTTGCTATTCACCCACTTATTTGGTTTCAACTCCCTGGCCTCATTGCTGCCACTCAGGCCAGCATGCTTCCCACTCAGAGTCTTTGCACTTATGCGACCTCTCATGGAGAGCTTTCCCCCTGGAAACCTGCATGGCTCACTCCCCAACTCCTCAGCTGTCTGCTCCCCTGTCATTTTCTCAACAGTCCTTCCCTATCTGAAATTACATCCCCCACCTCACACTTCCTTTCCTCTTCCCGCTTTATTTTTCCCTTTGTACTTTTCACTATTTAATAAGTATTGATTTTACTCATTTAAGAATTTCTAACCTTTTTTTCCATTCTAGGAGGCAAGCCCCATGAGGGCAAGTGCTTTTTTCTTGGGTTTTGTGGGGAGGGTCTCTTTTGTTCATTGTTCTTTCCAGCCTAGAAAAGTACATATACACACACACACACAAACACACACACACACTGATGGATAGTGGATGAACAATAAATTTACTGGATGTCTGATAAATATGCGGATAGTCAATAAATGTGCCTCCAAGTATTTACTGAATGCCACACAAATATGTGCAAATATGGACGTCTAACAAATGAGTAAACAAAAATGAAAGAAGAGGTATGTGACTTGATTTAACCTCTCTCAGGCTCTATTTTTTTCAGCTGAAAAGGGGGATCCGATACCTAACTCATGGGAGCAAAACTTAAGAGAGGAAAGAACCTAAGTAGATGGTAGAAATTACTATTTTTCAGAACTTGCGCCCTGATTTTTAGTTCAGGGTCTTGAGCTCAACGTCTCGAGATTTATAGCTTAAGCCATGAGAGGACCCTTTTAGGGGTTTTATAAGTGATGTTTAAGGTAATGAAATTCACTTCTTTTGAAATTCATTTTCTGCAGAAAGCAGGTGGGAATGAATCGCTCAGCACCTTTGACTTGTTGAAAGTATGGTATGGAGTTTCTAGACTAGACCACAGGCTCAGTTAGAGCAGATATCAAATTATCTTGCCCACCGCAATATTTCCAGTGACAGCACCTGGTATAGAGTAAGCCCTCCGTGAGTCTATGCTGAGTGAACAAATAAAGGTAATATGAAATTTTCCCTTCATTTCAAATATCTCATTCCATCAGATGCAAACTATTATGTAGAGAATGGATAAATAGCAAGGTCCTATTGTAAATCACAGGGAGCTATATTCAATATTCTGTCATTAACCATAATGGAAAAGAATATGAAAAAATATGCATATGTATAACTAAACCCCTTTTCTGTACAACAGAAGCTAACACAACATTGCAAATCAACTATACTTCAATTAAAAAAAAAAAGATGTCCCATTAGTGTGGTGGAGATCTAGCAAGATCTATGACCTGCTTCTTTGCCCCCAGCAAGAAGCCTCAGATGTCGACTTCATCTGGTATTCCTGATCCACCTGGTCTTTGGGTTGGTTTGGGTCTCTCCTTTAGCAACATCTCTGCTAAGCTGCTCCCATTCATCTGCAGCACATGACTGACCCAGCATCTGTTCTTTTCTTACTGAATACAGCACTGGGAGAGAAAGGCAGGAACTGTACTATTTCCACTACCCCACAGGCTTACATTTAGGGACTGATTGTGTGGGTAGTAGGAGGGAGAAAGAGAGTGAATTGAGCAGGGGTATTTGGGTTGTCTGTGGAAGAGCTGGAGCAGTGATCTGGGGGAGGGGAGGGATGGTGATATGTCAAAGTGTCCTCCCGAGTTCTTAAGGTCAGAGGTCACCATCTACTGTAATATCAAAAAATAAAGTGCTCCTCCCATGGGGACTTTTCTACTTTTTAGAGAAAAATTGTTCTCATTTGTGGGTAACATGGACAGTAGAAATGAAGAATTAGTTCAATTCTTAGTTTCATCTCTTAGTTCATTAGTTCAATTAGTTTATCTCTTAGTTTCAGTGATTGCATCTAGCTTAGTTTCTCTTCCTTTCCTAGCTGTTGTTAATAAAATCAGCACAAAGATATCCAAGCAGATTGGCATCTGCCGGCTCAGATCATTTGACTTTTTTTCTGGACATGTGAAGAGAGGCGTTGAAAAGTAGCTGGATGGGAGAGACTTTTAACCTATTAACTGTGAATTTTGGAGACATGTGTCATAACTTTGTTGTTTTACTTCATTTACACAAATTTCCAAATAAAATGTGGTTTCAGGTAAGCAGGTGAAAAAAAAAAGAAAAAAAGGAAAATGTGACTTACAGCCTTAGTGATATATCTTTTTTTAGGACCTTAAACTTTACTAATTGTAGTTACCGGTTTAATGACAACATAAGTCAATTAACTAGGGTATGCTGATTGCCATGAGCAATAGACCTCAAATATATATGCTTCAAACAGGAGCTTATTTCCAGTTCATGGAATGTTCATGGGATGGTGAACAAGTCAGCAGATCGTGCTCCTCCACTGTCACTCAGAGAACTCAGGCTCACATAGGCTCTGTCTTATACAGGCTTCCAAGTGGCCCTGGCTTTCCTTCTGATTTTTCCTTTCTAGTTAGTCGGTAGGGAAAGAGAGCAAATTTTTATGTGCCAAGTTTAGAAATGACCATATGTGGTTTCTTCTTATATTCCAGTGGCTAAGTGGCTAGAATTCAGTTGCGTGGTCATATCTAACTTCAAAGGGGTTTGGATAGTGTAGTTATTTAATTTAGGTTCCTAGAAAATAGAATCTGAGCCGAGGACTAAGTTCTATTTTATTTGAGAGATAAAAGTCCAGGGCAGCTGGGGTGAGAGCAAGGGAGTTAGGCAATGTGAGGTCACATGCTCTCTATTACTTCACAAGGAACTGAAGGAGATGGCAGATCACTGAGAAGGTCAACCCATTTGGGCAGGCTGCATGGTGAAATCATGATCCAGAACATTCCATGGGAATGAGGAAGGAAAGATAATTTATCTTTCTGCCTCTCTCCCATCTCTTGCCTCTACTGGCCAGAGTTGGTCCCACTGCTTTGCCCCTCAGCACAACTGGTTTGCACCATTCAACACCTTCAGTGGCTTCTCAGATGCCCAAATAAATGCTCTTTTGTGTGGCATTTCATCTGAAGCTGAGTCAGAAAGGGACAGAGAAGACAAAGACTTATGTGTGGCTAGTTGGCCTCAGGTAGCAAAATTCATGGGTCTGCACTGAGTAGGTTGGTTGTGGTGGCAGCTGTTTGGAGGATCAGTGAAGCCAATCCAGTCTGAAAAGTTGTAAAAAGATGTCTTATAGTCTGCCCCTTGCACCATTGCGATTCATTTACGCCCTCCAATTATATCTGGTTCACAAACTAAACCATGGGAACAGCATGATAGAATAAGAGGACATCACATCTCCTGGCAAGTGGAGGTACAAGTCCAATTACTCACAGAGTCACCTTCAAGGTACATTTTCCTAGAAGAAGTAAGAAGTAAGGCAAGAGGGTCAGTGAAAAGCACCTACAGTCCCTGCTTCTGCTGCTGGTCCTGAGGCTGTAATTGATATTTATCATCTCTCCTCCACCATCAATTATAGATTTGCCCCAACCTCTGCAAATACTTCCACTGGTATGCTTGCCTAGTGGGGTGACCTGGACCTTCATTCTGAGGATCCTATGCCCTTTGTTGCCTTAATGTTATTGGATTATGGTTGTTTCAATTGGTCAATGACAGTTATTACTGGGTATGGAAATGCTAAGAGATGTCTTAATGAATATCCTATATTCGTAGACATCATGTAGAAGCAACCCTAACTTCTCATGGTCCTCGAGGTTGATTATCTCAGCAGTAACTGATTTCTTTGACCGTCACTGTCATGAAGAGTTCAAATAGCTTCTAGTTCAGTGGAACCACCATTGTGTCTCCTGGCAAAAGTGTTCCTTCTTTGGGAATTGGAACCTGCAACCCAACAGAGCCTAGGGTTGTGTAACTGGAAGCACAAATCCCACAAGTGGGTTATTGAGTATGGCGATGAGAGGGGACACTTCTATTTCTACCTCTTTGTTCTTGGACTTTTCGAGTTATTGGAGGCATAGAAGCATACGTCAAGTATTGGTGTAACACGTACACTGCCTTCTGGGGGTCAGAGTCTCAAATCCTCACTGTGTTGTCCCTGAGCTGACACCATGGCTGAGCCTTTACTAGATCATTCTACTGTTCTTTTGGTTGGCTGCTTCTGAGTGATGAGCTCATTGGTTAGGAAGGCATGGATGATCTTAAAAATATACTTCTTTAATCAATAACAAAATGAAAACACAAAACATGGTGTGTCAATAATTTCATAAGCCTTAAACTGTATGTGAAGAATCTGAATCCTGTACTCTTAGCAGAAAAAAAATAATAGTTTATTATTGGATAGAAACTTAAGGGATCAACTAATTCAACACCTCCATTTTAAAAAAGAAAAATGGGAGCCCAGAATAAAGAATGAATTCTTAGGGGTAACAACAAGTTAATGGGTGAATCTTTGCCAAATCCAGGTTTTCTGATTTCTAGGTTCCTGAAAATTCCATTGTATCAAGTCATCTCTTGAACAAAAAACATGGATTTATCTTTTGAAAATTCAGAGTGAATTTTGAAATGCAAACCAGATAAGTTTCAAGGTTGCAATTGGCTTCATTCATCCTTTGCCACGATATATAGTAGAATTGTGGGTTTTTTTCCTGGAATTAATGCAATTTTTCATAGAAAATCAGGGGAAACGTTCATCTTTAGGTGATAATTACTTTCCAGTCCTTCCAGGCCTTGTTCAAGCCTCGCCTTCTCCCTAAATTCGTCCCTAAATTCTTTAGTTTTAGGGAAGCAACGCCTTCCCTAAATTCTTTAGTTTATGGCAAGCTTGTCTCCTCTTAACTCCCACAGAAACTATTGGCCATCTTTTTTTTATTATTATTATTTTCACTGCAAAACAGTTTTTACAAGATCACAGTAAAATAAATGAGAAGGAAAAATCTTGTAAAATCCTGTCATTTCAACAAATTAAACCATTGTGATTTTAAAAAATTACATTCAGTCTTTGCATGCTCATATAATTTGTATATCATTGGATATTTTTGTCATCTTGGTGCAGATAAATATTTGTAGTCATTTCCCCACTTGACATCAATGCATGATCACTTTTGCAAGTTGCTACATGATTTTCACAATTTTATTTTGAGTCGTGTTACTCACTACCTCTTGGATATTTCATAAGAATTTTACAATTAACATGTCTAAGTGTGAACTTAGCTTTTCCATTCACTACTATGCAATTTTAGATAGAAAAAAATGATAAAACTCTCACTGATTCCCTACTTCCATTCAGTTTACAAGCTGAGTCCTTCTACTGCCTAAATATTTCTTATTTATAAACTCTTTTTTCCAGCTT
This sequence comes from Lagenorhynchus albirostris, assembly GCF_949774975.1. NCBI lineage: Eukaryota > Metazoa > Chordata > Mammalia > Artiodactyla > Delphinidae > Lagenorhynchus > Lagenorhynchus albirostris. The sequence continues at coordinate 7,248,884 of NC_083099.1, read as the reverse complement.
CATTACTGGATTAGGCTTCTTGAGGCTCACTAGTCCAACTGCATGCAGAAGGCTAGCACTGGCTACTACTAGTAGGTGGCTAGTAGTAGGTCTTTACAGTTAATCCTCCCTATGGATGCACACGTAGTCTTTCTAAAATGAAAATCTGATGCTATTACTTCTCTGCTTAAAAACATTCAGTGATTCTCCTTTGTCTGTGAGGAGGTTGTCATTGCTTACCACTAAGGTTATTTTACACAAAAATGTAGATTTTGGTTTCTCTTGGGGAATTGAAGATCGGCCACAATGGGTCTGCATTCCAGCCTAGCACCAGAAAGCTGAAGCTGAATAGAGCCTCTTTCTATAGACAAGGCAAGTGCTTTCCAATCTGACACCGAGGTCCCCTACATCTGTTTTATTGATCTTAGCTCCCTGGATCCTATACTTGTGAGTTTGAGACTGTACAGGTTAAAGCCTAAACTCTGTTGAATGACACTCAAGTTTATTCTTGCTGAGTTCTTTTTTTTTTTTTTTTTTTGAGGTACGCGGGCCTCTCACTGTTGTGGCCTCTCCCGTTGCGGAGCACAGGCTCCGGACGCGCAGGCTCAGCGGCCATGGCTCACGGGCCCAGCCACTCCGCGGTATGTGGGATCTTCCCGGACCGGGGCACGAACCCATGTCCCCTGCATCGGCAGACGGACTCTCAACCACTGCGCCACCAGGGAAGCCCCCTAGTTATCTTTTTTATATGTAGTAGTGTGTATATGTCCATACCAATCTTGCAATTTATCCCTCCTCCCCCTTACACCCTGGTAACCATAAGTTTGTTTTCTGCATCTGTAACTCTATTTCTATTTGTAGATAACTTCATTTGTACCCTTTTTTTAAAAACTTTTTATTTTATATTGGAGTATAACCAATTAACAATGTTATGATAGTTTTAGGTGCACAGCAAAGTGACTCAGCCATACATATACATGTATCCATTCTCCCACAAACTCCCTCCCCATCCAGGCTGCCACAAAACATTGAGCAGAGTTCCCTGTGTTATACAGTAGGTCCTTGTTGGTTATCCATTTTAAATATAGCAGTGTCATTTGTACCCTTTTTTTAGATTACACATATAAGTGTTATCATATGATATTTGTCTTTCTCTGACTTACTTCACTCAGTATGATAATCTCTAGGTCCATCCATGTTGCTGCAAATGACATTATTTTGTTCTTTTTCATGGCTGAGTAGTATTCCATTGTATATAGATACCACATCTTCTTTATCCAATCCACTGTTGATGGACATTTGGGTTGCTTCCATGTCCTGAAGCCAGGTATTTCTGAATCCAAAGCCTGTACCCTTAGTCATTATCACTCTCCTGAGATCCTAATTCACATATCCAGCTGTCTAGGAGGCATCTCCCAGAAATTGTTCATGGGCATTTCATATTCAACATTTTCAAAGCCAATCTCATCCTATTCCCTTCTGAACCTGCTCCCTCCTAAGACTCACAGTCTTTATAAATGGGGCCACCAACTCTCCAGCTGCCCAGCCCAGAGAACTAGGGGTTGTACTTGATTTTTCCTCTTTATCTTCCCCTACTCAGTCAACCACCAATACCTGTGACCTCTGACTCCTCAGGCTCTCTTGTATTTGTCCATTTTCTTCTGCTTTTGCTGCCACCACTCTTATCCAAGTTGCCATCGTTTTCTTTTTGAGTAAATGCAGTTACCTTCTAATTGAGCTATATAATTGCTTAATGAGGCACAAAATATTATTTTCACCTAGATTCCTTTCAAAACATGTTCTATCTTTATTGGAAGAATGATCGGGTTAGAGGACCCCTCCCCCACCCCAACATACTCCCCACACTTGCATCATATACAGTTAAGGATATTAAGTGATCCTAAAATGTTATGGCAAGGGAAAGTTATTTTTCCTAAAAGCATAAGGGAAACAATTCTGTGGTCAAATACCCAGAGGAGAGGAGGAGAGAAGCTAGAAAGAGGAAAGAGGAGGGAGGATGGGTAAGGGTGAAGAACCAGAAGATGGTAAGGAGATGGGATCCAGTGAAAATTCATAGGATGGAGAGCCAACAAATATTTTATGCTGTAGCTTGATTGTGACTGTCATCTGCTTTGCTGTGAAGTTAATCCTTCCTTTTTCCTCATAAAAATTTTCAAAATACTTTGAGAACAAGTGAAAGTGTACTTCTTTTGGGACAACTGAACTTAGTTTTATGATTAAGTTAATGCTGTATGTCACAGAGAAACCATGAGCCCAGAAGGCAGAGGAGGCCATGAGAAATAGGCACATGGGAATTTGCAGAAATTTTGGAGAAGAACTTTGGTCTTCTATTAGGGATTGGAATTATTGAGAATACAAGACCTAGATCTTATTCCTAGCTCTTCAAAGATAAAAAGGTCCCCAGCTGACATTCGATTTACATTTGCATGTACACAAAATCAGTACTTCCTGCATGACAAAATGATATTCTAAGAGGAGCATGTAAGTCTAGATTTTCTTTTCTTCTTTGTGAAGGTACAGCCAAATAATTAATTGTTTTAATATCAGAATTGAATAAATGAGAACTGATTTGGAAAATGCTTTCTAATGAGCTGGACTTTATTCGTGGTTCTACCTCTTAACTGGGTTCCAAAGGACTTGCCAATGGGAAGTGGTTTAACTTCTTTGTGACCTCATGTTTCTTATGAATAAAATGAAGGATTAAGGCCAATCACTGTTTCCTGAACTTTGATCCATATAACAGTAGTTGTGGGAATTTCCACACTTCTATCCACTTCCTAATGACATCATAGGTAGGATGACTACATGTCCAGATTTACCCTGTATCATTCCAGTTTGTGCCTGTTTCCTGATATAATTATTAATAGTGCTCCATTTCACTCTCAAAATTTGTTCAGATTTGGATAATAATATTTATAATTATGTTATTAATAGGTGTTCCTTGAATGTAAAATTTTAAGTTAAATAGTTTTAAACAGGTTTCTTAACTACAGCACTTTGCTGATCCTTTAATATGCTAATGTACCTGGTGATTTTCAAAACAGAGAGTATAGTTTCCAGGATTTTGCCTTTGGAATCCTTCTTTTGCTTCTTATTGGAATAGGTAAATGAAATTTCTTTTGGGAAAGTATGAAATCATCTTAATTCAACAAATACTTATCAACTGCTAAGTGCTAAGCCCTGGAAGAGACAATGGAGAAATAGTGATGGATAGAACCTAATTCTGCCCCAAAGTAGTTTATAATCTGATTTATAAATAAGGTGAATGGCAGTGGGAATTAAGACAGCACACAAAGAATTGTGTAGGGGAGCAAAGTTTTTGATACCACAATGTGTCTCTTTGGCATGCAGATTATTCTAGCTGAAAATAATCAAGGCCCAAAAGACTCAGGGAGAACCTTTGATCTTCTCCCTAACTGCGTAAAACAATGTAGACAGAAGACCTGCTCCAGAAAGGGAGCTATCACTACAGGTAACTACAGTATGAACCAGGTGTGTAGACAGGGGGGAACCTAGCAAAGTCTGTTAAAATTCTACTCTGTGTCTCATTGCCTCTTCCTGGCCCAGCAAACATTTGTTTACCAAACATTTGCTTTTCCATCTTTGTGTGAATTTCCTTCTTTCCTTGTGAAATCCCCATTCCCTATCCCCAACATTCTCTTTTGTCTTTAGCTGAGGGTGATATTTAAGGTGAGGGCTTTGGCCATTTTAGCAAGTTCCTCATTTTTCTGGGTCTCTCCCATGTATACATACTATTAACTTTTGTTTAATTTTCTTTTGTTAATCTGCCTCATGTCAATTTAATTCTTAGAACAGCCAGAAGGGTAGAGGAAAACTACTTCCTCCTTGAAAAGTGCAATTTAAGGTCACATTCTAGGTTTAATATTCTACTATGTTATCATGTAATTAGAGACCGAGATAAAACAGAGTAAGTCCAAATCCTAAGTGAGTGGTATAATCTGCAAACTCTGTCAAGTGCAGTTTTCTTAGACTTAATACTGAATGAATATGTTTGCTAAATCTCTCAGAATATCCATATAATAGTCCAGAGAACCAGTATTTTCATGACCATAGAGACCAGTTGAAGAGTCATACTCTTAACAGTGTCCAGGAGGAGGTGACTGTTAGGTTATTTCTAAAAAGATACAGAAATATTACTTGTATGTAAAGACCTTGTGAGTGTGAAACAGGAGGGAAAGTGGCAGGACACAACCTTTAAATGAATGGGATAGCCTGAGGACAAGACATAAACTGATTAGGACCAATTAGGTCCAAATGGCGGATGAGCCAAATTCCACTAGACTTTGAGCCTCTGTATACACTCATTGTTACACATCAGCACAGTTAAATAACACATCCATAGGCATGATAACAGTTCCAAGGCTGATTACAAAATGTCAAAATGACCAGACAGACACAAGAGGGAAGAGATATGGGAACATATGTATATTTATAACTGATTCACTTTATTATAAAGCAGAAACTAACACACCATTGTAAAGCAATTATACTTCAATAAAGATGTAAAAAAAAAAAAAAAAAGACCAGAGGGCAGACAGAAGAAGAACTACAGTTCTGCAGCCTGTGGAAGGAAAACTACATTCACAGAAAGAAAGACAAAAGGAAAGGCAGAGGACTTTGTACCAGATGAAGGAACAAGATAAAACCCCAGAAAAACAACTAAATGAAGTGGAGATAGGCAACTTTCCAGAAAAAGAATTCAGAAGAATGATAGTGAAGATGATTCAGGACCTTGGAAAAAGAATGGAGGCAAAGATCAAAAAGATACAAGAACTATTTAACAAGGACCTAAAAGAATTAAAGAACAAACACCTAGAAGAATTAAAGGACAAACAAACAGAGATGAACAATACAATAACTGAAATGAAAACTACACTAGAAGGAATCAATAGCAGAATAACTGAGGCAGAAGAACGGATAAGTGACCTGCAAGATAGAATGGTGGAATTCACTGCTGAACAGAATAGAGAAAAATGAAATGAAAAGAAATGAAGACAGATGAAGACACCTCTGGGACAACATTAAATGCAGCAACATTGGTATTATAGGGGTTCCAGAAGGAGAAGAGAGAGAGAAAGGACCCAAGAAAATATTTGAAGAGATTATAGTCAAAAACTTCACTAACATGGGAAAGGAAATAGCCACCCAAGTCCAGGAAGTGCAGAGGGTCCCAGGCAGGATAAACCCAAGGAGAAAAACACTGAGACACATAGTAATCAAACTGACAAAAATTAAAGACAAGAAAAATTATAGAAAGCAATAAGGGAAAAATGACAAATAACATACAAGGGAATTCCCATAAGGTTAACAGCTGATTTCTCAGCAGAAGCTCTACAAGCCAGAAGGGAGTGGCATGATATATTTAAAGTGATGAAAGGGAAGAACCTACAATCAAGATTACTCTACCTGGCAAGGATCTCATTGAGATTTGATGGAGAAATCAAAAGCTTTACAGACAAGCAAAAGCTAAGAGAATTCAGCACCACCAAACCGGCTCTACAACAAATGCTACAGAAACTTCTCCAAGTGAGAAACATACGAGAAGAAAGGGACCTACAAAAACAAACCCAAAACAATTAAGAAAATGGTCATAGGAACATACATATCGATAATTACCTTAAACGTGAATGGATTAAATGCTCCAACCAAAAGACACAGGCTTGCTGAATGGATACAAAAACAAGACCCGTATATATACTGTCTATAAGAGACCCACTTCAGACCTAGGAACACATACAGACCGAAAGTGAGGAGATGGAAAAAGACATTCCATGTCAATGGAAATCAAAACAAAGCTGGAATAGCAATACTCATATCAGATAAAATAGACTTTAAAATAAATAATGTTACAAGAGACAAGGAAGGATACTACATAATGATCAAGGGATCAATCCAAGAAGACAATATAACAATTATAAATATATATTCACCCAACATAGGAGCACCTCAATACATAAGGCAACTGCTAAGAGATATAAAGGAAGAAATTGACAGTAACACAATAATAGTGGGGAATTTTAACACCTCACTTACACCAATGGACAGATCATCCAAACAGAAAATTAATAAGGAGACACAAGCTTTAAATGACACAATAGACCAGATAGATTTAATTGATATATATAGGACATTCCATCCAAAAACAGCAGATTACACTTTCTTCTCCAGTGCACGTGGAACATTCTCAAGGATAAATCACATCTCGGGTCACAAATCAAGCCTCATTAAATTTAAGAAAACTGAAATCATATGAAGCATCTTTTCCAACCACAATGCTATGAGATTAGAAATCAATTACTGGGGAAAAAAAAGTAAAACACACAAATACCTGGAGTCTAAACCATACGTTACTAAATAACCAATAGATCACTGAAGAAATCAAAGAGGAAATCAAAACATACCTGGAGAAAAATTACGATGAGACACTATGATCCAAAACCTATGGGATGCAGCAAAAGCAGTTCTAAGAAAGAAGTTTATAGCAATACAAGTCTACCTCAAGAACAAGAAAAATATTAAATAAACAATTTAACCTTACACCTAAAGGAACTAGAGAAAGAAGAACAAACAAAACCCAAAGTTACTAGAAGGAAAGAAATCATAAAGATCAGAGCAGAAATAAATGAAATAGAAACAAAGAAAACAATAGCAAAGATCAATAAAACTAAAAGCTGGTTGAGAAAATAAACAAAATTGATAAACCATTAGCCAGACTCATCAAGAAAAAGAGGGAGAGGACTCAAATCAATAAAATTAGAAATGAAAAAGGAGAAGTTACAGCAGACACTGCAGAAGTACAAAGTAGCATAAGAGACTACTACAAGCAACTCTATGCCAATAAAATGGACAACCTGGAAGAAATGGACAAATTCTTAGAAAGGTATAACCTTCCAAGGCTGAACCAGGAAGAAATAGAGAATATGAACAGACCAATCACAAGTAATGAAATTGAAACTGTGATTTAAAATATTCCAACAAACAAAAGTCCAGGACCAGATGGCTTCACAGGTTAATTCTATCAAACATTTAGAGAAGAGCTAACACCCATCCTTCTCAAACTCTTCCAAAAAATTGCAGAGGGAGGAACACTCCCAAACTGATTCCATGAAACTACCATCACCCTGATACCAAAATCAGACAAATATACTACAAAAAAAGAAAATTACAGGCCAATATCAGTGATGAATATAGATGCAAAAATCCTCAACAGAATACTAGCAAAGAGAATCCAACAACAAATTAAAATGATCATGTACCGAGATCAAGTGGGATTTATCCCAGGGATGCAAGGATTCCTCAATATATGCAAATCAATCAATGTGATACACCATATTAACAAATTGAAGAGTAAAACCATATGATCATCTCAATAGATGCAGAAAAAGCTTTTGAAAATATTCAAAACCAATTTATGATAAAATCTCTCCAGAAAGTGGGCATAGAGGGAACCTCCCTCAACATATTAAAGGCCATATATGACAAACCCACAGCAAATATCATTCTCAATGGTGAAAAAATGAAAGCATTTCCTCTAAGATCAGGAAGAAGACAAGGATATCCACTCTTGCCACTATTATTCAACATAGTTTTGGAAGTCCTGGCCGTGGCAATTAGAGAAGAAAAAGAAATGAAATGAATACAAATAGGAAAAGAAGGAGTAAAACTGTCACTGTTTGCAGATGACATGGTACTATACATAGGGAATCCTAAAAATGAAAATACTAGAAAATACCAGAAAATACTAGAGCTAATCAATGAATTTGGTAAAGTGGCAGGATACAAAATTAATGCACAGAAATCTCTTACATTCCTATACACTAACAATGAAAGATCAGAAAGAGAAACTAAGGAAGCAATCCCATTCACCATTGCAACAAAAAGAATAAAATACCTAGGAATAAACCTACATAAGGAGCTAAAAAACCTGTACTTAGAAAACTATAAGACACTGATGCAAGAAATCAAAGATGACACAAACTGATGGAGAGATTTACTATGTTCTTGGATTGGAAGAATGAACATTGTGAAAATGACTATAGTATACAAAGCAATCTACAGATTCAAAGGAATCCCTATCATATTACCAGTGGCATTTTTTACAAAACTAGAACAAAAAATCTTAAAATTTGTATGGAGACACAAAAGACCCCAAATAGCCAAAGCAGTCTTGAGGGAAAAGCACAGAGCTGGAGGAATCAGACTCACTGAATTCATACTATAGTATAAAGCTACAGTAATCAAGACAATATGATACTTGCACAAAACCAGAAATATAGATCAATGGAAGAGGGTAGAAAGCCCAGAGACAAACCCATGCACCTATGGTCAACTAATCTATTACCAAGGAGGCAAGGATATACAAAGGAGAAATACAGTCTCTTCAACAGTGGTGCTGGGAAAATTGGACAGCTACATGTAAAAGAATGAAATTAGAACACTCCCTAACACCATACACAAAAATAAACTCAAAATGTATTAAAGACCTAAATGTAAGACCGGAAGCTATAAAACTCTTAGGGGAAAACCTAAGAAGAACATTCTTTGACATAAATCACCAGAATATCTTTTTTGATCCACCTCCTAGAGTAATGGAAATAAAAACAAAAACAAACAAATGGGACCTAATGAGACTTAAAAGCTTTTGCAAAGCAAAGGAAACTACAAACAAGATGAAAAGACAACCCTCAGAATGGGAGAAAATATTTGCAAATGAATCAATGGACAAGGATTAATCTCCAAAATATATAAACAGCCCATGCAGCTCAATAGTAAAAAAATAAACAACCCAATCAAAGAATGGGCAGAAGACCTAAATAGACATTTCTCCCAAGAAGACATACAGATGGCCAGGAAGCACATGAAAAGCTGCTCAATCTCAGAGAAATGCAAATCAAAACTACAATGAGGTATCACCTCACACCAGTTACAATGGGCATCATCAGAAAATCTACAAACAACAAATGCTGGAGAGCACGTGGAGAAAAGGGAATCCTCTTGCACTGTTGGTGGGAATGTAAGTTGATACAGCCACCATGGAAAAGAGTATGGACGTTCCCTAAAAAAACTAAAAATAGAATTGCCATATGACCCAGCAATCCCACTACTGGATATATATCAAGAGAAAACCATAATTCAAAATGACACATGCACCCCAATGTTCATTTCAGCACTATTTACAGTAGCCAGGTCATGGAAGCAACCTAAATGCCCACGGACAGATGAATGGATAAAGAAGATGTGATATATATATATATATATATATATATATATATATATATATACAGTGGATTATTACTCAGCCATAGAAAGGAACAAAATTGGGTCATTTGTGGAGACGTGGCTGGATCTAGAGACTGTCATGCAGAGCGAAGTAAGTCAGAAAGAGAAAAACAAATTTCGTATATTAATGCATATATGTGGAACATAGAAATATGGTACAGATGAACCGGTTTGCAGGGCAGAAATAGAGACACAGATGTAGAGAACAAACTTATGGACACCAAGGGGGGAAAGTGGGAGGGGGTGGTGGTGTTGGGATGAATTGGGAGATTGGGATTGACCTATATACACTAATATGTATAAAATAGATAACTAATAAGAACCTTCTGTATAAAAAATAAAAAAAAATAAAATTCAAAAAAAATTGACAACCCCATACCCTGGTGCTGCTCTCGCCTTCTGAGATGGCCCACACTCTGTCTGTGGTGTGTCTTTCTTTGTAAATAAATTCACTTGTTAACTGTCATTTAGTCTCTCACTAAATTCATTCTGTGATTAGACATCAAGAACCTGAGCTTCATTAAGTCCTGAAACCAGGTGTGTGATCTCAGTTAAAAGACCATGAGTTTGAGTCCCGGCCTGTGGGTTCAAGTCCCAATCTGTGTTACATGGTTTCAAGTGGACACTGTGATTAGAAAGTTACCCCAAATTAATTTTCAATATAATTACATGGTGAACAATAGTATTCAGCACTTAGTAATACACATTCATGTAATAATTTATTCCCATTCATTTATAGTTTATAACAATCAGATTTTCTTTTAGAACAATAAGAATTCTCTCCATGCAAAAGAAAAAACTGGAGTCCAGATGGTTTGAGTAACTTACCAAAGTTTTCATAGCTGAACCACATTTTAAACCCAGGTAGTTTTTGTCCAGAACCTTCATCCTTTGTCACCACTAAAGATAAATGTCAGCAGATATGTGTGAGGGTTGATGGTTTGAGGATTTTGGTGACCTCACATTAATAGCCTGAAATCAGCTATGGTCAGTGTATTTACACCATGAAAATCAGTAAATTCTACAAATCAGAGCTCTTCTCATGCTGCAGAGGTCATTGTTAAACATTTGTCAGTAGGTGAACGGGTATAGACACATTTGGAAATCTTCCTGAGTTTTGCAGGTATTCTCTTGGGGAATTGTTAGTACTCTTTATATGTTGCCTTGGCATTTTCCTCAGATGCAGATCCATTTTAGCCTAAATTGGAAGAGGATATACAAAACGAGAATTCTCATGATCATTAAACTGTTGGAATTGGGAGTCCTTTCAGAAAATTGAGTCTTTTCAATATTTAATTTCAAGAAACTTTGGGAAGGAGTTACTGTCCAATCACAATGCTGCTTATACTTCTTCTGAATTTCTGAAACCCATTATTAGCATATTTCTCATGGCAATTAGGCTTTGAATTCATATTCTAGTTATTTATATATGCATATTTTCTCCCTATTAGGCTAAGATCCAGGCTAGAATCCATGTTGGATCAGCACTACACACTCAGCATAACACAGTGTTTTTTGAAAAGGACTGAGTTAAAGGTTGATTAAATAAATAGCTTTTCTCCCCTGTTTCAAACACAACTTGATGATTTAGATAGAATGTTAAAGGAAACAATTTAAGACATCACTTTATATAATTTTGTTGCCAAACACAAGTTCGTGTGCCTGATGCGCAGTGAGGCCAAACAAACTGAAACATCAGAGTTTGGAGCAGAGAAAGGTTTATTGTAGGGCCAAGCAAGGAGAACGGGTGGCTTGTACTCAAAAACCTCAAGCTCCCTGAGAGTATTCAGGGAGAAGTTTTCATAGGCAAAATTTGGGGTGAAGGCTGCAGGGTGTGTGATTTTCTTCTGATTGGCTGGTGGTGAGGTAACAGGGTGGCTCTCCAGGATCCTGTGCTCAGCTTGAAATTACCATTCTCCACCTGGGTGGAGGCTTTAGTTCCTGCAGAAGAACTCAAAGATACTGTTATGTATATTCTTTTAGGAGGAACCAGGATCCTGCTTTAATTGCTGCACTATAGTTTCTTGATTGTTCCTCCTTTGTTTCTGCATTCCTTTACTTCCTGGATTAGCAACAGTTTGAATTTCCTCTTTGGTATTCAGGAAGGTCTAGGAGGCTGAAGGCTTTTTCTTGCAAATAAGAAACAGGGGACACAGAAAGGCTTTGTACCCAGGAGGGCCCCCCCCCCCCCCCCCGCAGTGTCCTGCTCAGTTTCACTTTTGAATCATAAAGTTTTTCTCAAAACAAGCAATCCTGTCTATTAATTTATTAAAATTGTAGGGGCAGAAAAGTTTCCCCTTCTTCCCTTCTCGGTTCTTTGGCTGGTCTACTAGTTAAATTAGTATAGACATGTTAGTAGGAGAAAAACAAACCAAAGTTTAATAACATATATACATGGAAGAGACCAAAGAAAACTGAGTAACTTGCCCAACTGGTGAAATCTCTTACCTCAAATGCCATCTTCTGCTAAAGACAAAAGTGAATGTTGCGGCTGGGGAATCAGTTCTGGGAAGTGACCAGAAAAAGCAGAGTAAAGCAGGTAAGGTTTTTATACGTGCAGGTATAAGCCATTACCATCTCCTTTGATAAGAGTTTCTAGAGATTTAGAGTCTTTCCCTTCTTCCCTGGAGAGAGAGAGAGAGAGAGAGAGAGAGAGAGAGAGAGAGATACCCTTACAAGTGGAAATTTCCCTTTTACATATAAATGTCTCTTACAAAAACAGTAACTTGTATTAGATTTTCAGAGCTTTCCCTGTGTTTGCAGTTTCTTAAAAAAATAATCAGCTTAAAATAATCCTTATGCGAAACAGACATATTTTGGGGTGGCAAATTCTGCTCTCCTATAAAATCATGAATGCTTTTATGATGTTTACTATTCTATACTTGAAGATGTAACTAATTTATTTTATATATATATATATATAGCCTAAAAGACTGATTTTTTGAGGGGGAGGAGGGTGGTTTCAGGACCTGTACTAGTAGCTATTGGTTTATATTTGTACATCTAACTTAAAACTATTTTTTTCTACTCTTTCCTCTGTTGAATAGAAAGAATTTACTACCCTTCATAGGTTCTTTTGATTACTCTAATAATCATATCACAATGAGACAGACTAACAGGGGAAAAACAAATTTTATTTCATACATACAGGAACCCTCCATACATGAGAGGTTCAAAGACAGAAGGGTAAAATGAGGTATACACGCCACCCTGAGCTAAGGGATGGGAAAGAGGACCTGGAGTTTCAGAGGGGAAGAGGGAAATTTACAGGACAATAAGAAGACAAGCAAAGGTTGGGTGATTAGCTGTTTGCCCTGCCATACAGATAAAATTTATCTTTGGTAATAATTCTCATTGGGGAAAGACCCCCAATTTAAAATCTTCTAGGTAATTAAGGGAAGGGCAATAGTTTCTTTTGAGTTCAAACGGTCTTGATTGTCTTCAGCTCAAAATAATCCACGTGTAAAGTTATATATCTTGAGGAGGCTCATTCTGAACGCCTTTACTTCCTGTTAACTCTGATCTCTTTAGTATTTTGCAAACCATTTTTTTTTCCAGGTAAGTAGCCCTGTTAGTTTTAGATTACAGATTTTATTTTGAGAGTTTTTTTTTTCTTGATGGTTTAAGTTTATTCAAAACTTTTTTGGACTTAAAAAACAATGATGTTTTATTCTACTTAAAATTTTTTTCTTTGATAATTAAATCTTTTTGGAATATTGTTTACAATAAATATTCTTTAGAACTGCTGAACAGGCAGATTTGACTTTTCCCCCTTGCCAATTATCAACCTGCTTCTACTCAGTTATGGACCAGCAACATCAGTGTAACCTGGGAGTTTGATAGAAATGCAATGTCTGGGGGCCCATCTTAGACCTACTGAATCAGAATCTGCATTTTAATAGCATCACCAGGAGATTTATAAGCACATTAATGTTTGAGAACAGCCAATCAATTGAGTCTGTTTTCTGAAATTCACCCTGCTGCAAAAGCAGCTCACTATAATGTAATCTTCAATTCAGACAACAGTTTGGAATTCTGATTTATTTGATGGCTTAATGTTTATTGACTGCACTTGGTGTGCTAGATGCCGCAAAGAAAATTCAAACCACCCAGCCATTGTTCTACACTTATTTTACTCTAAAATAAGAAAATACAAACAATATACTATTTTTTTCTTTTATTTGTGCTTTAAAAATATATACACATAGATTGAAAGAAGAAAAAGAGTGAGTGGAGGAGACAATCAGATTAGAATCCCACTCCAAGAGACGCTATTCATTGTTAAAATAAGAGTAAATGAGGATATTCATATACACAAATAGAAATGAAAGGAATTTCATCAATCATCTAGATGTTTGGTCTGGGGAAAGCAAACAGCAGGATGGCTGAATTTTGTGTAGACAAGGTATCTGAACAATTGCTTTCATTTTCCGCTTCTCCTCCAGATGTTTTAGCATTGTGTTGATGTAGCCCAAGCCCATTGCTCTCTGATATTTCATGAATTTTTAGTAGAAAAAGTTCTGAAAGCATTGATCTCATGTCTACATTCCATTCTTCATGAAAATTATAGTCTTTAAAACCTAATATTTGGTCAAGTTTTCTCTTCTTATGTTAAATTACCATTTTATATAGTGGATGTAGAAGACATCCTTAATCACTGTCAGTAAGATATGATAAAATGAAATGAAGATTTTTGAAGGGGTCCAGAACATGTTGCTCCCAAATATTCCACTTTGGCAAAAGAATTATTTTGAGTTGAAGGCAACTTAGAATTAACAGATACAGGGGGACTTGCCTGGTGGTCCAGTGGTTAAGACTCTGTGCTTCCAATGCAGGGGACACAGGTTCAGTCCCTGGTCTGGGAACTAAGGTCCCACATGCTGCATTGTGCAGCCAGGAAAAACAAACAAAAAAATGGATACAGGAAGAGTTTTTTACTCTCTTCTAATCTACCTAAAAGCAGGGCATGTTTTGACTACTTGTGGCTCAAAAGCCAACAGTTGAGAGACAAGTGTTGATTAGAAAGGAAAGGCTGCATTATTCAGGAGGCTGGCAACCTGGGGAGAAGGTGGACTCATGTCCAAAAACCAATTCCTAATATTCTGCTTGACCATGAAAAATTTTAAAGGGAGAATCATTGGGGGAGGGGATCAGAGTCTTTGTTATCTTCTGCTGTGTGCAGAATTTACTCTGATTGTTGGTGGTCAGGTAAGCAAGTGGTGTCCCAGGAATCTTGTGCTCAGCCTGAAGTTACTATCCTCCATCTGGGTGGGGGCCTTAGTTCCTGCAGAAGAACTCAAAGGTATTGTTATGTGTATTATTTGAGGAGAAACCAGGACTCTGCACTGTTGTTTCTTGACTGCTCCTCCCTGTCTCTGCATCCACTCCCTTCCCTGATTATCAACTGTTTGAATCTGCCCTTTGGAACTCAAAGAAAGTCAAGGAGGCTGAATGAAGCCTATTATCAGCAAACAAGAATTGGGGGACACAAAAAGGATATGTATCCAGTAGGACCCCACAGGGTCCTGTTCAGTTTCAGGCATAACTTTTTCTCTGTGAAGGTTGTTACTGCAGTCTGCACTGAGATGTGTCTGCATAAACAAACATTACTAAAATAACCCCTCTCTTTCATTAGTTTCCCCCATTTATTTCCTAGTAACTTTTCTACAGTTTATTGTTCCTCAAAGAATAATTCCATTTCCTTTGTTAAAATGGTACATAAACCCCTGAGTCTAACTGCTTTAGTTTCACTTCTTTTCTTTGAAATCCTGTGCATACAAAATATTAATATATTTGTACTCTTTTTCTTATGTTAATATGTGTTTTGTCAGTTAAATTTGCATGCCCCCAGTCACTGAATCTAAGAGGGTGGAGAAAAAGGTTTTCATCCCTAACAATTTTAACTCTACTAAAACTCGTTTTTTTAGTTTCATAAATCATTTTAAAAGAGGAAAGGAAGAAATGAAGAGGGAAGGATAAGAAGATAAAATATGAAGTGTGTGGAAAATCTGAAACATCAATAGAAATGGAATGAGAGTTTTAAGGAATTAGCTATTTAATCACTTCTTTCATCTAATCATTACTGAAACCGTCAGTGACTTCAGGCACACTATATAGAGAGATTATTATTTTCACACCCTAAGCCTGCAGTGAGGTTAACTGTTGGATCAATAACAACTCTGCTCCATCAGATAACAAATCTAAATGAGAATTGCCACTGTTAATCAAGTATCTTGAAATCCTTGAACAGGGCATTGTGATAAAGGATTGCTGACTATTCTCCTTATAACCTTAGTGGACTTTGCTCACCCATATTTTTAATTAACTAATTTAGATCAGGACATTTAAAATGCTCAAATCCTTTCAAAATTCTCCCCAGGGAGGTTATTACTGGAGTAGACATCAGGAAGAATGTCCTTCCTTTCTTTGTGGTGATATATTTGGCACATTTTAGTTTTTTCTCAGAGGAAAACGTTTCACATTTCACTTAGCACTAAGTCCTTTACCTTACAGAATGGTAGCATTTTAAAATTCAGCAAAAATGTACAATGTTCTTTATGGGGTATTAAACAAAAGTCAAAGCTATGGAAAATTACAACCCTTGGTGCAAAAGGAGATATTTATTGTCTGCTTTTTTGAGGGCTAATTAGTAATGAAAAATCTTTCAGAAAACAATTGGTTAAACTGAGGTTATAGAGAAATCTTAACAATTAAAATATATTTTGTACATTAAAAAAGACTAAGATTTTGGACTTCCCTGGTGGCACAGTGGTTAAGAACCTGCCTGTCAATGCAGGGGACATGGGTTCGATCCCTGGTTCAGGAAGATCTCACATGCCACGGAGCAACTAAACCCATGTGCCACAACTACTGAGCCTGCACTCTAGAGCCTGTGAGCCACAACTACTGAGCACTCGTGACACAACTACTGAAGCCTGTGTGCCTAGAGCCTGTGCTCTGCAACAAGGAAGCCACTGCAATGAGAAGCCCATGCACCACAACAAAGAGTAGCCCCCACTCGACACAACTAGAGAAAGCCCACATGCAGCAATGAAGACCCAACGCAGCCAAAATAAATAAATAAATTTATATTAAAAAAAAGACTAAGACTTTGGCTGTTGTGAATATTATTTAGTTTTACCTTTCTGTGGTCTTTGTTCTTTAACACGTATTAAGATCTGAAATTTTAAAACTTAGAGTTTGCATCTTCTCTGCAACACTGAGAAAAGCCCATTATATAATATCTGTTAAATAATTTTGTAACATTATATTGATATAATATATTTGATATATTTTTAAAATATATTGATATATTTTTTAAAATTTTCATTGAAGTATAGTTGATTTACAACGTTGTGTTTAATTTCTGCTGTACAGCAAAGTTAGTTATACATATATATATTCTTTTTCATATTCTTTTCCATTATGGTTTATCACAGGATATTGAATATAGTTCCCTGTGCTATACAGTAGGCTCTTGTTCTTTATCCACCCTATATATAATAGTTTGCATCTGCTAATCCCAAACTCCCTTTCCTCCCCTTGTTTCAGGAAAGAGAGTGGGGTATGAGAAGATAGTCACGTCCCAGGTCACGTCTGAGTCCCTGGGACAGCCATCATGTGTGTGTTCTTGGCTTTGTGCAGGAAAGAATTCAAGAGTGAGCCATAGTAAAGTGAAAGAAGCTTTATTCAGGGAGATACACACTCCATAGATAGAGTGTGGGCCATCTCAGAAGGTGAGAGAGACTCCAGGGTACAGGGTTGTCAGTTTTTATAGGGGTGGGTAATTTCATAGGCTAATGAATGGGAGGAGTATTCCAGCTATTTGGGGGAAGAGATGGGGATTTCCAGGAATTGGGCCACTGCACTTTTTGACCTTTTGTGATCAGCCTTGGAACTGTCATGGTGCCTGTGGGTGTGTCATTTAGCTGTGCTGATGTGTTACAATAAGCATATATGGAGGCTCAAGGTCTAGTGGAAGTTGGCTCATCCGCCATCTTGGACCTAGTTGGTTCTAATCAGTTTATGTCGTGTCCTTGGGCTATGTCATTCTTTTAAAGGTTGTGCCCTGCCCTCTTCCTGTCTCACCCCCACCTCCGCCTTGGCAACTAGGGTTGATATAGTTAGCAGAGTAAGTCCATTAACCTGAATTTCTACTTTCCAGTTTATCTCTCTCATATCTAGAGACTGATAAAGACAGGACAATCAACAACTGATGATTTTTTTGGTCTTTCTGACTTGACTGGTAAGTTAGCAAATGTAGTTAAAGCACTATGTGTGCATCTTAAGATATGTGGGGAAAGAATGAGTTGTCATATCATCTCATTGAAAACTTTTCTGGATATTTAGTCCAACTTTCTATCTCCAGAAACCTTCCTGTTTGTTTAGATGAGCTCTATACAGCATGAAAAACATATTCATCTCCTGTAGTTATCTAAATTTTAGATTTTTTTGCCTTTATTTTATTTTATTTTTATTTTTATTTTTGGCTGCTCTGCATGGCTTGTGGGATCTTAGTTCCCCAACCAAGGATTGAATCTGGGCCTCGGCAATGAAAGTGCTGAGTCCTAACCACCGGACCACCAGGGAATTCCCCTAAATGTTAGCTATTTTAATTGTTACCATTTATGAACCACCATTTCCAGTCACTTATTGCTGCAAAATAAAACACCTCAAAAAGTAGGGTAAAATAACAATTGGAGGTCAGGAATTCAGAAGGATACCACAGGGATGGTTTGTCTCTGGTGCACCAAGTCTGGGGACTCAGCCAGAAAGTCTCAAATGGCTGAGCGGTGGCTCAGATGAATGGGAGCTGGAATTATTTGCAAATTTCTTCACTCATATGTCTGATATGTGGACCAGGATGTTGCAAAGGCTGTGCTCAGTTGGAGCTGTTGACAGGTACACATACACATGGCCTCTCTATGTGCATTATGCTTCTCATGGCTGGTTCTGAATGGGAGCATCCCAAAAGGAAGCATCAGGAGAGAGAATTCTAAGAGATTCAGGAGGAATTGCATGGGCTTTTGTGACTTAACCTCAGAAATCATAGAATGTCACTTCTGTTCTCTTCTATTGATCAAAGCAGTCACATCCCTGCCCATATTCAAGGGGAGGGGATATAGATCTGACCTCTTCATGAGAGTGGTATTGAAGAATGTGTGATGTTTTTAAAAACCACTGCAGTATCAATTCATAGTAATTTTTATTCTCTAAGACACTTTTCCTTACTAATTATTTTTAAAAGCAGCAGAAGATATCTGTCACTTTATCGGGGAAAACCAGAGGTGAGTCCCTTGTTCCATGATAAAGACAAGTGCAGAAATCTTAACAATGAATTCCTTTCCCTCTCCCAATATTACTCAGTTCATCAGTCTGCACACAGTGGGTTCCAGAAAAATGTTAGGGGTAAAAACTAATTGCTAAGAGAATTTTTTGTGAATTGTGTTTCTTCCAAGGTGCATTGCAGTCAAGCAAGCTGTTGCTTTAGCGTTCTGTCTGATGTAGCTGGCATTAACTATAGTTCTATTAGTTGTTCATTCACAGCCTAAAATAGACTCAAATACAGAGGATTGCTTTTGAACGGAACCATTGTTTCATGAATATTAAAACACAAGTCAATGCATATTGACTGGGTTTGTGTAGATAAACATGATAGCATTGCCCTATTAGAAACATAGAAACAAACTATGGTTCATTTCTTCAAAAAGATTTATAAGGCTAAAACAAAAATAAGAAAGCACTCAAGTTTTTCAAGATATTGAATTTTAGGTACTCAGCTCATAAGTTTATTTCATCAAATGTTTGAAGCTGTATGAACAGATACTATACTTTCTGAAGTACGTGCTTCTGTGTGGAGGGTGGTGGGCAAGAGGCCAGGGAAGGAATAATATCTATAGGTAACACTGTTATGATACTTGAAAGGGTGTATATCACCTCTGTTGACACTCAAAACAAACTTGTGAGGCAAGTATTATCATCTCAGATTTACAAATGAGCAAATTGATGTCAAGGATTTTCTGCTGTATGCCTAATGACATTCCCTTGCAGTGGTAAAAAGATTTAACTGTTCAGACATGATTCCCTTTGGAAAGTCACAACTGGTCATCCTCAGCCAAATTAAAGTACTCCTCCTCTGTGCTCTTTTAGTACTTTGAAATCTATCCATATCCACCACTTTGCATTGTAATTATTTTCTGAAGTTGTTTTTCCTCACTTGACTTGAAGGGAAGGATCTTGTCTCATTTATCTGCACCCACTAAGGATTTGACCCAAAGTCAAATGCGAATGCTTGTAGAATGAATGAGTGATTGAAGGTCCTTTAACGTTAAAATTTTCTCTACCAATCCGTGGGGCACTTCAAGGAAGAAATGTTCTATTAGAATACAGTACAGAAAAGCTGGTATTTGTGGATAGGACACAAAGAAGCCATGGATGTAAAGACCTGTTAATCATCCGTGGCATTGTTTTAGCTCATTCTTTGGGATATACTAGGAACAGCAAGGAGGCCTCTGTACCTCAGCAGAGTAAGGGGAAAATATTAGGAATATTAGAAATTTAGGCGAAAGAGTTAATGAGGTGGGGATCAGATCTTAAAGAGCTTTGTTGGACAAATATGGATTCTGTCCCTATCAGACCCAGCTGTCAAGGGATCCTTTTTTTAAATTTTTTTTACCCTTTTATAAAATTTAATAGTTTTTCTTTTTTAAAGATTAATTTTTATTGGAGTATACTTGATTTACAATGTTGTGTTAGTTTCTGCTGTACATCAAAATGAATCAGTTATGTATATATATAAAAAATTGTGGAGCTATATATATCTCCACACTTTTTTAGATTCTATTCACATATAGGTCATTACAGAGCATTGAGTAAAGTTCCCTGTGCTGCACAGTAGGCTCTTATTAGTTATCTATTTTATATATAGTAGTGTGTTTGTGTCAGTCGCTATCTCCCAATTTTTCTCTCCCCTGTCCCTTTCCCACTGGATCTAGAGGTTGTCATACTGAGTGAAGTAAGTCAGACACAGAAAGACAAATATCATGTGGTATTGCTTATATGTGGAATTTTAAAAAAATGGTACAAATGAACTATTTACCAATACAAAACAGAAATAGAATCACAGATGTAGAAAGTGATCCTTTTAAAACCTGATGAGAATAGATAGGGGCTGGGCAAAAGTGGAAGCAGGGAGAGCCATCATGACTGATTTACTGCAGTGATCAAGAGACTATGGTTGCTTGGAGAAAAGTGAGAAGTAGTTGGATTTTAGATGTATAATGAAAGTAAAGACAACAAGACTGACTAGATATAGGGTGAGAGAAAGAAAGAAAGAGTAAAAGATGAAATCAAGATTTTGGACCTGAACACCTGAAAGGATGGAATTACCATCAGTTAAGATGGGAAAATATATGGACAAAGCAGGTTTGGGGAAGGGAGATCAAGAGTTCAGTTATGGGCAATGTCATGCTTAAAGTGAATATTGGACATCCAAGGGGATCATATTACAATATGATTGGAGTTTATGATGAAGTTGGAGATATGATTCTTGGAGAGAGGTGTCAACATAAGAGATGTAGTGTAGAGATGGTAGTAAAAGACGGCAGACAGAATGATATCGTCAAAGAAATGAGGGCATATAAGGAGAAGAGGTCCAAAGATTGAGGCTTGAAATACTCCAGTTAACAGGTCCAGGAGAGATAAGGAATCTGCAACTGAGACTAAGAATGAACTTCCAGTGAGAGAGGAGTATGATGTTTGAGCCCAAGTGAAGAAAAGGTAACAAGGTGGAGGTGTGGTCAGGCATCAATGCTCCTGATCTGTCAAGATGCTGTGGACTAAGAAGTGATCATTGGTTTTAGCAATTTGGAGGACATCGGTGACTTTGGTTAAGAATGGATTTGGTGACATGCTTTGGGTGAAAGTCTGACCAGAAATAGTTCAAAGGAGGATTAGAGGAGAGGAATTGAAGCCAGCAACTACATGATACTTTCAAGAAGTTTTGCTACAAACAGTGAACAAGCTGGAAGGCAGGGTCTAGAAATTAAAAAAAATAATAATTTAAGAATATATAGGCTTGATTTTAATTAGCAGAAACAATTTAAGTGCTTGATTGGATTTAAACTAAATACTTTTGTCAGTAATTCTTCATGGGTGATGTTGTATATTCCATATTGCATTTCACTAGGAGGCATGAATACTAGGTTGTCTTAGTGATTCTAAATTTCTATATTTCTATATTATTTGGTTATGATTGTGTCCAAATGATATTTCTATTAAAAGGTACAGTTACCCTTTGGCAATTAGCAAACAACCTGTGTAGTGATACTTTGGCTCTGTGTGGATATTCTATTTCTCTGTATAATTCATTTAGTGTCTAAATCAGTTACTTAATTGGAAGAATTTCAATGATGATTTTCAAATTTTAACATTTTTTCCCTACCTTTTTGTCTGGCTTTCTGTTTTATTTTGTTCTTTTGGTAAAGGACAGCTTTTATTCATCAACTGGGGATCAATTGTGCTTTCTCCTAAAAGCTTAATTCTTCCCCTTTAATGAACAATTATCAGAATAAGAAGTTATTTCAAGTTATGGAAAATGATTTTTTTGTAAGAGAAGGTTTGTGTGTTGCTGTGTTTTTCTTTTTTTAATACATTTTTGTATAATGATACAAGCTTTGTATCATTTTAAAATTAATTAATTAATTAATTATATTTTGGACTGCATTGGGTCTTCATTGCTGTGCACGGGCTTTCTCTAGTTGCGGTGAGTGGGGGCTACTCTTTGTTGCAGTGTGCAGGCTTCTCATTGTGGTGGCTTGTCTTTGTTGTGGAGCACGGGCTCTAGGTGCACGGGCTTCAGTAGTTGTGGCACGTGGGCTCAGTAGTTGTGGCTCACAGGCTCCAGAGCACAGGCTCAGTAGTTGTGGTGCATGGGCTTAGTTGCTTGGTGATATGTGGGATCTTCCTGGACCAGGGCTCAAACCCATGTCCCCTGCATTGGCAGGAAGATTCTTAACCACTGCACCACCAGGGAAGTCCCTGCTGTTGTTTTTCAAGTAGATGAAATAACAGCCTGTTGACAATTTGAAGGGTGTGATCCAGCAAGAGGGAATCATTGATGATACAGGAAAGAGAATGGAGAACTACTAGAATGAATCCTGGTAGTGGAAAGGGGGATAGACTTGGATACAGAAGGAAGGGATCATCTGAATTGTTCATTTGTAGCAGTACTTAGAAATGAGGAGCAGACTGTACTGACACTAGTAGGTAGTTAGATGTGGTTGGGGGAAAAATCTCTGGAAGTTTTATCCTGATTGCTTCAATTTTCTCAGTGGAATATGAAGCAAGTCAAAGCATGGGATGCATAAAATAGAGATATGGATTGGGCAAGTTATTGTAATGACAAGTTCTAGGCAGGACCACTGGAGCAGTGGGGGACATAATCTATGATAAAGAAGTGGTCAAGCAAAATGAAAAGACAACAGTGAATGGGAGAAGATATTTATAAATTATATGACTGATAAGCATATATAAACAGCTCATATAACTCAAAATCAAAAAAACAAATAACCTGATTAAAGAATGGGCAGAAGAACTGAATAGACATCTTTCCAAAGAGGAAATGCAGATGGCCAACAGGCACATGAAAAGATGCTCAGCATTGCTAATCATCAAGGAAATGCAAATGAAAGCCACAATGAGGTATCAACCTCACACCTGTCAAAATGGCTTTCATCAAAAAGAACACAAATAACAAATGTTGGTGAGGATGTGTAGAAGAGGGGACCCTCCTACACTGTTGATGGGAGTGTAAGTTGGTGCCGCCACTGTGGAAAACAGTATGGAGATTTCTCAAAGAACTAAAAATAGAATTACCATATGATCCAGCAATCCCACCCCTGGGCATATATCCAGAAAAGATGAAAACTCTAATTTGAAAAGATACATGCACCCCAATGTTCATAGCAGTGTTATTTATAATTGCCAAGGTATGGAAGCAACTTAAGTGTCCATCAACAGATGAATAGATAAAAAAGATGTGATATATATATATATATATATATATATATATATATATATAGATAGATAGATATATAGATATAGAGAACAAACTGGTGGTTACCAGTGGAGAGGGGGAAGACAGGGGTGGGGGGTTAAAAAATGGGTTATTATGGGATTATACGAAATCATGTATGTGAAACTTTTGAAAATTATAAAGTGCTATGAAAATTAAAGAATCTTTCATTCAATTAAAGAAAAAGAGATGTTCAAGGAACTGAGTGGTTGAAGTGTTAGAAAGATCATTTATTTATATATTGACATTGCTAAGAAATGGTGCAATAGCAGTCTTGGGGAGAGGGACAGTGAACCAAGAGCTAAAAATATTAAGAATTGGAAGGGAGTAACCCATGGGCAGTAGATGACAACAATAATGAGGGGTAGCAGATAATTTACTGTGATAACATAAAATGCAAAGCTGAGAATTTTAAGGGAAGTATGAGAAAGAATGGCCCAGAAGTGACAATGAAGAATAAGAAAGTGTAGTGAAATGGGCTGTAGGAAAGCGATTTCCTTAGGGGAGAGGCAGGTTTCTAAATCAATTTTTCAGCAATTTGATTATGATGTGCCTTGGTGTAGGTTTCTTCATGTTACTTGTGCTTGGAGATTTTTGAACTTGAATTTTTTTTTTTTGCCCATGTGGTGTGCGGGAGCTTAGGTCCCTGACAAGGGATTGAACCCATGCCCCCTGCAGTGGTAGCATGGAGTTTTAACCGCTGGACTGCCAGGGAAGTCCCAAGCTTGAATTTTTGGGTTTATCATTTTTATCAAATCTGGAAAATTTTTGGTCAAATATTTTCTCTGTCCTCATCCCTTTCTACTCCTTCAGGGTCTCCAATTACATGTATACCCCTTTGGAAGCCCCTTGAAGGTTTTCCAAAGCTCACTGATGGTCTATTGTCTCTCTCTCATTCATTCTTTTTCTGTCTTATTTTGGTTATTTTCTATTGTTATATCTTCAGGTTTATTAATTTTTTCTTCTGAAATGTGTAATCTGCCCTCAGTTCCATCCAGTTTACCATTCATCTCTCACATTACAGCTTTCATCTCTAAAATATTTATTTGAATCATTTTATACCTTTGATATCTCTTCTAACACATATTCTAGCATCTTGAACATGTGGAATATTGTTATAATAACTGTTTTAATGTCCTTGCCTATGAATTCTATCCTCTGTGTATTTCTGAGTCATTTTGGATTGATTGACTTTTCTCCTCACTATGTCATAGTTTCCTGATTTTTTCATGTCTGGTAAGTTTGGATCGTATACTAGACACTGAATTTTACCTTGTTGGGTGTTGCATGTTTTTCTATTCTTGTAAATATTCTTGAGTTTTGCTCTAAAACTTCGTATAGTTACTTTTAAACAGCTTGATCTTATCAGACAAGAACAGTATTTATAATAGCATGGGGTTAATTTTCCCCACTAGTGAGGTAGAATGCTTCTGAATACTTTACTAAATACTCAATCAGTTATGAGGTTTTCCAGTCTGGCTGAAGGAGCTGGCTGGAGTGATCAGACACTGTTTCCAGTGCTTTGTGAATACCAGCCACTTTTACTTCTAATCCCTTTAGGTAATTCTTTCCCCAACATGGATGGTTTCCTCACATGCATATGCTAATTATTACTCAGCTAAAAGCTGGGAAGGAACCCTCTGAAGATCTCCATAGTTTTCTCTCTCTCTGTGTAGTTTTCTTCTCTTTGGTATTTTGCCCTGTAACTCTAGCCATCTTGATCTCCCTGGACCCACAGCTTCATTTCTTCAGCACAGCTTTACTTCTTCAACTATGCTCTGCTTGGAGTCTCCCTCCCTGTACCATGGCCTAAAAAATTACTACACGCAGTAATCCGGGGCTGATATAGGACATACTTCACTTGTTTCCCATCTTTCAGACATTATTATATTTTGTTACCTGATGACCACTATTATTTATTTATTTTGGGTTGTTCCAGGCAGGAGAGTAAATCCAGTCCCTGATACACTATCTTGGCCAGAGTAGAAGCCCAAGTAAGTCTGTTACAACTGAACTATTTTTTTTATCAGAATATTATATTAACATGGTATGGATTAGCTACTCAGATTATGTGACAGAAAGCAGGATTATGATGGGATAAGACCTGTAAAGGATAATTCTTGGGAAGAGACTAAAGATAAAGGTGAGTGTGTATGTAACTTAGGTCAGTGTGAGGGCATTGGCAGTTGGGAGAGGGCTGATATTACCAATCTACACACTGTCAGGGAAGCCCAAAGAAAAGCATCTATTTCTAAATCTTTACTCGTTTGAAAAGATGAAATTATTATTGCAGCAAATAAAATTATTTATCTTAAGATGTTCATGTGTCTTTAATCCGCCTTCCTCAAATCTAGACAAAAATGAGTAGCCTATTTTTTTGTTGTTTTGATTTTAGAAGTGGGATTTCAACAGTATAATTGCAATTTTAATCCATACAATACGTTTATGGTCTATATCCACCTGCAAGAAGCAATTTTAATGAAATAGAATAACTGAAGGCTTTAAGATGGTAAGAAAAAGGAGGTTGAATTTGCAGAGGTAGAGTCTTAATACCTAAATAGAAAAATAATTGCTAGAAAAAGTTCTACTGATGAAGGAAAACAAATTTACATAAAGTGTTTCTAATTAATTGTTTCTGTTAAGATAAAGAACCTTCCCTCTCAAGCTCCATCCTTACACCTCTATCATTACTATAAACCAATACCTTAGGAAGATTAAATCAATTATAAAAACAAATAAAGTAGCTACATTTTCTTTGCAGAAGTGGAGGTTTAGTCTTAGGGGCCTCAAATGTCTAATTATTCTGAAAAAATTGCCCAGGATGTACACACACACACACACACACACACACACACAAACTCACACACACACATGTATAGATATATGGGATTTTGTTTAGTCATTCATTCAGCAGTTATTTATTGAGCTTCTGTTTTTGTACTGTGCTAAATACCGGGGATGGAAGGATGTATAAGACACTGCCTGACTTTAAGTTTCTTGTGTGTAGTAAGATGTAACTGGAGTAGTAATTTTCATTTCTTGTAAGGATTTTGAAATTACACTAGCTGCATTTATCAGAGTCATATAAAAGAAAAGAAGAGGGTATGAATTATGAAGTGAGTTTCAGACTGTCTTTGGAGAATCAGGACTGACATAGATGTGAGAAAAGGCTTAGAAGTCCTCTGTTTTATGAAGAAATTAAATTCTGACTGACTTTTTGCCTTTGAGGGCACAAGTAAATTGCTTTCCAGGAGCTGGAACAGATCTACCTTCCACTCTCCTGACGTTTTCTTCCCCCAGGCAGCTCCAATCACTTTAAAGTTATGACTGATACATAAGTGGTGCCTTCACATCCCAGGTGCCATCGGACATCACGCCTTTCCTGTGAGGGAGGCTAGGCCAGTAATGGTTTTATTTCCAAGTTAGACTGGCACCCAAACAGAGTTAGCTACTTGTTCAAGGTCACATAGCTACTAAATGTTGCAACGAGGACTCAGTCGACTTCTGTGCCCAAAGCTCACTAGTCATATATATATATTTTTACATCTTTATTGGAGTATAATTGCTTTACAATGGTGTGTTAGTTTCTGCTCCATAACAATGTGAATCAGCTATACATATACATATATCCCCATATCCCCTCCCTCTTGCGTCTCTCTCCCTCCCACCCTCCCTATCCCACTCCTCTAGGTGGTCGCAAAGCACCGAGCTGGTCTCCCTGTGCTATGTGGTAGTGTATATATGTCCATGCCACTCTCTCACTTCATCCCAGCTGACCCTTCCCCCTCCCCCTGTCCTCAAGTCCATTCTCTACGTCTGTGTCTTTATTCCTGTCCTGCCCCTAGGTTCATCAGAGCCCTTTTTTTTTTTAGATGCCATATATATGTGTTAGCATATGGTATTTGTTTTTCTCTTTCTGACTTACTTAAATCTGTATGACAGTGTCTAGGTCCATGCACTGCACTACAAAAAATTCAATTTCATTTCTTTTTATGGCTGAGTAATATTCCATTGTATATATGTGCCACATCTTCTTTATCCATTCATCTGTCAATGAACACTAGGTTGTTCCCGTGTACTGGCTATTGTAAATAGAGCTGCAATGAACATTGTGGTACATGACTCTTTTTGAATTAAGTTCTTCTCAGGGTATATGCCCAGTAGTGGGATTGCTACGTTTTATGGTAGTTCTATTTTTAGTTTTTTGAGGAATATCCATACTGTCCTCCATAGTGGCTGTATCAGTTTACATTCCTACCAACAGTGCAAGAGGGTTCCCTTTAATCCACACCCTCTCCAGCATTTATTGTTTGTAGATTTTTTGATGATGGCCATTCAGACTGGTGTGAGGTGATACCTCATTGTAGTTTTGATTTGCATTTCTCTAATGATTAGTGATGTTGAGCGTCCTTTTATGTATTTGTTGGCAATCTGCATACCTTCTTTGGAGAAATGTCTATTTAGGTCTTCTGCCAATTTTTGGATTGGGTTGTTTACTTTTTGATATTGAGCTGAGTGAGCTGCGTGTGTATTTTGGAGATTAATCCTTTGTCAGGTGCTTCGTTTGCAAATATTTTCTCCCATTCTGAGGTTTCTCTTTTCGTCTTGTTTATGGTTTCCTTTGCTGTACAAAAGCTTTGAAGTTTCATTAGGTCCCATTTGTTTATTTTTGTTTTTAATTTCCATTTCTCTAGGAGGTGGGTCAAAAAGGATCTTGCTGTGATTTTTGACATGGAGTGTTCTGCCTATGTTTTCCTCTAAGAGTTTGATAGTTTCTGGCCTTACATTTAGGTCTTTAATCCATTTTGAGTTTATTTTTGTGTTTGGTGTTAGGGAGTGTTCTAATTTCATTCTTTTATATGTAAGCTGTTGAGTTTTCCCAGCACCACTTATTGAACAGGCTGTCTTTTCTCCATTCTATATTCTTGCCTCCTTTATCAAAAATAAGGTGACCAATGTGCATGGGTTTCTCTCTGGGTTTTCTATCCTGTTCCATTGATCTATATTTCTGTTTTTGTGTCAGTACCTTACTGTCTTGATTACTATAGCTTTGTAGTATAGTATGAAGTCAGGGAGCCTGATTCCTCCAGTTCCGTTTTTCTTTCTCAAAATAACTTTGGCTATTCGGAGTTTTATGTGTTTCCATACAAATTGTGAAATTTTTTGTTCTAGTTCTGTTAAAATTGCCATTGGTAGTTTGATAGGGATTGCATTGAATCTGTAGATTGCTTTCGGTAGTAGAGTCATTTTCACAATGTTGATTCTTCCAATCCAAGAACATGGTGTATCTCTCCATCTGTTTGTATCATCTTTAATTTCTTTCATCAGTGTCTTATAATTTTCTGCATACACGTCTTTTGTCTCCTTAGGTAGGTTTATTCCTATGTATTTTATTCTTTTTGTTGCAATGGTAAATGGGAGTGTTTCCTTAATTTCTCTTTCAGATTTTTCATCATTAGTGGATCAGAATGCAAGAGATTTCTGTGCATTAATTTTGTATACTGGTACTTTACCATATTCATTAATTAGCTTTAGTAGTTTTCTGGTAGCATCTTTAGGATTCTCTATGTATAGTATCATGTCATCTGCAAACAGTTTTACATCTTTTCCAATTTGGATTCCTTTTATATCTTTTTCATCTCTGATTGCTATGGTTAAAACTTCCAAAACTATGTTGAATAATAGTGATGAGACTGGGCAACCTTGCTTTGTTCCTAATCTTAGTGGAAAAGGTTTCAGTTTTTCACCATTGATAATGATGTTGGCTGTGGGTTTGTCATATATGGCCTTTATTATGTTGACGTAAGTTCCCTCTATGCCTACTTTCTGGATGGTTTTTATCATAAATGGGTGTTGAATTTTGTCAAAAGTTTTCTCTGCATCTATTGAGATGATCATATGGGTTTTCTCCTTCAGTTTTTTGATATGGTGTTTCACATTGATTGATTTGCATATATTGAAGTATCCTTACATTCCTGGGATATACCCCACTTGATCATGGTGTATGATCCCTTTAATGTGCTGTTGGATTCAGCTGGCTAGTGTTTTGTTGAGGATTTTTGTATCTGTGTTCATCAGTGATATTGGCCTGTAGTTTTCTTTTCTTGTGGCATCTTTTTCTGGGTTTGGTATCAGGGTGTTGGTGGGCTTAGAGAATGAGTTTGGGAGTGTTCTTCCCTCTGCTATATTTTGGAAGAGTTTGAGAAGGATAGGTGATAGCTCTTCTCTCAATGTTTGATAGAATTTGCCTGTGAAACCATCTGGCCCTGGGCTTTTGTTTCTTGGAAGATTTTTATTCAGTTTCATTTTCATTACTTGTGATTGGTCTGTTCATATTTTCTAATTCTTCCTGGATCAGCCTCAGAAGGTTGTGCTTTTCTAAGAATTTGTCCATTATTTTCAGGTTGTCCATTTTATTGGCATATACTTGCTTGTAGTAATCTCTCATGGTCCTTTGTATTTCTGCAGTGTCAGTTCTTCTCCTTTTTCACTTCTAATCCTATTGATTTGAGTCTTCTCCCTTTTTCTCTTGATGATTCTGGCTAATGCTTTATCAATTTTGTGTATATTCTCAAAGAACCAGCTTTTAGCTTTATTGATCTATGCTATCATTTCTATCATTTTTTGATTTTTTCTGATCTGATCTTTATCATCTCTTTCCTTCTGCTAACTTTGTTGGGTTTTTTTTGTTTTTTTGTTTGTTCTTCTTTCTCTAATTGCTTTAGATGTAATGTTAGGTGTTTATTTGAGATGTTTCTTGTTTCTTGAGGTAAGATCGTATTGCTATAAACTTCCCTCTTAGAACTGCTTTTGCTGCTTCCCATAGGTTTTGGGTCATCATGTTTACATTGTCCTTTTTTTCTAGGTATTTTTTGATTTCCTCTTTGATTTCTTCAGTGATCTCTTGGTTATTTAGTAGTGTATTATTTAGCTTCCCTGTGTTTGTATTTGTTACAGATATTTTTCCTCTAATTGATATCTAGTCTTATAGCGTGGCTGGAAAAGATTCTTGATACAGTTTCAATTTTCTTAAATATATCAGGGCTTGATTTGTGACCCAAGATGTGATCTATCCTGGAGAATGTTCCATGAGCACTTGAGTAGAAAGTGTAATCTTCTGTTTTTGGATGGAATGTCCTATAAATGTAAATTAAGCCCATCTTGTTTAATATATGATTTAAAGCTTATGTTTCCTTATTTATTTTCATCTTTGATGATCTGTCCATTGGTGAAAGTGGGGTGTTAAAGTCCCCTACAATAATTGTGTTACTGTTGATTACCCTTTTATGGCTGTTAACATTTGCCTTATGTATTGAGGTACTCCTCTCTTGGGTGCATAAATATTTACAATTCATATATCTTCTTCTTGGATTGATCCCTTGATCATTATGTAGTGTCCTTCTTTGTGTCTTGTAATAGTCTTTATTTTAAAGTTTATTTTGTCTGATAAGAGAATTGCTACTCCAGTTTTCTTTTCATTTCCATTTTCATGGAATATCTTTCTCCATTCCCTCACTTTCAGTCTGTATGTGTCTCTAGGACTGAAGTGGGTCTCTTGTAGACAGCATATATATGGGTCTTGTTTTTGTATCCATTCAGTCAATTTTTGTGGAGCATTTAATCCATTTACATTTAAGGTAGATATAGATATTTATGTTCCTATTACCATTTTCTTAATTGTTTTGGGTTTATTATAGTAAGTGTTTTCCTTCACCTGTGTTTCCTGCCTAGAAAATTTCCTTTAGCATTTGTTGTAGAGCTGTTTTGGTGGTGTTGAATTTTCTTAGCTTTTGCTTATCTGTAAAGGTTTTAACTTCTCTGTCAAATCTGAATGAGATCTTTCCTGGGTAGAATAATCTTGCTTGAAGCTTTTTCCCTTCATCGCTTTAATTGTGTCCTGCCACTCCCTTCTGGCTTGCCGAGCTTCTGCTGAAAGATCAGCTGTTAACCTTATGGGCATTCCCTTTTATGTAAATTGTTGCTTTTCCCTTGTTGCTTTTAATATTTTTTCTTTGTATTTAATATTTGATCGTTTGATTAATATGTGTTCCTCTTTGGATTTATACTGTATTGCACTCTCTGTGCTTTCTGCACTTGCTTGACTATTTCCTTTCCCCTATTACAGAAGTTTTCTACTATAATCTCTTTATATATTTTCTCAGTCCCTTTTTTAGTTTTCTACTCTTCTTCTGGGACCCCTATTATTTGAATGTTTGTGCATTTACTGTTGTCCAAGAGGTCTCTGAGATTGTCCTCAATTCTTTTCATTATTTTTTCTTTATTCTGCTCTGTGGTAGTTATTTCCACTATTTTATCTTCTAGGTCACTTATCCATTTGTCTCCCTCAGTTATTCTGCTATTGATTACTTCTAGAGAATTTTTAATTTCATTTATTGTGTTGCTTATCGTTGTTTGTTTGCTCTTTAGTTCTTCTAGGTCCTTGTTAAACATTTTTTTTGTATTTTCCTCATTCTATATCCAAGATTTGGATCATCTTTACTATCATTACTCTGAATTCTTTCTCAGATAGACTGCCTATTTCCTCTTCATTTGTTTGGTCTGGTGTGTTTTTACGTTGCTCCTTCATCTGCTGTGTATTTCTCTGTCTTCTCATTTTGCTTAAATTACTGTGTTTTGGGTCTCTGTTTTGCAGGCGGCAAATTGGTATTTCCCATTTTTTTTTTGGTGTCTGCTCCCAGTGGTTAAGTTTTGTTCAGTAGACTATGTAGTCTTCCTGGTGGAGGGGACTAGTATCTGTGTTCTGTTGGATGAGGCTGGATCTTGAATTTCTGGCTGGCAGGACCATGTCTGGTGGTGTTTTTTTGGGTGTCTTTGAACTGATTATTTTAGGCAGCCTCTCTGCTGATGGGTGGATTTGTGTTCCTGTCTTGGTAGTTGTTTGGCATAGGGTGTCCAGAACTGTAGCTTGCTGGTTGTTGAGTGGAGCTGGGTCTTAGTGTTGAGATGGAGATCTCTGGGAGAGCTTTCATTGTTTGATATTACATGGGGCCAGGAGGTCTCTGGTGGACCAATGTCCTGAACTCGGCTCTCCCATCTCAGGGGCTCAGGCCTGACACCTGGCCAGAGCACCAAGACCCTGTCATCCACACAGCTCAGAAGAAAAGTGAGGAAAGAAAGAAAGAAAGGAAGGAAGGAAGGAAGAAAGAAAGAAAAGAAATAAAATAAAGTTATTAAAATAGAAAAAAATCATTAAAAATAAAAAAGTAATAAAAATTAATACAGAGAGAAAGGAAGAAGAGAGCAACCAAACGAAAACCTCATCCAACCAATCTTTACAAGTGCTAAAAAGTATACTAAAAAAAAACCCCCAAAACAAAAACCAGATAGAATCCTAGGACAAATGGCAAAAGCAAAGCTATACAGACAAAATCACACAAAGAAGCATACACACTCACAAAAAGAGAAAAAGAAAAAAATATATATATAAAATAAAAAAAGGAAGAGAGAAACCAAATCAATAAACAAATCTACCAATGATAATAAATTCAAAATACTAAACTAACATAAACATAAAACCAGAGGCAAATTAGATGCAGAAAGCAAACCACAAGTCTACAGTTGCTCCCAAAGTCCACTGCCTCAATTTTGGGATGATTCGTTGTTTATTCAGGTATTCCAGGGATGCATGGTACATCAAGTTGACTGTGTAGATTCAATCTGCTGCTCCTGAGGCTGCTGGGAGAAATGTCCCTTTCTCTTCTCTGTTCACATAGTTCCTGGGGTTCAGCTTTGGATTTGGCCCTACCTTTGCATGTAGGTCGCCCGAGGGTGTCTCTTCTTTGCCCAGACAGGAGGGGGTTAAAGGAACGGCTGATTAGGGGGCTCTGGCTCACTTAGGGTAGCGGGATGGAGGGGTACGGAATGCAGGGTGAGTCTGCAGCGGCAGAGACCAGGGTGATGTTGCAACAGCCTGAGGCATGCCGTGTGTTCTCCCGGGGAAGTTGTCTCGATCACGGGATGCTGGCAGTGGTGGGCTGCACAGGCTCCAGGGAAGGGAGGTGTGGATAGTGACCTGTGCTTGCACACAGGATTCTTGGTGGCTGCAGCAGCAGCCTAAAAATTTCATGCCCATCTCTGGTGTCCACACAGATAGTCGCGGCTTGTGCCCATCTCTGGAGCTCATTTAGGCGATGCTCTGAATCCCCTCACCTTGCACACCCTGAAACAGTGGTCTCTTGCCTCTTAGGCAGGTCCAGAGATTTCCCCAGACTCCCTCCCAGCTAGGTGTGGTGCAGTAACCCCCTTCAGGCTGTGTTCATGCAGCCAACCCTAGTCCTCTCCCTGGGATCTGACCTCCAAAGCCCGAGCCTCAGCTCCCAGACCCCGCCCACCCCACAGATGAGCAGACAAGTGTCTCAGCTTGGTGGGTGCTGGTCGGCACCGATCCTCTGCAGGAATCTCTCTGCTTTGCCCTCTGCACCTCTTTTGCTGTGCTCTCCTCCATGGCTCTGAAGCTCCCCCCACCCCACAATCCGCCAGTGAAGGGGCTTCCTATTGTGTGGAAACTTTCCTCCTTCACAGCTCCCTCCCCGAGGTGCAGGTCCCGTCCCTATTTTTCTGTCTTTGTTTTTCCTTTTTTCTTTTGCCCTACCCAGGTATGTGGGGAGTTTGTTGCCTTTTGGGATGTCTGAGGTCTTCTGACAGCATTCAGTAGGTGTTCTGTAGGAGCTGTTCCACATGTAGATTTAGTTTTGATGTATTTGTGGGGAGGAAGGTGATCTCCAAGTTTTACTCCTCCATCATCTTGAAGGTGCCCCCTCACTAGTCATATTAAAAGAACTAAAGTTTTCTTGGGTAGGCAGTTTTCCAGAGTAGCTTTTGCCATATATTTTTTAACATCTTTATTGGAGTATAATTGCTTTACAATATTGTGTTAATTTCTGCTGTATTGGTTTTGCCATTTTTAAGAGGAGCAAACAAGTGTTCCTCCCACCATGCCTGGCTACCTTCTTTCCCATCTACAGATGGCTGAGGATGGGCAACAGGAAGTGGATATGACATGCCCATTGTGCTTGGTTCTTACCATGAGGTTTTGGTTTTGCAAAGAAAGAACATTTCCTCAGCTGTAAACACCACAGGTGTGTCCCCACGTCCCTGTCCATCATCTCATAGGAAACAGGGAAACCTCAAGTTCTCCATTTGCAGTGGAGGAAACTGAGGCTTAGGGGGTTGAAAGAATGTTCTCATGGTCCCACAGCTTGTAATTGGTGACGTTTATTTAGGTCACATCAGCCTCTGAATGTTCTTTATCCTCTGATACTCTGGGCCCTTAAGCAGGAGTGCAGCAGAAAAAGTATGAGGATAGCTAGATAGTTAAATGGTGTGAGAAGAGCAGGGTGAATGAGCATTGGCACAGGACAGCAGGAGGGTGGGAGGAGCTGCCAAGGGAAGGAGGGAAGTTGGTTTGTGGAGAGTGCCTTTGGCCTGTGTGAATATTTAACAAACTCTGGCTTCTTCTCCAGGCAGAACACTTCTCTCTTAGGTCTTCCTTCACCTTTAAGTTTATGTAATTCTCTCTGTGTTCTTTATTTGGGTATAATTACAGGAAACTTCTTAAATACAGGAAACTTCTTAAAACTACATGTTACTAGAAGAAAAATTAATTTAAATCACATATTTATAAAACGTACATTATCTTAGTGATTAAGTCCTAAAATTAAAGTTCCAACAAGGGCTTTTATTCACAACTGCAGCAGGGTTTTCCACACGGCTGACGCTGCTTCTCATGTCTCAGACCTGCATGGTACCTTTTTAATAAGGAGCTCACTTTATTCCAGTGGTTAGGTGCTGAGCAGCACAGAGGGTAGGAGCAGAGAGATCGCCTTTGATTTCTGGCTCTGGCACATGTGTGATCTTGGGCAAGGTTCTTAACCTCTTTTAATTATTCACTTATCTGCAAGATGGGGGTAATTTCTACCACACCGAGATGTCATGAGCATTAAATGACACATGTAATATGGGATCTAATGCAGGGTCTTGTATAAAATAAGACATCAGAAATTGCTAGTTTTCCTCCCCACATGATGGGTTATTGGCTTCAATCTTGTTGCCTCATTTTGAAGATGCAGAAATAGAAACAGAGATGAAGGATTTACCGAATTTCCCAGCAGAGTCTAGTCCTACTAACTTTCAATTTACTGTTCTTGCTACTGACTCTGTTAAACTTGGATCTACAGGCAAAGAGGAAACCCCGTAGGAGGGAATAATCCTATATTGGGGCTGTTGAAAGATGCTGGTGCTGTCAGTTTGACATTCTGGGGTTGTGTAGGGAAGCGGTTGCTGTGCTTTTAGCTCTCACTGAGAAGCTGTGTGAATTCGGTCAAGTCATTTGACAACCCTGGGCTTCGATGCTTTCATAACAGTTGGACTTCACCTCTCCTCTTGGACTTACATTTTTTCTTCTACCATCATTATGTCAACACTTACCTGTTTCCACTATTAGATCCCAAGTGTGTGGAGGACAGAGATGCATCTCACCTGGTGTCCTGCTCTGTGTCTCTTCCAATGCCTCATATATTGCTAATCAGAGAAACGAGAGCAGGTTTGTTATGAGATGGTATGACCAAATTGCAATTCATAGCAAAGCGATGAATCTATTACAGTAATGGAATACACACACATGCGCACACTCACACACTTACCCACTCCAAAGGGTATAGTGTGAGCAGCATAATTGACTGTGTCCTTCTCATATGAGCTTTAAGGTGAAATCTCCAACATTATGAAAATAGTCCTTGTCAGATGTATTTGTTCGCTTGTTACTACTTCTCTTTCCTGCAACTATGTGAGCACCATGAGAACCGGAGCCTCTTTGTCTTTTCTCCATTGTAGCTGTTACTGAACTCAGGTTTGGCAGCTGACTGCTCAAAAACCAAAACTTGAGAGACAAATGTTGGTAGAAAAGGCAACATTGCTTTATTCAGAAGCCAAGCAACCTGGGTAGAAGACTGACTCATATCCAAAAGCCCCTTCACCCAGCCAATTAGGGAGCAAGAACCTTTAAATGGGAGTTTCAGGGCT
The DNA here is from genome assembly GCF_949774975.1 of Lagenorhynchus albirostris. Classification (NCBI taxonomy): domain Eukaryota; kingdom Metazoa; phylum Chordata; class Mammalia; order Artiodactyla; family Delphinidae; genus Lagenorhynchus; species Lagenorhynchus albirostris. The sequence continues at coordinate 7,212,469 of NC_083099.1, read as the reverse complement.
TCCCTGGTGGCGCAGTGGTTTAGAGTCCACCTGTCGATGCAGGGGACACGGGTTCGTGCCCCGGTCTGGGAAGATCCCACATGCCGCGGAGCGGCTGGGCCCGTGAGCCATGGCTGCTGAGCCTGTGTGTCCGGAGCCTGTGCTCTGCAATGGGAGAGGCCACAACAGTGAGCGGCCCGCATATGGCCAAATAAATAAATAAATAAATAAATGGGAGTTTCAGGGGTGTATAGATGGAGAGAGGGGGCTACATGCACAACAGCACAGGCAGCTCTGACAGTCGTCTTGAAATTAGTCATGTGGTGGTCTTATCAGTGTCATCCTGATTGTTTTAAGTAGAAATAGTCTTTAGTTCCAGGGTCTGTTTGTTTCCATTTCCTTGAGGCCAGTTCTCGGAATTGTGTAAGATAGAGCAGCTTATGTCATGGCTACAGTCTGGTCATCATGTAGTTAACTTCTTCCACCTATGGGGGTTTCAGTATCTACAAAACAGATCAAAGAATATGGCCCAGAATATTACCTATAGCCCTTGAGGAAGAACTAAAGGTCCTTGATTTTGTTTGGTGACTAAACTATTACTATTTGGTCTTGTTTTACTGCTCTCCTTTGCTTCAGCATTTTATTTCTCTGATTAAGTTTATTGTTTGGCAAAAGTTTTTCTACAGACAAGAGGCAGATGGAGGACCCCGGTGGGAGTCTGTCCCGGGAAGACATCACAGGGTCTCACTCTGTTGCATAGCCACTTTAGTGCCTAGACATGGTGAGGATTCAGCATACATTTGTTGAATGACTTGTAATGAATAAAAAAATCTTCACTTCCTTCACTGTTTGCCTGCAGGGCAAGAGTACCAGGAAGATGACAAGGTTCCAGCCATTGTTGCAACCAGATCCCTTGTACAGGCAAATTACTAGATCCCTTGTGAGAAAAGAGGGACCTGTGAGGACTGTTATGGGTATTGGGGTCCACAGCACCTGGAAGCGGCTACCTCAACAAGTGAAGGAATTCCAGGAAGATCCATATTACGGGGGCCTCCTGTGTTAATACAAGAGTTGATTGAAATAGAAGCTTGATGGAATAGCCCTAAATTAGTATGACAGGAGCTACATGTAATAGCTGTAAACCAAGATTATAGGAGCAGATAACCAAGTTGTTTTCTTTTTAGTTATATCTTCAATTTACCTCCAATCCTGCCTGACCTAGATGTTACCTTCCTCCTATGTTATGCTTTTCTAGATTCACTCATGTCATCCCTCGTATCTTTTGATTTACTTTTTACTTGTTTATCCAAATTTCCTTCTCTTTTGGTCCCAGGTTACATTCCTTACTTTTCTATCCATCCTATAAAAAGGAGAGGCCTCATACCTAGGATTATGCCTTGTTTCTACCCCCAACTCTTCAAGGCTCAGCTTGCCCCCACTGAGTACAAAGGACAAATCTCTGTTTCCTCTACCTAAGACACCTGGGGATTCTGCATAATATATCTCTTTTGCTTGGCATTGAATTTCATATTATTGTTATAATCATTTATTTTAGTGGATACAGTTCTGGGTGAAGGCAACTTCAGAGAGAAACCAGGACTTGTCTCCACTGCCATCCTGGAAGATTTTCAGCCACTGTACAAAAGAAAGTGTTTCAGCTCTCTCAGCTTTCTTCCATTTTTCTTCTTTCCTTCCCATTTGCAAAGCAGCTCCCGTATTCCCTGTAGCTTCTTGAAATGAATCAATTTAACCACGTCTGTGTTTGTCAAAGAGGTGATGGCAGTCATTGTGTGATTTGAGCTGTTCTGCTGAGAGATAGTATGTCCCCAAGTAATCTGTACCTTTAGGAATTCATGACTTTGAAATCTTTAAGAAGTCACTGTTTAATTAAAAGTTTTGGGGAGGGGAAGTAATAAGATATTAAGTAATGGGACATTGTAAAATATTTATGTTTTTATGCTTCTATAGATATACTTTACCCATAACTCCTGTTCATATTGTTTTACTTAACATTGTAATATAAACATTTTCCATGCTGCTACATAGAAATTCATAATGATAATTTTTAATGGAAGCATAATATTCCATTGAGTGGATATATCATAGTTGATTTAACTATTCCCTTGTTATTGATTACCTTCAACTTTTCATGAATCACTGTGTTGGTTATCTTTATGAATGTGCTCCTCTTCGTATTTTTATTTTTTCTTTTTATTTTCTTTTTATTTTCTAAAGGTATCATTTGTTTTATAAAAATGATAAATATCACTTAGAAAAAAATAATCAGTGTTGGAAAGTAAGATGGCAAGAGCAAAAATATCCATCCCAAATCCCACTATCCTTATAGAGTGATAATTCCTATTAGGTAGATATTATTCCAGATATCTTTCTATGCTAATGTAGAGATTAATGGAGATTCTGTTGTATAAACATTAAATGTCTAATTATCCTCTTAAAGTAGGTTTCAATAGAGCTCTCTACATGCAGACCCAAGAGGTTTCTGTCAGGGAAGGCAAGGCTGAGCTCAGTGAGTGTCAGCCCTGGGTGTGCCCTGGAATCAACTCCTAAGCTTTAAAAAAAAATAATACAGATGCTGAGGCCCCCTCCTCAGAAATTTTTAAAATCTTCAAGATAAATCCATCAACTTTGCGTTTCAATGTTGATATTTCTTTTAAAACCTCCATAGAAAAACAATGGTTTTGAAAGCCAGATGGTATTAGAAAGGAATTCTATTATATGTCAAAGTCCAGGTGTAATGGACTTGACCATTCTAGTATATCATGGGGAGAGAGACGGTAGCTAAGTGAGAAGAAAAAAGTGAGTGTTCTTTGTATTCCTTGACTTGACTCTTTGAGGCTGGATTTTAGCAAGAGTGAGTGGCTTTAGAGACATCCAGTGATGTAGCAAATTTCTGAGGACATAAGATGAAGTGCACTTTCCAGGGAAAAGTCGGGGGAAGCTCTGAGGTCCTGTGAGAACTTTAACCTTCAGCTTGGTGTTACTTGAAGTGAGGCTGGGGAGCAATTGTACAGAGGTGTTGGCAGGAGACAGAAAAATGGATGAACTTGGACAGAGCTCCCAGTTTTCTGTTCTTTGCTTGAAAGCAGAGGGCCAAGAATATTCCTGAACACTCTGGGAGGGGATGCAAAAGATCCAGGAGTTCAAATGGTCTTCCGAAGGAGTCAGCTGCAGGAGCAGAGGTAAATGTTTGGAACCGTGGACTCCATCCAGGGCTGGATGCACGTTACTTCTTCCCCCATCCACAGGCCAGTTTCACAAGGGCTCAGTACAGCAGTGCAGGGAAGGGCAGAGACCAACCCTTGACAGCACAGAGTCTTCAGAGAACAACTGAATATTTGAGGACTTCATCTTCCTCCACTCACACTGCTTGCAAGGTCATCCAAGCCATACTTCTAATACATCCAGATGCTGTCTTGGAGAGCCACAAGGGGAGAAGAATAAAACCTTAAATGTTTGAGCATTTACCTGGATCATCTAAGCTGAGGCTGGATACAGACTAGTAGAGTTTGTTTTTACTGGATCTCACCGAGTGGACTGGGTTTTGGCAGTGGAACTCTAGAAAACACCTGTTCTCCAGCTCACAGGCTGGTAAACCCATTTCACATGAAGAGTGTTCATTTTATCATACAGCAGTTTTTTTTTTTGTTTTTTTGTTTTTTTCGGTACGCGAACCTCTCACTGCTGTGGCCTCTTCCGTTGCAGAGCACAGGCTCCGGACGCGCAGGTCCCGTGGCCATGGCTCACGGGCCCAGCTGCTCCGCGGCATGTGGGATCTGACCGGACCGGGACATGAACCCGTGTCCCCTGCATCGGCAGGCGGACTCTCAACCACTGTGCCACCAGGGAAGCCCACAGCTGTCTTTTTTAACCATTAGCAAGATGACTTCGGGGCTGGCTTCCAATCAGTACACGTAAAGGCTGAAGAGTTTTATAAATGATATATTATAACTAGTTCCTTGGGCCAATCTATATCTGTTTATTTACAATCCTTTTAATGTTTAAGCCTAAAATATTCACTAGAGCTGAGAGCAATAGATGTTTTTGCCATTTGACCTCGATAAAAGCTACAATTTTCCTTAAAAACCTTTCTTTATGCCTAGATCTCTCACTTTGGGGTTTAGTTTCTAATGCGCTAATGCTCTAAACAGTTATTCTTCTTAAAAAACACCAGCCAGGGCTTCCCTGGTGGCACAGTGGTTGAGAGTCCGCCTGCCGATGCAGGGCACACGGGTTCGTGTCCCGGTCCGGGAAGATCCCACATGCCGTGGAGCGGCTGGGCCCGTGAGCCATGGCCGCTAGGCCTGCGTGTCCGGAGCCTGTGCTCCGCAACGGGAGAGGTCACATCAGTGAGAGGCTCACGTACCGCAAAAAAAAAAAACAAAACAAAAAAAACCAAAAAAAAAAAAAACCACCAACCATAAAACTACCAAAATACATTAGTTTTATGTCTAAATGACATTCTTGTTTGCTTTCTTTTTTTTTTCTTTTTTGATGTGGACAATTTTTTAATTTTTACATCTTTATTGGAGTATAATTGCTTTACAATGGTATGTTAGTTTCTGCTTTATAACAAAGTGAATCAGTTATACATTACATATGTTCCCATATCTCTTCCCTCTTGAATCTCCCTCCCTCACCCCCTCCCTGTCCCACCCCTCTAGTGGTCACAAACCACCGAGCTGATCTCCCTGTGCTATGCGGCTGCTTCCCGCTAGCTATCTACCTTACATTTGGTAGTGTACATATGTCCATGCCTCTCTCTCCCTTTGTCACAGCTTACCCTTCCCCCTCCCCATATCCTCAAGTCCATTCTCTAGTTCTGTGTCTTTATTCCTGTCTTACCCCTAGGTTCTTCATGACATTTTTTTCCCTTAAATTCCATATATATGTGTTAGCATACGGTATTTGTCTTTCTCTTTCTGACTTACTTCACTCTGTATGACAGACTCTAGGTCTATCCTGATGTGGACAATCTTTAAAGTCTTTATTGAATTTGTTACAATATTGCTTCTGTTTTATGTTTTGTTTTTTGGCTGCAAGGCATGTGGGATCTTAGTTCCCTGACCAGGGATCAAACCCACACCCTCTGCACTGGAAGGTGAAGTCTTAACCACTGGACTGCCAGGGAAGTCCTGATGTTCCTGTTTTATTATAACTATTGAGAGCAAGGGTTACTGTCTCAGCTACCCTGGGAAGTTTCAAAGACTTAAAGAGATTGGTCTTTGGAGGAAAATTTCCCCCTCTTAATCCTCAACTGGTTGCAAACTTCTATGGGCCATGTAGTTGTTTCTTAATATTGTCAATGTGATGATTTCATGCCCTTTTGATTAGAAACTTCTGGCTTTAAATCCCCTAACATGCAGTTTGGGATTAGAGCTGAAGTTTAATGCACAGCCCATGACCACCCATTGCTGGGTCACACTTCACAGGCCACGTCAGGGATGACTCAGATGCGATAGGAAACTGGCAAATTGAAAGGGTGAACTCAGTGGTTCCTGTCTTCCCTCCCCCACTGGGGCAGGTACAAAGCATGTGTCAATGTAGCAGCAGCATCACAGACTGTCAGGTAGGCATTAAATTTAAGCCTTGAGGGAGAATGGAGGAGAACAGTGCAGTGGCAGCTGAACCTGTGATGCTCTTTTCTTAGAAGTTTCTGTTTGGGTGTAAAGAGTCCAGGCTGGCCAGTTATGAATTCTCCCCTGTCCAGTGCAGAGTGACAACCGTGGCTACTTGTGTGATTATGACTTTTGGCCTCCTATTACAAAACAACCCAAGAACCTTTTATGATAAAGTTCAGGTAAGTTCAGTTAATGACTCCACGGAGTGTAGAAAGGGGCAATTTGTCAACATGTTTCTCAGACGGGGGACTGGAAGTTTGCAATCTAGACCTTGAGATGACAACATTTTCCTGGCCATAGATCTATAAAATTGGACCTGGGGTTCTTGTTGCTTTGTTTTACTGCAACAAGTTTAAAACATGCTGGACACATTTTCTTCAGAGTTTTTAAAAGCTCAAATTTCTGAAAGATATTATATGATGGATTCAGGAAAGATTGTATTTTTATATGTAGATATGACGTGTGTTTGAAGACAAAGAGACAATATAGAAAGTTGACCTAGCCATGAGTCTCATATGCAATATGGGTTAAAAAAATTGTTTTATTTTATATTGGAGTATAGTTGAGTAACAATGTTGTGTTAGTTTCAGGTGTACAGCAAAGTGATTCAGTTACATATATATATATATATATATATATATTCTTTATCAGATTCTTTTCCCATTTAGGTTATTACAGAATATTGAGCAGAGTTCCCTGTGCTATACAGTAGGTCCTCGTTGGTTATCTTTTTTAAATATAGCAGTGGGAGTTGTGAGTGGCATGTACACAATATGTACACCTAAATTTATTTGCTATTTTCTCTTCTATTATTTTTATATATTTTTATATGTTGAATGGCATACTCAAGCTGGATATTCAACTATTCTCTTTATATTAATAGTCTAGATATGGCATATTATATTTTCCAAAGATGGCTGTGCATATATATATATTATATGTGTATATATATATGTACATATATAATTGATATAAAATATGTATAATACATGTACAAATACATGTACAAAGATATATCTCATGCCACATGTTATTCTTATAATGGAACTAACACTCCATTCCCCCCAAAAGGAGACTATTTCTTCCCCTTGAATCTGGTGGGGAGCTTGAGACTGCTCTGACAAATAGTGAGTGTCAGAAGTGCTGCTATGTGACTTCCAAAGCTAGGTCATAAAAAAGCAGAGCATGTGCCTGGCTCTCTCCTTGGGATGCTTACACTTGGAATCCAGCCATGCTGTGAGGAAGCCCAACTAACCCATGCAAAATGACCACACAGAGAGGCTGGCATGGAGATGAGACAATGTCCCCAGCTGACAACTAGCAGTCATGGCCACATGTGCATGAATGAGCCTCCAAATGACTCTAGCCCCAGCCTTTACCTCTTCTGACCGAGACCTCAGACAGACATTGTGGAGCAGACAACCCTGCCTTGCCCACAGAAAGCATGAGTGGGAAAAGTTATTATTGGTGTTTAAGCCACTGTGTTTGGGGTGATTTGTTATGCAGCACAGTCGTTGGAACACCAGAGCTTTGCTGAGGCTTTTTTGGAATGCTACCTTGGAGAGCTCCATGTTACTCCTGAATAGGATTTGCATAAATGTCCTTCTTCACGTGGGGTAAATATGTGGGTAAGTCCTCTGACCATCTGCCCTCTTACATTTCTAAGAGGTAAATTCTTTTTCATGCTTCTAGTCACAGGCAGGGCCTTTTCCAGGAAACTTTCCTTGAAAGTGCAGATTGGTTTAGATGCCATTTTTCTGGGATCCCTGAACAATCTATCACCAGTGATCACACTGTGCTGTCATCATCAGTGTATTTGCCTTTTCTTCCTGTTAGACTGTGATCCCAGACAGCTTGGGCTCTTTCTTCTCATTTTTGTGTTTGTAGTACTTAACATCATTTTAGGCACATGGTAAGTGCTTAATAGATTCTCGGTATAGAATTGTGCAGTTAGGACTTTGTTTATCCAGGCCTTGATGCAGAGGACAATGGAAGAGAGGTGAAAGACTTCCCAGGAGTGGGGTAGCATGAAATAATATTTCTAAGTGAAATTCTAATTAGAAGATTTTTAGCAATGTTCTGAAGACAAGTTTTCCTTCATAGAAAGTGTGCAAAACTTTAGCTGCTTCCAGAGAACATAAAAGAATCTTTATTATGAGTTGGCATCTAGAGGGACAGTAATCTGTTCGAATCTTGGTGGACCTCTACAGAAACACTGGATATCTTGAGAGCATCCCTAGGAGCTCAAATCAGCAGGTAGGCTGGGGAGATTAGGGTCCCTACTCTTGCCTTCTTGACTTTGGGGGTCAAATGTAGGGGAAGCCTTAGTCTTTCATTCTTTTTTTTTTTTAAAGTAATTACTTAATTAATTTATGGCAGCGTTGGGTCTTCATTGCTGCTCACAGGCTTTTTCTAGTTGCTGCGAACGGGGGCTACTCTTCGTTGCAGTGTGAGGGCTTCTCACTGATGTGGCTTCTCTTGTTGCAGAGCATGGGCTATAGGTACACGGGCTTCAGTAGTTGTGGCTCGTGGGCTCTAGAGCTCAGGCTCAGTAGTTGTGGTGCACGGGTTTAGTTGCTCCACGGCATGTGGGATCTTCCTGGACCGGGGCTCAAACCCGTGTCCCCTGCATTGCCAGGCGGAGTCTTAACCATTGCACCACCAGGGAAGACATAGTCTTTCATTCTTTTTCATTGCAATAGTTCATAAATTTAGTGGCCCTCAGATGTACCTGGAGACCTTGTTATGAATGCAGATCCCCAGGTTCAAAACTCTGAAGCTTTAGATCTTGGGTGAGCCTGGAATGTGCATTTTTAATAAGCTCCCCAGTGGATTCAGATACCGAAAATTCATGGATTATACTTTGATAAAAAGGAACAAAAACCAACATGGTAAACTGAAAAATAAAATTTCCCTACTTACACTTACAGAAATTGGGGCTCAGAAACTCTGGAAGGTAGTTGAATCAATTACATAAATCATATACGGAAACTTGGTCCTTGAATTCCTAACTGGGGATATGTTAAAGATGATCCTAGAAAATACTGTAAATATATGACACTTCTGGGTTGAAATTAGGATTCACTCTAGTCTTCAGATGATGTGTAACATAGTCAAGGTTCGCAGTGAGAACAGAGGATGGGTCCTGGGTACATGCCCTCTCTTGATAGCTGAATATTGATTTCCCATCTCCTTTTGCACAGCCCCTAACCCTGTGTGACTATTGCTTGTTATCTCACTTTTCTCCCCACCCACCAGCTGCACCTTGTATTTCTTCCCAACCTTAGGGTCCCTTTGTGTGTTGAGTCCAACCTGACAATTTCCAAGGCCAATTTGTCACCAGAAAGATGTGACTACGGTTTCCAGAATTTCGACCCCATTCCAGGGAATACAACATTTACAATATGGTTGCTTTTATAGCATTTGGCTTTTAACTTCAATCATTGAAAGTATGGTTACTAGGGGATAAGGGGGGGGGATAAACTGGGAGATTGCAATTGACATATACACAGTACTATAAATAAAATAGATAACTAATGAGAACTGCTGTATAGCACAGGGAACTCTACTCAATACTCTGTAATAACCTATATGGGAAAAGAATCTAAAAAAAAAGAAAGAATGTATATATATACATATATATATATGTATATATATATATATATATGTATAAATGATTCATTTTTCTGTACACCTGAAACTAATACAACATTGTAAATCAACTATACTCCAATAAAAAATTAAAAATAATCATCCAAGTTAACTAAAATTAAACCATACTTTAGCTCTGTTTTGTAGTATCCATGGAACTGGTCTTCTGTTTCGATGGTCAATGCACACATCAAGTGTCACATTTTCCAAAGGCATGATTCCTAAGTGGTTGCATTCCTCTCAATATTGTTTCTCAGTTTTACTTAATGTGATGAATGAATTTTTCTGTTTATCTGAGAAATGTTTTGGAAGCAGCACTTTACCCATCTGTCTGTACTGGCTCCACTACAGTGCCTGCCATGACCAGAGTTTGTCCACCAGCTGGAGTTCATATTATTACATCAAAGAAGTCTGGAACCCACATTTAACCTTCAACGTAATATCTACCTAAGACTTCTGTATATGAAGGATGTAGGGATTTTTCAACCCCCAATGATGAACATGTTAACATTTTACAATTGAACTTTCTAAGAAGAGAAAAATGAAAACTTGCATTATTTTTAAATGCAGAATTGTCTAAGGGCAAATGGGTATGTAGAGACAATGAAGAAAGTCTGGTTCTTTCCAGGATGCTGCGAGAAGCTATTGTGCAGTTTTCTGATGGATGGGGGAGAGCTGGGGAGGCAATAACCAACAGAGCACTGAGACCTTCCAAGATCAGCCAACAGATGAGAGTTTGTCTTTACTTTCCTGTCAAGCATTCATGAGATTTGTCTTTAGTTCCTTTTTATTGATGAGTAGTGTTCTCTTTTATGACTACAGCACAGTTTATCTCCTATTGATGGACCTATAGACTGTTTTCTGTTTTTGGCTAATATGAATAAAGTGAAGCCTCTGTCTTGGCTGGAGCTGAAGAGAGGAGCTTATTTTACCCTTGTCCCCTTGGTGATGGGAGAATAAAGTGGGGGCTGAGAGTTGCAGTAAGGGAACAGTTCTCCCCAAAGAAATTTCTTTACATACTCTCTCTCCATAATCTCCAAGTTGCTCAGTCTTTTAAAGTCTTCATTGAGGGTCAGTCATCAGATTGATTCTATGCTACCTCCTTTGAAAAACAACATTTGTTCTGTTTAACAGCCCACCTTCATATCTGATACCTATGGTATCTTGGTGCCTCAGTTGAAACTTCCTGTCTAGCAAACTCTGGTACTCATTATTCCTTGAGTTTCAACAGAAATAAGGAGCTGCATTGGTGGAGAGGGACTATTGAGGTTATAGAGGCTGAATGTTTCAGAGAAGTTGAAGAGGAGGAATTTGCTCCCAAATAACTGTGGCTGTCTAGTAGTGCTCTAGGAATAAGTTTTTCACATGACACCAAAGAAAAAAGAACAACTGTGAGTTTGCTCTTGCTCCTAGTGTCTTGCTGAAGGAGGCTCTTGAATTCCTGCCATCATGAGTTTGTTGATGAGAATGACCTCCATCAGTCACTACTAGGGAAGATAGCCATGAATAATGAGGTAATGGATTTCATGATTAGCTTTGTCCCTGTGACAAGCATGGCAGTGGTGCCCTTGCCGCCCTTTGCATTATTAATGCGTGCGGTGCTACTATGGAGATGAAGATGTATGGAGGGACAAGAGCAGGCATCCTCAGTGATGCTGCAGACTGAAGGGACCATGCTACAGGAAGGGGTAGTTTGCAAAGTTATTGTCTTATTTTAAGTTAGAAGAAGTAATAAATTAATGGGAATCTTGAAGTAAAACAGATTCTGCTCCATTTTAGCAGGTAAATTTGCCAAGAATCTAGTTAACCTTGCAAACTGGGTTCACTAATCCCAAACTATTGGGATAGTTAGCTAAAGTACATTGAATATAAAGAAGTACAAAAGAACATTGAGATTTAGATGTGCATTAAAAAGAAGAAATGAAGAAAACTGAAGGACAATTAATAAAATAATACCTCTTCTGTGATAAGATATAGGAAATGGAACGAGATTTCCAAGGCTCTTGAGGGCAGAAAGAGTCTTAACTGCTGTAAATACTCAGCACACTTGCTACTGATGAAGAAGAATGTAGTTCTATTGACAGCCCAGTTAATATCAAGGAAATAACTCAGTAATTTTCTCCTGTTCTTAGTCCCAAATTCAATCTCTCAAACATTTTATCAAAGCTTGAGTTTGTCTCTCAAACTTTCCCTCAGTCATTGTGGAATAAAATTTGATTCAATTTATTTTTATAAATTATGATTTATTTTTATAAATATATAATTAAATTAAAATGTACGTAACTTATCGGGACAATCATGACTCATACCAGCCTTTGTTTCTTTTAGGGAGAAACAATAATAAGGTTCTAAATATTCCCAGTGGAGTGTCCTTTATGATCTTGAAAATCCTTAGAGAGTTTCTCAACATTCTTGCTACTGATGAATGTTTGCCTGTGTTTCAATTAAATGTTCAGATCCCAGGTAAGGTATTTGTATGAGAAGATAAGTTACAGAAAGGGTATCACGGTGTCTAAGAAAATGTGATGTAAATAATAGATGCTTAGTTATGTGAATTCGATTATTTTAAAAATCTTATCCTCCCCCCCCCAAATAAAAGGATTGACAGAATGTTATACAACAGCTGAAAGTAACTAATCAAAGAAAGCACAACAACAATAAAAATTAAGGTATAAATAGAAGTTTAAAATTAAAATGCAGAATGTACACTGTAAGACCCTGGATGAATGGTCCCAATATTTATCTCTGAACTTTCTGGCAACCAAAAAAGAGGAAAGCAATCAAATTACACAGTTCATGCATTTGTAAGATTAAACAAACCAATTGTTCAAAGGAAGCAATCTATTACTAATTGATGAAATTAACTTTTACCCATAAGTTACTCTTAAGATGACATAAAGTATGTCATGAATGATGTTCTCAACAATATCTGTATAGAAATGTTTCTCAGTGTGTGTTGGTGGTATAATAATGTATGATTTAGTAAGATAGTTTAAAATTTTTCCTTGGGTAAAGAGGGTGCAGAGAAGAGGGTGCCCTATATATATACATCTGTAATGGTAAGGTTCAGTCTAAGGATATGTTGTTTTGAATGTTAGAGGAATGGATGGGCTACTTTTTCTTCAGGTAATTTTCTAGAAATAATATTTCCTTTGACAAAATTTTGATAAGTTTTGAGTGTTAGTGCATTTGATGTTATACTTTCTGACAAACACTTGGACTGCAAATAGTCTTTCACACTTACTATGGCTTCAATGTTTTGCTGCTCTTTGGATAATGTTGACATTCTCTCATGAAATTTGAAATAGGGGAAAACTTTACCTCATCAGGAAGATGGGCTGAGAAGAGACCCAAGGGCAGTGGCATGATTTTCCTTGGAAAAGGAGATCAGAATCCAAACCAATTCATGAACAAATGGCTCTCAACTTGATTTCACAGATCATGGCCATTTTAATTTTAATCTGCTATGAAGAAGCATCAACAAAGTTCCCATGGAATACTTAAATTTGACAGAAAATTTCTCAGTTGAATTCTTCAAGATAAAACAGTTTATAAAATGTACCTGTTAGCAACTGAATGGGTTGATTTACTGTATAGAATTACTAGCTCTCAATGTTGGAGGTGATTACCTTGGTTCCTCAGCTTTGGAGAAGTCAGTAACATGCCCTTTTCTTCAGCAGATATTACAAACCAGGCATAATGTCTATAAAAGTCATGCCTAGAGTAAAATACTAGAAAAAACATTATATTTAGATGGAAACTTGACTATTCAATATATGTGCAAAAAATTTCCACTAAAGAAAACACATTTAAATAGGAAACAAGATGGTGGACTAGAAGGACATGCTCTCACTCCCTCTTGCGAGAACACCAGAATCACAACAGCTGCTGGACAATCATCGACAGGAAGACACTGGAACTCATCAAAAAATATACCCAACATTCAAAGACAAAGGAGAAGCCACAATGAGATGGTAGGAGGGGTGCAATCACATTAAAATCAAATCCCATGACTGCTGGGTGGGTGACTCACAGACTGGAGAACACTTATACCACAGAAGTCCACCCACTGGAGTGAAGGTTCTGAGCCCCACATCAGGATTCGCAACCTGGGGGTCCGGCAATGGGAGGAGGAATTCCTAGAGAATCAGACTTTGAAGCCTAGTGGGATTTGATTGCAGGACTTCGACAGGACTGGGGGAAACAGAGACTCCACTCTTGGAGGGCACACACAAAGTAGTGTGCTCATCGGGACCCAGGAGAAGGAGCAGTGACCCCAGGGGAGACTGAACCAGACCTACCTGCTAGTGTTGGAGGATCTACTGCAGAGGTGGGGGTGGCTGTGGCTCACCATGGGGACAAGGGCACTGGCAGCAGAAGTTCTGGGAAATAGTCCTAGGTGTGAGCCCTCCCAGAGTCTGCCATTAGCCCCACCAAAGAGCCCAGGTAGGCTCCAGTGTTGGGTTGCCTCAGGCCAAACAAACAATAAGGAGGGTACCCGGCCCCACCCATCAGCAGTCAAACAGATTAAAGTTTTACTGAGCTCTACCTACCAGGGCAATAGTAAGCTCTACCCACCAGCAGTCCCTCCCATCAGGAAACTTGTACAAGCCTCATAGACAGCCTCATCCACCAGAGAGCAGCCAGCAGAGGCAAGAAGAGCTACAATTCTGCAGCCTGTAAAAGGAAAACCACATTCACAGAGAGATAAACAAGATGAAAAGGCATAGGGTTATGAACCAGATGAAGGAACAAGATAAAACCCCAGAAAAACAACTAAATGATGTGGAGGTCTACCATTCAGAAAAAGAATTCAGAATAATGATAGTGAAGATGGTCCATGACCTTGGAAAAAGAATGGAGGTAAAGATCTAGAAGATGCAAGAAATGTTTAAAAAACACCTAGAAGAATTTAAAAACAAACAAACAAACAGAGATGAACAATACAATAACTGAAATGAAAACTACACTAGAAGGAATCAATAGCAGAATAACTGAGGCAGAAGAACGGATAAGTGATCTGGAAGACAGAATTCACTGCTGTGGAATTCACTGCTGTGGAACAGAACAAAGAAAAAAGAATGAAAAGAAATGAAGACAGCCTAAGACACCTCTAGGGCAACATTAAACGCAACAACATTCACATTATAGGTGTTCCAGAAGGAGAAGAGAGAGAGAAGGGACAAGATAAAGTATTTGAAGAGATTATAATTGAAAACTTCCATAACATGGGAAAGGAAATAGCCACCCATGTCCAGGAAGTGCAGAGAGTCCCAGGCAGGATAAACCTAAGGAGTAAAACACCAAGACACATAGTAATCAAACTGACAAAAATTAAAGACAAAGAAAAATTATTGAAAGCAATAAGGGAAAAACAACAAATAACATACAAGGGAACTCCAATAAGGTTAACAGCTGATTTCTCAGCAGAACCTCTACAAGCCAGAAGAGAGTGGCACGATATATTTAAAGTGATGAAAGGGAAGAACCTACAATCAAGATTACTCTACCTGGCAAGGATCTAATTGAGATAGGATGGAGAAATCAACAGCTTTACAGACAAGCAAAAGCTAAGAGTATTCAGCAACAAAAAAACAGCTCTACAACAAATGCTAAAGGAACTTCTCTAAGTGGGAAACACAAGACAAGAAAAGGACCTACAAAAACAAACCCCCCAAATTGAAAAAATGTTAATAGGAACATATATATCGACAATTACCTTAAATGTGAATGGATTAAATGCTCCAACCAGAAGACACAGGCTTGCTGAATGGATACAAAAACAAGACCCATATATATGCTGTCTACAAGAGACCCACTTCAGAGCTAGGGACACATACAGACTGAAAGTGAGGGGATGGAAAAATATATTCCATGCAAATAGAAATCAAAAGAAAGCTGGAGTAGCAATTCTCATATCAGATAAAATAGACTTTAAAATAAAGAATGTTACAAGAGACAAGGAAGGACACTACATAATGATTAAGGGATCAATCCAAGAAGAAGATATAACAATTATAAATATATATGCACCCAACATAGAAGCACATCAATATATTAGGCAACTGCTAATAGCTTTAAAACAGGAGATTGACAGTAACACAGTAATAGAGGGGGACTTCAACACCTCACTTACACCAATGGACAGATCATCCCAAATGAAAATAAATAAGGAAACAGAAGCTTTAAATGACACAATAGAGCAGATAGATTTAATTGATATTTATAGGACATTCCATCCCAAAACAGCAGATTACACTTTCTTCTCCAATGTGCATGGAACATTCTCCAGGATAGATCACATCTTGGGTCACAAATGAAGCCTTGGTAAATATAAGAAAATTGAAATTGTATGAAGTATCCTTTCCGACCACAATGCTATGACACTAGATATCAATTACAGCAAAAGATCTGTAAAAAATACAAACACATGGAGGCTAAACAATACACTACTTAATAACGAAGTGATCACTGAAGAAATCAAAGAAGAAATAAAAAAATACCTAGAAACAAATGACAATGGAGACACGATGACCCAAAACCTATGGGATGCAGCAAAAGCAATTCTAAGAGAGAAGTTTATAGCAATACAAGCCCACCTTAAGAAACAGGAAGCATTTCAAATAAACAACGTAACCTTGCACCTAAAGCAATTAGAGAAAGAAGAACAAAAATACCCCAAAGTTAGCAGAAGGAAAGAAATCATAAAGATCAGATCAGAAATAAATGAAAAAGAAATGAAGGAAACGATAGCAAAGATCAATAAAACTAAAAGCTGGTTCTTTGAGAAGATAAACAAAATTGGTAAACCATTACCAGACTCATCAAGAAAAGTAGGGAGAAGACTCAGATCAGTAGAATTGGAAATGAAAAAGGAGAAGTAAAAACTGACACTGCAGAAATAAAAAACATCATAAGAGATTACTACAAGCAAATGTATGTCAATAAAATGGACATACTGGAAGAAATGGACAAATTCTTAGAAATGCACAACCTGCCAAGACTGAATCAGGAAGAAATAGAAAATATGAACAGACCAATCACAAACACTGAAATTGAAACTGATTAAAAATCTTCCAACAAACAAAAGCCCAGGACCAGATGGCTTCACAGGCAAATTCTATCAAACATTTAGAGAAGAGCTAATACCTATCCTTCTCAAACTCTTCCAAAATATAGCAGAGAGAGGAACACTCCAAAACTCATTCTACGAGGCCACCATCACTCTGATACCAAAACCAGACAAAGATGTCACAAAGAAAGAAGACTACAGGCCAATATCACTGATGAACATAGATGCAAAAATCCTCAACAAAATACTAGCAAACAGAATCCAACAGCACATTAAAAGGATCATACAGCAAGATCAAGTGGGGTTTATTCCAGGAATGCAAGGATTCTTCAATATACACAAATCAATCAACGTGATACACCATATTAACAAATTGAAGGACGTAAACCATATGATCATCTCAATAGATGCAGAGAAAGGTTTTGACAAAATTCAACACCCAGTTATGATAAAAGCCCTGCAGAAAGTGGGCATAGAGGGAACTTTCCTCAACATAATAAAAGTCATATATGACAAACCCACAGCCAACGTCATCCTCAATGGTGAAAAACTGAAACCATTTCCACTAAGGTCAGGAACAAGACAAGGTTGCCCACTCTCACCACTCTTATTCAATATAGTTTTGGAAGTTTTAGCCACAGCAATCAGAGAACAAAAGGAAATAAAAGGAATCCAAATCAGAGAAGAAGAAATAAAGCTGTCACTGGTTGCAGATGACATGATACTATACATAGAGAATCCTAAAGGTGCTACCAGAAAACTACTAGGGCTAATCAATGAATTTGGTAAAGTAGCAGGATACATAATTAATGCACAGAAATCTCTGGAATTCGTTTACACTAATGATGAAATGTCTGAAAGTGAAATTAAGAAAACACTCCCATTTACCATTGCAACAAAAAGAATAAAACATCTAGGAATAAACCTCCCTAAGGAGACAAAAGACCTGTATGCAGAAAATTATAAGACACTGATGAAAGAAATTAAAGATGATACAAATAGATGGAGAGATATACCATGTTCTTGGATTGGAAGAATCAACTTTGTGAAAATGACTCTACTACGCAAAGCAATCTACAGATTCAATGCAATCCCTATCAAACTACCACTGGCATTTTTCACAGAAATAGAACAAAAAATTTTGCAATTTGTATGGAAACACAAAAGACCCCGAATAGCCAAAGCAATCTTGAGAATGAAATATGGAGCTGGAGGAATCAGGCTCCCTGACTTCAGACTATACTACAAAGCTACAGTGATCAAGACAGTATGGTACTGGCACAAAAACAGAAAGATAGATCAATGGAACAGGATAGAAAGCCCAGAGGTAAACCCACGCACATATGGTCAACTTATCTTTGATAAAGGAGGCAGGAATGTACAGTGGAGAAAGGACAGCCTCTTCAATAAGTGGTGCTGGGAAAACTGGACAGGTACATGTAAAAGTATGAGATTAGAACACTCCTTAACACCATACAGAAAAATAAACTCAAAATGGATTAAAGACCTAAATGTAAGGCCAGAAACTATCAAACTCTTAGAGGAAAACATAGGCAGAAAACTCTATGACATAAATCACAGCAAGATCCTTTTTGACCCACCTCATAGAGAAATGGAAATAAAAAGAAAAATAAACAAATGGGACCTAATGAAACTTAAAAGCTTTTTCACAGCAAAGGAAACCATAAAGAAGACCAAAAGACAACCCTCAGAATGGGAGAAAATATTTGCAAGTGAAGCAACTGACAAAGGATTGATCTCCAAAATTTATAAGCAACTCATGCAGCTCAATAACAAAAAACCAAACAACCCAATCCAAAAATGGGCAGAAGACCTAAATAGACATTTCTCCCAAGAAGATATACAGACTGCCAACAAACACATGAAAGAATGCTCAACATCATTAATCATTAGAGAAATGCAAATCAAAACTACAATGAGATATCATCTCACACCAGTCAGAATGGCCATCATCAAAAATTCTAGAAACAATAAATGCCGGAGAGGGTGTGGAGAAAAGGGAACACTCTTGCACTGCTGGTGGGAATGTGAATTGGTACAGCCACTATGGAGAACTGTATGGAGGTCCCTTAAAAAAAATACAAATAGAACTACCATATGAACCAGCAATCCCAGTACTGGGCATATATTCTGAGAAAATCATAATTCAGAAAGAGTCATGTACCAAAATATTCATTGCTGCTCTATTTACAATAGCCAGGAGATGGAAGCAACCTAAGTGTCCATCATCGGATGAATGGATAAAGAAGATGTGGCACATATATACAATGGAATATTACTCAGCCATAAAAAGAAATGGAGTTATTTGTAGTGAGGTGGATGGACCTTGTGTCTGTCCTACAGAGTGAAGTAAGTCAGAAAGAGAAAGACAAATACCGTATGCTAACACATATATATGGAATCTAAGAAAAAAAAATGTCATGAAGAACCTAGGGGTAAGACAGGAATAAAGACACAGACCTACTAGAGAATGGACTTGAGGCTATGGGGAGGGGGAAGGGTAAACTGTGACAAAGCGAGAGAGAAGCATGGACATATATATACTAACAAACGTAAGGTAGATAGCTAGTGGGAAGCAGCCGCATAGCACAGGGAGATCAACTCGGTGCTTTTGACCACCTAGAGGGGTGGGAGGGAGGGAGACGCAAGAGGGAAGAGATATGGGAACATATGTATATGTATAACTGATTCACTTTGTTATAAAGCAGAGAATGTCACACTTTTGTAAAGCAATTATACTCTAATAAAGATGTTAAAAATAAAACACTATGATATATATGCCTCACACCTGTCAGAATGGCTGTCATCACAAAGACAAGTGATAACAAGTGTTGAGGATAAGGAGAAAAGGAAATCCTCGTGCACTGTTGGTGGGAATGTAAGTTGGTTCTGCCACTATAGAAAACAGTATGAAGTTTCCTCAAGAAATTAAAAATACACCTAACAGTATGATCCAGCAATCCCATTCTGGGTATAGATCTAATTGAAATGAAGACAGGATATCAAAAAGATATCTCCACTCCCATGTTTATTCCACAATATTCACAATTACCAAGATATGGAAACAGCTTGAGTCCATCAGTGAATGAATGAACAAATAATTTATATATATAATATATATATATACACACACAAAAGAATATTTTTCATCTATGAGAAAGAAGGAAATTGAATCACTTGTGACAACATGGATGGACCTTAGGGCATTATGGTAAGTGAGGTAAGTCAGACAGAGAAAGACAAATACTGTGTGATCTCACTTGTATGTGGAATCTAAAAATGCTGAACTCATAGAAACAGAGAGCAGAGTGTTGGTTACCAGGACCTTGAGTCAGGCGGAGAATTGGGGAGATGTTGGTCAGAGTGTATGAATGAACTTGCAGTTGGATGATGAACAAATTATGGGGATCTAATACACAGTATTGTGATTGTAGTTAATGATACTATATTATATACTTGATAGTTGGTAGGAGACCAGATCATAAGTGTTCTCACCAGAGAAAAGGAATGATAATTTTGTGATGTGGTGGAGGTGTTAGCTAACACCATGGGGGTAATGCAATATATAAGTTTATCAGATCAGCAGTTTGTACACCTTAAACTTGCCCAGTGTTATGTATCAATTTATTCTCAATAATTAAAAAAGAAATTAAAAAATTTTTGTGAAGTGTATCTATTTAGTCTTATCTTTACTTGACAACTCTATCGGCTTTTTTAAAAAAATTAATTTTTATTGGGGTATAGTTGCTTTACAATGTTATGTTAGCTTCTTCTGTACAGCAAAGTGAATCAGCCACATATATACATATATCTCCTCTTTTTTGGATTTCCTTTCTATTTAAGTTACTACAGAGCATTGAGTAGCATTCCTTGTGCTATATAGTAGGTTCTCATTAGTTATCTATTTTATACATAGTAGTGTATATATGTCAATCTCATTCTCTCAATTCATCCCACACCCCCTTTCCGTCCTGGTGGCTATACGTCTGTTCTCTACGTCCATGTTTGACAACTCTATCAGGTTATACTTACTGATACTAATTAGTGTAACAAGGATTGACATTAGAGGAAACCCAGTATGGTTTCTTCCATTTTCCTACTCCCTTCCCAGGGGCCCAAGCTTTAGTCCAGACTTTTAGCCACAACTGTGTCTGTAGCGAAGGAAATTTTAGCCTAGTAAAAATTTGAAAACATTGAACCAGAATTGTTGGTTGGAAGTAGTTTTTTTCCCTTTTCCTATACCCTGGGGAAGCTCCTGGATGGTACTAAGAATGATTTGGCTGAGGGAGCAACTGAAGCTTGCCATTACGAGGACATCAACTTCCTGTCCCAAGCCAACGGACCTGAGCTGGCCCTATCTACTTCATCTTGGGCCCTTCTGTCACTCTGAGCCTGCATTCAGTCTTCTTTCTTCAGATATAGAGCTGGGCTAACAGCTATGCTCTGCACCTGCCCAGCTAACAGCCTGCCTCTACCCTTATTTGATGGTGCACCCCATTAAAGTTGGACTTCCCTCGGATAGGAAGATGCAATGTAATGGAGTTATTGCATGATGCATCGAACATGGGAAGGGCATCCATAGAGATGTGGATGTGTGTTTACCAAAATAAGGTCCACAGAGAAGTGGTAGCTGGGGAAGTGGGAATCTTACATACGGACTTCAATAGTTATTGGTAGATAATTAACCCTTGAAAAATAAGATGTCTGAAGTTTTTAATATCAGATTCAAATTTAATTGCCATCAATACAGGTCTTTCTGGAACACATCCACACTTGCTTATTTGTTTTCATGTTCTTTTAAAAAAAATTATTGGAGTATAGTTGAGTAACAATATTGTGTTAGTTTCAGGTGTACAGCAAAGTGAATCAGTTGTACATATATATGTATCCATTCTTTTTCAGATTCTTTTTCCATATAGGGTATTACAGAATATTGAGTAGCGTTCCCTGTGCTATACAGTAGGTCCTTGTTAGATGTCTGAAGTCTGTAGATAACAAAAGCTAAGGATAAACCAGTCAAAAAGCAAATGGCACCCTGGAGTTGGTCTTTTTTTCTGTCACTGCACATTGGTGTGAAATCCATTCCACTGCCTTTTACCCAGGACCAGAAATGAATATTTCTGGGCCAAAAAGCCTCATTTCAGGCCTGAAAGTTTCCATGACCCAGAGGAGACAGGACCTTGTTAACTGCTGGGGGAGAGTTAGCAGTTGGGAAAGATGGGAGAAGTGGGGATTTCAAGGAAGTCAGGGAGATAGAAGAGGAGGCATCCATGTGGAAGTTCTTGCATGGCTGAAGGAATGTCCAGCTAGACAGAGCAATTCTGTGCAATGAGATACCAAGCTTTTCTTAAGGCATAAATGCCAGTTAGAACATAAGGGCACAGTGCCTGGCTTGTCACTTCCCCCAGCTTTCTCTGCTTGGAATTTTATCATGTGGATCCACCTAGGGAGAACACCCAGCAAGGGAAACAAGTTTATTCTGTGGGGCTGTGCCCCTGCCCCCAAATAAAAAAAAATTCATGAACACTCCTTTGAGGGAAAGGGTCCAATGACTAGGATACCTACCGATTGGGACAGGGCAGGGATCACCACCACCCTGCTGTCTACATTTCCCAGTCTATAATTGTCATTAAAATATTTTTCCCCCATTGCTGATTTATGAAATTGGTTTAACTTTTTCAGACAGTCACCAGATTAACAGTCACTGTACATTAATAGGACTTGTGCTAGTCAGGCAGCCCTCTACCTCCCTCTGCTTTTTGACCTGGCTGGGCCATCTGTCACTGTAATACCTGTGTCACTGAGGTTTTTTTTTTACATTTATTAACATTTATTTATTTTTAACATCTTTATTGGAGTATAATTGCATTACAATGTTGTGTTAGTTTCTGCTGTGTAACAAAGTGAATCTACACTATGTATACATATATCCCCATATACCCTCCCTCTTGTGTTTCCCTCTCACCCTCCCTATCCCACCCCTCCAGGTCACAAAGCACCAAGCTGATCTCCCCATGTGATGTAGCTGCTTCCCACTAGCTATCTATTTTACATTTGGTTGTCACTGAGTTTTGAACCGTAATACTTACACCTCATCAGCTTCCAAATGGTTCCATGATCTGTTAGCAGTGATCAAGGCAGTGCAGTGAGACATGACAGGGCATTTCCAAGTCATTTTTTAAGGAGTCCCCAGAAGAAGAAAGATGATGCCTGGGGGCATTTGAATCACTCTGCCTTGAGTCACACTTGTGAGGTCTTTAAAGTTCCTGATGTGTTTGTGTGTGTGTGTTTAATATCCTTAAGCACAACTTTATATATCTGACCTTACTCTGGCATGATAGCAGATAGAAGCTCACTTTATAAAACCCTAGTACATATACCTCCACACATGGGTTGCCTATGCAGTGGACAAAGCAAGAGAAAGGATAGGGTGTGTGATGGGGTGCAGATAGAGGAGTTCTGTGTTTGTGTGTGTGTGTGAGTGAGGGTGTGGGACTTGGGAGGTAGTTTACCTTGAATGGCAGAAAACTTCAGAGGTGTGGGTAGAGGAAGGTCACGAACATTGATTTATTTAGAATCTGCTGTCTTCCAGGCATTAGGTTAATTATTGTGTCTCCATTGTCTTATTTAACCCTTAAAAGAACTTCTGAATTTAAGCAGCAGTAGTTTCAGTAGCAGGATTCCTATTGCTTTTTTTCTTTGTTTGTTTTGTTTTTTCCAGATGAAGGCATAAACATTTTTTTTTCATACAAAGAGATTGGATCTTGCTCAAGGTCATAGGTATGTATTCAGTGACCCAGCAGCTAGACCTTGGACAACTGAAGATGTGAGAGATTCTAGAGTATATGCTATTTCTATAATAAATGAGGGGCATGAGTACCAATGTACTTCAGCTAATCTTTCTGAACCCCATATTCCCCAGAACAGTTTTGTGATGACTCCAGTTCTCAGAAACTATTATCTCAATCTATCCAGCAATCTCTTTTCCAGTCTTATTTCCTATCATTTGAAAAACATTTATTCTCTCCTTACCACTGTGGCAGTCTGCAATGTATCATTTCCCACTGTAATGGAAGGTGGGCTAGGAATTACCTGTAATTTGTTTCTCCATCCAGGCATGTCAAACCAAGTTATGATGAGAGTGGAGTGGCAACCTTGATCACCTACCGTTTTATAGCTGATGTGATTGTTTTTATGAAGGCTATAACGTTTTTAACGCTATGGTTGTGATGATCCCAATTCTTATCTCAGCAGAACAACATTACAAGAGTTGAGTCCATTCTAGCTGCAGAGAATGGCAGTGTGGCTTGCAAGTGACGGGGTCATAGAAAGAATTGCACAAAACCTGCTCCTGGCCAACCCAGCCCTCACCCCATCCCCCCACCAGACCACGTAGGAACCTTTGGCTGGCAGTCTATTGCCTCCAGGAATTACTCAGTTTTCTGCTTGGCAGGGGGGAAAAGAGCCACAACCAAGTCATTCTCAGATAACTAGGTGTTTAAGGTGAAATTATCTCCATACCATTATATTCAAAGACATGGGTCAGGGATCTTAGTGGGATCATCCTTGCGTTTTGGGGAGATCTTGGAGCAACATACTACAGCTGTTTCCCCTTGGCCTCTTTCCTTTGAAGGAAGAGGCGTGCGGGGAGGTGTGGAATAGCATTAGCATCCCAGCCATGGTCCTTGGTATCTACTTTTATTTGAACAAATATTTTTAGGACATCCAGTGCTGGCCATACTTATGCTAGATTCCATGGAGAAAATAAGATGCGACACTATCCCTGACAAAGTTTAGGGATTCTTACCATTAACATTGTAAATACATTTTGGCAATTGCTCCAGTAATGTTATGGAAATGGTAGTGATGAGAGTTCTAGGGAAAGAGATTGGGGAAGATGATAAAGAGGTGACATAATTTGAGTTGATTCATAGTGACTGAGTAATGGATTCTGTAAGGCAAGACAACGATAAGGAGGGGACTCAGCATAAAAGCCACAGGGACCTCTGCTCAATATTCTGTAATAACCTGAATGGGAAAAGAATGTAAAAAAAGTAGATACACATGTATATATAACTGAATCACTTTGCTGTACAACTGAAACTAACACAACATTGTTTTTTTTTTCTTTTTAAAAAAATTTTTATTGGAGTGTAGTTGATTTATAATATTGTGTTAGTTTCTACTGTACAGCAAAGTGAATCAGTTATACATATACTTACATCCATTCTTTTTTAGGTTCTTTTCCCATATAAGCCATTATAGAGTATTGAGTAGAGGTCCCTGTGCTATACAGTAGGTCCTTATTAGTTATCTATTTTATATATAGTAGTGTGTATATGTCAATCCCAGTCTCCTAATTTATCCCTCCACCTCCCTTTCCCCCCTGGTAACCATAATCTTGTTTTCTACATCTGTGACTCTATATCTGTTTTGTAAATAAGTTTGTTTGTACCCATTTTTTAGGTTCCACATATAAGCAATATCCTATGACACTTGTTTTTCTGTGTCTGACTTACTTCATTCAGTATGACAATCTCCAAGTCCATTGTAAATCAACTATACACCAATATATCAAAAAAAAAAAGCCAGCATGGAAATAAGCACAGAGGCATGTTTTGTGGTGGTAGCAGGTGTTTACGAAGGTGGTGTGGGTGGAAATCAGGCCTGGCATATCTAAGTTGGAACGACATTGTGACGGGTTTGGAAAGCTATGATAAAGAGTTTAGTATTGTAGGTCATAGGTCACAGAGTACATGCAGAGGCCAGGAAGGTAATGTGAAAGAGTGACTCTGACTGAATAGTGACTGTGGTGACTTCTAAGGAAGGTAGCAGAGACTCCATGCCCACAGATGGTTTTTCTAATGTATGAACCCTGTATTAACAGATATCCCAAGTTTTAAGAAGAAGCCTGAAATCTCATTTTTTATGTGAGTCTTCATGATACTTAAATGCTGGCAACTAGTAAACAAATTTTTTTTGGAAATACCTGGGAGCCAATAAAGCCAGTCTTTAGGTTGGTGACTGTTTACATGCCAGTGGCTTATAACTGCAGAAGGAGACAGACTCTTGAGGGAACCCACAAATATCTATACTCGAGGAGCCAAGTCAGTCCTGTGGGAGATGACATTTGAAGCAAGAAGATATAGTGGGACAGCTGGAGTCTGAGAGATGAAGAGGCTTAATCCCAGGCATTTGTGGGAGGTCGAGGTGGGGTGGGGTTGAGGCAGTGGGGATGAGACCCTTGAAACTCCTGGTGAACCCTTGATGTGGAGGTGAGGGTGTGATACCACCACCATTGCTGCCCAGGAGGTTGTGAAGCTGTCAGCTGAATTGAGGGGACAGTGAAAGGAGCTACTCTCATGTACCTGCTGGGTAATGATTTTGCTTTTTACTGATTCTATGTATGTTTTTCTTTGTATATTTTATATCTGCACTTCTCTATATTTCTGGATGAAATTATTTGGAGTCAAGAGGATAGATATTTTTCTTAAACCAAATAAATTACCCTTTCCCCTTCTTCCTGTTTATACTCCAAGATGAACTGTGAGCATTAGCTGCTGGATTTCAGACTCGTTCCCTGTATGGCATTAAACACATTGATGTGGTGCAAGCAATGAGATGAAAGTATTTTAATCTTTGATGGATAGCAGGAGAAGAGGAATTTATGAGTCCAATTCTTTTCAAGTTTGAAGATAATGATTTCTGCCTTTCTTGGCTCCTCTTTTTTCTCCTGCATTTTACATTTTGCGACAGTGAATCAGACACACTATTATTCTATTCAGCAGCCTTCGTATCAGCAGCAGATTTGCTTTTCTTCCATTCCAAGTGGTGTGTTATTGCAGTGTAGGTTTTAGGTGGTCCCTCCATCAGATCTTCTAATTTTGTATGGTGGCCTTCTATATCGCCTGTTGATTGGCTTACAGGATCATTGGAATAGATGAGAGCCTGATTTTTTTGGATGGTGAATGTGACCCAGAAAGGTGAATGGAGTAATTTAACACTGCTCACTGCAATCATGGAAAAGCTGAGTCTACATCAGAATTCCAACTAGCATGATGAATTTATGAGCGAAATGCTTCCCAAATGTGTCCTTTGCAGAATACATTTTTTTGTTTTCCATCCAACGTTAGGACCCCTGCTTGTCCCTGATATTGTCAAAAGTCAGGTTTATTTTTCCTTTCCTATTGCTCCACACTCAGGCTTTTACTTATGTACCAATTAAAATGATACATTTTCATTGGATTGAGCAAAATCTCTTTATTCTAAGATACAGTCAACTTGGTAGGGGTTTTAGGTAACTTGCAACACTAGAAGCAAGTGGAAACTTCAGTCACCTTCACATGACCCTAGACAGCCACCAGTAGTGGAGGATGCTGTCCTATTTCAGTTTCTCTGAAATGGTCTGCCAGGGATCCCTGGGATATGAAGGAATCTCTACAATCTGTCACAGCATTACCTTCCTTGTACATCTGCAGGAAATAAGCAGTTATACAGGGACTGTGTGCTTAGGATTGAATAGCAGCTGTACACACCTGGAGGGATTGTCAGGTAGTAGATGGCTTTGGTGCTTTCACTGCTGGGCGGCTGGCAAGTAAGCAGAGAACTGGAAACAGAGTCTATTCCTTCCCGTTAATGAGACTGCATGTTCCCTTAGCGTCCTTTCATTTAAAAAATCTTTTAAATGTCAACATTAATTTCTGTTTTTGGTCAGGTAACATATGCCCATGGCAAAAAACTCAAATTGTATATATTATTCTTTAGTATTTCTTAAATCATGGCATGAGCCCCAGAACGGAAGACTAAAAAGGAGATTTTACTGCCAGTTCTGCCACGGACTTATCTGGTACCACTGGGCTAATTATGACACCTTTGTGTCTCGGTTTCTTCATCTGAAACCTAGAAATGGCCATCTTTTCTATTAACTCTTTAGGGTTGTTGTGAGATCGAACTCAAGCTGGTGTGTGAAAATGCATTAAGGGCAAAGAGACGAAAGGATTTTGTTATAGTTTCCTCTCGTTTCATGTGGGTACCCAGCCAATATCTACTGTGTGCTTGGCATAGGCTGGGTGATGATGGAGAGCGCTAAATTATTAACTCAGTCCTCAGAATAGTTCTATCAGGTAGGTACTATTATTATTTCAATTTTACAGTGAGAAAATGGAGGCACAGAGCAGCTAAATAACTTGCTAAAGTTCACATAGATGGTCATAAGTTGCAAATTTGATATTTAAAACTAGTCTCTTTTTCTCCCTTTCTTTCTCCCTCACTAACTATATATGTATATATATATCATTTAATATCTATCTATATTATAATTGTAGCCACCTGCTCTTTTACTTACTATTTTATGCCGAACATTGTTTTTATGTCATTAAATATTCCTTTAAAACATATTTTCTTTTTTTTCATGGAAAGACATTTTATTTTAAATATAGCAGTGTGTACATGTCAATCCCAAACTCTGAGTCTATCCCTTCCCCCTGATCCTTCCCCCCTGGTAACCATAAGTTCATTCTCTAAGTCTGTGAGTCTAAAAACATATTTTCTAATGGTTTCAAAATATATCATACGTCTGCAGAGGAGTCACTTAACCAATTCCTATCTGCTTGGCAAATTTGTTTTTAATTTTTATTTTTTTGTCATTATGCATAAGGCAAACTTCCTGGTTCACAAGTTTTTGTGGACATTTTTGATTATTTCCTTAGGAAAAATAAACTCCGGAGGTGGAATTACTATGTCAAAGAGTATGGGCATTTTTAAGGCTCTTGATATATACTGCCAACACCTCCTCAGGAAAGGTCGTGCCAATTTATTCTTCCTCCAGAACTCTGTATTCTATTTTCATGAAGATGACAGAGCAATTATACGAGACTAGATTAGGACAGGACCTTAAAAGTTAGCATGTGTGTCTGCCCGTGCACTAGATCGCCTGCACCGTAGACAGGGAAAGAGAAGGTGGATACCTTGTCCAAGTGCACAAGGCAAATTGATGGCTGAGTCCAAGTGATACTGGTTAATGATAAGCAATAGACAGGGCAGGAATTACCTACGTGAGAGTGGAAATATTATCTTTCAGTCATTTTTCATTCTCATTACGAAATGTCACTCTTCTGTTTTCTGGTTGCTATGTCCTGATGACCTCAGAAACTAGCCCACATTTTTAGAACTCAGTCAGTCTGCGCCAAGCAGCGATTTCAAGTGGTTCTGGGAGGCCTGGGAGCAGGGGGATGGAGAGAGTTCAGCCACATCTGCAAAACCCCTGCAACTGTTTTGGGGCTGCGTATCTATAGGGTGAGCACCAGATGTTTAAAAACGACAATGTATTGCACAACCTCATAGAAACATGAATAAAAATTAAATTTAAAAACACCTACAATTTGGCCATGACAAGTAAAATTGTTTTTTCATATTCTTGATTTTATTTTATTTTATTTTATTTTTGCGGTATGCGGGCCTCTCACTGTTGTGGCCTCTCCCCTTGCGGAGCACAGACTCTGGACGGGCAGGCTCAGAGGCCATGGCTCACGGGCCTAGCCGCTCTGCGGCATGTGGGATCTTCCCAGACCGGGGCACGAACCCGTGTCCCCTGCATCGGCAGGCGGACTCTCAACCACTGCGCCACCAGGGAAGCCCTTGATTTTATTTTTTAAATTGAAGTTTAGTTAATTTACAATGTTGTGTTAGTTTCTGGTGTATAACAAAGTGGTTCATTTATACATATATGTGTGTATATTAAATATATTCTTATTCATATTCTTTTCCATTGTTTTTCATAGTTTTCATATGAAGTGCACTTTTCATGTAGTTTTAGTTATGTCACAGATACAATTTTGTATTACTTTTCTCACCTCTCAAATTATATTTTTAAGAAACATTTTGCCAACTCTGCCTGCAAAATTGTATTTTTAATAACTTCCCAGTCAAGTATCTTGCCATGTTTCATTTAGCATTCCATCCTTGTTGGCCATGTAGGTTATTTCCCAATTTTTAGTATCATTAAATAGTGTGGCCAAGATATCTATATATATATATATATATTTCCCTTATGTATATATATTTCCCTTTTTAGTTAACATCATTTGTAAATCCTCAGAAAAACATAAACTGCCTTAAAAAATCTGAACATTTTTATGTATTTTAATACATGCTGCAAAATGCTTTCCAGAATTGTTGGATAACTAAGATTATGTCAATACACATTACAAGGCATTTTTAGGTGCAATGATTTGTTTAAAAAAATTTAAGTCACCCAAGCCAGCTCTAGCTTCTGTCTTAGGAGCCATGGCTGTCAGCCTTATAGAGGGTCTGCTCATAAACACCCTTGGTCAGGTGACTGTCATTTTTGTCCAGCTTGGGGGAAATGCTGCAGGATGAATGGCTGTTTAACAAATTCCCATTCCCAAATTTGGCAGTCTCTTAGCTGACTTCTGTACGTTTTGGCCTGCACTCATACTGCCTAGGGCTCCCTGATTTGTAGGTGTTGAAGGCAGACCTACTCAATTTATATACTTCTTTGTCTTCCCTCATTCTGGGCATAAATTCATCTGTTTTCTTGAATTGGAATTAGTTCAATGCTTTCTAGTCCATCCTGAATTCAATATACATCCAACAAGTAGCTTATTGTCTAGAGCACCATTCTGATTATTTCCTTCATTTAATGAATTAGTTTTGATCAGACCCTTATGATAAAACAAAACAAAACAGAACAATTTCCCAAGCATATTTTACTGATCTGCCTCATTGGGTAGACAGAAATTTGGATGTTGGGAGTTTTGGAAGAGAAAATGAACTCAATTTTCTTATTCAATTTGAAGACTAGGAGGACATCTAATGAAGGTGCTGAGCATGTATAAAGCAGACTTGATACTTGAAAATCTATGGTAGGAGAAAATGAGATTTGGAAATCACAGAGAGGTAGTAGGTAAAGTGCTTGTGAGCCCTAAGAAGAGCAAGAAATAGGCATTTTAGGATGCAGGTTAAGAAAGTGAGCTTAGAGGTCAGATGGACATTGGTTAAAATCTTGATTCTCCCTCTTATTCTGTGTTCTTGGGCATGTTATTTAACCTTCAAGCCTCAGTTTTCGTATCTATATAATGGGGGTAATAACACGTCACTGAGTGGATGAGAGAAATGAATGAGATAATGCAACTTATTAAAATCAATAAATATCAGCTATTTTTATGGTTATAAGACTGATGGCAGCACATGTATAGGTTGTCACAGGAGGAGACAACAGAAGACCAAGAATAAATGGTTAGAGAGAATAAAAGAAAACCAGTAGTATCCAGGAAGCCAGGAAAAGAGGGAATCTTAGGAAGGAAGAAATGAGCAACAGGGGCAAATATGAGACAGAAGCCAATGAAGGTCAAGATAAGAAGAGGTTTTTTTCAATTTGGGGATCACTAGGTCTCCTATGACTTCCAAGAGAACCGTTTTAGTAGAAAAATTGGGCACAAATTACACTGTAGGGCATTAGTCCACAGTAGGAGATGCTTCCTAGGACCCACTGAACTCAAAATAGGTAAGGGGTCTTGCCAAAGACAGGTGACATTATTAGCTGTGTGAGTGTCCCTGGGTTGTTTATGGACTTAGATTGTTCATGTGCTCTCTTGTCATATGTGCACCAGAAGATGGTGACTTCCATGGTCATATGAAGCTGGATGTGTGACTGCTTGAAATCTTCCTCGTACCCTGGCTTATATGTCAACCTTTGATTTGGAAGCAGGTATATTTCCTGCCTTGAACCACATTTCAGCTGCTTATAGGAAAATAGGATGAAATCAGTAGGCATAGATTGGGTTCAGTACATTTACAAAGAGTTGATGGCATTTAGCTGTTAGATGCCTACTACGCAGGCTCTTCTTACAGCGAATTCACCTGCAATTAAAGGAAAGAATGTCAAGTTAAATCCACCCCATCCCTCCACTGTGTGGACCTGTTAAAAAAGTTATTCATTGGGAGTAGTTTTCAGTCCTGTTCACCTTTGGTTTTATTACCTCTCTGGCAGTCACAAGGATGGTTTTCTTTCTACCTTTTTGCTGAAAATTCTTGTAGGATAAAACAATTCAACTTTAAATGGAAGTGATAGCTAAAAGAAAATTGCAGGTTTTCCTAAATGACACAGGACTTTGGCAGGCATACCATCTTCCACAATTCCAGAGAATTTGATCTTACCACAAGGAAATAAGAAACCAACCAGAACCATTTCCATTTTGGAAAAACAATTGAAATCTCTGTCTCTGTTTCTGTCTCTGCCTCTCTCATTTTTGTTTTCAGAATCTCATTCTGGGTTCAAAATATTTCAGACTTTGAGTACTTGTTTGCACTAACATTTGTTATGTCTCTATCCTAGGTTGCTCCTGGGGGTGGTTTCTCACTTTGCTGCTGCTCACTGAGGACATTGCAGATACTTCTGCTCAGATGCTAAGTCGCCTAGTACAAGCACAGTAAAGTGGTTTGATACTGACAGAACATATAATTAGTGTCTATCCCTGTGAAAGGATAAGGATGCCATTCACATTTTCTTCATGAGATGACTAGCATTTCAGACGGAAGTTGTACTTCCTTTAAAATACAGGAAAGGGTGTCTAGGAGCTCTGACTGAGCACAGCCCTCTCTCTGTTGTTGACAGAATGCATGCAGTTGCAGGCGGGGTTCTAGTGTTTATTGGTCCAATGAAGAGCCAACTTGCTAGTTTTCTAATCACATATAGAACTCAAAGCTGCTATCATAAAATAGTTTACTGGCAAACCCACAATTCTCTTTCCAAAAAGAGATTTAAGTTGTTATGGTAGACATTGATGACTGACTCTTTCAAAGGTTGATTGGAAAGTGATCGTAATAATTCAAAGATGGAAGCAAACACATGTTTATCGAATCCACAGTGTGTGTCAGGTACTGTTTGGTGTTTTGTGGAGAGATCTCTCTTGATCTTCAGTAGAATTAGGAATTGACACTGTTTGAAACTGGTACCAGGAATCCCTTTAATAGTCATGATTTCTGCAGTTTGACTGAGAGAAACAGACAGTTATGCTTGCAGCGTATGAGAGATTTATTCCCCTCACAATGCACACAGACATCCCCTCTCGCCCAACTCAGGGAGGTGATCCTTTACAACAACTGACATTATAGGTTGGAACTGGTGGTGCCAGGCTGAGTCTGGCTTGCTGACATAAGTATTTGGTCCTCACATTGTTAAAAAAATTTTAGATGACTGCCAGTATTTAAAAACTTGGTGGTTTCCCACATAAATTTTGATTCGTGCCTCTTAAAGATAATTGGATGATCTGACAATATGAGTTGAGTAGCAGTGGTCCCCCATTAGATGGCCTGAATGCCTTCCATGGAGCATTAGTATTGAAAATCCTTATTTATGTAGAATAAGTCTCTCCTTGTGTATCCCCTCCTAATTCAGCTTCCTCCAATCACATTATCCCATAGCTCACAACAAACAATGGGAACTATTAGTAAGAGATGGAAAAAGACAAATAATTCAGTCATTATATTTAAGGTTTCATTCTAAATCTTATCTTTAGGTCCTTGATATATTAGCATATTTGCCCTAGCCAATCAGCACGTTAAATAATTCCTCTCTGGATCCAGGTGCTGCACCTGTTATCATGGCTCAAGGGCTAATCCCCAGAGCAGTAATGTCTTATCCAACATTTAGCATCAAGACATCTAACATAAAGTGAGTGTTAAAATCACATTGATCCCTGGACTTCCCTGGTGGCTCAGTGGTTAAGAATCTGCCTGCCAATGCAGAGGACACAGGTTCGGGCCCTTGTCCGGGAAGATCCCACATGCCGCGGAGCAGCTAAGCCTGTGTGCCACAACTACTGAGCCTGCGCCTAGAGCCTGTGCTCTGCAACAAAGAGAAGCCACCTTAGTGAGAAGCCCGTGCACCGCAATGAAGCGTAGCCCCCGCTCGCCACAACTAGAGAAAGCCCATGCACAGCAACAAAGACCCAAGGAAGCCAAAAATAAACAAACAAATAAATTAATTAATTAAATCACACTGATCCTATGAAACAAATACTTGGACCACATCCATATCCTAAGCATAAACGTCTATGATATATCCTGGGATAAAAAAGAATGTAGGATGTCGCCCAGAGTACAGACTAAGCTTGTGGGGCAGCTTTGAGACAGCAGAGGGAGCCAAGGGAGTTTACTGTGGTTAAACTCCAAGTATCTCAGTTTTAAGCCCTCTTAATATCATAGTACCATAGTTTCCACTGTTCAGATTAGGAAGTTTAGGAAGTACATGTAATCTGACCTGGAAACTGTGAGCTGGGATTTGAACCCTAACAATGCATGTTCATGTCCATATCGATATCAATGTCTCTGTCTATGCCTATGACTGAGTCTGTTGCTCTGCCTATGACCATGCCTATGTCTATATGTATGACTATGTCCATGTCTATGACTATTGCCTATGTTTTTGTTTATATGTATGTGTAAGTGTATGTCTATGACTATGTCTATGCCTGTGACTTAGTCTGTGTCTGTGCCTGGGCCAGTGCCTATGTGTATTTGTATGTCCATGACTATGTTCATGTGTATGTATGTATCTGTCTATGTGTATGACTGTGTCTATGTCTAGACTATGTGTATATGTATGTCTACAACTATGTCTATGCCTATGTATATAATGTGTAATGTATCTATTCTATATATAACAAAATATAACATAATACATGTGTACACACGACCAGTTTTATTTATTTAAATCACATTCATTTGTCAGAGTTAGGCTTAAAAGCAGTATTATCACTGGCAACATTTTCACCACCCTAAGTTTCTGCAGTCTCCCAGTGAGCATAATGAGTGTAGGCAACATGATGCCTGGATGACAGCTCAAAGAAGAGAACCTGGACAAGTTGCCAGAAATGACCCTGCAAATGGGGCTCTGCCACTACACCCTTAATGTGGAAGAATTATTAAAAAAAAAAAAAGGTATCACTGGGTCATCTCATGAGACCTTGACAGGCACTGGCCCATCAGCATTTTAAACTCTCATTTGGAGTCAGGGTTTCTGTCCAAGGTCTCCCGAGTCTACAGTCTCATGAGCAACAAAGAATTCCAGCTTTGCTTACCATACTCCAAAGCCAAAAAGAATCTAACATAAAAGGAATACAGGGTCCTGGTGAGCAGTAAGTGTACATCTAGGGTAATTAAGGGAGGGGAAAAGACAGACTAGTTGTAGACTCCCAGCCCTCAAGCTAGATGCTGAATACACCTCACTTCAATTCGTTAGAATATCTTTTTAAAAAAAGTCTTCCCAACACCTAGGACATCTGACTCTGCAAAGAGAACTATTTTTGTCAAAGGACAGAGTGTGACTATCAACATTGCCTTTATTAGCACTATAACTTTGGGCCATTGCCTTAACCTTTTTCATACTGAATTTTCTTATCTACAAAATGAGGGTGATATAATTCTGTGAGGCATATAATTATGGTGCCTCCTTGATAGAATTATTGCCATATATATATTTCTTAAATTATTTATTTTTTATTGGAGTATAGTTACTTTACAGTGTTGTGTTAGTTTCTGTTGTACAGCAAAGTGAATCAGCTATATGTATACATATATCCCCTCCATACTTAAATAAGGCAAAACACATAAATCAATTAGGACTGTGCTTTTCACAGGTAAGAACTCATTGATTTTAGTTACTATAATTTCTATTTCTATCTAAGGATAGGAGAAAAGGAGTGAATCCTAGATATTACACTCCAGGGCTGCCCCTGCTGACTGTTACATCTTTCCTGTCTCAATAATTGCCTGAGATACACCCTAGGGCCTCCTCATGATACGAGTCATGAGGTAGGGCCCCTACATGGCTGGTCTATAGGCCAGAAGGAGGCTTTATCACTGCATCTGCCATCATCCACATCCTTCACCTTGGAGGATGTGGGGCTGTAGCCTCTTTTGGGTACGGGGACCAAATCTGTGTCCTTTCTTGTCCCATGTACCTTAAGTAAAGTTGCTTCTGCTTTAGAAGCCCGAGTGTAGGTAATTAGTTTGACTTGTCCTCTTAGGAGAGTGAGTGAGCTGGATCCACTACTGCAGTGCATAGTCCTTCCTATGAGATTGGTTCTCCATTGGAGACTAAGTTCTGGAGCCCAATACTATGGAACCTTAAAGTTGCTTAAAAACAGGGGACCACAGCAGCGGTTGGGATTCCACTATTGGTGTACAGAGTGTTTGTTCTGAGACAAGAATACAGAAAGTTTGGCTAGAAAAAAAAATGTTTTGAATATCTCATGGTGTCTTATATGCGGTGTTTCAGGAAATGACCACTGCCATCCAGTTCTTGAGCAAATTTCACATTCTATGAGCCAGGGACTCCTCCCATCTCTCTAATTGAAACATTTGCTATTGTATAAACAAAAGAAGATAACCCAATGAAATACATGCTGATAATACCAGTGAGGTGGAAGGGAGAGAGGGTGCAAGTGTGGCTCAAATAATAGATTTCTATCTCAAATAACAGAAGTCTATCATTAAGCCATAGAATATTAGACCTTAAATATTATGTAGGCCAATCCCTTCAGTTTAATGGTGAGGGTACCAAAGCATGAAGGGACTTTGTAGGTGGCTCAAGGTTATCTCATGAATTAGTCTTTAACATAGATTTACTGCCTTGTTTCTCTAAAATTGGACTTTCTCAACCATTTTGTAGCCTTCCATTGATAGACGCTCAGTCTATCACACAACAGTTAGGTGTACTAAAATGAGATAATAAATATGAAACTATTTTCTATATCACCTGGCTCATAGTAGGTGATAACAAGTTGTTCCTGTCTCCTCCATTTCTTCCTCCCTCCCTTCCTTCCTTCCCTCCTTCCCTCCTTCCTTCCTTCCAGTGCATATTAGAGTTAGAAAGCCAGGAGCTCAATATAAGTATTAAATCAACAAGGCTTATTCCCCTGTAGGAAATGAGAGTTTCTCACTTCTGCCAACTTCAATTGGTCTTAGCAATATTAGTAAGGTATTTCTAATCTTGTTTTCAAGAGGATTTTTTATTTTTATTTTTGTGGCACACGGGCCTCTCACTGTTGTGGCCTCTCCCGTTGCGGAGCACAGGCTCCTGATGTGCAGGCTCAGTGGCCATGGCTCACGGGCCCAGCCGCTCCACGGCATGTGGGATCTTCCCGGACCGGGGCACGAACCCGCGTCCCCTGCATCGGCAGGTGGACTCTCAACCACTGCGCCGCCAGGGAAGCCCTCAAGAGGCTTTGAAAAGCTTCCCTGCCTATCCATTTTCTTTGCTATTTCCCCCCTTTAGAGAGACCAGAAACTTTACAAACTGTCTTCTAGCACTTCCTGAATGTGGAAGAGAAGGGGTAGTGTGTTTTGACTTATACAGTAACACATATTATCTAGGTAATTGAGAATGTTCTGTCTTGAAGAGTGAAGAATAAGCATACTCTCTCATGGATCTACTAGGAATCTCTTAAAAAATATTTTATGCAGATATAAGAATTCTTAGCCTTTAAAAGAAAAAAAATGGTCTTGCCTTTGCCTCTTGCTTCTAAATGGTTTCTAGAAGGGCTGGGTGTCAGTTTATTAAGAGAAGTCACTGGTTTACTTCATCAAGATCATTGATGCATGTGTTTCCCAGCAGGGTTCCAGAAACATTTCCTTCCTCCCTACCCCTTTCCTTTTGTTTATATGGAAGCTTTGATCTATTTAGGGAATATGGGAGTAGACAGAAGACATCTGGCAATGTCATTTTCCAGCAAAGGTTGAGAATTTTATCCAAGGAGTCATCCTAGCCTGGTTTTGAATAGCTTACATCTTCTCTCCAGGAGTAGACATTCTCAAGAGGATGGAGCCAGATGTGAACACTTTGGTCCATATTTTATTCCTCTTGGTATCTCCTTTCATCTTTAATCCAGGCACAGTTTAAGAATTTCTTGCATTCAGAGTGAGCCAGTGAGTTGAGAAAACAAGCCTACAAATTCCCACTTGTGCCCTGCTCATTTAAGAGTAATATTTTCCTGTTTAAAAACTAACTCAAAGGCACTATATTATTTTTTGGGAAACTGTCATTTATTGCTCAAACCTAACTTCCAGGGAATTGGATTAATGGGCTAATTTATGATAATAAACTTCCTTGTGGGGCTGGAAAGGAGGGTGTTGGGTGGAAAATAGATTAGGACAGATGAAGAGTATGAGAATAGAAAGCACGATGGACATTTCCATTTGAGGACTTGAAATGTGCTTTAGGCTTGATCGCCCTGGCTCTTGAGCTATATTATTGTATGAGAAATACAGTAAAGATAATAAAAGTGAGTTCATTAGTTGTGTTTACAAAGGAGATAAGAACATGGGTCCTCACCAAAGATTACTCAGAAAATACAACAGAAATGTCAAAAGGTGGTATCTGAAAGAAATTAAGCAGAGTCAAAACATAGCACATTTTAGCTAGAAAAAGTTAGTGGATATAGAAAATATGTGTGCTGGTTATGAGCATTTTCTCATTCTAGATTATCGTATTTTCTGTCATGAGCTATATCAGAACTATTCTGGTGAAATGTGTGACAAGCTGGAAATATCTGATGAATTCTCCATAGGAATGAATGTGATTTTGTATGCAACATTCTCAGCCCCACTGCTGACTCTAGGCACTGCCATGGTGACACGACCTAGTAGATTTTGACTGGTTTCAAACCAGGAACCACCTGATAGTGTCTTGCATTGCACCCATGCTACATAACTCTTGCTTCCTTCCCTGTAGATATTTTGATATCAAGGAGGAGAACATCTGCCAGCACTCACATACGTGCTGCATGGAATGTGGCTGAGTTAATGCCTGTAGGGTCACCCGTGAACAACGGAGGACAAAACCCATGAATAAATGCTTCTCTCCTTTGTACCCCAGGTGGACAGTTCTGGAATGTATTTCATAAATGTCCTCAGAAGATTCTAGAGAATCGAGCACCAACTACCTGTAGTGGTGGGCAGCTCAATACATATCCTTGCGTTTGCTTTCTCTGGGGTCTACAGATGTTAGTCTGTACACCCTGGGTGCTATGACCAAAGCCAGTATGGGATATAGTGAAGGAAGAGAAGACAGAGTAGGAGTTTCTTTCCTTATGGTTCAAAAATGGCTTCATAACGGACTTGAGGTTATGGGTGGGGGGGGTGAGCTATGACGGGGCGGGAGGGAGTCATGGGCATATACACACTAACAAACATAGTAGGGTAGATAGCTAGTGGGAAGCAGCCGCATGGCATGGGGATATTGGCTAGGTGCTTTGTGACAGCCTGGAGGGGTGGGATGGGGAGGGTGGGAGGGAGGGAGACGCAAGAGGGAGGACATATGGGAACATATGTCTATGTATGACTGATTCGCTTTGTTGTGGGGCAGAAACTAACACACCATTGTAAAGCAATTATACCCCAATAAAGATGTTAAAAAAAAAAGGCTTCATAGATGAGGCAACGCCTATAGTTACAAGTATTACAAATAGGCAGGATAAAGGCATCTGTGGAAAAATGAGGGTTATTTCTGACAGAGTCCACAGTATGGACACTTCATGTAGCACGAGCTTCTAGGTTAGTTGTGAATACTTCTGTGTTCATGGAACACGGATAGAGTGATGTGGTAAAAGACAGAGCTGGAGGGGCGGACAGAAGACCTGCCTATCTAAGCTCTTGTTTATAGTTTATTTCTAGTGCCACATTGTAAGTCCTCTGTGCACAGGAATTGAATTTTACACCTACTTTAACTTTACAGCACTGAGCACCGTCTTCGGCAGGAGGTGGCTCATCCAGATCCATCAAAATTAGGTTGCTTGTCAGTCAACATTAGAAGGAACCCACTCACTTGGGGGACACCAAGAAAAGGGACTAGGAATATCAGTATGCATCATTTGGTTCAATTTTAAAAATACAGAAAAATGAGATTAATGTAACAAATATTGTCTAGATAACTAGTTTCAATGAACACAAAGTTTGCTGTAAAATTGAGCACATGTTAAAATAGTGAAAGAATTAGCTAAGAAGAACTGAATCCATGCTAATAAATGGCACATTTTTGAAAAAAGCTAAACTAAGACTTCTTAGACCAATTCAGACATCCATTCAATCTACTTTCATGCCAGGAGGCATACGCATACATTGATATCTTTTCATGAGCCAGAATGCCCAAAGCACAGTGTTCTTACTAGGTTATGAATGAAAATCTGCCAGGTGTCTGATGAAATATCTGGGTGGACCAGGACCCCCTTTTCAATCTGATGATTTAATGTCCCTTGCTGATATCTTTCATATTGACACTTATTGGCCTTTATTCAATGAAACTTTTGGGGGGATCAAAACTAATATACTAATTATCGTGCATCCTGTCCTGTTCTTATGCAACTAAACAAAGTTTGTCAATAAAGTTCAGTGATGGGTCTCACTTTACTACATATAACTAGCCAAATGCATGCTTAAGTTGCCTATTAACACTAAGTTAGCTATTTTTATTTCTTTTGATCATGGTACAGGATTACCTAATGCAGAACTGAGACTTTCTGAATGCAAATAATTTGCAAATGCTGTGACTAACTTCTGCAAAATGCTTTTGCAGTTGTTAACAGAGGTGGGTTTATAGACTCCTGAATGCCTTTTCTCTCCCCATTCCCTAAATTTAGGTAGAGGAAATGAGATTTCTGGGATGAGTGTGTTCTGGAACACAGTTCTCCATTGCTTACTATTCTTCTTCTCTCTGGTTATTTCTTGCCTTCCTCAATTAAGGATTTTTCCTCAACTTCTAAAGCAGAGTTTAAAAACTCCACACATACTGACAGTTTTCTCTATTGCTGTTTCAAACTCATACATGTTGGGAATTACACTCCTTCCAAATCTGAACTTATTATATTTGTAATTGGATGATTGAGGGTATAATATACATATAGCACTGACATTTGATATTCACTTATGTGAACTAAATGAAGTAAAATGAAGCATGAGAAAATCACTGAAAGCAGCATGCAAATACAAGCAACAGTTTTAATGACAATAATAATCACGTATATAAGATGGGATTAAGTATATTTTAAAATCACTTATTCTTTAATTTTAGATGGGCCCACTATCTCAGTAGTATTTTTTTTGATATTTGCATTCTGAAGTCTCAGTGTTTCAGTCTTCATAGTAAGAGAGAAAATAATGGTTATTATCATCATCATGTTAGTTTAATGAATCTGCAAGATGTACAATTCCAAAGGTGGTAATTTGAAGTCAGAAATCTCAGTGTTGACAGCCCTGCTTCTTTAACACACACGGAACTTGTGTAACAGTAGTTTATTTGTCCTCTTTTGAACTGGCAGGTCTAGAGATGGTGATATATAAATATCCCTGCTTTTGCTTTACTTTGAGGATGTTAATAGAATATAAAAAACAGTTGACGTGAGGAAATGGGGAATAAAATGGAAGCAGAGGAGGCCACGGAAGTGAAAGCATCCAACTTCTTTAACTATGTACAGATGATTTCCTGGTGCTTCCCACCAGGAATTCCAGTGCAAATAGAACCCACTTGTGCCGTGTCAGAAAAGTGGAGACTTATCCTTATATTTCTGTGTGACTCATAGAGATGGAGGGTTAGAGCAGAAAGAGTATAGATTTTGGAATCAGACACGCTGATTTCAAATCCTGGCTCCACCAGTGACTAAGTCGCTGGAACCTCTAGCTCCTCAGTTTCCTCTTTCCTCTCCAAGTTTACTATTGCTCTCAGAGTATTCCTTGCTTTGCAGTGTAGCCAGGACCTTGTGGCAAGTCACTCCAGCCACTCTTCTCAACATCCCTAGCATCTGTACCTGCTTGACCTTCTGTATTCAACCTGCAAACATTGGCCCATCCAAATAAGCGCTTTCTTGTCCTGGGATGCTCACTGTGGCTGGAGGGAAGCATCCCAGAACACCACATTGTTGCAAAACTTGCTGTTTTTCTTCTCTGCTCCCTGACTTCTGTGGGGTTCCCAGGATCACTTGAAAATTCACCTTCACGCTTCAGTGATTTCCTGCCCCCATTAACAACAGTGGGTTGCTCTCCTAAATGTCCACTCTTCTTCCGAATTTCCCATTACTGCTGCTTCACTTTCAGTAGATCTCGTCTCTGATTGATTAGATGGAGTCTTCAGGCAGAAACTCTTCTGTGTAAGCACATGAAAAATTATATCTGAACCCCCTCATTGCCCTCTATCCTGCCTCAGAAGGAGAGATAGGCTAAGCCCTTCTGTACTCTTGATATGATCTCCTTTTTTCTAATGCCCCTTATCCCTCCCCATCTCATATTTCCACCCTCTCTTTTTCTACTGGCATTTCCTTCACAGCCTAAAACAACTTCAAAGAAAGAATTCCTTCATTAACTCTGTATTCCATTTTAGTTGCTGTCCTATACCTCTCCCTTCTTGCTCAGAAGCAGAGTTGGCTCCCAACTCAAACGTCACAGTTTCAAAGGTCTATGGAAACCCAGAGAGGTAATAATGATGAAGAGTGAATAGGGCTGAACGTAAGGTAATCGTGGGCTCACCTTTGCCTGAAACTGACACTCTATTCAACCCTTTGCTCTCATTTGGGAATGGGGGTCCAATTTGGATAAAAGTCTGATTTTTTCCTAAGAAAATCTGGTTTTCTTTTTTTTGTTTTGTTTTTAATTTTTATTTTATATAGGAGTATAGTTGATTAACAATGTTGTGTTAGTTTCTGGATTTCTATTAGACATTTCTCA
The DNA here is from genome assembly GCF_949774975.1 of Lagenorhynchus albirostris. Lineage (NCBI taxonomy): Eukaryota > Metazoa > Chordata > Mammalia > Artiodactyla > Delphinidae > Lagenorhynchus > Lagenorhynchus albirostris. The sequence continues at coordinate 7,170,373 of NC_083099.1, read as the reverse complement.
ATGTTTAAAACACTTTACAGTCCTAATAAAGTACACATGTGGGCTGGATTTAGATTATTGACCCCAGTTTTAAACTCTTGGCCTACACTATCTTGGTATCTCATCTCATTTAATCAACCTACTGCAATCCATTTTCTGTCTTTAACAGTCCTTGCAAACTGCTTTAGATCAGCACTTCTCAAAGGTTTACGTATATGTGCCCATGAATCTTCTAGGGATTCTGTTAAAATGTAAGAATGAATTCTGATTTGGAAAGATCTGGGGAAAGACCTGAGTTTTGCATTTCTAGCAAACTCCCATGTGATGCTGCTGTGGACCACACTTTGAGAAGCAAGGCTTCAGAGGACCCTCTCATCTTTAGATATTTATCTCAAGATAAGCCATTTAAGCCTCTCCCTTCCTCCCACCATTACTAGAATTGACCCTCTTTTTTTCAATGCACCTGCTGTATCCTAATCCAACCTCTATAAAGGCGACTGTAATTCTTCATTTTATTTTCATGTTTATGTGCCTGCCTGTTGGTCTATATGTTCCTTCATGGCAAGGACCAGGTCTTACTTACCCTTTCCCCCAAGCACTCTGGCAGTGGTAGGAACAGAGTAAGTACTTAACAACGCTGCCCATCTGCCCTCATTTCATAGCAGACTGTCTCTAGGGGTGTGTGTGTATGTGTTTCTTTTCTTAGGAGTTAGTTTGCAATGTGGAGGGTTTATTATGTTGAAGGATAAATTCTTCACAATAACTTCTGCCTTATAATGGGTTCCCAAGGAAGGATTCAGTGCCTTATTTTGACAGATTTTTCTGCTCCATGTTCACATTGGTCTCATTATGTCATCTTTTCAATTTGTGTTGCCAATTTGGAAAAAAAGTCCTAAATTCCTTTAGTTCTTCTCCTTCACGTGTTTTCAACACTTCCCTTCATCCATATGAGAGACATCTGGGAGTTGTGTGTTATCTCTTACTCTGGCTTGGTAGATATCATCCAGGGGCTTTCTGCTTGAAAGGCAGCCTACCAGATGTTTGAAGAGACCGGCTCTTTCAGAAGAAGAAAAGCACAGGCCGAGGAGAATAGCAGTGCTTGGTAAGGAGTGTGAATTTTACTGTGTTCACAGGTGTGTTTCTTTTGGTGGTAACAGGCTTAATGCATTCCTCTTTTCTCAAGTGGTTTAAGACAGTTCAGTGAGGTTCAAGGGACCAGATTCTCTGACCCTGCCTCACACCTGTCAATCAATCAACCATTGAGTATCTATGAATAACTGAACATGTGTCAAACACTGTGACAAATACCAAAAATGGTAAGATATGTGCTTACATAACTTCCTGCTTACTAAGCATAGATACAGTATCTTAAGGAAACCAGCACTGATCTAAGGAAAGGTGATGAATATTCATTGAGGATTTAATATATGCTCCTCAAGGAGCATTATAGACTTTATATTATTTGATGGTACTCTGAAAGATTGGCACATAGGTGTCTGAACCCCGTTCTATGGCTGAGAAATTGAAACTCAAAGAATTTAAATAATTTGTTCAAGGGGCCAAATTAGTAAGTAGTAGTACAGCCAGAATTTCAACACAGTTCTCGCTGTCTCCAGAATCTGGAGTCTTTCAATCACAAACCTGGCAGGATCCTAATAAAACTTGACAGGGAGAATTCAATAAAGTCTTCCATACCTTTCAGCTTCTTTCTGTGTTTGGTTTCCAGAGGAATCTGGGCTTAGAAAGAACTAGGCTTCTGCCGCTGGGAGAATCAAATTGCCTACTCTGGTGGTAGAGATAGAAGTGGAAAAGGATTGTTAAAAATAGAATGAAGCCGAGAGATTTTGATCTTTGAAGATTGCCTGGTGCTTCACAAATTTTTGTCTACATCAAAATCACCTAGAGGGCTTATTAAAATACAGTTTCCTCAGCTCCACCCCCAAGGGTTATGAATTTGTAGGTCTGGACTGGGGTCCCCAAATGTGCATTTCTAACAAGCTCCGGGGTGATGCTGGTATTGACAATTGGTAGATCCCATTTTGAGTAGCACTGGATTTTAAAGTGAACATTCACTTATGTATTTAATCAGTCAACAAATATTTTTTAAGACTTTACTATGTGCCAGGTATTCTGCTGGATAATGAGCTATAGTCCATGCTCTGGACAATCTTACTTTTGGTTACTAACCTAATGTCTAATTTCCCTGGAATCTAATGATATAATTAATACTTTCAGAGATCACCTATCAGCATTTTTACCTATGCCTGAAGTTTTTTCCTCCTTTTCTGGGTAAACTAGATGTGAAATTGCTTTATCATGGGGTAAAACATTTTTAAGGATTTTGATATGAAGTTATCAAATTATTTTTCAGAAAGGTTTTGTTAATTTACTACCCAATACAATGGAAGAGAATATCTATTTTAAAAAATCTCCATTACCACCAGGTATTATAATTTCCATTTAGGTGTTTGTCTCTTCCTTACTGATTTTTAGAGTCCTTTATCTATCACTGATATGGATATTTTTTTTATTTGTTTTTCTTTGCATTGTGTCTTTGTTGCTGTGCGTGTGTTTTCTCTAGTTGCGGCGAATGGGGGCTACTCTTTGCTGCAGTGTGAGGGCTTCTCATTGTGGTGGCTTCTCTTATTGCAGAGCATGGGGTCTAGGCACGTGGGATTCAGTAGTTGTGGCGTGTGGGCTCAGTAGTTGTGGCTCAAGGGCTCTAGAGTGCAGGCTCAGTAGTGGTGGTGCACAGGCTTAGTTGCTCCACGGCATGTGGGACCTTCCTGGACCAGGGCTCGAATCCATGTCCCCTGCATTGACAGGTGGATTCTTAACCACTGCGCCACCAGGGAAGTCCCTGGATCTTTTAAAAAGCTTAATTTTTGAAAACTATATGCATCTAAGTTTGTGCTAAGTGACCTTGACTTCCTGGAACACAAAGCAAAGAAAAAGTGGCAGGAATAATTTGCCTTCTTTGATAAACAAGTTACTAAATGATTTTTAAACATGAACTCTTCAAGAATGTACTAATGAATACTAAATAAGCTTCAGTAGTCGTTCCAGTTTTTAGGTTGCTTCTTTTGCACCTGCAGTGCTTTGAATGGAAGATGTAAAACACCTTTACACAAGACAGAATGGAATACCAATAGGATCTCGCTGACAAATCCAAACATGAGAAGGGTTCTTTCTGCTCAGATTCAGTGATGCAAGCAAACTGAAAGAGACAGCAAACAATGACACTAATACATCATTGAGCTGTTTTGTATTCATAACTTTTCAATGATAGCACCTTTCTTTAATGCAATATTGATTCAGCCAAGAAATGTTACTCTATTACTTTCTTGAGCCGTTGAATTAGGACACTGTTATGGTTTTTAAATGGAGATGGAGAATTTTTATAAACTAGTATCCCTTAAAATTTTCCAAAGGTCATTGGGCAGAAAGTTGACCATTGGTAAGCTTATCACAAATCAGAGAGATGGCTGGGTTAGCTACTGGGTTAGCTGTCAGGTACCATGGTGTTTCAGACAGCAACATAATGAGGGAGCAATGCTTCATAAGCTGAGAGCCTGTTGGTAACCCTAAAAGTAAAGAAGAAGGCATATGCCAACTCTGTCCACTCATGAGTTTGACTCATTTTCTTAAAGCCAAGACATGTGCCAGATGAGGTGGACCACAGAGCTCAGCACCCACCACTTCTTTCGAGTCATGGGGAAGGGGATTGTGATTTCTCCTTTTCCCACCAGCTCTTAATTTTTCTGGATTGTGATTTCTCCTTTTCCCACCAGAGGTGTCAGAGATAAAAGAGAAATCTACATTAATATGATAATAGCTGCTCAGATGAAAATTGTGCTGTTTTGGGGGGGGGGGCAAATACACAAAATGATGGCAAATATTTATCCTGAGCTTTTAGAAAAATGATCTTCCCCATAATGGGATTTGACCAGTTATAGGTAGTGTCAAATCAGTTCCATAAGTGTAATTTCTCAGTGTCTAAACCACACTATAGGTTACTTCCCTTTGCTGACCACCAAAATAAGGGGTCTGTGTGTGGACTGAACCCTGTCCTTCCTAGGGGAGGCCTCCTCCTCAACCTGAAGATTGTTTGTATTTATTTGCTCTTAAAAAACTAAGAAGTACTTCTTTTTTTTATGGGGAAGCAATTTCCAAAGACTCAGGAGGCTTGTTGTGCAATGATTCACTGCCTTACTTTGTGGCTACAAGACTCGCTTGTGATACTTGCAAGTTATTTTCACAGCTTGACCCACCAGTTCCCTGTGGGCTGTAAACTGTATTCTCTTTCCTTTCACTTTCACTGGTGTTACCCCATCTCTATATTGTTAGGACAATAGAGTGTAAATATATTTCTGGAGCCATTTTCCTCAAATGGGGATGGTTATGAATAGGAGGCGCCCTATGTGCCCAGCTTTTTAGGCTCTTCAGGAAGGCTTTGCTTCACCCAAACATGTCGTGTTGATGTCTTCATTTAGAGTAATGTTTCTCGGTGCTAAATCTTAAAATAAGACAACTCAGAGGGAAGTTATTCATCAACATTTTTTTTAAACTGTTTATTTTATATTGGAGTAGAGCCGATTAACAATTTGTGATAGGTTCAGGTGCACACTCATCATTTTGTTAGACATTGGTACCTCAGTATAAATCAGTTTTCACAGCACTTTCCTGAAAAGAGTTTTGGAAGGCCAAGAAGAAACTTCAAGACACGATGAGTTGGGGTGAGATGGGGGTGTTAATAGTTGAGGAGGGGAGTATATACTACGATACTTGGAGGGAGAGAGAAAGTTGTCAGACTTGGACACAAACTTCACATAATTTAATTTTCACTAAGACAATTCCCAGAGAGAATAGCACAGATGAACAGAAATACCCAGGATGTTGGCTTAACTGTCTTGATTTTGCTCACTCTGTTGTCTATGAGGCTTGAGTCATGTCATTGGAGCTCTGTTTCTGTTTAGTCATCTGACAAATTGAGTAATTTGTTTATGTGACTAGCCCTTCTTTCTTTTTATTATTATTTTTATTAGAATCCATATATATGTGTTAGCATACAGTATTTGTTTCTCTTTCTGACTTACTTCACTCTGTATGACAGACTGTAGGTCCATCCACTTCACTACAAATAACTCATTTTCGTTTCTTTTAATGGCTGAGTAATATTCCGTTGTATATGTGCCACGTCTTCTTTATCCATTCATCTGTCAATGGACACTTAGGTTGCTTGCATGTCCTGGTTATTGTAAACAGAGCTGCAATGAACATTTTGGTCATGACTCTTTTTGAATTATGGTTTTCTCAGGGTGTATGCCCAGCAGTGGGATAACTGGGTCATATGGTAGTTCTGTTTTTAGTTTTTTAAGGAACCTCCATACTGTTCTCCATAGTGGCTGTATCAATTTACATTCCCACCAACAGTGCAAGAGGATTCCCTTTTCTCCACACCCTCTCCAGCATTTATTTTTTGTAGATTTTTTGATGACGGGCATTCTGTATGGTGTGAGATGATATCTCATTGTAGTGTTGATGTGCATTTCTCTAATGATTAATGATGTTGAGCATTCTTTCATGTGTTTCTTGGAAATCTAGATATCTTCTTTGGAGAAATGTCTATTTAGATCTTCTACCCATTTTTGGATTGGGTTGTTTGTTATTTTGATATTGAGCAGCATGAGCTGTTTGTAAATTTTGGAGATTAATCCTTTGTCAGTTGCTTCATTTGCAAATATTTTCTCCCATTCTGAGGGTTGTCTTTTCATCGTATTTATGGTTTCCTTTGCTCTGCAAAAGCTTTTAAGTTTCATTAGGTCCCATTTGTTTATTTTTATTTCCATTTCTCTAGGAGGTGGGTCAAAAATTATCTTGCTGTGATTTATGTCATAGAGTGTTCTGCCTATATTTTCCTCTAAGAGTCTGATAGTGTCTGGCCTTACATTTAGGTCTTTAATCCATTTTGAGTTTAGTTTTGTGTATGCTGTTAGAGAGTGTTCTAATATCATTCTTTTACATGTAGCTGTCCAGTTTTCCCAGCACCAATTATTGAAGAGTTTCTTTTCTACACTGTATATTCTTGCCTCTTTATCAAAGATAAGGTGACCATATGTGCGTGGGTTTATCTCTGGGCTTTCTATCCTGTTCCATTGATCTATATTTCTGTTTTTGTGCCAGTACCACACTGTCTTGATTACTGTAGCTTTAAAATATAGTCTGAAGTCAGGGAGGCTGATTCCTCCAGCTCCATTTTTCTTTCTCAACATTGTTTTGGATATTTGGGATCTTTTGTGTTTCCATACAAATTGTGAGATTTTTGGTTCTAGTTCCGTGAAAAATGCCAGTGGTAGTTTGATAGGGATTGCATTGAATCTGTAGATTGCTTTGGGTAGTATAGTCATTTTCACAGTGTTGATTCTTCCAATCCAGGAACATGGTATCTCTCCATCTATTTGTATCATCTTCAATTTCGTTCATCAGTGTGTTGTAATTTCTTAGGACAGGGCCAAAAGCAAGCTCATCACACGAGATGAATTGTGCCAAAGCACAGCAGTAGAGGGCTGCCGCTCGCTCAGGCAAAACAGCGCCGTCTGTCTTGCTGTGGTAACTTTTAGTAAAGCATTATCTAGATTTACACTTTAAGACTTGTTTTCTTAACATTTCAGAAGTGCCAAAGCAGCAACCTATGTTTTTATTAATTATACAAGCAATAATTGGCTTTCGTGAGCACCTGCCGTGCTTCGTCCTTGAGCGCAAGAACAGCACAAAGTTCCCACCGTTATTTTGATTATACTGAAGTAGCACAAGGACATTTCCTTGCGTTCCCACCACTCTGATTATACTGAGGACATCTCATGTATCAGTGCCCAAAGCACTCAATGCTTCTTTTGCAGGCCCCCAGTTTTCCGGGGGGGCTCAAAGCAATCAGGACTGTTTGCAGTTCTGGCTTATTCGCCAGCCCCAAGTTTGCTGGGGGGGGGGCTGCTCATGGGTCACGTCTTCTTTCCATGCCCTCAGTTATCCCACTACATCAGTGTCTTATAATTTTCTGCATAAAGGTTTTTTGTCTCTGTAGGTAGGTTTATTCCTCGATATTTTATTCTTTTTGTTGCAATGGTAAATGGGAGTGGTTTTGTAATTTCATTTTCAGATTTTTCATAATTAGTGTGTAGGAATGCAAGAGATTTCTGTGCATTAATTTTGTATCCTGCTACTTTACCAAATTCATTGATTAGCTCTAGTCGTTTTCTGGTAGCATCTTTAGGATTCTCTATGTATAGTATCATGTCATCTGCAAACAGTGACAGCTTTACTTCTTCTTTTCTGTTTTGGATTCCTTTTATTTCTTTTTCTTCTCTGATGACTGTGGCTAAAACTTCCAAAACTATGTTGAATAATAGTGGTGAGAGTGGGAAACCTTGTCCTGTTCCTGATCTTAGTGGAAATGGTTTCAGTTTTTCACCACTGAGGACGATGTTGGCTGTGGGTTTGTCATGTATGGCCCTATTAAGTTGAGGAAAGTTCCCTCTAACCCTACTTTCTGGAGGGTTTTTATCATAAATCAGTGTTGAATTTTTTTTTTTAAATAAATTTATTTATTTATTTTGGCTGCCTTGGGTCTTTGTTGATGCACGTGGGCTTTCTCTAGTTGTGCAGAGCAGGGGCTACACTTCATTGCAGTGCACAGGCTTCTCATTATGATGGCTTCTCTTGTTGCAGAGCATGGACTGTACACATGTGGGCTTCAGTAGTTGTGGCACATGGGCTCAGTAGTTGCGGCTTGCGGGCTCTAGAGCGCAGGCTCAGTAATTGTGGCACACGGGCTTAGTTGCTCCACGGCATGTGAGATCCTCCTGTACCAGGCCTCAAACTCGTTTCCCCTGCATTGGCAGGCGGACTCCCAAGCACTGCACCATCAGGGAAGTCCCCTGTGTTGAATTTTGTCGAAAGCTTTCTCTGCAACTATTGAGATGATCATATGGTTTTTCTCTTTCAATTTTTAATATGGTATTCACATTGATTGATTTGCATATAGTGAAGAATCCTTACATTACTGGGATAAATCCCATTTGATCATGGGATATAACCCTTTTAATGTGCTGTTGGATTCTGTTTGCTAGTATTTTGTTGAGGATTTTTGCATCTATGTTCATCAGTGATATTGACCTGTAGTTTTCTTTCTTTGTGACATCTTTGTCTGGTTTTGGTATCAGGGTCATGGTGGCCTCGTAGAATGCATTTGGGAGTGTTCCTCCCTCTGATATATTTTGGAAGAGTTTGAGAAGGATAGGTGTTAGCTCTTCTCTAAATATTTTATAGAATTCACCTGTGAAGCCATATGGTCCTGGGCTTTGGTTTGTTGCAAGATTTTTAATTACAATTTCATTTTCAGTGCTTGTGATTGGTCGGTTTATATTTACTATTTCTTCCTGAGTCAGTCTCGGAAGGTTGTGCATTTCTAAGAATTTGTCCATTTCTTCCAGTTTGTCCATTATATTGGCATATAGTTGCTTGTAGTAATGTCTTATGATCCTTTGTATTTCTGCAGTGTCAGTTGTTACTTCCCCTTTTTCATTTCTAATTCTATTGATTTGAGTCTTCTTCCTTTATTTATTTATTTATTTGATTTATTTTTTTCGCAGTACGTGGGCCTCTCACTGTTGTGGCCTCTCCCATTGCGGAGCACAGGCTCTGGATGCTCAGGCTCAGAGGCCATGGCTCACGGGCCCAGCTGCTCTGCGGCATGTGGGATCTTTCCGGACCGGGTCATGAACCCGTGTCCCCTGAATTGGCAGGTGGACTGTCAACTACTGTGTCACCAGGGAAGCCCCTCCCTGTATTTTTAATGACTCTGGCTAATTGTTTATCAATTTTGTTTATCTTCTCAGAGAACCACCTTTTAGTTTTCTTGATCTTTGCCATCGTTTCCTTCATTTCTTTTTCATTTATTTCTGATCTGATCTTTATGATTTCTTTCCTTCTGCTAACTTTGGGGTTTTCTTGTTCTTCTTTCTATAATTGCCTTAGATGTAAGGTTATGTTGTTTTTTTGAGATGTTTCTTGTTTCTTAAGATAAGATTGTACTGCTATAAACTTTCCTCTTAGAACTGCTTTTGCTGCATCCCATAGGTTTTGGGCCATCATATTTTCATTGTCATTTGTTTCTACATATTTTTTGAGTTCCTTTTTGTTCTTCAGTGATCTCTTGGTTATTATGTAGTCTATTGTTTAGCCTCCATGTGTTTGTATTTTTCACAGAATTTTTCCTGTAATTGGTATCTAATCTCATAGCGTTGTGGTCACAAAAGATACTTAATAAGATTTCAATTTTCTTAAATTTACCAAGGCTTGATTTGTGACCCAAGATATGATCTATGCTGGAGAATGTTCCATGAGCACTTGAGAAGAATGTGTATTCTGTTGTTTTTGGATGGAATGACCTATAAATATCAATCAAGTGCATCTTGTTTAATATATCATTTAAAGCTTGTGTTTCCTTATTTATTTTCATTTTGGATGATCTGTCCATTGGTGAAAGTGGGGTATTAAAGTCCCCTACTATGATTTTGTTACTGTTGATTTTCCCTTTTATGGCTGTTCATATTTGCCTTATGTATTGAGGTACTGTTATGTTGGGTGCATAAATATTTACCATTGTTATATCTTCTTCTTGGATTGATCCGTTGATCATTATGTAGTGTCCTTTTTTGTCTCTTGTAATAGTCTTTGTTTCAAACTCTATTTTCTCTGATATGAGAATTGCTACTCCAGCTTTCTTTTGGTTTCCATTTGCATGGAATATCTTTTTCCATCCCTTCACTTTCAGTCTGTATGTGTCCCTAGGTCTGAAGTGGGTTTCTTGTAGACAGCATATATACAGGTCTTGTTTTTGTATCCATTCAGCCAATCTACATCTTTTGGTCGGAGAATTTAATCCATTTATGTTTAAGGTAATTATTGATATGTATGTTCCTATTACCATTTTCTTACTTGTTTCAGCTTTGTTATTGTAGGTCTTCTCCTTCTCTTGTATTTCCTGCCTAGAGAAGTTCCTTTAGCATTTGTTGTAAAGCTGGTTTTGTGGTGCTGAATTCTCTTAGTTTTTGCTTGTCTGTAAAGATTTTTATTTCTCTGTCAAATCTGAATGAGATCCTTGCTGGGGAGAGTAATCTTGGCTGTAGGTTTTTCTCCTTCATCAATTTAAATACGTCCTGCCGCTCCCTTCTGGCTTGCAGAGTTTCTGCTGAAAGTTCAGCTGTTAACCTTATGGGGATCCCTTGTGTGATATTTGTTGTTTTTCCCTTGCTGCTTTTAATATTTTTTCTTTGTATTTAACTTTTGATAGTTTGATTAATATGTGTCTTGGAGTGTTTCTCATTGGATTTATCCTGTATGGGACTCTCTGTGCTTCCTTGACTTGATTAACTATTTCCTTTCCCATATTAGGGAAGTTTTCCACTATAATCTCTTCAAATATTTTCTCAGTCCCTTTATCTCTTCTTCTTCTTGGACCCCTATAGTTTGAATGTTGGTGCGTTTACTATTGTCCTAGAGGTCTCTGAGACAGTCCTCTATTCTTTTCATTCTTTTATCTTTATTCTGCTCTGTGGTAGTTATTTCCACTATTTTATCTTCCAGGTCACTTATCCGTTCTTCTGCCTTAGTTATTCTGCTATTGATTCCTTCTAGAGAATTTTTAATTTCATTTATTGTGTTGTTCATCAGTGTTTGTTTGCTCTTTAGTTCTTCTAGTTCCTTGTTAAATGTTTCTTGTATTTCCTCCCTTCTATTTCCACGATTTTGGATCATCTTTACTATCATTATTCTGAATTATTTTTCCAGTAGACTGCCTACTTCCTTGTCATTTGTTAGGTCCAGTGGGTTTTTACCTTGCTCCTTCATCTGCTGTGTGTTTCTCTGTCTTCTCATTTTGCTTAACTTACTGTGTTTGGGGTCTCCTTTTCATAGGTTGCACGTTTGTAGTTCCCATTGTTTTTGGTGTCTGCCCCCATTGGGTAAGGTTGGTTCAGTGGGTTGTGTAGGCTTCCTGGTGGAGGGTACTAGTGCCTGTGTTCTGGTGGATGAGGCTGTATTTTGTCTTTCTGGTAGGCAGGTCCACCTCTGGTGGTGTGTTTGAGGGTGTCTCTGGCCTTATTATGATTTTAGGCAGCCTCTATGCTCATGGGTGGGGTTGTGTTCCTGTCTTGCTAGTTGTTTGGCATAGGATGTCCAGCATTGTAGCTTGCTGGTCGTTCAGTGGAGCTGGGTCTTGGTGTTGAGATGGAGATCTCTGGGAGATTTTTGCCATTTGGTATTACGTGGAGCTGGGAGGTCTCTTGTGTACCAGTGTCCTGAACTTGGCTCTCCCACCTCAGATCCACAGCCATGACCCCTGGCTGGAGCACCAAGAGGCTGTCATCCTGACAGCTCAGAATATAAGGGAGAAAAAAAAGAAAGAAGATAAAATTAAATAAAATAAAGTTATTAAAAAAATTATTAAAAAAATTTTTAAGTGAAAAAAAGAAAAAAAAAACGGACAGACAGAACCCGAAGACAAATGGTAAAAGCAAAGCCATACAGACAAAATCACACACAGGAGCATACACATACACACTCACGAAAAGAGTAAAAGGGAGAAAAATATGTATATCATGTTCCCAAAGTCCACCTCCTCAATTTGGGATGATTCGTTGTCTATTCAGGTATTCCACAGATGCCGGGTGCATCAAATTGATTGTGGAAAATTAATCCACTGCTCCTGAGGCTGCTGGGAGCGATTTCCCTTTCTCTTCTTTGTTCGTACAGCTCCTGGGGTTCTGTACCCACCTTGGATTTGGACCCGCCTCTGCGTGTAGGTTGCCTGAGGCATCCGTTCTTCGGTTAGACAGTATGGACGTAAAGGAGCAGCTGATTTGGGGGCTCTGGCTCACTCAGGCCAGGGAGAGGGAGGGGTACATAGTGCAGGGCAAGCCTGTGGCAGCAGAGGCCAGTGTGACATTGCACCTGCCTGAGGCGCGCTGTGTTTCCTGGGGAAGTTGTCCCTCGATCACGGGACCCTGACAGTGGCGGGCTGCACAGGCTCCCAGGAGGGAAGCTGTGGAGAGTGACCTGTGCTTGCACACAGGCTTCTTGGTGGTGGTGGCAGCACCCTTAGCGTCTCCTGCCCGTCTCTGGGGTCCGTGCTTTTAGCCACGGCTCGCGCCCGTCTCTGGAGCTCCTTTAAGCAGCGCTCTTAATCCCCTCTCCTCACGCACCAGGAAACAGAGAGGGAAGAAAATGTCTCTTCCCTCTTCGGCAGGTCCAGACTTCTCCCTGGACTCCCTCCCAGCCAGTCGTGGTGCACTAACCCCCTGCAGGTTGTGTTCACACCACCAACCCCAGTCGTCTCCCAGCGCTCCGACCGAAGTCCAAGCCTCAGCTCCCAGCCCCGCCTGCCTCGGCGGGTGAGCAGACAAGCCTCTCGGGCTAGTGAGTGCCGGTCGGCACTGATCCTCTGTGCGGGAATCTCTCCGCTTTGCCCTCTGCACCCCTGTTGCTGTGCTCTCCTCTGTGGCTCCGAAGCTTTCCCCTCTGCCACCGGCAGTCTCCGCCCATGAAGGGGCTTCTAGTGTGTGGCAACCTTTCCTCCTTCACAGCTCCCTCCCACTGGTGCAGGTCCTGCCCCTATCCTTTTGTCTCTGTTTATTCTTTTTTCTTTTGCCCTACCCAGGTACGTGGGGAGTTTCTTGCCTTTTGGGAGGTCTGAGGTCTTCTGCCAGCATTCAGTAGGTGTTCTGTAGGAATTATTCCATGTGTAGATGTATTTCCAATGTATTTATGGGGAGGAAGGTGATCTCCACGTCTTACTCTTCTGCCATCTTGAAGCTCCTCCTTTTTTTTTTTAAACTTTTTATTTTATATTAGAGTATAGTTGATTGACAGTGTTGTGTTAGTTTCAGGTGTACAGAAGAGTGATTCAGTTATACATATACATGTATCTATTCTTTTTCAAATTCTTTCCCCATTTAGGTTGTTACACAATACTGAGCAGTGTTTCCTGTGCTCTACAGTATGTCCTTGTTGGTCATTCATTTAAAATATACTGGTGTGTACATGTCAATCCCAAACTCCCAGCTATCCTTCCCCCCTTTTCCCCCTTGTAACCCTAAGTTCATTCTCTAAGTCTGTGAGTGTGTTTCTGTTTTGTAAATAAGTTCATTTGTATCATTTCTTTTAGACTAACCCTTCTTTCTGCTTCAAGTACCCTCTTTTCTACCTGCATGCTGTTTCCAAATGTAGTTTTCTAGGAATGCTTCAACAATGGCGTTTTTCCTCACTAAAATCCTTAGTAGGTTTCTATCGCCTAGAGATCAGAGTCCAGACATTCAAACAAACGTTTAGAGGCCCTCTCTCAACCCCCCCAACCACTGACTCTAGGGCCAGCTTTGCCTCAGTTTGCCTCAGTTTCCAGGTACATCACCTGGTAACACACAGAAGCCTGCGTTTTCAGCACCAGCTCAATGGGGTTGCTGTGACACATCCATAAACCTTGCGTTCTCTAGCTCTCCCACAGTTCTCTGTAGCACCCTGGCCCACAGTGCCTCCTCCCTGTCTATCATGGTTTTACCTTCCCTTCAAGGTCCCATCACTGCCCTTCTCATCTGAGTACTCCAACTTTTAATGACCTCCTCCCAAATCTGACAATATTCCAAAATCGCATGTTTTTGAACACGCAATTATTTCATACCTGGAGAGTTGTTCTGTCATAGGTCAGCCTAAACTTCTCATCTAAGCTCCAGGTTTCTTAGGACAAGGGAGACATCTCATATTTCAGTACAATTCCTTTCTTACCTAACAACTGGTAGATAACACTATTTATGGGTCCCTCATCTTATGAGGATGATATTTGAAAATAGTGAACCAAAGTAGTTGTCCTACTTTCCAAAGCATGGTCTAAAGAAGCTCCTTTTGCACATGAATAAGCAAAATCTTTGTGGCTGCTGGGAGCAGAGGCTAAAGCAGAGAAAGTACTATAAATTCAGAGTGAGTGAGACTTACGGCGAAGATACCACAAAGTGGAAAGTGACTGAGATCGCCTTTCCTTTTGAGATTCGATGTTCTTAGAATTCTCTGATTCATCAAGGTAATCCTCTGTGAGGTCAGTGGGCAGGAAAAGAATATCAAAGTGCTAATAATTTCTCCTGAATTATTACGTCAACTTCATCCAATAGCTATTGACATGTAGTGCTATCGTTATCATCCTATTGCAAAAGTTCTCTAACTTCCATAGCCATTTTTCTTTTTTAAAATTGAAGTATAGCTGATTTCCAATGATTCAAGTATCCAGTAAAGTGATTCAGTTTCATATATATATATATATATATATATAGTTTTTCAGATTCTTTTCCATTTTGGGTTATTACAAGATGTTGAGTGTTGTTTTCTATGCTATACAGTAGGTCTTTGTTGATTATCTATTTTATATAGAGTAGTGTGTATATGTTAATCCCAAACTTCTAATTTATCCGTCCCCCTCCCCCTTCCTCTTTGGTAACCATAAGTTTGTTTTCTATGTCTGTGAGTCTATTTCTATTTTGTAAATAAGTTCATTTGTATCATTTTTTTAGATTCCACATATAAGTGATATCATGTGATATTTGTCTTTCTCTGTTTGACTTACTTCACTTTGTATGATAATCTCTAGGTCTATCCATGTTGCTGCAAATGGCACTATTTCATTCTTTTTTATGGCTGAGTAGTATTCCATTGTATATATCTATATTCCATTGTATACATCTTCTTTATCTATTCCTTTGTCAATGGACATTTACATTGCTTCCATATCTTATAGTCCTTTTTCTTTTATTCACAATTTATTTAGTAGTGCATTTAAAACTTCCAGGTTGGATTTAACTATCTTTCTATTGTTAATTTCTAATTTAATCATGATAAATTACATAATTGAAATGGTATCATTTTCCTAAAAATATTTTCACACTCCTTTGAGACGTAGGAAGTGGATAATTTTGTAATTGCTCCATGTGTACTTGAAAAGAGTATATTTTCTTGGTATATGTGTGTGTATATAAATACCCCCCACACACACACACAAACACATCTCCAAATATGAACTTGGTGATTTTTTTGTTCAGTCTTCAGCATGCTTACTATTTTTAAAAAAGCTTGTACTATCAATTTCTGATTGACCTGTGTTAAATTCTCCCAAAATAATTTGAATATGTCAATTTTCCTTTCAATTATGTCAGTTTTAAAAAAATGTTTCAAATTCTGGTGTTAGGTATATATTAACTGACTCTTATATCTTCTTAATGTGTTGTTCTTGTTATTATGTAATATTTTCCCTACAACCCTATCAATAATTTTTCCTTAAATTCTATTTTGTTTCCTATTACTGTGTCACTCCAGCTTCTTTTTGGTTATTATTTGCAAGATATATTTTTCTATTCTTCATTTTCAAGTTTTCTGTGTTTTGCTTTCAATGTGACTCTTTAAAGCAGCATAAAAAAAGCTGAGTTAAAAACATACAGCATGATAATATCTGCATTTTAGTAGCTCTATTATTAGCTTTATATTTATTTTAGTAATTGATATTTTTGTACTTTTTTTGCTTTCTGCTTAAGTTCTTTTTGTTGGATGTCATTTTGCCCTTCTTTTCTGTTTTTGATTGAATTAAAACACTTTCTATATTTCTATATTTATTTTTATTCTCTGCTGGTTTGGAAGCTCTGTATTTTACTTCTAGTCTATTAGTAATTACTCTTAAATTTATAATATGCATACTTAATTATAGATAGTATGTATATGTGCATTTATATGTGTTTCTGTAGATATATATATTTATTTTTATGAATTATATGTTATAGTTTCTTCCTGAACATTAAAAACTAGAAAACATTTTTGTTATTCATTTTATACTTTTTCTCTTTTTGTTTTTGTTGACCAGTATCTTATTATAAGTAAACAAAATAAACTCCCACAAATATCAGGTATCATTATTTTATAGTTAACAATTCAATTTACTAACACGTTTTGGCAATTTCTGTGTTCACCATTTGAAATTGCCTTGACCAGCCTCCAGAGCTATCAATCCAGTCACATCTAATAGTATTGGCAACTTGAATTTTCTACTCAGTGGGCATATTGGAATTTTCATAGATCCAGTCACCTTGACCTTTAATTTGTGTTTGAACTTGTTGATGGCTTTTTGATTTTCTTTTCTTTTTTTTTTCTGAGATGTTTGTCTGTTATTGTTGTGTGCTTGGAGTAAACTGTTTGCATCAACATACAAATATTTTATGTCATCTTGAGCAGGATCCACTGCTGTCTAATTTGAACATGTTTGCTTTGTACTCCTAGCTCTGCTTAGAGAGCAGTAAAAAAGCAAAGTAGCAAATCTAAGACACATTAAAAAGGAGGCCAAATTTATTTCTTAATTTCCTCCTTTGTTTATCAACTCAAAGAACTTGAAAGTGAGTTGGCAGTCAGTCTATTGAAAGGAAAATGTGAATGGCCTGATTGGTGAGCTAAGTGGGTCATCTCATTAACAGGGACAGTTTTCCTTTCTCTCTTTCATTCTTTTTTTTTTTTTCATCTAGACTTTGTTTCTCCCTACTGCTGCTTTCAGTATTTAAGGCTAAATCTGACCATTTTGAATAATCAAAACCACCATATTAATGGAATTTTCTACTTTGGTTACAATGAAAGCAATCAAAGGATAAGCATGATTGAAGATCTCACATAATTAATCACTTCTTTTCTTTATTGTTATCTCTTCTTAAAAGTGTTTTGTAAAATAATCATCTATACTAATGGAACATTTTTCAAAGGAGAGGAAAGGAAAGAATATCAGTTTACATTCTAATACTGAGTATCATGAAACATTTCACTATCTTATTCAGAGAACCATCTGAAACTATTGAAACCCATCTTTCAGTTCACACATTTGGGGGATAGCGTTATCTATTGCCACATATAATAACAGAAATGTACTCATGCTATCCACTACAAACTTCCATTTGAGCAACAGCAAATTTGATAGCAATCCCAGTGAAGGATTGTAATAAGAACACCTTGCTTTATGAATTACATGTGCTGTATATAATGAGGTGGAAAATGAATATTTGTGTATTTAATCCTGATGTTAATCTCTATCATAACTTCAGAGATGTTGCCTAAAACATGGGCTCCAATACTAATAAATCTGAATAATCAGGTCAACGACCAAGATACATTTGTCAAAGTATTGTCTGAGAGCATTTATTTTTCCTTTCAGCACCTGTAATAAGCCAGTCAGATGGGTAATTAGGTCACATAATCTTTGTGCATTTGCTTATTCAAGAAGACCACTCAGTTAATGTCTTTTTCTATTGGGAGTTCTTAGTGGCTCAGGGTACTTGGAAGTTTAAGCTTTACCCTTGTAAAGTCTTTGATTTCAGGCAGACATCTTTGAAGGATTTTTAGACCACTGAAGCAAAGCATAAGAGGACCAAAATCAAGGAGCTGTTAATTCTCCAATTGCAATAATCTTGTTATTGTTAAGAATATACAACCTAAAAAAAAACCCTGAAAATCAAGTCTGATTAACAAAGATGACTTCTCCTCAGAGTTCATGTTATCAGTGCAGAGAACTATTGGGCTTGGTGATGGATGCTGGCAGGACGTGTTTGCTCATGGACTCATCTAAAAATAGTTCTAGGCTTCTTCTCCGATGATGAAGGGAGAAAGAGAGCAAAGAGAGTTGTCCTTTTCTAATTTTTTTTTTAATTTAGATATTAGATTTAGCTAAAATAGGTAAGGGACCAGTCAGACATTGCCTTTTTCAAGTCACTTTAATTTTCTATATTTTCTACGTGTGTTTTAAGAGGAGGAAGTAGGAGGACGTTAGACGTGAGTTAACTGTCTCAAATCCTGGGTTGAGACTATATCTCAATTAACTATCTTCCATTTAATTAATTGATATCATGGGGAAGGGACTGTGGTTGGCCTTCAGATGGTACCAAATGTTCAAGACGAAGTCCCTGGTTTCAGGCAAAACCAATCTCTTGAGCTGCAGTGTGTATGAGGAGCCTGGGAGATGGGTAGGGGGAGAAGTACCTACCATAATCTTACAACCCACAGAAAAACGTTCTTTTCCCTGCCCCTCTATTTAAGATCAATTGTGGATGTTCAATGGGAACTAGATTTCCTCAGTGTTGGGCCATTCTGTAAGACATTGTGGAGCTAAGAATTGGAAGATGAACAATGCTTATGAAATCATCATTGGTAAGAAAGATGCCGTTATTTATTTATTTATTTTAGTGAGAAATGAGTATTTTTTTTAAACATCTTTATTGGAGTATAATTGCTTTACAATGGTGTGTTAGTTTCTGCTTTATAACAAAGTGAATCAGCTATACATATGCATATACTTCCATATCTCCTTCCTCTTGCGTCTCCCTCCCACTCTCCCTATCCCACCCCTCTAGGTGGTCACAAAGCACCGAGCTGACCTCCCTGCTCTATGTGGCTGCTTCCCACTAGTTATCTATTTTACATTTGGATGCCTTTTTTTTTAATATTTTATTCAAGTATAGTTGATTTACAATGTTGTGTTAATTTCAGGCATACAGCAAAGTGATTCAGTTATACATATATACACATTCTTTTTCATATTCTTTTCCATTATGGTTTATCACAGGATATTGAATGCATCAATAGTTCACTGTGCTATACAGTAGGACCTTTTTGTTTATCCATTCTATATATAATAGTTTGCATCTGCTCAGCCCAAACTCCCAATCCATCCCTCTCTCACCCCCTTCCCCCTTGTCAACCAGAAGTCTGTTCTCTATGTCTTTGAGTCTGTTTCTGTTTTATAGATTAGTTCATTTGTGTTTTATTTTAGATTCCACATGTAAGTGATATCACATGATATTTGTCTTTCTCTGTCTGACTGACTTCACTTAGTATGATAATCTCTAAGTCCATCCATGTTCCTGCAAATGGCATTATTTCATTCTTTTTATGGCTGGGTAATATTCCATTGTATATATGTACCACATCTTCTTTATCCATTCATCTGTCGATGAACATTTATGTTGAAGAAAGATTCCCTTTTGTTTCATTGGTCAGTTCATGGTGGAGACTTCCTTTTTTGTGTGTTCATCTCCATTGATTGGACTATTTGCTTTGTTCTCTGCTCTTCTTTCCTATGTTTAACTATTCAGATCTCTGTTTCTCCTCATGTTTTTCTGGTATTCATCTTAGCTGGATCTTGGACTCAGGTTATTATTTATTAAATCTTTTCCAGGCTGTATGTTGCACACTCCTGCCTTCACTTCTTCTTTGTTCCCATGTTCCATCTTCATCTTTGGCTTTTGAACAAACACTGGAAATACATAGTGACTCAGGATAACAGAAGAAGAGGGATGCAACATCTTCATGAAGTTCTGAGTAATGACTCCATCACTTATTGTCCTGACAATAAGTTCTCTGACCCCTCATTTTTTAACATCAAAATTTTAGTGCCCAGAATGAAAAACATCAGTTAAATGGTTCCCTTTTCAGAGTTGTTACAAGGCATACACCATTTTTGTTGCTGTCTGTTAGAAATGAATTTCTTATTTCTGGAGCTATTTGCACAGAAATAACTGAACTTCCATCAGGATGCTGTGAAGACTTTAGCACAAAAGAAGATTTGGGTTAGACCACCTGGCATTGAATCACCTAAGAACCATGAACCAACTTCATCTTCAGCCTGGACTGCCAGCTTTGAAACTATAGAGAGTTCTAACTAATTCAGGTCATGCTTAATTGATAGTGTACAACTTGCAGTGTTCTTTGCTCTTATTCCAAATCCTCCTACCTTAGGAATTTTCTCTTTGAGCCACTTAAATCTCTTACTGAGACAACTGCTGTGTTACCTGCTTCCACGCCTTGCCCTGAGTTCTGCATAGGAGGCAAAATCAAAACATGTAACTCACCTCTGTTCTCCATGTCAAAACTTTAATGCCTTCCCCTACCTTTGAATTAAAATAGAAACTCCTTACCATGGTCTAGAATGGAGCCTCTTTCTGTAAAGTGTCAGAAGATAGTAAATATTTTAGACTTTGAAAGTTAAGAGGATATTATGTAGATACTTCTATTACCATTTAAAATGTGTCCTTTAAAAATGTAAAAATCATTCTTAGCTGCTCGTCTACAGAAACTTGCAGCACTCCAGATTTGGCCGATGGGTAATAGTTTGCTGGTCCTTGGTTGGAAGTTCCTTACTTCTTTGTCTTGATCTCCTAATGTTTCCCTGTTTCTCACCATCTCCAGACATGCTAGCCTTTTTTTGTCTGATTCTCAAGCATCCCAAACTCACTCTCACCTCAGGACTTTTGCACTTACTGGTGTTTTATGCCAAGGAAGCCCTGTCCCTGATTCTTCCATGAGCTCCTCTCTCTCATCAATTTGTTACCTGTGAGATTTCACCTCACCAGAGAGGCCACCTTACCCACTGTTGCTCCCTCCTCCCACCCCAATGACTTCTACCACAACCTCCTGAATTTTAGACATATATCTTTTACAGCACTTACCACTCTCAGAAGTTAACTTGTTTGTTAATATATTTACTGATTTATTATCCTTTCTCCCACTAGAATGTGACCAACATGAAAACATAGACCTTGTCTGTCTTATTCTCTACTATGATTTTGTTGGTTTTGTTTTCCAGCTCTGGCTATTACAATGCATCATCTCCTTGGAAAAATGGAGTAGTCCAAGACTTAAAATTCTGGATAGTGCAGTTTTTGGTTTTGGAATGTTAATCACAAATATTTAAATCATAATAGTTTTGGCAGGTGCATTTTCTCATCCAAAATATATAATTCCTTGAACAACAAAATGTATGTAGATTTAAATAGTCATAGTAAACTACCCTTTTGGAAGACCACTATTATGATAGCCATGTTTACACAATGCCTACTATCTTCAGGGCTAAATTTGTATCGTATTTTATACAACACCCCTAATAGTTACTATTCGTATTTTGGATTGCCATCTATCTGCCCTTCATTTTAAAAAGACGTTTCCTTGTTTTTGCCTGAATCTTATATGTGTGTGTGTGTGTGTGTGTGTGTGTGTGTCCAATATAAAGTTCTAGCAAAGGATTTGCAAGAATTTATACAAGTATAGGGTTTTCAAGTAAAACCTTGGAAAGCAATAAATGGGACCACAGAAGAGTTGTGCTCTCCAGAAATAAAAATTTTATGTTTAACTAAAAGGTGAAGATAGATAGCACACAGAGACATATGTATAAAGATGTTTATGGAAGCATTTAATTATGATAGCAAAAATTTGTAAGGAGTCTCAAATGTCTAACACTAAGAGATTGGTTTTATAAATATGGTACGAATATACAATATAATACATTGAATGATGATGTGTATCTGTACTATTAATATGGAAAAATGTACACTACATATTATTAAGGCAATAAACAAATTACATGCATTACATTTACTGTGATCCTGTTTTTCTAAAAAAAAAAGAAGAAGATATATAAACACAAAGGTGTATGTATATATAAAGGGAAAAAATATCTGAAGGATTGTACTCCTACTTTAGCATGTTAATAGTGATTATACTGGGCTTAGTGGTATTAGAGAGGATCTTTATTTGAATATTATTTTTTATGAAATCAGTTGTTTTAGTAATAGAAATGGTAAAGATATATAAATATGTGGTATTTATAAATATAAACATATATTTAAATGAATAGAAAATGAAATATCAAAAAAAAAAGAAAATGAAATATCCTGTGAGTTAAGTCAAAATTCCTATTACCTGCTAGATACCTTGTTTTATTCTATTTCCAGTTGCAAGCTGTAGGATTGCCCTGTGGCTTGAGGAGGGATAAATTGGAGGGTGTATTTAGCCAATTTTACTAAACTCAGTCCTTAGCTTATGTAAGGAAGGAAACTCATGTGTCTTTTAAAAATTATGTTTGGCTCTGAGAAATACTTTAGCAGCTAAATTGAATTTCATTACTTGTTTTTCCTATACTGTGGTCTCTGTGTACTTAAGAGTTATTCAGGCTGTAGTTTTATTTTATGTATTTATTAGTATCATGTTGATTCACATCCACAAAAGTAGGTTACTGGATGAAGGCTCTCCTTTTGTCATCATAACTCACTCTTTCTTGAGCTTACCTATAATACCTTTTCAATACACTATATTGAATCATGTCTCAGAGAAGAATCTCTCTCAGCTTTATACACACATCCATTTCTGTTATCACTCAAATACTTAAATATCAATTGCTCCATTTCAGGTTTTATTAATCTTTTTTAAAAACTCCATTTCTGTGGAATTCTCTGCTACATGCACATATAAATTGTATTGGATGCTTTATACTCCTAGGAGGTATCTTCAACAAGTTTAGAAACCTTGAATGGGTTGAAGGAAGGGAGCAGTCAAGTGGGGAAGAAGGAAAAGAGACAAAAAGCCATAATGATGTGTGATGCTTTTTCCTGACTCTATTATATTATATTTTTTTAGTTTCATAGACTTATGAGATTTTTATTCACCTTTCATCACTACATATTGCTGTATAAATATGGTATCAATATCTTGATGTGGTTTCTTTTATGTTTTATCTGAAAGTCCCATTTTTGGTTTAGTCACTATAGTAAAATTTTTTTATGTTTATTATCCCTTCAGATATTAGAACATGATTTTCTTTCATTAAAAATATAATTTTTTATTTTTTTTTGCGGTACGTGGGCCTCTCACTCTTGTGGCCTCTCCCGTTGCGGAGCACAGGCTCCGGACGCGCAGGCTCAGCGGCCATGGCTCACGGGCCCAGCCATTCCGCGTCATCTGGGATCCTCCCGGACCGGGGCACAAACCTGTGTCCCCCGCATTGGCAGGCAGACCCTCAACCACTGCACCACCAGGGAAGCCCTAAAAATATAAATTTTAGTTAATTGATTTCCTTTGTTCTTGAAGATAGTTATTGAGAGCTACTTATTCTTACGAGAATAAAGAAGTCTATACATTGCTAGAAATACCTTGAGCATATGAAAGCAGACACTTTCTTTTTAAGTTAAAGGCTGGTTTTATTAAGGAAAAAGGGGAGAGAGAGAGGAGCAAGGGTAAGAGAATATGAAAATATCTGAGGAATGGGAAAGGAGGGGGGAGAAGGAAAATGGTTAAAATGTGTTTTCTGGTAGAGACTGAGGTTGGTCTTAACTACCTAAGAAGCAGAATTAATCTCTTCTGAACCATCATTGGGTGGCTATTAATTAAATGATACCATATCTTCTTATCTTCAGACTTTCATAGCTCTACAGCTAAATGCTGAACTTGCTTTTTCAACAGATAAGATTTTCCTTTGGCAGCTACCTGTAACTTTCAATGAAAGCTTAAAGTTTCAACTCCTTTAAAGTTCTCTTTATATTCACTTGACAAGCAAATAAAACTTGCTTAATTTTGCTGACTAAAATTAGTTAAGCAGGAATGGAAAAGATTAGGCGCTATCTTCCACTCTCTATTTTTTCCAGATTTAAAGGAGTAAGATATTAAAAGTTGTGTGTTATTCTGCAGGCATTTTCAAGCCAGAGCCCCTTGACACTTAAATTTTCTTGCTGATTACACTTTTGGGTTTGTTTCTGTTTCTGCCTGATTGGCTTTTTAAAAATTAATTCTTATTGGAGTATAGTTGCTTTACAATGTGTTAGTTTCTATTGTATAACACTGAATCAGCTATATGTATATATACATCCCCTCTTTTTAATTTTTACCTTCTTCCCGATTTTATCTTCTGTACTGGAGCCAAGCATCATGGATTTAGTAAATGTGGTACTTTACAGCATTTGTATGTAATTTACTAATAGACCATCCTATCATTTAGGAAATCCTATCTTGTCAAAGACTGAGCCAGTGGAGCACAGGCCAGCTCTGCTTCTTCCCTCTTAGGGTCCAGAATCCTGCCTGGGGACCAGAGGCACAGGCATGGAAGGCATTTTGTCACTCAAGGAGAGAAGGGAATGAGAATACAAATGGCTGTATTTACTTCCTCTCTGTTTAGTTGAGAAATTGGAATCCACACTCAGGAGTGAGAAACATGTCACTTTAAAATGCAGTGACCTTGAAGGACCTGCAATATATCCTTATACCTGTTTCTGGATCATCTGAGCTAAGGAACTGATGAGATACTGGGCAAGGTTTGAAGCAGTCTGGATTCTCTGCTGTATCTGTATCCTGCTTTAGGGGCCTTTATTATGACTTTTTTTTTTTAAAACATTCTCTGAAATTGTTTTTGTGGTTTTGCACCTGAATTTTTGTCCATTCCCTCATCTCTTGTCCCTTGCTTCAGTAAATTCCTCACTCAGGATGCATTTATTCTAAGATATTTTGTTTCAAGGGGTCAGTTTAAGTCAAGCAGCTTTATTGGACCCTGCATACTTATGCAGCATATGCTTACCTGTTGGTCCTTGTCTTCTTTGAAATCAAAGCTTTGTAGACAAACACAGACACACACACACACACTTCACTGTAATAAAGGCACATTGTAACAAATGATATTCTAGATATAGTCTTGGGGCAGGAGAGATGAATTTGGATGAGGGAGAAGAAGAAAAACCTATCAACTAATATTTTTTACACTTTTACTCTGAGTTAGGCATTGGTGTTAAACCAGGAGAAACATTACATAGGTTTCCTTCTTTCCAGGAGATTATATTAGAGGACACAAACACAGAAACCATCACAAGTCATGGCAGGAAATAACAAAATCAAAATTGATGTTGGAGACAGGAAGGGTTGAAAGACTTGGGAGAAGGGAAGATGTAAGTCAGGGAAGAAGCAAAAAGCATTCATAGAAGATTTGGACTTTTACAGATGGGCGTACATAGAGAGGGAGAATAAGAGGATGATTTGAACGAAGGTAAAATGTGCATGTAAGTCAGCCAGGGAGGCTAGAATATTCCTTTACTCTGTTTTAAAATTCCCTTAGACAAAATTCAGGAGTGTCTAGGAAAGCTTGTTTGTGCTTCCATAATAAAAACATATGAAACCTCTGTCCTTTATGTTCCCTTTCAGACTCTTTACCTGACACTCTTTCTAAGATAGTGAAGTCAGCTCAAATTCTGCACAAGAGAACAATCTCCCTGCTAACTCCAGTCTGTAGCACACTGAACTCTTTTGCTGATGGGCACAATATATTTTCCTGAAGGGATTTGTTTTTCAGATGATAGCTTTTTGCCTTCTGACTCCTAGTTGTCTTGAGGTTAAGCATCCCAAATGGTTTGCAATTGGGGCATTCCATTTAAGTGCCTGGGTCACCTTGAGCAGAGTTGGAGGAGAGAGTGGAGTGTGTGTTTTTAACAGGCACCCACCACTTGTAACAGCACTTGTGGTTTATTGAGAGGGAATGTGTAGGAGAAATGGAGCAGCTCAGGCTAGGAAAAAAAGACCAAATGCACATTCCCATGTGGGGGAGAATAAAAGAAATGGATACAGAAGGGAAATGTAGTCATCAGAGACCTGATAGAATGGTGCCGAGTAAGAGAATGGAAGTTTATCCTCTGGGGCATAATATCTATCATTGGAAATGACTTAGCCAAATTCATAATCATTGTCACGGGGCACAAATTAACTTCTCTCTGAGATGCCAACCATCCTGTATAATGGTGCAGTGTTATATTGTTAAAAATAGTTTTGTTGAGTCCAGTGAGGCATAATAATTTGTAAGCAATTAGCAATGTATTAAAACGTGAGGAGAAAATGATTTGCAATAAAAGCCAAATATTCAGCCCAGGAAAGAGATGCTAAGTGAAGTGACGTGCAAGCCTTACAGGTGGAAAGAGCTATGGGCCACAGGATAATAAACAAACTTGAATAGTAGTGTGTCAAATGACTAAACTCTTATATAGAAGCTCCTGTGCCAGTTTGACTTTTCGTGCATAACCCATGGTGTTGGTAAAGGCTTGAGATTTATTCAGGAGATAAGAGATTGGACTGTTTTCTACTTTGACCAAAAAAAGAAACTCCGGGAAAGACTTAGGTAGAAGGTAGCCAATCTATCAGTCTGTAAGTGCTGAATACCTATGTCATAACTTAAAAAATGCTTATTGAGCAAACTTGCTGTGTCAGGGGCTGTGAACATAAGTTTTAGAGTCATAACATAGGTGAGAAGCCAAGGCAGACATCGGAAGGATTCACAATGCAAAGGCAGTGAGGGGGGAGGACCTAGCTTCTATTAGAGAAAGTACTTGCCGTGGAGTTGTAAGGTGAGGAGGGATCCCCCTGGGACAAGCTTAACAGGGAACCCTTAGAACATGTTTTACTTTTACAAACAAGAGTATAGGAGGTGGGGAGAATGGCAGAAAATACCCAAGTGGGCTTTGCAGGGTGAGAGGGTTTACTGTCTTGATGACACACAGAGTTTGCCACTGGGGTAATGGGAGTTTGGCTGGAGACATAGGTGAAATCCATACAGTGAACAGCTTTGCAGACCAGGCTAAGGTGTTGGGACTTTTTCTCTGGGTCTGTGGGACACCAATAAAGATTCTGGAGTGACAGCATGTTTCCAGAAGTTTCTTCTTATGTAGGATCGGATGAGAAGAAGCTAGATTAACCTTATGGCACCTGTTAAAAAGGTCTTGCAGGAGCTGAGACGTGAGATGACAGGGAAAGTTGAGGGAAACGAACAAATCCAAAATAATAGTGAAGGGAGGAGTTTTGATTTGTGGACTAGGTTCCCGCTTCTCCATTCTTTGGCCATTGAATAAAGCTTGTGCTGTTCCAGTCTCAAAAAACAAAACAAAAAATCAAAAGTAATAGTGAAGGATGACTTTGCAGAACTCTTTTGACTAGAGCACAAAGAAATAAGTCCAAGAAGATGCTTCTGTGCTAAGTGAAATTGTCAGACACAAAAGGACAAATATTGTATATGCCATTTATATAAGCTTCCTAGAATAGTCCAATTCATGGAGACAAAAAAGTAGAACTGTGATTATCAGAAGCTGGGGGAGGAGAGAATAGGGAATAAGTGTTTCAGAGGTACAGGGTTTCAGTTTGGGATGATGGAAAAGTTCTGGAGATGGATGATGGTGATGATTGCACAACAGTATCAATGTACTCAATACCACTGTATTGTACCTGTAAAAATAGCTAAAATAGTAAACTATGTGTTATGTGTATTTTACCACAAGAAAAACAATTCTAAAAGAAAGAAGATGCTTATGGTTTGGGCATGATGATTAGAAAACTGATGGATAATGGGAAAAGTCATGAGGAGTAAGTAGCCAGCTTTGGAAACCTGAATAGGGCTGATTTCAGTCAGACTGTTTGAGAAAACAGTAGAAATACTTTTCAGGATTTTCAGGATTTTGCAAAGTTCTCAATGGTCATAGTGAGCTTAGAAAAATGGCTCTGTCACAAAGGAAACCTGTCAAAACAGATGTGTTTCTAGTCAGTGTCTCTCACACAAAGAGATTTTCTGGTCTGGATACCTGCTCTAAAGTGAGGTGTTAGGATTCTCCCTTAGAGCTCCATCAAGGAAAGAGAGGAGAAATAGTTTGAATGGAGCTTCAGTAGGAGTTTGCACCCTTTGATATGTTCAAATATAGGAGGAAGGAGTCAAGATGGTCATATTAGGACAAAAAACAGGTGTATGTAGAGATTTGATTCCTTAGAATATTTATATTTAATGCATATATTTTTGTTTTCAGGTTACGCATATACTGATTCTTAGTGCATGCGTTTTAAGGCTCTCTTGGTATGTCATTTCTCCTTTGTATGTGACTGGTTGGCTTGTCTCCTAAATGAGCTAGGATTATTCCTCCAAGTGTAGCCAGATGATTCCTTCTTGGCTCCAACCTTATTGAAAAGGGGAACACAGATTTACTAGAGAGAACCTTGGCGTCAACTTCTGAATTGATTGAGGAGATTCAAAATCTCAAAACTTGTAATAACTGGAATGTTTCATAAAGTTCTTGGCAGTCGTAAAAGATATTCAGCAAAACAGATGATTTATAATTCATGAATTCTAGTAATGTTGTTGAATGTTTCGAAAGATCTCCTATTTATGGAATGGATTGTTAGACATTGTGTCGATGAATCATCTTTGTTAATTGCTTTATGCGAGCTCTTAGAGCATATTGGTTTTAAATATATACAATTTACATCATATCCATGTTAGATTTTAAATAATAAATAATTTTTAGCCCAAAGAATGTGCTATTCTAACACTGAGGCAGATTGATTTTAAATTGAACTTTAGGTATATTTAGTGACTTTCTTTATCTTATTTGATATCTTTATGTTTTCACAATTTTACAGTAATTTTTAAAATTTTTATTGATATTTAAAACATTTAGATTCAAAAAGAATCCTTTTTTTTACAAAATCAGACCTTCAGCTGGTTGCATCTGTAGGAAGTATTTAAAAACACCTTTTGACATGGACTTCCCTGGTGGTTCAATGGTTAAGAATCTGCCTGCCAATGCAGGGGACAGGGGTTTGAGCCCTGGTGCCAGAAGACCCACATGCCGTGGAGCAACTAAGCCCATGACCCACAACTACTGAGCCTGCACTCTAGAGCCCGTGAGCCACAACTACTGAGCCCACGTGTCACAACTACTGAGCCCACACGTCTACAGCCCATGCACCATAACAGGAGAAGCCACTGCAATGAGAAGTCCACACACCACAAAAAAGAGTAGCCCCTGCTCACTGCAACTAGAGAAAGCCCGCACACAGCAACGAAGACTCAATGCAGGCAAAAACAAACAAACAAACCAACAAACCGTATTGACAATACATTGCAGGCGAATAACCTAAGACTTAGTTCAAACAACTTCCCTGAAGTTAGGTAGTTCTACGAGGCAAATTCAAACACTGCCCCCTAACTTAAACTTACTGTTTTATCTGATTTGCTTTCTGCTTTGACACTTTTAATAAAAGGTGAACTTTCAGAGTCACAGATGTCTTTGTTGACACTAAGGAAAGGTTGTAAACAGATGAGTCATGAACTATAGCTGAACCTTAAATATCTTTGTTGGCCCACACTGGGGTTTTTTTTTGTAATTAATTGTAAATGTTTAAAATCGATACACATACATACTGATCTAGATTATGAAACTCTCTGAAAATCAACTACAGCTGACGCTACTTGTACATATACTTGTGTGGTAATATTTGGCTGGAACCAAGTAGTGGCTCCATCTCTGGTTTACTGGATTCTCCAGTATGTTTACCTTATCCTCCTTCACATATTTTATTATATGTTTGGCTTGTGAAAGTATCTTAATTTATGATACTTGACATAAATAGCATAGAAACAAAAACAATTAAAAAAAAAACCTACTAACTAAGGCAAGGCCTCAGAGTTTAGAAAGGAGGTAAAGAAGTTCTTAACCGAGGGGGACCTTCAAGATGGCAGAGGAGTAAGACGTGGAGATCAACTTCCTCCCCACAAATACATCAAAAATACATCTACATGTGGAACAACTCTTACAGAACACCTACTGAATGCTGACAGAAGACCTCAGATTTCCCAAAAGCCAAGAAACTCCCCATGTGTCTGGGTAGGGCAAAAGATAAAACAGTGACAAAAGAATAGGGATGGACCTGCACTTCTGGGAGAGAGCTATGAAGGAGGAAAAGTTTCCACACACTAGGAAGACCCTTCACAGGTGCAGACAGGGGGTGGCGGGGCAGAAGCTTTGGAGCCATGGAGGAGAGTGCAGCAACAGGTGTGAAGAGGGCAAAGTGGAGATATTCCTGCACAGAGGATTGGTGCCGACCAGCACTCACCAGCCTGAGAGGCTTGTCTACTCACCTGCCAGGGTGGATGGAGGCTGGGAGCTGAGGCCCGGGCTTTGGAGGTCAGACCCCAGGGAGAGGACTGGGGTTGGCTGCGTGAACACAGCCTGAAGGGGACTAGTGCACCACAGCTAGCCAGGAGGGAGTCTGAGAAAAAGCCTGGACCTGCTGTAGAGGCAAGAGACCATTGTTTCAGGGTGCACGAGGAGAGGGGATTCAGAGCATCACCTAAACAAGTTCCAGAGATGTGCACAAGCCCTGGCTACCAGCTTGGACCCCAGAGACGGGCATGAAACACTAACGGTGCTTTTGCAGCCACCCAGAATCCTGTGTGCAAGCACAAGTCACTATCCACACTGCCCCTCCCAGTAGCCTGTGCAGCTCACCACTGCCAGGGTCCCGTGACCCAGAGACAAGTTCCCTGGGAGAACAGACAGAGCACCTCAGGCTGCTGCAACATCATGCCAGCCTCTGCCACTGAAGGCTTGCCC
Organism: Lagenorhynchus albirostris; assembly: GCF_949774975.1. Classification (NCBI taxonomy): domain Eukaryota; kingdom Metazoa; phylum Chordata; class Mammalia; order Artiodactyla; family Delphinidae; genus Lagenorhynchus; species Lagenorhynchus albirostris. The sequence continues at coordinate 7,140,104 of NC_083099.1, read as the reverse complement.
CACATTCCAATTATAACTACCGTACTGCTCCCTCTGCCTGACATGAATGAGCCAGAGCTCCCTAATCAGCCGCTCCTTTAGCCCCATCCTGTCTGGGCATGAACAGATGCCTGAGGGTGACCTACACACAGAGGTGGGGCCAAAACCAAAGCTGAACCCCAGGAGCTGTGTGAACAAAGAAGAGAAAGGGAAACTTCTCCGAGAAGCCTCAGGAGCAGCAGATTAAAACCCTACAATCAACTTGATGTACCCTGAATCTGTGGAATACCTGAATAGACAATGAATCATCCCAAAATTGCAGTGGTCAAATATGGAGCAACTGTAGACTTGGGGTTTGCTGTCTATGACTGATTTGTTTCTGATTTTTATGTTTATCTTAGTGTAGATTTTTAGTGCTTGTTATCTTTGGTGGATTTGTTTATTGGTTTGGTTGCTCTCTTCTTTTTAAAATTATTATTATTTTTTAAATTTTAATAATTAAAAAAATTATTTTTCTTTCTTTTTTTCTCCCTTTCCTTCTGAGCCATGTGGCTGACAGGGTCTTGGTACTCTGACCTTGTGTCAGGCCCGAGCCTCAGAGGTGGGAAAGCTGAGTTCAGGACATTGGACCACTAGAGACCTTCTGGTCCCATGTAATATTAATCAGTGAGAACTCTCCCAGAGATCTCGGTCTCAACACTAACATCCAGCTCCACGCAATGGCAAACAAGCTCCTGTGCTAAATGCCCCATGACAATCAACTAGCAAGACAGGAACACAAACCAATCCATTAGCAGAGAGACTGCCTAAAATCATACTAAATTCACAGACACCCCAAAACACATAACTGGACGTGGGCCTGCATAACAGAAAGACAAGATCCAGCCCCACCCACAAGAGCACAGGCACCAATCCCCTCGACCAGGAAACCTGCACAAGCCACTGAAACAACCCCACCTACTGAGAGCAGACACAAAAACTATGGGAACTATGAACTTGCAGCCTGCGAAAAGGAAACCCCAAACACAGTAAGTTAAACATATTGAGAAGACAGAGAAATATGCAGCAGATGAAGGACCAAGGTAAAAACCCACCAGACCAAACAAATGAAGAGGAAAGAGACAGCCTATCTAAAAAGAATTCAGAGTAATAATAGAAAAGATGATCCAAAAACTTGGGAATAGAATGTAGAAAATACAAGAAACAATTAACAAGGACCTAGAAGAACTAAAGAGCAAACAAACACTGGTGAACAACACAATAAATGAAATTAAAAATTCTCTAGAAGGAATCAATAACAGAATAACTGAGGCAGAAGAATGGATAAGTGACCTGGAAGATAAAATAATTAAAATAACTACTGCAGAGTAGAATAAAGAAAAAAGAATGAAAAGAATTGAGGACAGTCTCAGAGACCTCTGGGACAACATTAAACACACCAACATTCGAATTATAAGGGTCCCAGAAGAAGAAGAGAAAGACAAAGGGTCTGAGAAAAAAAATTCCCTAACGTGAGAAAGGAAATACTCAGTCAAGTCCAGGAAATGCAGAAAGTCTCATACAGGATAAATCCAAGAAGAAGCACACCAAGACACATATTAATCAAACTGTCAAAAATTAAGTACAAACAAAAAATATTAAAAGCAGCAAGGGAAAAGTAACAACATAAAAGGGAATCCCCATAAGGTTAACAGCTGAACTTTCAGCAGAAACTCTGCAAGCCAGAAGGCAGTGGCAGGACATATTTAAAGTGATGAAAGGGAAAAACCTACAAACAAGATTATTATACCCAGCAAGGATCTCATTCAGATTTGATGGAGAAATTAAAACATTTACAGACATACAAAAGTTAAGAGAATTAGGCACCACAAAACCAGTTTTACCACAAATGCTAAAAGAATTTCTCTAGGCGGAAACACAAGAGAAGGAAAAGACCTACAGAAAAAAAAAAGCAAAACTCAAAATAAATAAGAAAAGGTAATAAGAACATACATATCGATAATTACCTTAAATGTAAGTGGATTAAATGACTAACCAAAAGACATAGACTGGCTGAATGGATACAGAAACAAGACTCATATATATGCTGTCTACAAGAGACCCACTTCAGACCTAGGGACACATACAGACTGAAAGTGAGGGGATGGAAAATGATATTCCATGCAAATGGAAACGAAAAGAAAGCTGGAGTAGCAATTCTCATATCAGAAAAAATAGAATTTAAAATAAAGACTCTTAAAAGAGACAAAGAAGGACACTACAGAATGATCAAGGGAGTAAAACAAGAAGAAAATATAACAATTGTAAATATTTATGCACCCAATATAGGAGCACCTCAATACAGAAGGCAAATGCTAACAGCCATAAAAGGGGAAATTGACAGTAACACAGTCATAGTAGGGGACTTTAACAACCCACTTTCACCAATGGACAGATCATCCAAAATGAAAATAAATAAAGGAACACAAGTTTTACATGACACATTAGACCAGATGGACTTAATTTATGTTTATAGGACATTCTATCCCAAAACAACAGAATACACATTCTTCTCAAGTGCTCATGGAACATTCTCCAGGATAGATCATATCTTGCATCACAAATCAAGCCTTGATAAATAAAAAATAATCGAAATTATATCAAGTATCTTTTCCGACCACAAAGCTATGAGACTAGATATCAATTACAGGAAAAAAACTGTAAAAAATACAAACACCTGAAGGCTAAAAAATATGCTACTAAATACAGAAGAGATTACTGAAGAAATCAAAGAGGAAATCAAAAAATGCCTAGAAAAAAATGACAATGAAAACATGATGAACCAAAACCTATGGGATACAGCAAAATCAGTTCTAAGAGGGAAATTTATAGCAATACAATCCTACAAGAAACAAGAAGCATCTCAAATAAACAACCTATCCTTACACCTAAAGCAATTAGAGAAATAAGAACAAAAATCCCCCAAAGTTAGCAGAAGGAAAGAAATCATAAAGATCAGATCAGAAATAAATGAAGAAGAAATGAAGGAAATGATAGCAAAGGACAATAACAGCTGGTTCTTTGAGAAGATAAACAAAATTGTTAAATCATTATTCAGACTCATCCAGAAAAACAGGGAGAAGACTCAAATCAATAGAATTAGAAATGAAAAACGAGAAGTAGAAACTGACACTGCAGAAATACAAAGGATCATGAGAGATTACTACAAGCAACTCTATGCCAATAAAATGAACAACCTCGAAGAAATGGACAAATTCTTAGAAAAGTACAACTTTCCGAGACTGAACCAAGAACAAATAGAAAATATAAACAGACCAATCACAAGCACTGAAATTGAAACTGTGATTAAAAATCTTCCAAAAAAAAATCCCAGGACTAGATGGCTTCACAGGCGAATTCTATCAAACATTTAGAGAAGAGCAAACACCTATCCTTCTCAAACTCTTCCAAAATATAGCAGAGGGAGGAACATACCCAAACTCATTTTACGAACCCACCATCACCTTGATACCAAATCCAGACAAAGATATCACCAAAAAATAAAACTACAGGCCAATATCACTGATGAACATAGATGCAAAAATCCTCAACAAAATACTAGGAAACAGAATACAACAGCACAGTAAAAGGATCATACACTATGATCAAGTGGGGTTTATCCCAGGAATGTAGGATTCTTCAGTATATGCAAATTTATCAATGTGATACAGCATATTAACAAACTGAAGGGTAAAAACCATATGATAATCTCAATAGATGCAGAAAAAGCTTTTGACAAAATTCAACACTGATTTATGATAAAAACTCTCCAGAAAGTAGGCATAGATGGGACCTACCTCAACATAATAAAGGCCATATATGACAAACCCACAGCCAACATCGGTCTCAATGGTGAAAAACTGAAACCATTTCCACTAAGATCAGGAAAAAGACAATGCTGTCCACTCTCACCACTATTATTCAACATAGTTTTGGAAGTTTTAGCCCCAGCAATCAGAGAAGAAAAAGAAATAAAAGAATCCAAATTGGAAAAGAAGAAATAAAGCTGTCACTGTTTGCAGATGACATGATACTATACATCCTAAAGATGCTACCAGAAAACTCCTAGAGCTAATCAATGAATTTGGTAAAGTAACAGGATACAAAATTAATGCACAGAAATCACTTGCATTCCTATACACTAATGATGAAAAATCTGAAAGTGAAATTAAGGAAACAGTCCCATTTACCATTGCAGCAAAAAGAATAAAATAACTAGGAATAAACCTATCTAAGGAGACAAAAGTCCTGTATGCAGAAAATTATAAGACACTGATGAAAGAAATTAAAGATGATACAAACAGATGCAGAGATATACCATGTTCTTGCACTGGTAGAATTAACATTGTGAAAATGACTATACTACCCAAAGCAATCTACAGATTCAGTGCAAGCCCTATCAAACTACCACTGGCATTTTTCACAGAAGTAGAACAAAAAATTTCACAATTTGTATGGAAACACAAAAGACCCCAAATAGCCAAAGCAATCTTGAGAAAGAAAAACGGAGCTGGAGGAATCAGGCTCCCTGACTTCAGACTATACTACAAAGCTACAGTAATCAAGAGAGTATGGTACCGGCTCAAAAACAGAAATATTGATCAATGGAACAGGATAGAAAGCCCAGAGATAAACCCATGCATATATGATGACCTTATCTTTGATAAAGGAGGCAAGAATATACAGTAGAGAAAAGACAGTCTCTTCAATAAGTGGTGCTGGAAAAACTGGACAGCTGCATGTGAAAGAATGAAATTAGAACACTCCCTAACACCATACACAAAAATAAACTCAAAATGGATTAAAGACCTAAATGTAAGGCCAGACACTGTCAAAGTCTTAGAGGAAAACATAGGCAGAACACTCTATGACATAAATCACAGCAAGATCCTTTTTGACCCACCTCCTAGAGAAATGGAAAAAAAAAACAATAAAAATAAACAAATGGGACCTAATGGAACTTAAAACCTTTGAACAACAAAGGAAACCATAAACAAGACGAAAAGACAACCCTCAGAATGGGAGAAAATATTTGTAAATGAAGTAACTGACAAAGCATTAATCTCCCCAATATATAAACAGCCCATGCATCTCAATATCAAAAAAACAAACAACACAATCCAAAACTGGGCAGAAGACCTAAAGAGACATTTCTCCAAAGAAGATATACAGATTGCCAACAAACACATGAAAGAATGTCCAACATCACTAATCATTAGAGAAATGCAAATCAAAACTCTAATGAGGTATCCCCTCACACCTGTCAGATGGGCCATCATCAAAAAATCTACAAACAATAAATGCTGGAGAGGGTGGGGAGAAAAGGGAACTGCACTGTTGGTGGGAATGCAAATTGATACAGCCACTATGGAGAACAGTATGGAGGTTCCTTAAAGAACTAAAAATAGAACTACCTTATGATCCAGCAATCCGAGTCCTGGGCATATACCCTGAGAAAACCATAATTCCAAAAGAGTCATGTATCACGATGTTCATTGTAGCACTATTTACCATAGTTAGGACATGGAAGGAACCGAAGTGTCCTTTGAAAGATGAATGGATAAAGAAGATGTGGCACATATATAAAATCCAATATTACTTAGCCATAAAAAGAAATGAATTTGAGTTTTTTGTAATGAGGTGGATGGACTTAGAGTCTATCATACAGAGTGAAGTAAGTCAGAAAGAGTAAAACAAATACTGTAAACTAACACATATATATGGAATCTAAAAAGAAAAATGTTCTGAAGAACCTACAGGCAGGACAGGAATAAAGACGCAGACATAGAGAATGGACTTGAGGACACGGGGAGGGAGAAGGGTAAGCTGCGATGAAGTGAGAAAGGAGCAATGACATGTATACATTTCCAAATGTCAAATAGATAGCTAGTGGGATGCAGCTGCATAGCACTGGGAGATCAGCTCGGTACTTTGTGACCACCTAGACGGGTCAAATAGGGAGGGTGAGAGGGAGACACAAGAGGGAGAGGATATCGGGATATATGTATACATATAGCTGATTCACTTTGTTATACAGTAGAAACTAACACAACATTGTAAAGCAATTATACTCCAATAAAAATGTTAAAAAAAAACCTAAGAATTTCTTAACCAAAGTTCAGCTCTATTTTGTTCTCAGTGGTAAAATGAGCTGATGGTATTTTCATGGCTTTAATTCCTTGAGTCGTTTCTCATTAAGAGAATGTAATTAAAGGCCTCACAAAAGTTTGATTATGTTTTCCTGTGTCTTTAAGGGTCAAAGTGGAGAAATTACAGGTGGATTTAGAATGTTAGCTAACGGTCCAGAAAATTCAAGCCAAAGGCTCGTAGCTGGGTTCCAAATGGTTTACAACAGTGGCCTTCCACTAAAGGGAATCCATTTAAGTGAGATCGGTGGGCTGTCCATACTCTTTGTGCTCCCTGAGTGAGTTAAATCTATCACAGAGGGCATTTCTGGATAAAAAAGAGCTGTGATGCTTTAATGGCACATCAGGATGTGTCCTCTGAAGCCAATCAAATAGAAAAAGCCAGGTTACCAAGTTTTTTCCCATGGGGCGCTGACCACTTGTGATCAATTGGCGTTTCATCTGTGATACAGTTCATTCTTTTGAAATCTGGAAATACTCTTTTCGAGAATGAAGGAAAGGGGGAAGTGTAGAGGCTGGAAATGTACCCGGTCATTTGATTTGTTCAGACACGTTTCTCCCCAATGGACAGCAAACACGCTTAGTTTACTTTCTGGCCAGAGTCTTTTCATGTTTGTGCAGCTCCATTCTCTGAATCTCCCTTCACACAGGGAATCCCCCTCCATCCTTCAGTAGCCAGGTGGTGCTGTTGGCATTGATGTCTCTGCTTCAAACATGATGATTTGGCTTGTGCATTTGTAGCAGTGTCATGTTTTGCCTTCCCGAGAAGGGGATTATGCGAGATCCGGCACCACTCCAACACTTCATCTGTGTTGTCTGCATTTGGAAATAGATCTCAAAATTTGAATCTCTGTTTCAATGAGGAAAGAAACCTAAGTGAGCACTCTTCTTTCACAGTTTCCTTCTGACTGATTGGACTTGCCATGCTGCAGTTTTTTGTTTTCTTTTTTTTTTTTATCTGATTCTCCTTCTTGTGCCCAAGAAAGCTCCCCAAGAAAACATAACGTGGAGAAGGAAAAAATAAAATATATGCTTCAGAATTATGGCTTAAAACAAAAGATGACTGTATTATTTACGTACTATCCACCCAATGATGTTAACATGGTACACTGGCTGGGGAGGGAAAATAAACTCTCATTGGCATCCACATTATCTAGGCATTCTATTTTGAAGGTTACCTGTACAAACTCTCTTTCTCAAAACTCTGCCAGGTGTCACCCATCCTTTATACGATGGCTGAAATTTCCATCTTTGTGTCCCATTTGTTTGGTATAGACAATCATGTCTTGGGAGCAAGCATCTTCCCTTGATATTTAGCTCCCATGCAGTGTAGGGAGAAAATGCATTCTATAGGGCAGTCCCTTGCCCTCCATTTGTAGGCATTCAGTATATGAACTAAATAGTTTAATTACTAAAACATAGTATTAACAAACATTAGATTTGCAGGCTTCATAAGTCTGTTGCTGGACCTGCATTTTCCTAGTTGTATGCATGCTAAACTAAATTACTCCTAGTTTCCAGAATGAGGACAAGGGAATGATGTGGTCCCAACTCCTTTCCTTCCATTTCTACTTAAAAAGGCTCTGTTACCACTTTTTACTTTCTTGGACTTGAGGTCCTCTTTCTGAGAAGAACTTTTTAGGGTTTTCTCATTCATTTGATCTTTTACTTTATCAGGGATCAGCCTAACTATGGTCCATGGGCCAAATCTGACCCACCACCTGTTTTTGTAAAACAAGTGTTGTTGAAACACATTCATACTCATTTGCTTACATATTGACTATGGCTGATTTTCCTCTACTGTTGCAGAGTTGAGTGGACTTGAGTAGACCACAATAACAGAATTGCTAGAGACTAATTGGCTCATGAAGCCTAAAATATTTACTATCTGGTGCTTTGCAGAGCATGCTTGCCAATTGCTGAACTACGCATTCATTTAAGACACATTTATTGAGTGTGTAAGATTTTACTATGTGCTGGATGGTGTAGATCTAAGTCTAAACAATGTAATCCTTTCTCTTAAAGAGCTAATAGTCTTGTGGGAAAGATAGACACATCAGCAATAGCTTAACCACAAAATACAAAAAAAAAAGCTCTAAATGTAAATTTAGTAGACTCTTAATAAGCATAGAATGAGGAACACATAACTGCTAGGAGGGCCAGAAGAGGTGGTTTAGAAGAGGGCTTCATGAAGAGGCAGTCTTTGAATTTTTGACTTGCAAGACAGAGAGAAGTTATCCAGGTAGAGGATGGGAGCACATTCCTTGCAGAAGGAGATACATAAGCAAAGTCACAGTTGAAGGAGAGAACAGGGCTTCTTTGGGAAATAGCAAATAGTACAGTTTGGCTGAAACCAAAGTCCTGAAGGACTGTCACAAGCTAAAAATCTTGCACTACGTGGAGTTATTATAGTTTAAAAAACGGTGTAGTGGAGAACAGAGGGAAGGGGCGTAAGATTAGAAGTTATTTTATCTTGCTTGTGTATACAAATACTTACAGGAATTCTCTCCACACCCATCTTTCTGCTCTTGTCTGGTTTGGTTATGATTTTTATTTGCTTGGGAAGCTCTTTAGGGAAAGCAGAGGGAGAAAAAAATCTCTATTCAGGTGAAATCACTATTTTTTCACTTCAAGTTGGTGTGGTTTTTTTTTATAGGATGCTAGAAGGGTTGCTTATTTTTTACTCTTGATTGCAAGGAAAAGGCAAGGACCATCTCCTGTTTACCCAAGTAAGGACCCACAGGTGGTAGAGAATCCTAACAGTTTTCTGTTATTATGGTAAGATGGAAGGAAACTGTTTACTGGAAGTATTAGACCAAGGGGTAAGACGACTTACATTCATTACCTGTTCTCCTAGAGTCTGTCAGAGCTTTCTGATACTTGAAATTAATTTGTCTTCATGTGATAGTAAGAATTAAGCAAACTGAATGAAAAGAATAGCCTTTTCTTTTTTGTGAAAGCTATTCTGACTCTGTTTAATTAAAATATATTATTAGTTAGTAGATAACATTAAGGGAGATTAACACAGACAGTCAATTTATTTTCCCTCCATCAGAAATAATGTTTTTTTTTTAACTTCTTGCTGTGCTATTAATCTTCATTCAACTTCAAATTCCTCTCATCCCTCTTTGAAGTTGAAAAGAAAAGCACTGCCATCACACATCAGAGCTCAGAAATATTCTCCCAAATCCCTGAACAAATGGGTTATACAAAGGGTAACAATACTAGCATTTACATAGAACTTCCATCATAAAAAGCACCTTTAACCTAGATTACCTCATTTTACCTTCGAAATCTTGTGAGGTAGATGCTACCCTGATCACCTCACAGTTGGAAATGGAGGTTTCGTGAAGTTAACTGTTTCCCTCAAGATCTCATGTTAACTAAGTGGCAGAGTTCAGAATCAAAATGCTGACTTGAGAGTCTGTGCTTTTTAAATCCTCCTGGGGTGATTTTTCTCTTCCTGCAATAATGCAGATGTAACCAACAGTGTCAGAAGCCATAGCTCCTTGCCATCAGAGCCAGTACAAGGGGAAGTATAGCTTCTCAGATGAAGCCATGTTGACCACCTGTGCTCACTCACACAGAAGATTCATTGCAGAGATTTTAGCCCTCTCTGGCTTTTCTGAACTTTTGCAGGCCAAGCATAGTCCACATCAGAGAGCACACAGCTTCTATACCAAGGTCAGCATTCAAACTCACGTACGTAATTCTCTCTCTCTCTTTTTGGATACTGGGCTCTGAATTTGTACTTGCAAAGTGTTGAGTCTCCTTGGGTATTTCTTTTTTTTCTTTTCTTTTTAAAAAATTCTTTCTCAAATTCTTTTCCTATTTAGGTTATTACAGAGTATTGAGCAGAGTTCCCTGAGCTATACAGTATGTCCTTGTTGGTTACCTATTTTAAAAATAGTAGTGTGTACATGTCAGCCCCAAACTCCCTATCTATCTGTCCCTTCCCCCAACCCTTTCCCTCTGCTAACCATGAGTTCATTCTCTAAGTCTGTGTGTCTGTTTCTGTTTTGTAAATAAGTTTGTTCATATCATTTTTTTTTAGATTTCTCATATAAACAATATCATATGATATTTGTCTTTCTCTGTCTGACTTACTTCACTTAGTATGATAATCTCCAGGTCCATCCATGTTGCTGCAAATAGCATTATTTCATTCTTTTTAATGGCTGAGTAATAGTCCATTGTATATATGTATCGAGGGACATTTAGGCTGCTTCCATGCCCTGGCTATTGTAAATAGTGCTGCAATGAACACTGGGGTGCATGTATCTCTTCGAACCATGTTTTTCTCTGGATATATGCCCAGGAGTGGTATTGTTGGATCATATGGTAATTCTATTTTCAGTTTCTTAAGGAACCTCCATACTGTTCTCCATAGTGGCTGTACCAATTTACATTCTCCTTCAGTATTTCTTTACTTAAATGACATCCATAGGGTTACCCTATCAAGTCAACTGTTGCAATTAATTCAAGTAATGTTTTTGGGCAACCATGACGTGTTAAAAACTCTGAAAGTGCCCGAGCTAGAGAACTATATAAAAGAGTAGACTTACAGTAGACTCTTCATAGTTAGAAAACTTCTGTCTTAGCTGCAATCTTGGTTCTGTACTCTCTCGGACTACCCTGGTCTGTTGTAGCCCACGTTCCATGTAATAGTGTTGGTGATGACACCCTTGGAAAAACATGGTGCAATTTTGGTGCTGACAGCTGCCATCAAAATGAGGCTTTTCAGATGGCTTATGGGTCAAATGTCTGTAAGAGTCTTAGAAATTATCTTCAATGTCTAAAGAGCATCCTTTGGCTTTGGGGAAGGAGGACCAGGCTGCGCAGAAGGGATACAAGTGAAAATGGTCTCTTTCTTTTCGTCTTTCCTCTTTCATCCTCCTGCCATCCTGACTTGATAGCTTAGTGGTTCCCAAGTACTCCCTTATAGACCAATATTGATCTGTGATCCTATTATCCAAATTTGGGAAAATAAGGAAAATGTGTTTATACATTTTCTTTTAGGAAATTATGGTGGTGATCAATGACAGGTTGAAATAAAAATAATTGCTTGGTAAAATAAAGTTTTGCAATCTTTTTAGACCCATTACAACTTTGGGAGAACTTTTCTGCATCCATTAAATACAACTGTTTGGGCACTGCTGCTTAAGCTTGCCAGAGTTCAGACTCACTGAACTGGCCATTTGTCTGTGCCCTAGCATGGAGGGCCTAGACAGATGCTAATGACCATTTTCCAGCTTTGCTGACTTCAGTTCCTTTCAGACAGCATAATTATTGTCAGGATGCTGTGAATGACAGGCTAACTCCAGGTGGTTCCATTTACACAATAGTGTATGTAAATGGCACCTGTGGAGTTGTCCAGTGCCCTGCTTTCCCAACCTTATGTGGAGGTCTTGACATTGTCTCGGACACTGTGACCATCTGTGACGTCCAACTTCCCCATGGTTAGCCATTTCTGCTTGTTCCTTTTTTTGTACTTATGCCTTCTATGGCCACTTTATTCCTATTACTCATTTGGTACCCAGTGTTTGTACTGGATTCTAAAGTTGATCTGAGACTTTGTGACCAAGAAGAGAAGATTTGGAATGCAGTGCTGGATGTGATAGTCACAGTTTATTTTTGAAGTATATAAAGGGGGCAGAATGAAGAGTGAAAAGAACTTGGTTCAAGGATTGTTAATTGTGTGACCTTGGGCAAGGAACATAACTTCTTTAGAGTTCTAAGTTACTCAGATGCAGAATGGAGAAAATAATGTGCATTTTGTAATTAATTTTTTTGATAAAGGTTAAATGAAATTGAAGCTTTGTTATTTGATATATTAAGGATTGTTTTGTCTTCATGGTAGATTGACTCTTATGATTATATACTGTCCCTCTCTATATCTGGCAATTTTCTTTTCTCTGAAGTCGACTTCTTCTGGTATTAGTACAGGTAAAACGTGCAGCTTTCTTTGGTTGGTGTTTTCATGGTGTACTTCTTCCATCTATTTGCTTTTAGTTTATTAGTATATTTGAAATGAGTTTCTTGTAGATAGTATATATGTGGGTTATTTTAAAAAATCTATTCTGATGATTTGTTTTAATGGGTGTATTTAAACCACTTACAGTTAATATAATTTTTGTTATGTTAGGATTTAAGTCTGTCACTTCATTGTTTCTCTCTTTTCCTTTTCTATTTTACCTGTGGGTTACTTGAATACTTTTTAGTGTTATATTTTTGCCTTATCTGTCGTGTTTTTTAGTATATATTTTGTACAATTTTTGAAAATAGTTTTCTCAGTGGTTGCTCTAGAGATCACCTTACAGTCCCTTTTAAAGGCATACTAATTTATATGCTTGAAGTTCAAGTCAACAGCTACTCCAAATTGCCTTGTATTCCCCTGACTTACCTTTGAGTTTTGGGGAGAGAAGATATATGTTCAGTGATATTCATAATCTTCTTCTCAAGTAAATGTGTAAATTGTATACTTGAGTGTGTATTTCAAATTACAAAAAAATACTTAAAAAAATTGGAATTTCTTCCTATTACTTGTACATGCTTTGTTTTTGCTATGTATCTACACATGAAATTGTATACAAATTCTTCCTATTTTTAAATAGGATTTTTTTTAGTTAATTCATTTTCAGTGTTCAAGAGGCTGAACACTGGTGGGTTTACTGACCAAATTTTAGAAGCCATGACAACTCAGGAGACACAGTTATTTCCCCTCAACACAACTTATTCAGAGTCAGAAGTAACATCTCCTGAATAATGTTGCAAATATTTCTTTGTTTTTAAAAATATTGTTGCCACATATTTATGTCTTCCTAAACAAAATATTTCTGTTATGCCTGATTTTGAACTTTATATAAATGGAAACATACATTTATGTTTCTTTTGTGTCTTGCTGCTTTTGTGTAATATGATGGTTGTGAAGTTCTGTTATGTGATTTTGGGTGGTTATAAATTCATAGAAAAATATATACAATCCAGGGGAGCTTCAAGATGGTGGAAGAGTAAGACGTGGAGACCACCGTCCTCCCCACAAGTACATCAGAAATACATTTACATGTGGAACAACTCCTATAAAACACCTACTGAATGCTAGCAGAAGACCCCAGACCTCCCAAAAGGCAAGAAACTGTTCACATACCTGGGTAGGGCAAAAGAAAAAACAGAGACAAAAGAATAGGGAAGGGACCTGCACCTCTGGGAGGGAGCTGTGAAGGAAGAAAGGTTTCCACACACCAGAAAGGCCTTTCACGAGTGGAGACTGCAGGTGGAGGAGGGAGGGAAGCTTCAGAGCCACGAAGGAGAGAGCAGCAACAGGGGTGCGGAAGGAAAATCAGAGAGATTCCCGCAGAGAGGATTAGTGTCAACCAGCACTCACCAGCCTGAGAGGCTTGTCTGCTCACCCGCCAGGGCGGGCGGGGCTGGGAGCTGAGGCTCAGGCTTTGGTTGGATCTCAGGGAGAGGACTGGGGTTGGCTGCGTGAACAAAGCCTGAAGGGGGCTAGTGCACCACAGCTAGCCAGGAGGGAGTCTGGGAAAAACTCTGGAGCTGTTGAACAGACAAGAGAGCTTTTCTTGCCTCTTTGTTTCCTGGTGTGCGAGGAGAGCGGAGTAAGAGCGCTGCTTAAAGGAGCTCCAGAGACGGGCCTGAGCCACAGCTATCAGCGCAGACCACAGAGATGCACATGAGATGCAAAGACTCCTGCTTCAGCCACCAAGAAGCCTGTGTGCAAGCACAGGTCACTATCCACACCTCCCCTCCCGGGAACCTGTGCCGCCTGCCACTGCCAGGGTCCCGTGATTCAGGGACAACATCCCTGGGAGAACACATGGTGCACCTCAGGCTGTTGCAACATCATGCTGGCCTCCACCACTGCAGGCTCGCTCTGCATTCTGTACCCCTCCTTCCGCCTGGCCTGAGTGAGCCAGAGACCCCAAATTAGGTGCTCCTTTAACCCCATCCTATCTGGGTGGGAACAGACGCCCTCAGGTGACCTACATGCAGAGGTGGGGCCAAACCCAAAGCTGAACCACAGAAGCTCTGTGAACAAAGAAGAGAAAGGGAAATTTCTCCCAGCAGCCTCAGGAGCAGCAGATTAAATCTCCACAATCAACTTGATGTACCCTGCATCTGTGGTATAACTGAAGAGACAACAAATCATCCCAAATTGAGGAGATGGACATTGGGAGCAACGATATATATATATATATATATATTTTTTCCCCCCCTTTTCCTCTTTTTGTGAGTGTGTATGTGTATGCTTCTGTGTGTGATTGTCTCTGTATAGCTTTACTTTCACCATTTGTCCTAGGGTTCTATCTGTCCATTTGGTTTTGCTTTGTTTGTTTTTTAGTATAGATTTTAGCACTTGTTATCACTAGTGGATTTGTTTTTTGGTTTGGTTGTCCTCTTCTTTCTTTATTTCTTTCATTATTTTAATACTTAAAATTTTTTTTTAATAATTATCTTTTATTTTAATTACTTTATTTTATCTTCTTCTTTCTTTTCCTCCCTTTTATTCTGAGCCATGTGGATGACAGATTATTGTTGCTCCAGTCAAGCATCAGGGCTATGCCTCAGAGGTGGGAGAGCCAAGTTCAGGACATTGGTCCAAAAGAGACATCCAAGCTCCACATAATATTAAACAGTGAAAATCTCCCAGAGATCTCCATCTCAATGCCAAGACCCAGCTCTACTCAATGACCAGCAAGCTACAGTGCTGGACATGCTCGCCAACCAACTAGCAAGGCAGGAACACAACCCCACCCATTAGCAGAGAGGCTACCTAAAATCATAATAAGGCCAGAGACACCACAAAACACACCAACAGAGGAGGACCTGCCCACCAGAAAGACAAGATCCAGCCTCATCCAACAGAAAACAGGCACTAGTCCCCTTCACCAGGAAGCCTACACAACCCACTGAACCAACCTTAGCCACTGGGGGAAGACATCAAAAACAATGGGAAGTAAGAACTTGCAGGCTGAGAAAATGAAAACCCAAACACAGTAAGTTAAGCAAAATGAGAATACAGGGAAACACACAGCAGATGAAGGACCAAGGCAAAAACCCACCAGACCTAACTAATGAAGAGGAAATAGGCAGTCTACCTGAAAAAGAATTCAGAATAATGATAGTAAAGATGATCCAAAATCGTGGAAATAGAAGGGAGAAAATGCAAGAAACATTTAACAAGGACCTACAAGAAGTAAAGAGCAAACAAAGTGATGCAAAATACAGTAAATGAAATAAAAAATTCTCTACAAGGGATCAGTAGCAGAATAACTGAGGCAGAAGTATGGATAAGTGACCTGGAAGATAAAATAGTGGAAATGACTACTTCAGAGTAGAATAAAGAAAAAAGAATGAAAGAATTGAGGACAGTCTCAGAGACCTATGGGACAACAATAAATACACCAACAGTCAAATTATAGGGATCCCAGAAGAAGAAAAGAAAACAAAAGGGACTGAGAAAATATTTGAAGAGATTATAGTTGCAAACTTCCCTAATATGGGAAAGGAAATAGTTAATCAAGTCCAGGAAGCACAGAGAGTCCCATACAGGATAAATCCAAAGAGAAACAAGTCAAGACACATATTAATCAAACTATCAAAAATTAAATACAAAGAAAACATATTAAAAGCAGCAAGGGAAAAACAACAAATAACACACAAGGGAATCCCCATAAGGTGAACAGCTGATCTTTCCGCAGAAACTCTGCAAGCTAGAAGCGAGTGCCAGGACACATTTCAAGTGATGAAGGGGTAAAACTTACAACCAACGTTACTCTACTCAGCAAGGATCTCATTCAGATTTGACAGAGAAAGTATAAGCTTTACAGACAAACAAAACTAAGAGAATTCAGCACCACCAAACCAGCTTTACAACAAATGTTAAAGGAACTTTTCTAGGCAAGAAACACAAGAGAAGGAAAAGACCTACAATAATAAACCCAAAACAATTAAGAAAATGGTAATAGGAACATACATATCAATAATGAGCTTAAATGTAAATGGATTAAATGCTCCAACCGAAAGACATAGATTTGCTGAATGTATACAAAAACAAGACCCTTATATATGCTGTCTACAAGAGATCCACTTCAGACCTAGGGACACATACAGGCTGAAAGTGAGGGGATGGAAAAAGGTATTCCATGCAAATGGAAATCAAAAGAAAGCTGGAGTAGCAATTCTCGTATCAGACAAAATAGACTTTAAAACAAAGACTAT
This sequence comes from Lagenorhynchus albirostris, assembly GCF_949774975.1. NCBI lineage: Eukaryota > Metazoa > Chordata > Mammalia > Artiodactyla > Delphinidae > Lagenorhynchus > Lagenorhynchus albirostris. The sequence goes on along the minus strand of NC_083099.1, from coordinate 7,123,701 downwards.
TGCAAGAGACAAAGAAGGACACTACATGATGATCAAGGAATCAACCCAAGAATATGATATAAAATCTGTAAAAATTTATGGATCCAACATAGGAGCACCTCAATACATAAGGCAACTACTAACAGCCATAAAAGGGGAAATCGATAGTAACACAATCATAGTATGGGACTTTAACACCCCACTTTCACCAATGGACAGATCATCCAAAATGAAAATAAATAAGGAAACACAAGCTTTAAATGGTACATTAAACAAGATGGGCTTAATTGATACTTATAGGACATTCCATCCGAAAACAACAGAATACACTCTATTCTCAAGTGCTCATGGAACACTCTCCAGGATAAATCATATCTTGGGTCACAAATCAAGTCTTGGTAAACTTAAGAAAATTGAAATTGTATCAAGTATCTTTTCCGACAACAATGCTTTGAGACTAGATATCAATTACAGGAAAAAGTCTGTAAAAAATACAAAAACATGGAGGCTAAACAAAACACTACTTAATAAACAAGAGATCACAGAAGAAATCAAAGAGGAAATTAAAAATACCTAGAAACCAATCACAATGAAAACACAATGACCCAAAACCTATGGGATACAGCAAAAGCAGTTCTAAGGGGGATGTTTATAGCAACACAATCCTACCTTAACAAACAAGAAACATCTCAAATAAACAATCTAACCTTACACCTAAAACAATTAGAGAAAGAAAAAAAAAACACCAAAGTTAGTAGAAGGGAAGAAATCATAAACATCAGATCAAGAATAAGTGAAAAAGAAATGAAGGAAATGATAGCAAAGATCAATAAAACTAAAAGCTGGTTCTTTGAGATGATAAACAAAATTGGTACACCATTAGCCAGACTCAGCAAGAAAAGAAGGGAGAAGACTCAAATCAATAGAATTAGAAATGAAAAAGGAGAAATAACAACTGACACTGCAGAGACACAAAGGATCATGAGAGATTACTACAAGCAACTATATGCCAATAAAATGGACAACCTGGAAGAAATGGACAAATTCTTAGAAATGCACAACCTTCCAAGACTGAACCAGGAAGAAATAGAAAATATGAACAGACCAATCACAAGCACTGAAATTGAAACTGTGATCAAAAATCTTCCAACAAACAAAAGCCCAGGACCAGGTGGCTGCACAGGCATATTCTATCAAACATTTAGAGAAGAGCTAACACCTATCCTTCTCACACTCTTCTAAAATATAACAGAGGGAGGAACACAACCAAATTCATTTATGAGGACACCATCACCCTGATACCAAAACCAGACAAGGATGTCACAAAGAAAGAAAACTATAGGCCAATATCACTGATGAACATTGATGCAAAAATCCTCAACAAAATACTAGGAAACAGAATACAACAGCACATTAAAAGGATCATACACCATGATCAAGTGGGGTTTATCCCAGGAATGCTAGGATTCTTCAATATATGCAAATCAATCAATGTGATACACCATATTAACAAACTGAAGGAGAAAAATCATATGATCATCTCAATAGATACAGAGAAAGTTTTTGACAAAATTCAACACCCATTTATGATAAAAACCCTCCAGAAAGTAGGCATAGTGGGAACTTACCTCAACATAATAAGAGCCTTATATGACAAACCCACAGCTCTGGAAGTTTCAGCCACAGCAATCAGAGAAGAAAAAGAAATAAAAGGAATCCAAATTGGAAAAAAGAAGTAAAGCTGTCACTGTTTACAGATGACATGATACTATACATAGAGAATCCTAAAGATGCTACCAGAAAACTACTGGAGCTAATCAATGAATTTTGGTAAAGTAGCAGGATACAAAATTAATGCACATAAATCTCTTGCATTCCTATACACTAATGATGAAAAATCTGAAAGAGAAATTAAGAAAACACTCCCATTTACCATTGCCAAAAAAATGAATAAAATACCTAGGAATAAACCTACGTAAGGAGACAAAAGACCTGTATGCAGAAAATTATAAGACACTGATGAAAGAAATTAAAGATGATGCAAACAGAAGGAGAGATACACCATGTTCTTGGATTGCAAGAATCAACATTGTGAAAATGACTATACTACCCAAAGCAATCTACAGATTCAATGCAATACCTATCAAACTAATACTGGTATTTTTCACAGAACTGGAACTAAAATTTTCACAATTTGCATGGAAACACAAAAGACCCAGAATTGCCAAAGCCATCTTGAGAAAGAAAAATGGAGCTGGAGGAATCAGGGTCCCTGACTTCAGACTATACTATGAAGCTACAGTAATCAAGACAGTATGGTACTGGCACAAAAAGGGAAATATAGATCAATGGAACAGGATAGAAAGCCCAGAGATAAACCCACACACATATGGTAACCTTATATTTGATAAAGGAGGCAAGAATATACAGTGGAGAAAAGACAGCCTCTTCAATAAGTGGTGCTGGGAAACCTGGACAGCTACATGTGAAAGAATGAAATTAGAACACTCCTTAACACCATATGCAAAAATAAACTCAAAATGGATTAAAGTCCTAAATATAAGGCCAGACACTATCAAAGTCTTAGAGGAAGACACAGGCAGAACACTGTATGACATAAATCACTGCAAGATCCTTTTTGAACCACCTCCTACAGAAAAGGAAAGAAAAACAAAAATAAACAAATGGGACCTATGAAACTTAAAAGCTTTTGCACAACAAAGAAAACCGTAAACAAGATGAAAAGACAATCCTCAGAATAGGAGAAAATATTTGCAAATGAAGCAACTGACAAAGGATTAATCCCCCAAATTTACAAGCAGTTCATGCAGCCCAGTATCAAAAAAACAAACAACCCAATCCAAAAGTGAGCAGAAGACCTAAATAGACATTTCTCCAAAGAAGATATACTGATTGCCAACAGACACGTGAAAGAATGCTCAACATCATTAATCATTAGAGAAATGCAAATCAAAACTACAATTAGATATCATCTCACACCAGTCAGAATGGCCATCACCAGAAAATCTACAAATAATAAATGCTGGAGAGGGTGTGGAGAAAAGGGAACCCTCTTGCACTGTTGGTGGGAATGTAAATTGTTACAGCCACTATGGAGGACAGTATGGAGGTTCCTTAGAAAACTGAAAATAGAAATATATATATATATATACTATCTATAGATATACTATATATATCTATATATATACTATATATATATACTATATATATAGATATACTATATATCTATATATATACTATACTGTATATATACTATATATATATATATACTATCCAATAGAAAGATTGGAAAAAGACTTGAACAGAGACTTCAAAAAGTAGGAAATTCAAATGACCAAAATTATATTATAATGTGAATAACCTCATTTGTAATCAGGGACATGTAAATTACAACCACTTGACAATACCACCTGCCAGATTGGAAAAAAACCTAAAAGTGTGACAACATTATGTGTTGCTGAGAATGAAGAACAGTGAGAATTTTTATACATTGCAGCTGGGAGCAAAATTTAGTAGCACTATTTTGGAAAGTCCTCTGACACAATGCTGGACAATATACTAGCAATTCCTCTCTTAACTCTATACTATAAATATACTGTAGCACATGTGAATCAGGATTCTTGTAAAGAATATTTATATCAATGCTACAAATTGGAAGGACCTGATGAATTGATTGCAGTAGATTCATAAAATGGCTTAGTACACACAGCAAAACAAATGAGCACAGCAATATTCTCTTTACATTTCAGTGAATCAACTTTGTCTCTTTCTTATCCAATTCGTTAGTTTTGCGCTGTGTCTAGTGACATTTTGGGAGTTTTCTTGAACTAACATAGCCTATAGGAATGTTTCATTTTGTATGATGCAAACCCAAAAGTTCACCATATTTATGCTCACTTCTTACTCAAATAAAATCTGAATGATGTGTAGCATTTTTTTTTCAGCTCAAAGGACAAGGCAAAGTAGAAAAGTGTGGTGATCTCAACAGGTCAGCCCAGTGCAATCCTACCTGTCACACACTGTGATCTCTAACTCTTGAAAAAGGTCATTGGAAATTCCAGAAAACAAAATACAGCTGAGATCAAGCTAGCAGGAATAATTCAACTGAAAAGGAAAATATCATTTGATGTTTATTTTGGCAGTATTTTGAGAATCTATACCTGGGAACATTTGAAAATAAATTGTTTTTTGAAAATGTGTGATAGGGCATAAAAGCTGGTGAATGAGTTTTGCAATCTTAGAGTATATATATTTTTTAAACCATGGAGGATGAAAGAGGAATGGGGGAAGGGGAAGGGCTCCATCCCTAGCCCCTCAAGGTGCTGGTAGAGCACTAAGCATGGTACAGCTGGTTTAGACAGAGGAGGCTTCATTCACAGCTCATGGAAAGTAACCTGGTATTAAGCCACAGCTTCTTTTGCATCCATCTACAACTGCTCCACCAGCAGTGTATGTTTTCAGGGATGGCTTGTTATAACCAGGCACTGCAGGCCGGGCCAAGCCCTGACACAGTGCCCCCTCAAGTCAGTTCTAACTGTCAGCAGTGGGATAGCAATAGCATCCATTTGCTCACCTGATTTTGATAGCATTTGCTAAGTTTTCCAGGCATAAGTGCTAAACTTAAAAGGCAGCATACCAGGCTTATAGGTACATTGGAGACTTTCAACTATATATCCAAGGGAGAATTTGGCTTTCAAACCCAATCTTCCTTTTGCTTCCACGTATAAAAATCACTGCATTGCAGAGTAAATGTGTCATTGTGTCTTCTAGAGGGGAGGAAACCTAGACTATTAAGTGAAGATTCATAGAGGTGTCTACCAGGAGATGCCCCAAAGGCTATCTGCTTACCCCTCTTCCCTCTACTTTGGTTGACCCAAGACCCACCCCACAGCCTGCTAGACTGAGGTATCTGTAGCTAATCTGGTTTCACCTGGCTCTCTCTTTCTGGAATAGAAAGTTCAATCTCAAGTTACTGACTCTGATCCTGATGTCTGTGGATAAGCCCCCTGGCATCTGGACGAAGGTTACATAGATCCTGAATGCTTGGCTGATATTGCAATTTGCAGCCACAGAACCCTGACCAGCCACTGAGTATTTGGTTTTTCTATCTGTAAAATGAAGGGATTAGACTAAATGACCCTTACATCTAGATTAACTTCAACCTGAGCTCTTCTTTGGACACCATGCCCTTAACTCTTGTCCTTTGACAAGACAAACTCTTGCATCCAGGCTGGAATCCATTAGCTTAGCCAAATATCCTAAAGAGCAAAATACCCTAATATTCTGCTTAATCCTGGTTAAACACTATCATTTTATGAGGATACAGCAAGCTTGGGACTAGAGTCTATCCTGAATATTGACAAAGATGCCTAACACGGACAACTGGTCAAAATATTATTTCATAATATTTTTAAGATCAGGAGTTCTTAACTTTAGGCCCATAGACTTCAGAAACATGTGCGTGTGTATGGGTGTTCATGCATTCTCATTTTCCTTATGAAAAGGGAGTCCAATGCTTTTTATCAAAAAAAAAAAAAAAAAAAGACTTGAGAACCTCTGATTCGAGTTGTTTCTCACATATAAGAAAAGCATACATTTAGGCAAAATTTCTAAATCTAGTCAGTACACTGTACATTGAGCATATGGATCTATAGTTAAGCAAACATCTTCCTGCTTCTTTCTTCTGAAACATCAATATCTAACATCACAAGCAAATCCTCCATGATTGCACTTGTTTCCCATCGATGTTGATTTCTGTCTCCATTCCTCTTCCTTTCTCTTCCTTCCTCATGTCTTTCTTTCTCTCCCTCACTTTCTTTTATCTTCTTCTTCCTCTTCCTTCTCTCCTTCCCCTACAGTTTTCTTATCTTTTTTTTTTAAGAAGATGTTGGGGGTAAGAGTTTATTAATTAATTCATTTATTATTTCTTTGGCTGTGTTGGGTCTTCGTTTCTGTCGGAGGGCTTTCTCTGGTTCTGGCAAGCGGGGGCCACTCTTCATCGTGGTGCGTGGGCCTCTCACTATCGCAGCCTCTCTTTTTGCGGAGCACAGGCTCCAGACGCGCAGGCTCAGTAGTTGTGTCTCACGGGGCTAGTTGCTCCGCGGCATGTGGGATCCTCCCAGACCAGGGCTCGAACCCGTGTCCCCTGCATTAGCAGGCAGACTCTCAACCACTGCGCCACCAGGGAAGCCCGAGTTTTCTTATCTTTATCATCAAATAATTTAAGGGCAGAAACGATCCCTTCTTACCATTGTATTCTCAGCCCCAGTGAGAGTTCCTGGCATATGGTAGTTATTCAAAAAAGATTTACTGAATGAACACATAAATGAAGCATCCAGAACGGATATTGCTTTTATTCTCTCAGTTGTGGATGTAGAGAAGTATGGAAGGTGTTCTTCAAGACTTCTGGGTCTTCCGTGGATCAGAAAGATTTGCTCAAAGTACTGCATCTCCCCATGCATGGGCAAGTCCCCTGGGTTTTGAGATGTTTGTTGTAGTAGCCAGTTTCCAAAATGACCTCTAATGACTTCTCCTTGGTAGTCACACTTTTTTGTAGTCTTCTCATTGTACCATGGTTGGTCTGTGTGACCAATAGCATATGGCAGAAATGACAGTATGTCACTCCCAAGATTAAGTTATAAAATAATATACATTCTGTCCTGGGATCTTTCTCCATCTCTCTCTCTCTTTCTTTTTTTTCTTTTTGCAGTATGTGGGCCTCTCACTGTTGTGACCTCTCCCGTTGCAGGGCACAGGCTCCGGACCCGCAGGCTCAATGGCCACGGCTCACGGGCCCAGCCGCTCCGCAGCATGTGGGATCCTCTCTTAAAGCCATGTGAATGAGGTAGGTCCCTCCAGACCCAGTCAGACTTTAGGTGATACAGCTGCAGCTGACAGCTGAATTACAACCTTACAAGAGGTCCTGAGCCAGGATCACCCAGCTAAGCCATTCCTAGATTACTGACCTATAGAAAGAGTGAAACTGTAAAGGTCTGGTAAATTTGGAGTAGTCTGTATGTTCATCACTGAATGGCACCTTTGGGTGGTGTTAGACAGAGTTAATGAGCTGGCATTAGCTAATGAAGAGCATCTGCTTTTTGTTTTGTTGATTAATACCCAGGTTGGTGCAGAAACACATCTGACAGCTAGGTTGTCAGATCTGTTTGGAATTCCTTTTTATTATATGTATCATGAAGAAATTGATATTCTAGCACTATCTAACTTTTCTGTGTAAAATTGAGCAAGTTTTATAATTCCTAATGGCTCTAGGGACAAATTGTTCTTAAAGAGAACATCTCTTTCCCTCTATTTAACCACAAATATAGTAATGTATCCACTACCGTAGAATCTATTCCACTTATAAACTAACACATTAATCTCTTCAAAGGCAGGACTGTCTTCTGCAGTATTACAGTTCCTTTCTTAGTACAGTAATTGATATATGTGTGATTTCATAATTATATATTGAGAACCCAGGTTGCTGGAAAAGAGGAGCATTTTCCCTAATGGATGTTGTATCCATACTGACTGAATGTTAAGGTTGTGTTAATGTCCTTTGAGAACTTCTGCTAGAGAGTCTGATGAATTTTACTGATATTTTTGACAGGCAGAATTATCATGTTTAAAAAAAAGGGTAAAGGGCTTCCCTGGTGGCGCCGTGGTTGGGAGTCCGCCTGCCGATGCAGGGGACACGGGTTCGTGCCCCGGTCCGGGAAGATCCCACATGCCGCGGAGCGGCTGGGCCCATGAGCCATGGCAGCTGAGCCTGTGCTCCGCAACGGGAGAGGCCACAACAGTGAGTGTACCGCAAAAAAAAAAAAAAAAAAAAAAAAGAGGGGAAAATGAGTGAACTTGGAGCTGGGTCCGTCAAACTCTTTTGTGAGTTTGATTCTTTATCCTATTTATATCTATTTCTATATCTGTAACTGCATCTGAGTCTATACCTATATATGGGCATCCAGTCTATCCTTAGATATTCTTGTCTACTTATGGTATAATTATTATAATTGTGGGAGATTTCTTTTAATCTCCAGTAGGCAATCTTTATCACATGCATATCTGTTAATCTGCTACATTTTAGGAAACGTCACCAGAGTGAAGCATCCATCTACTGCTTCCAGATAAACAAATGAAAATGAACATAACTAGCAAGATCATTTTTTTTAACTTGAAAAGCCTTATCAATAAATGATATTGTTGTCCTGTATTGTGTGCCATGTAAACGCGCTTTCTGCCAGCTATACATTAGACTCTCACAAGGGCAAGGGAAATTGAAGCTGTCTTTCTAGTGGATCATAAATCTTGGAAATGATTTGCATTCATGTATTAAATATCGGCTTTGAAAGCCTTTGCTGATTTATCTTGGATCTTAAAAGAAAGAACATTTCTATGACAAATCAAATTAGTGCACTTTCATATTCTGCCTTGTAGTTTCCCAGAATAATATCCTTCAAAGAAATAATATGACATTTTTCCTATCAGAAGGAGACTTTTATTATTAGTATGAAGACTCTCTGTTAATTAGAAAACTCTTGGAGATGAAGAATAAGAAGGTAGCTGTTGTACTAGAGTATAAAGATTATGATTAAAACTTGTGAACCTCACCTCAGAAATGCCAGATTGAATCAGTTAGTAGGCTGCATCAGCGTGACTGGGGCAAAGTTTGTGATCCTCTGTAATCTTCCTCATCTTCCTCCCCTCTACTTACCACTCCTTAGAAGGAAATTCTGACTGCTTCTCTGACTTGGCAGAATTTTAGCAACTTTCACATCTCTCCTGGCCTAGGTTCAAATTAAAAGCATTCTATAAAAACAAGCATCTTCCTTTTTGGTCCAGGAAATTGCTCCAGACACTGCCTCCCATTCTTTAATTAGAAATCTTTAACTCTGAGTCACTGGCCTCTTTTCTGTTCCTTCCATATTTATACCATCTTTTTCCTGAGTCTCTGCAGACTGACACTTTCTGATGTGCAGACTGGTTGTTGATCAAGCTTTCTTTTTCCCAAGGATCTTCTTTGGATTTCACCCCCCTTGACTCCCATCTTGCAACCTGAGGAAAAATGATGCCCTATTCACACCTGACACCCAGACACTTTTGTCTGAGCCAGAATCCAGCTCAAATGAGAGGACAGATTGAGCTTCTGAGGTTTGTTCCATGGCCCACTGGTCTTGTGCCATTTTAAGGAAGACTTAAAGCACAATACACATTCCCTCTTGTAGCTGAAATTTTAGGGCTGTCCAGGTCTTTGTGATTACATATTGTCAAGGTCGTTAGTTTTTATAATATAGTCTTAAGCTCATGAAGTTAGATTTGGGTTTTAAAGAAAAGAGGTAGATTGTGCCTAAAATTGGTTGTAAAATACCACATTGAACTATATACTTGGCCCATTGGCTAGACTTTCATGGTTAATAGGGGTATAATAAGCTGTCTATCCTTCAGTAGAATTTTCCAGTTCTGATGTTTTCAGAGGGAGTGGTTTCTGTTGCTTTTTAAGTAACACTGTGAATTTGTCCAGTGCATTTTAACTTTCATATACATAACCTCATGATTTTATTTTTCTACCTGTCTATCCATAGAGGGTGTGGTACTGATTCCATCTTTATCAATCCAGGATGGCACAGCTAAGTCAGGCTTATAATCGTTAAGTCAGACTCTCATCTTTTCAATGGGGGGGAGGTGTGGAAATTGGGTTTTATAGACTTCATTATTCTTGATACCTGAGTTTATTCCCTGACCATTAGAAAACTGTGTGCCTTACCTCCTTTGTTCACTTGTAGGTTAGACTATCATGACTAAATTTCTTTGTGTGCCTACATTGTTACAGTATCTCCCTGTTATTTCATGTTTCATCAACAAGACTCTTTATTAATTAGCATTTATCCTCCACTGTGGTGCAAGCTGACTGATTTTCAAATTATTTCTTGCATCTAGATTCTTCTTCCCCAGTAGGGATTTTGAACACCTACTATATCCCAGGCACCATGCTATGTTCAGAAAATACAAGAGTGAATGAAAAAGGTGAACCCCTGCCATCATGGAGCCTTTTGTTTTTTTCCTAGATGACAATTTAATTAAAAACAAACAAGGAAAAAATGCACCATGGTCCATTCAAATACTCTGCATAGATATAAAAATATTGTAAACAATTAATACGTGGATAAGAGAAAAGAGGATCTGTTTTCAGTGAACAATCTCACAAATAAAAAGAAAACTCACTTTGCCCTGGATCCCAGACACATAAGTATGTACACACAATACATTTCAGTGGCAGCTGTAACTCCTTAAGCCCATTCAGTTAACCCCTATTCCTCTTCCTTTTCTCTTCATCTTGACCCAAATATTTCAATCTCAGGGTTTCCTGGAAACTGCAACCTCCTTTGCCAGAGTCTCTATGCAATGCTCTCTCTTCCACCAGCCTGGCTCTGCCTCCAAAGACTTAAGTTAAGGTACCTATATCTGCCACCAGAATGCAGAAGACGCATTCCCAGTATCTCAGGTTATCGTTTTGAAACACACTTTCATTTTTTGTTTCTGAATTTTTAAACTTAATTTATTTTTTATACAGCAGGTTCTTATTAGTTATCCATTTTATACATATTAGTGTATATATGTCAATCCCAATCTCCCAATTCATCCCACCACCACCGCAGCCCCGGCCACCTTCCCCTCTTTGTGTCCATACGTTTGTTCTATACATCTGTGTCTCTGTTTCTGCACTGCAAACCGGTTCTACTGTACCATTTTTCTAGGTTCCACATATATGCATTAATATATGATATTTGTTTTTCTCTTTCTGACTTACTTCACTCTGTATGACAGTCTGTAGATCCATCCACATCTCTACAAATGAAGAAATTTCATTTTTTTATGGCTGAGTAATATTCCATTGTATATATGTTCCACATCTTCTTTATCCATTCATCTGTCGATGGGCATTTAGGTTGTTTCCATGACCTGGATTTTATAAATAGTGCTGAAATGAACATTGGGGTGCATGTCTCTTTTTTTCTTTTTTTGTGGTACGTGGGCCTCTCACTGTTGTGGCCTCTCCCATTGTGGAGCACAGGCTCCGGACGCACTGGCTCAGTGGCCATGGCTCACGGACCCAGTTGCTCCGCGGCATGTGGGATCTTCCCAGACCGGGACACGAATCTGTGTCCCCTGCATCGGCAGGCAGACTCTCAACCACTGCGCCACTAGGGAATCCCACATGTCTCTTTTTGAACTATAGTGTTCTCTCGGTATATGGCCAGCAGTGGGATTGCTGGGTCATATGGTAATTCTATTTTTATTTTTTTAAGGAACCTCCATACTGTTCTCCATAGTGGCTGTATCAATTGAAATTCCCACCAACAGTGCAAGAGGGTTCCATTCTCTCCACACCCTCTCCAGCATTTGTTGTCTGTAGATTTTCTGATGATGCCCATTCTAACTGGTGTGAGGTGATACCTCATTGTAGTTTTCATTTGCATTTCTCTAATATTTTAATGATGTTGAGTAGCTTTTCATGTGCTTCTTGGCCATCTGTAGGTTTTCTTTGGAGAAATGTCTATTTAGGTCTTCCACCCAGTTGGATTGGGTTGTTTGTTCTTTTGATATTGAGCTGCATGAGCTGCTTGTATATTTTGGAGATTAATCCTTTGTCAGTTGCTTCATTTGCAAATATTTTCTCCCATTCTGAGGGTTGTCTTTTGGTCTTGTTTATGGTTTCCTTTGCTGTGCAAAAGCTTTTAAGTTTCATTAGGTCCCATTTATTTTTGTTTTTATTTCCATTTCTCTAGGAGGTAGGTCAAAAAGGATCTTGCTGTGATTTATGTCATAGAGTGACATGCCTATGTTTTCTGCCTATGTTTTCCTTTAAGTGATGGTGTCTGGCCTTACATTTAGGTCTCTAATCCATTTTGCATTTATTTTTGTGTATGGTGTTAGGGAGTGTTCTAATTTCATTCTTTTCCATGTAGCTGTCCAGTTTTCCCAGCACCACTTATTGAAGAGACTGTCTTTTCTCCATTGTATATCCTTGCCTCCTTTGTCATAGATTAGTTGACATTGGTGCCTGAGTTTATCTCTGGGCTTTCTATCCTGTTCCATTGATCTATATTTCTGTTTTTGTGTCAGCACCATATTGTCATGATAACTGTAGCTTTGTAGTATAGGCTGAAGTCAGTGAGCCTGATTCCTCCAGCTCCATTTTTTTCCTTCAAGACTGTTTTGGCTATTTGGGGTCTTTTGTGTCTCCATAAAAATTTTAAGAATTTTTGTTCTAGTTCTGTACAAAAAATGCCACTGGTAGTTTGATAGGGATTGCATTGAATCTGTAGATTGCTTTTGGTAGTGTAGTCATTTTCACAATATGGATTCTTCCAATCCAAGAACATGGTATATCTCTCCATCTGTTTGTGTCATCTTTGATTTCTTGCATCAGTGTCTTATAGTTTTCGGAGTACAGGTTTTTTAGCTCCTTAGGTAGGTTTATTCCTAGGTATTTTATTCTTTTTGTTGCACTGGTGAATGGTATTGTTTCCTTAATTTCTCTTTCTGATCTTCGTTGTTAGTGTAGAGGAATGCAAGAGATTTCTGTGCATTAATTTTTTGTCCTGCAACTTTACCAAATTCATTGTTTAGCTCTAGTAGTTTTCTGGTGACATCTTTAGGATTCTCTATGTATAGTATCATGTCATCTGCAAAGAGTACAGTTTTACTTCTTCTTTTCTGATTTGGATTCCTTTTATTTCCATTTCTTCTCTGATTGATGTGGTTAAAACTTCCAAAACTATGTTGAATGATAGTGGTGAGAGATGGCAACCTTGTCTTGTTCCTGATCTTAGTGGAAATGGTTTCAGTTTTTAACCATTGAGAACTATATGGCAGTGGGATTTTGATATATGGCCTTTATTATGTTGAGGTAAGTTGCCTCTATGCCTACTTTCTGGGGAGTTTTATCATAAATGGGAGTTGAATTTTGTTGAAAGCTTTTTCTGCATCTATTGAGATTATCATATGATTTTTATCCTTCAGTTTGTTAATATGGTGTATCACATTGATTGATTTGCATATACTGAAGAACCCTTGCATTCCTGGGATAAACCCCACTTGATCATGGTGTATGATCCTTTTAATGTGCTGTTGGATTCTGTTTGCTAGTATTTTGTTGAGGATTTTTGCATCTCTGTTCATCAGTTATATTGGCCTGTAGTTTTCTTTTTTTGTGACATCTTTGTCTGGTTTTGCTATCTGGGTGATGGTGGCTTCATAGAGTGAGTTTGGGAGTGTTCCTTCCTCTGCAATTTTTTGGAAGAGTTTTAGATGTATGGTTATTAACTCTTCTCTAAATGTTTTATAGAATTCAACTGTGAAGCCATCTGGTCCTGGACTTTTGTTTGTTGGAAGATTTTTAGTCACACTTTCAATTTCAGTGCTTGTGGTTGGTCTGTTCATATTTTCTGTTTCTTCCTGGTTCAGTCTTGGAAGGTTATACCTTTCTGAGAATGTGTCCCTTTCTTCCAGGTTGTCCATTTTATTGGCATAAAGTCACTTGTAGTAGTCTCCTATGATGCTTTGTATTTCTGCGGTGTCCGTTGTAACTTCTACTTTTTGATTTGTAATTTTATTTATTTGAGTCCTCTCCATCTTTTACTTGATGAGTCTGGCTAAATGTTTATCAATTTTGTTTATCTTCTCAATTAATAGCTTTTATTTTATTGATCTTTGGCATTGTTTTCTTTGTTTCTATTTCATTTACTTCTGCTCTGATCTTTATGATTTCTTTCCTTCTACTAACTTTTGGTTTTGTTTATTCTTCTTTTTCTAGTTCCTTTTGGTGTAAGGTTATATTGTTTATTTGAGATTTTTCTTGTTTCTTGAGGTTGGCTTGTATTGCTATAAAATTCCCTCTTAGAACTGCTTTTGCTTCATCCCATAGGTTTTGGATCATCATGATTTCATTGTAATTTGTCTGTAGGTATTTTCTGATTTCCTCTTTGATTTCTTCAATGATCTCTTGGTTATTTAGTAATGTATTGTTTAGTCCATGTGTTTGTGTTTTCACGTTTTTTTCCCTGTAATTGATTTCTAATTTCATAGCACTGTGGTCGGAAAAGATGCTTGATATGATTTCAATTTTCTTAAATTTACTGAGGCTTGATCTGTGACCCAATTTGTGATCTACCCTTGAGAATGTTCCATGTGCACTTGAGAAGAAAGTGTAATCTGCTGTTTTTGGATGGAATGTCCTATAAATATCAATTAAATCTATCTTGTCTATTGTGTCCCTTAAAGCTTGTGTTTTCTTATTAATTTTCTGTCTGGCTGATCTCTCCATTGGTGTAAGTGAGGTGTTAAAATTCCCCCCTATTATAGTGTTACTGTTGATTTCCTCTTTTATACCTGTTAGCATTTGCCTTATGTATTGAGGTGCTCCTATTTTGGGTGCATATGTATTTATAATTGTTATATCTTCTTGGATTGATCCCTTGATCATTATGTAGTGTTCTTCCTTGTCTCTTGTAACGTTCTTTATTTTAAAGTCTGATTTAATTGATATGACTATTGCTACTCCAGCTTTCTTTTGATTTCCATTTGCATGGAAAATCTTTTTCCATCCCCTCACTTTCAGTCTGTATGTGTCCTAGGTCTGAAGTGGGTCAGTTGTAGACAGCATATATATGGGTTTTGTTTTTGTTTCCATTCAGCAAGCCTGCATCTTTTAGTTGGCGCATTTAATCCATTCACATTTAAGGTAATTATCTATATGTATGTTCCTATTACCATTTTCTTAATTGTTATGCGTTTGTTTTTTAGGTCCTTTTCTTCTCTTGTGTTTCTCACCTAGATAAGTTCCTTTAGCATTTGTTGTAGAGCTGGTTTGGTGGTGCTGAATTCTCATAGCTTTTGCTTGTCTGTAAAGCTTTTGATTTCTCCATAGAATCTGAATGAGATCCTTACTGGGTAAAGTCATCTTGGTTGTAAGTTCTTCCCTTTCATCACTTTAAGTATATTGTGTCACTGTATTCTGGCTTGTAGAGTTTCTGCTGAGAAATCAGCTGTGAACCTTATTAGAGTTCCCTTGTATGTTATTTGTCTTTTTTCCCCTGCTGCTTTCAATAACGTTTCTTTGTCTCTAATTTTTGTCAATTTGATTACTATGTGTCTCAGCATGTTTCTCCTTGGGTTTATCCTGCCTGGGACTCTCTGCACTTCCTGGAATTGGGTGGCTATTTTCTTTCCCAAGTTAGGGAATTTTTCGACTATAATCTCTTCAAGTATTTTCTTGGGTCCTTTCTCTCTCTCTTCTCCTTCTGGAACCCCTATAATGCAAATGTTGTTGTGTTTAATATTGTCCCACAGGCCTCTTTAGGCTGTCTTCATTTCTTTTC
Source organism: Lagenorhynchus albirostris (assembly GCF_949774975.1). NCBI lineage: Eukaryota > Metazoa > Chordata > Mammalia > Artiodactyla > Delphinidae > Lagenorhynchus > Lagenorhynchus albirostris. The sequence goes on along the minus strand of NC_083099.1, from coordinate 7,108,327 downwards.
ATTCTTTTTTCTTTATTCTGTTCCATGGCAGTGAATTCCACCATTCTGTCTTCCAGGTCACCTATCTGTTTTTCTTCCTCAGTTATTCCGCTATTGATTCCTTCTAGTGTATTTTTCATTTCAGTTATTGTATTGTTCATCTCTGTTTGTTTGTTCTTTAATTCTTTTAGGTGTTTGCTCTTTAATTCTTCTAGGTCTTTGTTAAACATTTCTTGCATCTTCTAGATCTTTACCTCCATTCTCTTTCCAAGGTCATGGATCATCTTCACTATCATTATTCTGAATTCTTTTTCTGGAAGATTTTCTACCTCCACATCATTTAGTTGTTTTTCTGCGGTTTTATCTTTTTCCTTCATCTGGTACATAGTCCTCTGCCTTTTCATTTTTTCTATCTTTCTGTGAATGTGGTTTTCCTTCCACAGGCTCCAGAATTATAGGTCTTCTTGCTTCTGCTGTCTGTCCTCTGGTGGATGAGGCTATCTAAGAGCCTTGTTCAAGCTTCCTGATGGGAGGGACTGGTGGTGGGTAGAGCTGGGTGTTCCTCTGGTGGGCAGAGCTCAGTAAAACTTTAATCTGCTTGTCTGCTGATGGGTGGGGCTGGGTTCCCTCTCTGCTAGTTGTTTGGCCTGGCGTGACCCAGCTTTGGAGCCTACCTGACTCTTTGGTGGGACTAATGGTAGACTCTGGGAGTGCTCACGCCAAGGAGTAATTCCCAGAATTTCTGCTGCTAGTGTTCTTGTCCCAACAGTGAAATACAGCCCCCTCCTGCCTCTGCAGGAGACCCTCCAACACTAGCAAGTATGTTTGGTTCAGTCTCCAAGGGGGTCACTGCTCCTTTCCCTGGGTCCCAATGTGCACACTACTTTCAGTTGCCCTCCAAGTGTGAAGTCTCTGTTTCCCCCAGTCCTGTCAAAGTCCTGCAATCAAATCCCACTATCCTTCAAAGCCTGACTCTCTAGGAATTCCTCCTCCCATTGCCAGACCCCCAGGTTGGGAAGCCTGTCATGGGGCTCAGGTCCTTCACTCCAATGGGTGGACTGTTCTCCAATTTGTGAGTGTTTTCACAAACTGGAGAACAGTGTAAGTGTTCTCCAGTTTGTGAGTCACCCACCCAGCAGTTATGGTATTTGATTTTGTTGTGATTGCAGCCCTCCTACCGTCTCATTGCAGCTTCTCCTTTGTCTTTGGATGTGGGGTATCTTTTTTGGTGAGTTCCAGTGTCTTCCTGTCATTGATTGTTCAGCAATTAATTGTGATCCAGTGCTCTTGCAAGAGGGAGTAAGCATCTGTCCTTCTACTCCACCATCTTGAACCAATCTCCCGTTTGCTTTCTCTCTTTCTTCTTTCCACCCTTTCCACATTTTCTTGATGGAAACATTAGAATACTATGAAAAATGGTAGTGAGGGTGTTTAGTATTACTTATACTTTTTTCTTTTTTAGCTACATTATGGGTTAAAAATATTTGTGTGGACTCTTCTGAGGCCTTAAGCACTATGTATTACAAATGTACCTATGGTTCCCAAGCAGCAACTTTACAAGCAGGTGGTTGGATGGCTGTCATTGTGAAGTTTCTTGTGCAATAATTTAAGATTGTGATGATGACTTTGAAGTTCTTTAAGATTCAGAAATGGCCTCTGAATTAACAAAGAATGAATGTTTAATTTATTTTTAAATTTGTTTTTCCATATTCTATTTCTTTGAAGAGTGATAACCTATTGTATATGGTAGATATAATAATTCAATTGATCCCTCCACTCCCCAATAAAACCTCTATGATTTGGTCAGATGAGATAACAGTAAATTTACAATACTCAGGAGCCTCCTTTGGTAAAATAGAAACCTATAATTCTAGGTTGTCTTTGAAGCCTAGGAAAAGTAACCAAGATGAATTGTTTCATCTCTCTGACTGAACAGCCTCTCAAGAAAAAAAAAAACATACAAACACTTTTTGAAAAATGAGATAAAATTGTGTCTGCTGAGTCATGATTTTGGGTTAGTGCAGGCTGAAAACTCCCAGGAAGGTCTACCCAGGTGTGTCTCAATTAGCAGTATGAGCTCCTAGGTCTTCTTTAGTTCCCTGAGTGTGGTCCAGTGATCTGTTACCTAACTTGTTCTCATAGGGCCACACAGAGAAATAAAAGAAGTGCAAGAGGTTGCATAAGAGGTACAGCCAGCTTAAGAGATGTACCTGGTTGCTATGGGAAGTTCTACCTCTTGAGCTCAAAGCCACTCACACCTTCTCTCTGTCTTTTTTTTTTTTTTAAATTTTATTGGAGTATAGTTGATTTACAGTGTTGTGTTAGTTGCAGGTGTACAGCAAAGTGAATCAGTTATACATATACATATATCCACTCTTTTTGAGATTCTTTTCCCATATAGGCCATTACAGAGTATTGAGTAGAGTTCCCTGTGCTATACAGTAGGTCCTTATTAGTTATCTATCAATATTTTATATGTAGTAGTGTATATGTGTCAATCCCAACCTCCCAATATATCCCTCCCCCTCCTTATCCCCTGGTAATCACAAGTTTGTTTTCTACATCTGTGACTCTACTTCTGTTTGTAAATAAGTTCATTTGTACCCTTTTTTAAGATTCCACATATAAGTGATATCATATGATATTTGTCTTTCTGTGTCTAACTTTCTTCAGTATGTCACTCAGTATTGTCACTTATTATGATAATCTCTAGGTCCATCCATGTTGCTGCAAATGGCATTATTTTGTTCTTTTTTATGGCTGAGTAATATTCCATTGTGTATATGCACCATATCTTCTTTATCCATTCCTCTGTTGATGGACACTTAGGTTGATTCCATGTCCTGGCTATTGTAAATAGTGCTGCTATGAACATACAGGTGCATGTATCTTTTGGAATTATGGTTTTCTCCAGTATATGCCCAGGAGTGGGATTGCTCTATTGCTTTCTGTGTTTATACAATGGGGATGTGTGTGGAGACTATTCTTTGGGGGATCATGAGTGAATGAATGCAGGTTGAACTTCCAGATCCTCTTGCTTTTTCTAAGCTTTCCTTGGCAAAGGCTCTGAAGGAGCCAAGGAAGGAAGGAGGGGCTGCAGGGGTTGGAATTCCTTTCACTTAGGCTAGTGCTTGTTCTCTCTTTTTCATCGCAGGCTGCAGCCTGCAGTCAGGTGTGTGATCTGAAGCACAGAGTTTTGGATGTTCCATTAGGGTGCCTGGGAGTGGGCATTAGATTTGGATGAGAGGATCTGTGGTTTCTGTGTAGAAACATTAGATCTGGATTGGGTTCTGAGCAATTTCACTTCTAAATATTTATCCTAAGGAAATAATGCTGATGAGGATTAAGACTTATCTGTAAATCTGTAGAAATACTGTCAGGGGAAGAAATAGAGTGCACTGATTAAGTGTTTTGCTCTGGCTGGGACCAGAATGTTCACATTCAAATCCTAGCTCTGCAATTTACTGGATATGTGATCTTGATTAAATTATTTAACTGTTTTTGGTCAGAGTTTCCTCAGTTTCTGAAGGGAGGATTGTCACTGTTCCTGTTTTGCAGAATTCTTGTACACATTAAGTTAGTTAAGAGTTATAAATTGCTCAGCACAATGCATGCCATATATAAGCACTTGAATAAATATTAGCTATTACTTTATTATTATTATTGTTATTAGGTTTATCACAGCATTGTTTATAACAATGAAAAACTGGAATGACATATCCATTGGTAAGAAACTAATTAAAGAAACCATTATGGTTCCATATAATAGGAAACTGCATAGCTATTAAAGATGATGTTTCAGAAGACTCATTAAAGGCATGGAAAAATATTACTCAATGGGGAAAAAGTTATAAATATTACTCATAGGGCAATTCTCTTTGTTAAATATATTTTATAAAATATATTTATAAAAATATAAATATAAATTATATGCAGAAAAAGAGGACAGAAAACATACACACAAAGTGTTAGCCACAGGATCACAGATGATTTGTTTTTCTTTTTGTTCTTAGCTATATTTTCTAATATGAACAAGTGTTACATTTGCAATCAGAGAAAAGCATATGCATTTTATTTAAGCAACAACATTTTGGTTCCAGTAACGTAATCATTCTGTTTATGAAATGGGAGTAAGAGTGATGTCATGTCATAGGATTGCTGTCATTATGCTTTTAGTACTTTGCCTCTTCCTCACCTTGGGTGTCCTCAGCACTTGATAGTATTAGCCCCACAACCATCTTCCATTGCATTCTCCTGCCTCATTTTTTCACATCATTGATTATTCTCTGAAATTACCTTGTTTGTGTATTTGTATTTTTCCTTTTAAAAAATCTTTTCTCTCTGGAATGAAAACTCCCTATCTGGGGGACTTTATTGGTTTTTTTCACAGTTGAGGAGCTTAGAATATTGACTGGCAGCTCAGGTATTCAATAAATAATTGTTGAATGAATAATGAATACTAATAATTTTGCAGAGTGCTTCAGAAAGTTTTAATTAACTATTGTTATCAAAGGCAGAGATGTATTTCACTCCAAATGCCTAGAAAATAAACTAGATCAAAAGGCTTGTCTTTAGTTAATGAACATGTAAAACGTCACCTCCAGAGCTGGGTTTACCAGATGTCTGGTCTCAGTTTTCAGGATTGATTAAAATAGCTATTTAGCTTAATTAGTGACCTAGTTATCTTGTCTAATCCTCACAGCAATACTGTGAGTTCTGTTACTTGTTTTAGAAATTATTCTGAGATTTTGCAGATAAATGAGGTAAACGAGACCTAGAGAGGTTAAATAACTTGCTCCAGTTTACACAACTAATAGGGCCCACAACTGGGACTGACATTCTGGGAGTCTGGCTCTCCAGTTAGTGCTTGTAACAAATGCACTATAATACTAATTCTAGGGAACTCAAAAAATTACATGTATGTGCAATTATGTATACATTTGTGTATGCAGAACCAAGTACTCAGGTGACTGCCAATTTGGTGTTAGGGTTCAGTAATGTCAAAAGAGAAACAGGAATTGCACAAATCCAAAATTTGAAAAACTAAAAAAAAATAATCAAAACCCAACAATTCTATGGCATTTCATACTTAAAAGCAACTTTCACATAGGTTATCTCCTATTACTGACCCCAAATATCTTGAATCTGAAGTTAATCTTGGTAATATTTTCTATGCAAAAGATTAATAACCTGACTATGTAAAGAAAACTTAAAAATCAATAGAAATATGACTACTACTCTAAATAGAAAAATGAAATGGGCATAAAAATTCAGATGAAAAATAAGAAATGCAAATGATTTTTAAATACATGAGGAAATGTTTATGTTTATTATTAGTCAAAAAATTAAAGCAAATTAATACAACACTGCAGTATCATTTTCAGTTAAACAAATTGCTAAACATTTGAAAGGTATAATTCTCCATGCATCAAGGAGTAGGGATATGGTACTGTTATAAACATATAGGAGTATAAATTAGGATAGACTTTATGGCACTTAACTGGGCCTGTTATTTTAAGAATCCTAAAATATCCATCTTTGCTTTACTGTTCTTCTTCTAGAAAATAATTAGAAATGTGGAAAGTATTACTGTTCATCTTAGTGTTATTTATAATCATAAAAAAAGAGTGCTCTCAACTTATAAAATAGTAGAGAAATAAATAATCATATACATTTTAAAGGATATTTAAAAATTTTCTAGAATAGTTCTCATGATTAAATTGTTGTGTGAAGAAAAACGCAGGGACCTAAATACTAAAATCACATTAAGATGTATAGGCATGCCAGGAAAAAGTCTGGATTTTCAACAAAGTGGCCATAATAATTTCTTCTGAATATAAGATTGAGTGCTTTTATTTTTCTTCTTTTTTTTCTATTTCCTATAGTTTTGAACAGCAATCAGAAGAACAATTAAGCATCCCTAAAAATCAACATATAGTCCCCAAAGAAAGTGTAAGAACTTGCTGATTTGCCTCAGTGCAAAGTCCATTTCAACAATAGCTTTGGGTCTAGCAGTGGAACCTTTGCAAATACAAATTTGAAAGCATCAGACCTTGAGATTGAAGGTAATTAAAACTTAGTAATTCAGGCCCTAAAAACGATGGTCAAATTCAAGCATTCTAAATGCACTAAGAATTTCTTCTTAGTGTTATGGGGAAATAAATGACTACAAACAAAGAAATAAAGTCCTTCTGGAATCTGCAGAATACTGTACTGGGGAAAAAATCCCTTTCAGTCTGTTGTTAAATCTCTTTTCTGCCTCATTGCCTTCTTTTTGAAGCTTCATTGTTTTTATGCTTATGGTTCTAACCACTATCGTTACCTCTGTTCTGCCAAAAATTAATGCACCATTTATACATGATTTCTTCACCTAGCCCGCCATTCCTCTTAACTGTGCAGCTCAGACATGCAAGCACGTGAGTGGATGGCCCCTATACCCACCCAGGTTTGATGCATCTCCTCTTTCTGTGCTCTGCGTGTGGGCTACTCAGTCATGCTTCCAAGGTACTCGGTTTTCATTTTCTGTTTTTACTTCTATATTATGCGTGCTTCTCCCTTCTTTTAATAGTTTTTACTGCCTTAAAAATGATTTGGTGGTCAGGGTAGGGAGAATACGATCTTGATTTTGTTCATTTTTCCATTGGTTAGTATAGGTTAGGATACAATAAAGTAACAAACAAGCCCCAAATTTCAGTGGCTTAAACCAACAAAGGTTTCTTCTTGCTTATATCTCATGTCAGTTATAGATTAGCAAGGGCTTCTGGTTACATCGTCTTTAACCCCAGTTCCAGGTTGATGGAACAGCCACCATTTGGGATATTGCTGCTTGCTCTGGTAGCAAGAGCATCTCATACCTGCAATTAAATGCTCTGGGCTTGAAGTGACATTCAGTCCCCACTTCTGCTCACACCTCACTGGGCAGAACTTGTCCCATGACTCTACCCAACAACTGGAGAGAGGGTCAGGAATAGCCCAATGAATAGATAGCTGGGAATAGTTAGGAAGCAAAACCAAGAGCTACTATATGTCTCCTAAAAGAAGTATTGTTGAGATTTTGTTTCTGATGGTTCTTGAGAGCCAGTTATCCCTATTTAAACAAGCCTATGCATATCAGAGTTTAAATGAATAGACAAACATTTTTATCATTTATCAGATCCTGTGCTAAGTATAGGGGGCACATAAATGAACATAACAGGCTCTCAGCTTCAAGGAGCAACCTGTCTAGTAGGGAAGAGATATATGAAGCTAAGAAATCATAAAGCTATATATGCCAAGTGCTATAACAGAGGTAAGAGCCAAATTGTATGGAAGTACAAAGTGCTATGGAACCCATATAAACCCCATTCATTTAGGCAATATTGTCGATCAAAACATGGATGCCTCAGGGAGGATAGAATAAGCCCCTTAGCCCTCTATATTCACTTCACCGTCGCCTCCTGCCAGGGCCGTGCAGGCATCTGCATGTAACCTCCACATTAGCTGGGTGTTCCCTTGAGAAGCAGATAAGTTGGACCCACATTCTGTGTCTAGTGGAAAGGCCCAATCCTACTACACGATTGCTGTCTCTTTCCAGGAGGCCTCTACTCTCCTAGGCACCTCTAAGGGATTTTTATACAAGTCCAGCTCCAAGACAAGTCCCCTTATCATCCCTTCCAACTAGACTGTATCCACTAGACTTATCCCTCCTCCCTTCCTGCCTGACTAGCTACCTTCTTCCTTCTTCCCTTCTTTCTTTAGTTTCAGTTTTTTTCTGTCTCCATATCTTCCTCTCTTTTTTGCTCCCTCCATATTTTCTATCTCCCTTCTTTCCTATCTACTTATTTATACTTCAGTTTCCTGAAACAATAAGTTTTTCTAAGCCAGGAAGAGGGAATTGGCTCATTGTTACTAGAACATTGATTCAAGGGATGAACTGTAGTGTGGAAGTTTGCCTGCTGGGCTGGCGCCTAAGAGTCTTGACTTGGGACAAATAACTCTCTAGGCCTCAGTTTCCTCATGTGAAAAAGGAAGAAAGCCCTTTGAGATCCATTCTGTAAGTCTGTGAATATTTTAACAATGAAATGATTCATTTTTAGATTTCTAAACTTTAGTGTTTCAAAATATTGCACCTACAGTATTTTTTTATTTACAATTGAACTCTTTATAAGATATTTTCAAGAAAACCAATTTTACACATCAGAAATGGTATCAAATATATGAATTACGGGACTTCCCTGGTGGTCCAGTGGTTAATACTCTGAGCTTCAAATGCAGGGGCTGTGGTTCGATCCCTGTTTAGGGAACTAGGATCCCACATGTCACAAGGCCAAAAACCAAACCAAACCAACAACAAAAAGTATGAATTAGAACACAGACAACAATATGAAATGGGCATAAAACAAAGCTGAAGTGGACAGACAAGCAATTTCTCTTTTTAATTTATTAACACAGGCTTAAACTTTGTTAAAGAAAGATACAAAGAACTATGTTTTAGGAGAATTGCAGGGCCTTCTGTTGAAGATTGAATTTCACAGTTTTATATCCCAAGTAGGGAAAAAATAAGACTAATTTCCCCCCCACACTCTAAAACAACAAGAACAATTTTAAAAACCCAAAAAAACTGCACCTACATTGTTTCAGTAGACTATTGCTTTGTGTTCTCTCTCTAAAATATGTAGAAGATGACACAATGACACATTGACACGAAGGCTATGAGGCCCACATGAAATCAGTCTTTGTACAGTACAGCCATCCCTTCACATCTTTCTATTTAGGGGGGAAAAAAAAACTCTTGTTACAGACACTGGCCGTATCCTCACTGTCTGTAAATTTTGAGTTTGGAAGATTTTCAATGAAACGGCGAGAGAAAGCTTCACTGGTGGCTTGTAATAACCAAAACGCTGTGTTTCAAACAAGATATTTGATTTTACAGGTTTTACGTGAAATAGCCTTAGCAATGGAAATGATTTTGGTCATGGAAAAAGCAAATACAATGAAATCGCCAATGAGAACCATTTCACAGCAAAGAGTGGTGAGTATAAGTGGCTGCTGGTTCAAAACTAAAATATTTTTACTAAACACCCAGCATCAATCAGATATGCCTGCATTTGTATGAAAGAAGGAGTAGGGCAGATGGAGAAATGGAAGTTGAAAGAAACATTAGTGTGAAAAAAAAAACCTCCTGGCAGCTGTGTGAGAAAGGTGATCTTTTTTTCCCCAGTATGAATGAGTAAAGAAAGTTCATTGTTATCAGAGTGTTTTGCAAAGCAAAAACTCTTTATTTTGTTTATTTTTAGTGTTCATATCTTTGTGTCTAGACCAGGGAGCACAGAAGTTGGTAATAATAGAAATGAAATGTCCTCTGTCACAGCCCCACTAATTTGGATCCCCAGGGACTCAACCCACTATCTAGATGGGGATTGCACGGCTCTGTCCTTTTCTCTGACACCCCCAATTTTTCTCTAACCTAGTTGATTTCTAGTCCTGCAACAATATGTGTTTTCATGGTAAACCTCCAAATTACATTTTTCCTAGCTAGAGATAAAGGGAGGAAAACGGGGTTTCAAAGACTCGAATTAAAAAAAAAAATCTAGAAAATAATATTTTCAAGTGCTGATAGGAAAATTTAAAGCAAATAATTCTTATTTAACTTCAATAACTTTGAGATCATCTGGGAAATCTTCAAAACAAATTTCTTTTGTTTGTGCAAAATATTTTTATGTTATAACAACATTTTTTTTTACATCTTTACTGGAGTATAATTGCTTTACAATGGTGTGTTAGTTTCTGCTTTACAACAAAGTGAATCAGTCATACATATAATATGTTCCCCTATCTCCTCCCTCTTGCGCCTCCCTCCCTCCCACCCTCCATATCCCAACCCTCCAGGCAGTAACAAAACACCGAGCTGATCTCCCTGTGCTATGCAGCTGCTTCCCACTAGCTATCTACCTTATGTTTGGTAGTGTATATATGTCCATGCTTCTCTCTTGCTTTGTCACAGCTTACTCTTCCCCCTCCCCATACCCTCAAGTCCATTCTCTAGTAGGTCTGTGTCTTTATTCCTGTCTTACCCCTAGGTTCTTCAGAACCGTTTGTTTTTAGATTCCATATATATGTGTTAGCAAACTGTATTTGTTTTTCTCTTTCTGACTTACTTCACTCAGTATGACAGACTCTAGGTCCATTCACCTCACTACAAATAACTCAATTTCATTTCTTTTTATGGCTGAGTAATATTCCATTGTATATATGTGCCACATTTTCCTTATCCATTCATCTGTCAATGGACACTTAGGTTGCTTCCATGTCCTGGCTATTGTAAATAGTGCTGCAATGAACCTTGTGGTACATGACTCTTTTTTACTCCCATTTACCATTGCAATAAAAAGAATAAAATATCTAGGAATAAACCTACCTAAGGAGACAAAAGACCTGTATGCAGAAAAGTATAAGACACTGATGAAAGAAATTAAAGATGACAAAAATAGATGGAGAGATATACCATGCTCTTGGATTGGAAGAATCAACATTGTGAAAATGACTCTACTACCCAAAGCAATCTACAGATTCAATGCAATCCCTATCAAACTACCACTGGCATTTTTCACAGAAATAGAACAAAAAATTTTGCAATTTGTATGGAAACACAAAAGACCCCGAATAGCCAAAGCAATCTTGAGAACGAAAAACGGAACTGGAGGAATCAGGCTCCCTGACTTCAGACACTACTACAAAGCTACAGTAATCAAAACAGTATGGTACTGGCACAAAAATAGAAAGATAGATCAATGGAACAGGATAGAAAGCCCAGAGATAAACCCACACACATATGGTCACCTTATCTTTGATAAAGGAGGCAGGAATGTACAGTGGAGAAAGGACAACCTCTTCAATAAGTGGTGCTGGGAAAACTGGACAGGTACATGTAAAAGTATGAGATTAGATCACTCCCTAACACCATACACAAAAATAAGCTCCAAATGGATTAAAGACCTAAATGTAAGGCCAGAAACTATCAAACTCTTAGAGGAAAACCTAGGCCGAACACTCTATGACATAAATCACAGCAAGATCCTTTTCGACCCACCTCCTAGAGAAAAGGAAGGAAAAACAAAAATAAACAAATGGGACCTAATGGAACTGCAAAGCTTTTTCACAGCAAAGGAAACCATAAACAAGACCAAAAGACAACCCTCAGAATGGGAGAAAATATTTGCAAATAAAGCAACTGACGAAGGATTAATCTCCAAAATTTATAAGCAACTCATGCAGCTCAATAACAAAAAAACAAACAACCCAATCCAAAAATGGGCAGAAGACCTAAATAGACATTTCTCCAAAGAAGATATACAGACTGCCAACAAACACATGAAAGAATGCTCAACATCACTAATCATTAGAGAAATGAAAATCAAAACTACAGTGAGGTATCATCTCACACCAGTCAGAATGGCCAGCATTAAAAAATCTAGAAACAATAAATGCTGGAGAGGGTGTGGAGAAAAGGGAACACTCTTGCACTGCTGGTGGGAGTGTGAATTGGTACAGCCACTATGGAGAACAGTATGGAGGTTCCTTAAAAAACTACAAATAGAACTACCATATGACCCAGCAATCCCACTACTGGGCATTTACACTGAGAAAACCATAATTCAAAAAGAGTCATGTACCAAAATAACAACATTTTATATAGTTAGGGCAGTGTTTTCCTATCAGATTTTTTCAGCAAGAAAACAACAATAGCAACAACAGAAGAAGAAATACATTTGGCTTGTGTAAATATTTTTTTTAAAATATTTTTGTTCTGTCCATGTTTCGATGCCTTAAAATAATTTTTAGACTGTAAATTGTTTCAAATTTATTATGATAATGTAAAATTTTATGTATTTAACAGTTTATGCCTCCCCGAGGAATGGATGAAGGGAATCTCAGAGGTCTATTAAATTAGTTGGATTCCTATAAATAAGTTTAATATCTATCTTCATCTAATGAAATATTTTTTAAAAAGCCTATATTTGTGTCTTGTAAAATTTTTCTAGCATCACAGTTTTTTAAATATAAATATTCCAAGTTTTAAAAATATAATCATTTTTCCTGGTATAATTGAATTATTCTGGTGATCAAAATTGTGTGCATGTGTGTGTGTATGTGTGTGTGTAAAGTTATTGTCTGTGGTAGTTTTGAAACTTAAGTGCATGAGGTTATAGAGAAAAGGGAACCCTTGGTAGTGGGAATGTAAATTGGTGCAGCCACAGTGGAAAAGAGTACGGAGGTTTCTTTAAAAACTAAAAATAGCACTACCATATGACCCAGCAATTCCACTCCTGGGTATTTATCTGAAAAAAAAATTAAAACACTAATTTGGACAGATACATGCACCTCAATGTTCATAGCAGCACTATTTACAATTGCCAAGATATGGAAGCAACCTAAATGTCCATCAACAGGTGAATGGATAAAGAAGTTGTGGTATATATATGTAATGGAATAGTAGCCATGAAAGAATGAAATTTTGCCATTTGAAACAACATGGATGGACTTGGAGGGTATTATACTTAGTGAAATAAGTCAGATAGAGAGACAGATACTGTATGGTACCTCTTATATGTGGACTCTAAAAAGTACAACAAACTAATGAATATAACAGCAAAAAAAACAGACTCACAGATATAGGGAACAAACTAGTGGTTACTAGTGGGGAGAGGGGAGGGGGGAGGGGCAATATAGGAGTAGGAGAATAAGGGGTACAAAGGGGTATAAAATAAATAAACTACAAGGATATATTGTACAACACAGGGAATATAACCAATATTTTATAATAACCATAAATGGAATATAACCTTTAAAAATTGTGAACCACTTTTTATATACCTGAAGTGTATATAATAAAGTACATCAACCATACCTCAATAAAAAGAAAACATAATTGCAAATTTTTTGACATTTCTTCCATTGGGAGGGGACAGCTAAGTCCTCTTCCTGGCATCTGGACAGGCCTGGACTGCCTTGGCTACTAGAGTAACCTGGTAGTGATGTCATGTGATTTCTAAGGTTAGGTTATAAGAAACCTTGCAGCCTCCCCCTGTTTGCTGGAACACTTGCTCTTGGAGCCCTGAGCCACAAGGAGAGAAGTACACCTACCTGGAGGACTCCACGTGCTGAAAGAGCCCAAACCACATGGAACAGCCACCCGCAGGTTAACACTAGTGATACCTGAAGTCCACCTTCAGTACATCTTAGCCAGACGTGAGTGAAGAAGCTGCACTCTCCTTTTAGCTCCTGGTCATTCCAGTCATCCCCAGCCACTGAACTCTGCCCAGATGAGACGTCAGATGATGTGGAGCAGAGACAAGTCATCCATGTTATGTCCTATATTCTTGTCCCACAGAATTCATGAGCAAAATAAAATGATGGCTGTTTTATGCTACTAGCTTTGGATTGGTTTTTGATGTAGCAAAGTTCATTGTAGTTTTTCTGGATGATATATACTTCTTCAGTCTTTCATTATAGCACTTACTTCTATAATGGTATTTCAAATCAGCAAACAAATTAAGCACATATTGTAATATGAAATAACAGAGTGCTGCTAATTACACAATCTGAGCCATCTCCAAATGTACTTTTCCTATCTGTTTATCAAAATATATATTCCTAATACATCCAGGTACAAAAAATTGCACTAAAAACTTCAGTGTCTCTATGATGTTTACATCAGGTATTTAGAAGAGCATGTTACCATTTTACATGGTACTACATAGTGTACATTAATAGAGTTCCAGACTTTTTTGAACATGCATCCCGCATAATATACATGTACAATTCTAAAAATATACTGAGTACATTGTAAAATTCAAAAACACAGAAAATAAAGGGGTAAGATAAAACTGAATAGAAATAGAAATTCTGAATGTTTTGCTTGACACCATAATGAAATATCTTGGTAATCCCTTGAAGTAGCCCACACCTCACTTTGAAGATTACTCAAGTAGACAATGGATGGAAAAAAAGGTCCAAATCTACAGGCACATATTTGGGAAGTGGTACAAAAATATGTTAACTGCTTGGGCTCATCATTGGTTCCATCCTCACACTTACACTTATATTGACTTTTATGATAATCATATCCATTATTTTACGAATTTAGCCTTCAAGACAGAATAACGAATGGATAATTGACTGAAATGTGGTCGATAGGCTATTATAATTTCCCTTAATATAGCAGTATTGAAGAGTCTTTGTTTGAAAGCTTACAGTTGCTGAATAACTATAAAAAATGGATATGCATAATAATAAAGACATGGAGAAAGTCTAAAAATAGTCTAATAATTAGAAGGAAAAGACAGCAAAAAGTCATGAAACAAGGGGACTATTTTCAAGGTTAAGTTATATCAGAATTTGGCTAACTCTGTGCTATATATTTTTAATGTGTGAATTAGATTTTTAATTCAGCCAACATTTATTTCATGTTTATCATATGCCAGATATAGTGGATGGTTTATCTCAGATATTACTTAAACTCCCTAATGTGGATTCTTCTCATCTCTCTTCTTAGGAATTGCTTATATTGGGGAGACATTTTTAAACAAATGAAATGAGAAGAATATATATTACATCTTAACAAAATCATGATGTATGACAGGGGTCAGAAAACTCTTGCTTTCCTAATTGTCTTTTTCAGATAAAGTTTCAATGTAACACAACTCATTTGTTTCCATATTGCCTTGCTTTGTGCTACAATGGTAGAGTTGAGCAGGTGCAAAAGAGACTGTATGGCCTATAAAATCTAAAATATTTACTACCTGGTTCTTTACAGAAAATGCTATTAACTCCTGATTTAAAAGATGTATCAAACCCACTCTTTATTTCACTCAAATTTTCAAGCAGTCAGAGCAGAATTCTCTTAAAGAATGTTATTTCAATAGACAAGACATGGATGCAACCTAAGTGTCCACCAACAAATGAATGGATAAAGAAGATATGATACATATATACATAATGGAATATTACTCAGCCATAATAAAGAATGAAATAATGCCATCTGCAGCAACATGGATGGCCCTAGAAATTATCATACTAAGTGAAGTAAGTCAGGCAGAGACAGATATTATATGATATTTTTTATATATGGTATCTAAAAAATAGTACAAATGAACTTATTTATAAAATAGAAACAGACTAACAGACATAGAAAATAAGCTTCTGGTTACCAAAGGGGAAATGTGGGGGAAGGATAAATTAAGAGTTTGGGATTAACATATACACACTACTATATATAAAATAGATAACCAAAAAGGACCTACTGTATAGAACAGTGAACTATATTTGATATCTTGTATTAAATTGTAATGGAAAAGAATAGGAAAAAAGGATATAGGTATAAACTTATATATATTTAAAACCAAATCACTTTATTGTTCACCTGAATCTAACACAATATTGTAAATCAACTATACTCAATAAAAAAAGAATGTTATTTTACAAGTGGTTGGGTGGCTCAAGTTGTTTATAAAGGAAATTAGTGCATTTCACCTAGAAAATGATACTCAAAGTTTGTCACTGATTATTATCAACTCCAGCAAACAAATTAATACCTCATACCTGGGATAAATCAGGTGGGAAAGAAAATAAACTGTGAGGTTATTAAATAGTTAATTTGCACATAAAAAAGTATAACTATTGGGTTCTTGCCACTTTATATAGAATTTAGGGCCTTTAAGCATCTTCCAAATTATTTAGAGTAGAGGGCCATTCTTCTACCTCTCTGGGAGAATAGCTTTGATTTTTTCATCTTCTTATCTGAGGTTCTTTTTGGCTGGTGTTCCCATGGCTTGTGAGCCTATGTATGTTGGGGGTGCAGTAACTCAGCATCGATGGGCTGAATTGTCAGGAGGTAAATGTGTTGAGTTGGGCGGTGTCCTTGGGTGGCTTAAACAAGTGTGATTTGGACTGTGTGTGGAGAATTGAGCCACAGTAAATATCAGCAGTAGCATCAATCCTGGAATTCCAAGACATATTTACATAAGGGAAGCAATGTTAGAATGCAGAAGCAGAGAAAATAAGGATACTCTTAAGAAATGCGGTGAGTGCATGAATAGTTCAAGTGAAACACTTCTGGATGACACAGGTTAGGGGCCCTGGAGGATTCCTTTTTTGGATTGTTGGTCACAAGGCATCTGGCAGAATGGCTTTGCATTTTGTTGCTGTTTTTCCAAGTCAAGAAATCAGCCAGCCCCATAAGTTGTTGGTAATGGAGCTGTGACACTTCAATGCCCATATAATCTGACACCCCCATTACTTTTTATTTTTTGTAAAATAATGGGTTTATTGAGATGTACTTCACATACCATAAAATTCACATGTTTAAAGTGTACAATTTAGTGGTTTATAGTACATTCACAAAGTTGTACAATCATTACCACTGTATAATTACAGAATATTTTCATCATGCCGAAAAGAAACCCTGTACCCACTAGCAGTCATTGCCCATTCTCCCCTTCCCCTAGCCTCTGGCAACCACTAATTTACTCTCTGTCTCTGCAGATCTTCCTATTTTGTACTGTGGTTAACTTTTTGAAGTGTAACAAAGAATTCTTTTTTATTTTTACCACCCCCACCCCCCGCTGCTTTCCCCCCTTGGTGTCCATACGTTTGTTCTCTACATCTGTGTCTCTATTTCTGCCCTGAAAACCAGTTCATCTGTACCATTTTTGTAGATTCCACATATATGCATTAATATACGATATTTGTTTTTCTCTCTCTGACTTACTTCACTCTGTATGACAGTCTCTAGATCCATCCACGTCTCTACAAGTGACCCAATTTCGTTCCTTTTTATGGCTGAGTAATATTCCATTGTATATATGTACCACTTCTACTTTATCCATTTGTCTGTTGATGGGCATTTAGGTTGCTTCCATGGCTGGGTTATTGTAAAAATAGCTGCAATGAACATTGGGGTGCATGTGTCCATTTGAATTATGGTTTTCTCAGGTATATGCACAGTAGTGAGAATGCTGGGTCATATGGTAATTCTATATTTAAGTTTTTAAGGAACCTCCATACTGTTCTCCATAGTGGCTGTATCAGTTTACATTCCCACCAACAGTGCAAGAGGGTCCCCTTTTCTCCAAACCCTCTCCAGCATTTGTTGTTTGGAGATTTCCTGATGATGCCCCTTTTAACTGGTGTGAGGTGATACCTTATTGTAGTTTTGATTTGCATTTCTCTTATAATTAGTGATGTTGAACAGATTTTCATGTGCTTCTTGGCCATCTGTATGTCTTCTTTGGAGAAATGTCTATTTAGGTATTCTGCCCACTTTTGGATTGGGTTGTTTGTTTTCTTAATATTGAGCTTCATCAGCTGTTTATATATTTTGGATATTAATCCTTTCTCCATTGATCAATTTGCAAATATTTCCCGCATTTTGAGGGTTGTCTTTTCATCTTATTTATAGTTCTTTTATTGTGCAAAAGCTTTTAAGTTTCATTAGGTTTATTTTTGTTGTTATTTCCATTGCTCTATGAGGTGGATCAAAAAAGATCTTGCTGTGATTTATGTCAGTGTTCATCCTATGTCTTTCTCTAAGAGTTTTATAGTGTCCGGTCTTACATTTAGGTCTCAAATCCATTTTGAGTTTATTTTTGTGTATGGTGTTAGGGAGTGTTCTAATTTCATTCTTTTACATGTATCTGTCCAGTTTTCCCAGCACTACTTATTGAAGAGGTTGTCCTTTCTCCATTGTATATCCTTTCCTCCTTTGTCATATATTAGTTGACCATAGGTCCGTGGGTTTATCTCTGGGCTTTCTATCTTGTTCCATTGATCTATATTTCTGTTTTTGTGCCAGTAACATATGGTCCGGATTATTGTAACTTTGTAGTAGAATCTGATGCCAGGGAGTCTGATTCCTCCAGCTCCATTTTTCATTCTCAAGATTGGTTTGGCTATTCGGGGTCTTTTGTGTTTCTATACAAGTTGTGAAACTTTTTGTTCTACTTCTGTGAAAAATACCAGTGGTAGTTTGATGGGAATTGCATTGAATCTGTAGATTGCTTTGGGTAGTAAAGTCATTTTCACAATGTTGATTCTTCCAATCCAAGAACATGGTATATCTCTCTATCTACTTGTATCATCTTTAATTTCTTTCATCAGTGTCTTATAATTTTCTGCATACAGGTCTTTTTTCTCCTTATGTAGGTTTATTCCTAGATATTTTATTCTTTTTGTTGCAATGGTAAATGGGACTGTTTCCTTAATTTCACTTTCAGATTTTTCATCATTAGTGTATAGAAATGCCAGAGATCTCTGTGCATTAATTTTGTATCCTGTTACTTTACCAAATTCATTGATTAGCTCTAGTAGTTTTCTGGTAGCATCTTTAGGATTTTCTATGTATAGTATCATGTCATCTGAAAACAGTGACAGCTTTACTTCTTCTTTTCTTATTTGGATTCCTTTTTTTTCTCTGATTGTTGTGTCTAAAACTTCCAAAACTATGTTGAATAATAGTGGTGAGAGATGGCAACCTTGTCTTGTTCCTGATCTTAGTGGAAATGGTTTCAGTATGCTACCATTGAGGATGATGTCGGCTGTGGGTTTGTCATATATGGCCTTTATTATGTTGAGGAAACTTCCCTCTATGCCTACTTGCTGCAGGGTTTTTATCATAACTGGGTGTTGAAATTTGTCAAAACCTTTCTCTGCATCTATTGAGATGATCATATGGTTTTTCTCCTTCAGTTTGTTAATATGGTGTATCATGTTGATTGATTTGCGTATATTGAAGAATTGTTGCATTCCTGGACTAAACTCCACTTGATCATGGTGTATGATCCTTTTAATGTGCTATTGGATTCTGTTTGCTAGTATTTCGTTGAGGAGTTTTGCGTCTATGTTCATCAGTGATATTGGCCTGTAGTTTTCTTTCTTTGTGACATCTTTGTCTGGTTTTGGTATCAGGGTGATGGTGGCCTCGTAGAATGAGTTTGGCAGTGTTCCTCCCTCTGCTATATTTTGGAAGAATTTGAGAAGGATAGGTGTTAGCTCTTCTCTAAATGTTTGATAGAATTTGCCTGTGAAGCCATCTGGTCCTCAGCTTTTGTTTGTTTGAAGATTATTAACCACCATTTCAATTTCAGTGCTTGTGATTGGTCTCTTCATATTTTCTATTTCTTCCTGGTTCTGTCTCAGCAGGTTGTGCATTTCTAAGAATTTGTCCATTTCTTCCAGGTTGTCCATTTTATTGGCATAGAGTTGCTTGTAGTAATCTCTCATGATCCTTTGTATTTCTGCAGTGTCAATTGTTACTTCTCCTTTTTCATTTCTAGTTTTATTGATTTGCGTCTTCTCCCTTTTTTTCTTGATGATTCTGGCTTATGGCTTATCAATTTTGTTTATCTTTTCAAAGAACCAGCTTTTAGTTTTATTGATCTTTGCTATCGTTTCCTTACATTCTTTTTCATTTATTTCTGATCTGATGTTTATCATTTCTTTCCTTCTGCTAACTTTGGGTTTTTTTGTTCTTCTTTCTCTAATTGCTTTAGGTGCAAGGTTAGGTTGTTTACTTGAGATGTTTTTTGTTTCTTAAGGTAGTATTGTATTGCTATAAACTTCCCTCTTAGAACTGCTTTTGCTGCATCCCATAGGTTTTGGGTCATCATGTCTCCGTTGTCATTTGTTTCTAGGTATTATTTTATTTCCTCTTTGATTTCTTCAGTGATCACTTCATTATTAAGTAGTGTATTGTTTAGCCTCCATATGTTTGTATTTTTTACGGATCTTTTCCTGTAATTGATATCTAGTCTCATAGCGGTTTGGTCAAAAAAGATACTTGATACGATTTCAGTTTTCTTAAATTTACCAAGGCTTGATTTGTGACCCAAGATATGATCTATCCTGGAGAATGTTCCATGAGCACTTGAAAAAAATGTGTGTTCTGTTGTTTTTGGATGGAATGTCCTATAAATATCAATTAAGTCCATCTTTTTTAATGTATCATTTAAAGCTTGTGTTTCCTCATTTATTTTCATTTTTTATGATCTGTCCATTGGTGAAAGTGGGGTGTTAAAGTCCCCTACTATGAATGTGTTACTGTCAATTTCCCCTTTTATGGCTGTTAGCATTTGCCTTCTGTATTGAGGTGCTCCTATTTTGGGTGCATAAATATTTACAGTTGTTATATCTTCTTCTTGGATCGATCCCTTGATCATTCTGTAGTGTCCTTCTTTGTCTCTTGTAGTAGTCTTTGTTTTAAAGTCTATTTTGTCTGATATGAGATTTGCTTCTCCAGCTTTCTTTTGGTTTCCATTTGCATGGAATATCTTTTTCCATCCCCTCACTTTCAGTCTGTATGTGTCCCTAGGTCTGAAGTTGGTCTCCTCTAGACAGCATATATATGGGTCTCATTTTTGTATCCATTCAGCCAGGCTATGTCTTTTGGTTTGAGCATTTAATCCATTTACATTTAAGGTAATTATCAATATGTATGTTTATATTACCGTTTTCTTAATTGTTTTGGGTTTTTTATTGTAGATCTTTTCTTCTCTTGTGTTTCCTGCCGAGAGAAGTTCCTTTAGCATTTGTTGTAATGCTGGTTTGGTGGTTCTGAACTCTCTCAGCTTTTGCTTGTCTGTAAAGGTTTTAATTTCTCCATCAAATCTGAATGAGATCCTTGCTGGGTAGAGTAATCTTGGTTGTAGGTTTTTCTCCTTCATCACATTAAATATGTCCTGTCACTCTCTTCTGGCTTGCAGAGTTTCTGCTGAAAGATCAGGTGTTCACCTTATGAGGATTCCCTTGTGTATTTCCCTTGTTATTTGAATATGTTTTCTTTGTATTTAATTTTTGATAGTTTGATTAATATATGTCTTTGTATGTTTCTCCTTGAATTTATCCTGTATGGGACTCTCTGTGCTTCCTGGACTTGATTAACTATTTCTTTTCCCATATTAGGGAAGTTTTCAACTATAATCTCTTCAAATATTTTCTCAGTCCCTTTGTTTTTCTCTTCTTCTTCTGGGACCCCTATAATTCAAATGTTGGTGCATTTAAGGTTGTCCCACAGGTCTCTGAGACTGTCCTCATTTCTTTTCATTGTTTTTTCTTTATTCTTCTCTGCTCTGCAGTAGTTATTTCCACTATTTTGTCTTCCAGGTAACATATCCAGTTTTCTGCCTTAGTTATTGTGCTATTGAACCCTTCCAGAGTATTTTTAATTACATTTATTGTGTTGTTCATTGTTGCTTGTTTCCTCTTTAATTCTTGTAGGTCCTTGTTAAATGTTTCTTGCATTTTCTCTATTCTATTTCCAAGATTTTGGATAATATTTACTATCATTATTCTGAATTCTTTTTTCAGGTAGACTGCCTATTTTCTCTTCATTTTTTAGGTCTGGTGGGTTTTTACCTTGCTTCTTCATCTGCTGTGTGTTTTTCTGTCCTCTCATTTTGCTTACCTTACTGTGTTTGGGGTCTCCTTTTTGCAGGCTGCAGGTTCCTAGTTCCCATTGTTTTTGGTGTCTGTCCCCAGTGGCTAAAGTTGGTTCATTGGGTTGTGTAGGCTTCCTGGTGGAGGGTACTGGTGCCTGTGTTCTGGTGAATGAGGTTGGATCTTGTTTTTGTGGTGGGCAGGTCCACATCTGGTGGTGTGTTTTGTGGTGTCTGTGGCCTTATTATGATTTTAGGCAGCCTCTCTGCTAATGGGTGGGGTTGTGTTCCTGTGTTGTTAGTTGTTTGGCATAGTGTGTCCAGCACTGTAGCTTGCTGGTCGTTGAATGAAGCTGTGTCTTGTTGTTGAGATGGAGATCTCTGGGAGATTTTTCCATTTGATATTATGTGGAGCTGGGAGGTCTCTTGTAGACCAGTGTCCTGAAGTTGTCTCTCCCACCTCAGAGTCACAGCACTGACTCCTGGCTGGAGCACCAAGAGCCTTTCATCCACACGCTCCATTTTTGGAGCCTGATACACTTAAGGATGACAAGTCAAATTTGTGAGCCTGCTGGATGAAAAAGTTGATTCCTATAACGTACTGTCACCTCTCTCTGAAGTACCTTAGGTAGATCGCCAACTGTGTTCGGCTCCAGGAGATCCTTCCCCAGTGAGCGTATCCAGAACAAGAAGCAAGCTGAATCCTGCCTGCCTCAAAAAAGAACTGTTGTATCTCGAGCAGCAGAGACGTACGTAGAGCTCATTGGAGCCAATACTTTTGTTTGCATGGGAAGAAACTGAGGACTGGTTGGAAGATTTTTAATCACAGTTTTAATTCCATTACTTATGATTGGTCTGTTCATATTTTCTATTTCTTCCTGGTTCAGTCATGGAAGTTCATACCTTTCTGAGAATGTGTACATTTCTACCAGGTTGTCCATTTTATTGGCATAAAGTTGTTTGTAGTAGTCTCATATGATGCTTTGTATTTCTGTGGTGTCTGTTGTAACTTCTCCTTTTTTATTTTTAATTTTATTGGTTTGAGTCCTCTCCATCTTTTTCTTGATTAGTCTAGCTAATGGTTTATCAACTTTGTTTATCTTCTCAAAGAACGAAACTTTACTTATATTGATCTTTGCTATTGTTTTCTTTGTGTCTATTTCATTTTTTCCTGCTCTGATCTTGATGATTTCTTTCCTTCTGCTAACTTTGGGTTTTGTTTGTTCTTCTTTCTCTAGTTCCTTTAGGTGTAAGGTTAGATTGTTTATTTGAGATTTTTCTTGTTTCTTGAGGTAGGCTTGTATAGCTATAAACTTCCTCTTAGAACTGCTTTTGCTGTATCCCATAGGTTTTGGATCATCGTGTTTTCATTGTCATTTGTCTCTAGGTATTTTTTGATTTCCTCCTTGGTTTCTTCAGCAATCTCTTGGTTATTTAGTAATGTATTGTTTAGCCTCCATGTGTTTGTGTTTTTTACGTTTTTTTCCCGGTAATTGATTTCTAATCTCATAGTGTTGTAGTCAGAAAAGATGCTTGATATGATTTCAATTTTCTAGATTTACTGAAGCTTGATTTGTGACCCAAGATTTTATCTATCCTGGAGAATGCTCCGTGTGCACTTGAGAAGAAAGTGTAATCTGCTGTTTATGGATGAAAATCTGCTGTTTATGGATTAAATTTATCTGTTCTATTGTGTCATTTAATGCTTGTGTTTCCTTATTAATTTTCTGTTTGGATGATCTGTCCATTGGTGTAAGTGAGGTGTTAATATCCAATGGTGTAAGCGAGGTGTTATTGTGTAACTGTCGATTTCTTCTTTTATAGCTGTTAGCAGTTGCCTTATGTATTGAGGTGCTCCTATGTTGGGTGCATATATATTTATAATTGTGATATCCTTTTTCTGGATTGATCCCTTGATCATTATATAGTGTCATTCCTTGTGTCTTATTACATTCTTTATTTTAAAGTCTTATTTTATCTGATATGAGTATCACTACTCCAGATTTCTTTTTTTTTTTTTTTTTTTGTGGTACGCAGGTCTCTCACTGTTGTGGCCTCTCCCGTTGCGGAGCACGGGCTCCAGATGCGCAGGCTCAGTGGCCATGGCTCATGGGCCTAGCTGCTTCACGGCATGTGGGATCTTCCTGGACTGGGGCATGAACCCATGTCCCTGCATCGGCAGGCGGACTCTCAACCACTACGCCACCAGGGAAACCCTCCAGCTTTCTTTTGATTTCCATTTGCATTGAATATTATTTTCCATCCCCTCACATTCAGTCTGTATGTGTCCCTAGGTCTGAAGTGGGTTTCTTGTAGACAGCATATATATGGGTCTTGTTTCTGTATCCATTCAGCCAGGCTGTGTCTTTTGGTTGGAGCATTTAATCTATTCACATTTAAGGTAATTATCGATTTGTATGTTCCTGTGACCATTTTCTTTATTGTTTTGTTTTTGTTTTTGTAGGTCCTTTCCTTCTTTTGTGTTTCCCACTTACAGAAATTCCTTTAGCATTTGTTGTAGAACTAGTTTGGTGGTGCTGAATTCTCTTAGCTTTTGCTTGTCTGTAAAACTTTAGTTTTCTCCATAGAATCTGAATGAGATCCTTACTGGGTAGTGTAATCTTTGTTGTAGGTTCTTCCCTTTCATCACTTTAAGTATATCATGCCACTTCCTTCTGGCTTGTAGTGTTTCTGCTGAGAAATTAGCTGTTAACCTTATGGGAGTTCCCTTGTATATTATTTGTCATTTTTCCTTTGCTACTTTCAGTAATTTTTCTTTGTCTTTAATTTTTGTCAATTTGATTACTATGTGTCTCAGCGAGTTTCTCCTTGGGTTTATCCTGTATGAGACTCTCTGTGCTTCCTGGACCTGAGTGGCTATTTCCTCTTCCATGTTCGGGAATTTTTTGACTATAATCTCTTCAAATATTTTCTTGGGTCCTTTCTCTCTCTCTTCTCCTTTTGGGACCCCTATAATGCAAATGTTGTTGTGTTTAATGTCCCAGACGTCTCTTCAGCTGTCTTCATTTCTTTTCATTCTTTTTTCTTTATTCTGTTCCATGGCAGTGAATTCCACCTTTCTGTCTTCCAGGTCACTTATCCGTTCTTCTTCCTCATTTATTCTGCTATTGATTCCTTCTAGTGTATTTTTCATTTCAGTTATTGCATTGTTTATCTCTCTGTTTGTTCTTTAATTCTTCTAGGTGTTTTTTCTTTAATTCTTGTAGGTCTTTTTAAAACATTTCTTGCATCTTCTCGATCTTTGCCTCCATTCTTTTTCTGAGGTCTGGGTCATCTTCACTATCATTATTCTGAATTCTTTTTCTGGAAGGTTGCCTATCTCCACTTCATTTCATTGTTTTCCTGGGTTTTCTTCTTGTTCCTTCGTCTTGTTCCTTCATCTTGTACATAACCCTCTGCTTTTTCTTGTTGTCTACCTTTCTGTGAATGTGGTTTTCCTTCCACAGGCTGCAGGATTGTAGTTCTTCTTGCTTCTGCTGTCTGCCTTCTGGTCGATGAGGCTATCTAAGAGGCTTGTGCAAGTTTCCTGATGGGAGGGACTTGTGGTGGGTAGAGCTCAGTACAACTTTAATCTGCTTGTCTGCTGATGGGTGGGGTTGGGTCCCCTCCCTGATGGTTGTTTGGCCTGAGGTGACCGCACACTTGAGCCTACCTAGGCTGTTTGGTGGGGCTAATGGCAGACTCTCAGAGGGCTCACACCAAGGAGTACGTCCCAGAACTTCTGCTGCCAGTGTCCTTGTCCTCTCAGTGAGACAGTGACCCCCCCCCACCTCTGCAGGACACCCTCCAACACTAGGAGGTAGGTCTGGTTCAATCTCTATGGGGTCACTGCTCCTTCCCCTGGGTCCTTATGTGCACACTACATTATGTGTGCCTTCCAAGAGTGGAGTCTCTCCCCCAGTCTGGTCAAAGTCCTGCAATCAAGTCCCACTAGCCTTCAAAGTCTGATTCCCTAGGAATTCCTCCTCCTGTGCTGGACCCCCAGGTTCAGAAGCCTGACATGGGGCTCAGAACCTTCACTCCAGTTGGTGGACTTCTATGGTATAAGTGTTCTCCAGTTTGTGAGTCACCCCCTCAGCAGTTATGGGATTTGATTTTATTGTGATTGCACCCCTCTTACCACCTCATTGTGGCTTCTCATTAGCCTTTGGATGTGGGGTATCTTTTTTGGTGCATTCCAGTGTCTTCCTGTTGATAATTGTTCAGTAGTTAGTTGTGATTGCGATGTTCTTGCAAGAGGGAGTGAGAGCATGTCCTTCTACTCTGCTATCTTGAACCAATCCCCATTTCTTTTTTTTATGGTGGTATTGATGAAAGATGAAGCCCTTCTAGATGATGCCCAGAACATAGCATTTACTCAAAACACATTCACTCAATAAACACAAATAATTTAACATTAGATAATTCATGTGAACATAATTTAATGAGGTTTCCTGTCACGGTCACAAAAAAATAACATCATATAAATGTAAAACAGGAATACATATAAAGAAAAAATCAATCTAGGTTTCCACGTAGTATATTCTTCCAGTCCAGTTTAATTCCAGGCTGTTTTCGTGCCTACTATATGCTGAGGATGATAAAATCATGTATTGTTTTCTGAAATGTATATTTATAATAGTATTAATCCAGCAAAGATGATGGAAAAGGGTAGTACACCTTAAAAACCAGGTCTTTCTTTATTATTATTATTTTTTACTTCATTCATGTTAGTTCACTCCCAACACAGAACCATGTCTATTGCAAAGAAAGTGAAGAAGATTTCTTCTGAATGATACTTCTTTCTCCCAGTGTGTATAAGTATTCCATAAGTGGAATGTTTTGTCTGTTGTAGGGCAGGGAGTAGAGAAGTTCCAAGGGACAGACACTGTCTTATGTTTCTGAAGCATGGATATAGCCCACTATCATTCTGCTAGCTTGACTAACTAAAAAAGAATGAAATAATGCCATTTACAACAACATGGGTGGACCTAGAGATTATCATATAAATGAAGTAAGTCACACAGAGAAAGAAAAATATCATATGATAGCACTTA
Organism: Lagenorhynchus albirostris; assembly: GCF_949774975.1. Lineage (NCBI taxonomy): Eukaryota > Metazoa > Chordata > Mammalia > Artiodactyla > Delphinidae > Lagenorhynchus > Lagenorhynchus albirostris. The sequence continues at coordinate 7,081,884 of NC_083099.1, read as the reverse complement.
CATGTGCCATCTAAAAAATGATACAAATGAACTTATTTACAAAACAGAAATAGACTCACAGACATAGAAAATAAATTTATGGTTACTAAAGGGAAAAGTAGGGAAGATGGATAAATTAGAAGTTTGGGATTAGCAAATACAAACTACTATATATAAAATAGATAAACAACAGTGTCTTACTATATAGCACAGGGAACTATATTCAATATGTTGTAATAAGCCATAATGGAAAAGAATCAGAAAAAGAATATATCTATCTATCTATCTATATATATCTATATATATCTATATATATCTATATATATCTATATATATCTATATATATCTATATCTATCTATCTATCTATCTATATATATCTGAATCACTTTGCTGTACACTGGAAACTAACATAATATTGTAAATCAACTATAGGTCAATTTTAAAAAAAGGTGAACATTTAAGTCAGGCAGCACCTCCCAAGGAGAGTAAAGATCTTCCTTTGCCAAGCCAAAGGGGTTTATTTATTTATTTTTAAAATAAATGTTTATTTATTTTTGACTGTGTTAGGTCTTCGTTGCTGTGTGCGGGCTTTCTGTAGTTGGGACAAGTGTGGGCTTCTTTTGTTGTGGAGCATGGGCTCTAGGCATGAGGGCTCCAGTAGTTGTGGTACTCAGGCTCAGTAGTTGTGGCTTGCTGGTTCTAGAGCTCAGGCTCAGTAGTTGTGGTGCACAGGCTTAGTTGCTCCATGGCATGTGGGATCTTCCCGGACCAGGGATCGAACCCCTGTCCCCTTCATTGACAGGCAGATTCTTACCCACTGTTCCTCCAGGGAAGTCCCCTAAAGAGGTTTAATCTCAGACCATGGAATTTGTAATGTCAGGACACTCTACTTTGCAATTACTTCTGAATCATCTCCTTCTTTCTATCCTATTCACAAACATAGACTTCAAGCAATTTATTTTAAAAAATCCATTAATCATGAAGGAAAGGAATTATTTCAGGAGAGGGGATGTTAGTTTTGCCATTTATTGCTGTATAACTCTGTGAAAAAAAATTGCCATTTTAAGTGAGTGGATTTCAAAGTCACAAAGTTTGGTAGGGGGAGGGTGGCAGAGGACAAAGCAATTTAAAAATATGATATTGCCTATTTTTGCAAAACCTAGCTAAAGAACTAGGTAGTCATATTACAGAAGAACTTTACTTTTTTTTTTTTTTTGATAAGTAAGAAGTGGAACACACTCTGCAGACAGAATGTGGGCCATCTCAGAAGGTGAGAAAGGCCCCAGAGTGTGGGGTTGTCAGTTTTTATAGGGGTGGGTAATTTCATAGGCTAATGATTGGGAGGAGTATTCCAGTTATTTCAGGAAGGGGTGGGGATTTCCAGGAATTGGGTCACCACCCATTTTTTGATCCTTATGATCGGCCTTGGAACTGTCATGGCGCCTGTAGGTATGTCATTTAGCTTACTGATGTGTTACAGTGAGCGTATACTGAGGCTCAAGGTCTAGTGGAAGTCGACTTGTCTGCCATCTTGGACCCATTTGGTTCTAATCAGTTTATGTCATGTCCTCGGGCTATGTCATTCTTTCAGATGAAGGTTGTGCCCTCCCCACTTCCCTCCTGTTTCATTCTCCCCTCAGAGATTTTACTCCCATATTCTTATGGGAAGCAGAAGGGTGATGGTCCGTGCTCTGTAACTGATTCAAGGCTGAGTAGGCACATCAATCTTGCCTGTCAGGGAGTAAAACTCCCTGGATTCCTGATCTAGGGGCTGCAGGGATGGGACAGCCCCTTGTTTTAAGTCAGTATAGTCTGGAAACCTCACATAGCCATCATTTTGGTTCACTGTTGTGCACCAAGTTACAACAGAACTGTTGTAACTGCTTCCTTGGCCTTTCTATGAATCTCCTTGATGATGAAGCACTTTTTGTAACAGCATCAGAGTACAAAAATATGTATAAATGACAAAAGAGATTTTAGATGCTATCCCTTCTAAGGTAGTCTCCCAACCAGGTGTTAGTGCCCAAAAAGTTGTCACAAAGAGATGGCACAGAAGATGTCCCCAAAGGTGTTGACGATGAGCGGGAGTTGGTCTAGCTATAAGTTGAGAATGAAGGGTCAGCACTTATAAGGGTCAGAGGGAGGGGAGTAAAAGCAATAAAAAGTACACCTTGGTGGTTACACAGGTCTTCTGGTGTTAACAGAGGAAAGGAAAGAAAGAAAGAAAGAAAGAAAGAAAGAAAGAAAGAAAGAAAGAAAGAAAGAAAGAAAGAAAGAAAGAAAGAAAGAAAGAAAGAAAGAAAGAAAGAAAGAAAGAAAGAAAGAAAGAAGGAAGGAAGGAAGGAAGGAAGGAAGGAAGGAAAGAAGGAAGGAAGGAAGGAAGGAAGGAAGGAAGGAAGGAAGGAAAGAAGAAAGAAAGAAAAAGAAAGAAAGAAAAAGAAAGAAAGAAAAAGAAGGAAAGAAAGAAAGAAAGATAGAAAGAAAGAAAGAAAAGAAAGAAAGAAATAGAGCAGGAATGAACAAGCAAGCAAGAATGTAGGAGAAAAATCTCAGAGTCAAGGAGAAGAGTATAGAGGTTAACAATTCTGCCCTGGATCTGCTGTTTGATGTGTGTAAGCATACAGGGTTGACCCGCTGGTCAAAAATGAGCAGACATTAGCAGAGCATCCTCCCCAGTATATCTGGCTTGTGGCTTCCCATGGGCCTCTTTAGGACGAAGTCCTAACTCTCAACATTTTCTTACCTTATCACTGTCCGTTCCTGGTCACCAGCTGAAACTGTGCACCTCAGATTGGGACTTGAACCCACGTGCCAGGACTCAAACCTGGCCAAAACCCACAGTTTTCCAACTGAGATCACACACCTGGTTTCAGGACTTAATGAAGCTCGGGTTCTTGATGTCTCATCCCAGAAAAAACTAGTGAGAGACAAAGTGACAGGTAAGAAGTGGATTTATTTAGAGAGAAACACATTCCACAGACAGAGTGTGGGCCACCTCAGAAGATGAGAAAGGCCACAGAAGAACTTTAAATCTTGCAAAAGTAACATATTATCAGCCCTTTAATAACCAAGGAACCAGGCTGCAAAAACTATAACAAAATTCTGTTAGATTCTCTAGTATTTTTTAAACTGGGTTATGGTGTTCTTGTTAGGAAGAAAAATGGATTTGCATTGGAATTTCCTAGACTGTATGCATAGTGAACAGTAATTCATCCTATGGAAAGTATTATTATCTTATCGGTCCAAGTTCTCCTCCGCGGAGGGGATAACTTGAGAGTTTATTAAAATGTAATTTGCCAACCTGCATTCTCAGATTTGTTCACTTTCCAATTGCTGTATGCCTATCTAAATACCACCAACGAATCCTTCAACTCCTTGTATTTGTCAGCATGAGAAGCATAGACTAATACCACATGACGATGCTTTCTCTTACAGTGACCTCCATGCTATCATATAAAATGAGACAATTTTTTTCTTTATTGCTGGTAACTGAACAGTACTGTAGCAACATATTAAAGCATTTATGTAGAATGACTCTGATGGGATCCGGATAATAGATTTATTTGTGGATTTTGATTTGTTAACCAGTTGAGGAAAATTTACCTCTTAATTGCTGTTTTTAAAAATCATACATTTTTGGTCACATCCCCTTCCTAGATTCTGACGGTCATCCTCTCTGCAAAAATAAACACACACACACACACACACACACACACACATGTGCACAGTTTTGCTTACAATATCAATGACACATACTAACCCATAGATCTTTGCAGTCTATGAACCCTAGATTGAGAACCACTGCTTTATAACTTCTTGATCCTGAATATGTGTATTTTCTGATTGGAGATTTATTATAGTTTTCCTTAGTTTTAGAATTTTCATACTCTCAGTAATGTCAGCAGAAGACAAGAAGGTAGACATCCATTCATTTTGTATTGATATTTTTCTATTTACTCGTTTATTGGAAATGCTAAAAAAAAAACCCAGGCAAAACCTTTATGGATATGTTTATTTTAAGAAAAGCAGGTTAAGCATGACTGATCTTTAATATGCAAGTTGACAGCAATAGCATCATTTGGTCTGTCTGTTATGGGAACGAGTAGACATCTCTTCTCCAAGTCTTCTTCCTTGTGGCACAAGGTTGACTACACTGTAGAGATCTTATAGTTGGGTGTGGCCGTTTGACTGAGTTCTGGTCAACAGAATATGAAGTAAGTAATGGACATCCTTGACCTGTTCCATGACAGACCCTCAACACACGGTCCTCATGACTTCATGGAGATGAGCTCAGAGGTCTTGGGAGCCACATCTTGGAGATAAGAAAGCTTAAAATGGAAAAGACCTGGGTCTATTAATCACTTCTTGGAGGAAAGCTGCTGCTGAACTACCATTTTGGACTTCTGTGTTAAGCTAGATAAGTTTTGGGGTTTCTCTGTAGTAGCTGCTAAAAGAACCTGAACTACTACGCAAGGTTTACTGACTAATTCAGACACAAAACTATGGGGGGGGGGTTCGCCAAGGGTGTTAGTGCTCAGTTTACTTCTAGCATTTTGTGACATGTGCTGTTTACTTGTGACTGCTTAGGTGGAATAATATTTGATGTTATCTAGTTTCAACTTGAACTAATACCCAACAATGGACAAATGGCTTAAGATTCTTCCAGAGAAAATGTGGTGTAAAGAGTTCTAATAATGCAAGCAGACATGGAAATCCTGACGAGGCACATCTGCTGCTACTTCTCTAGGAGTTGAAAGAGGTCTTCAGCAGTCACATAGAGAGTAAAAGCAATCATCTGACAAGATGGTGTAAAAATTTCAACCAATAGGAAGGCTAGCTGAATTACAGATAAACACCAGACATTAACTAAACTTTGTCCTATATTGTACCTTGGGATATTAAGTAGTAACTGCAGTACATATACAAAATATGGGAGAAGGCATGTTCAATTAAAAAAATTGATAAAGGTGTGCAATCAAAAATCCTTTGGAGGGCTTCCCTGGTGGTACAGTGGTTGAGCGTCCACCTGCTGATGCAGGGGACACGGGTTCGTGCCCCAGTCCAGGAAGATCCCACATGCCGCAGAGCGGCTGGGCCCGTGAGCCATGGCCGCTGAGCCTGCGCATCTGGAGCCTGTGCTTGGCAATGGGAGAGCCCACAACAGTGAGAGGCCCGTGTACCACACACACACACTGTATATATTTAAATTAAAAAAAAAATCCTTTGGACAGCACTGATCTGGAAACTCAGGATCCTGTATTCCACCTACTTCAGAAGAGTATAAATTTACCACAATCCCTTGGGCACTGTGGCTCTGGATACAACTTTGGGATTAGCCCTAATGGACAAGTCTGGACCCATGAGACTTAGGCTACCCCAATGGTGATCCCCTCAAATTAAAGAGTTGACCAATTTAGTTTAAAAAAAGTGTTTTTTCCCCTTTTCATGTATAAATACTAGACTTTTACACTGATTTATTCATTAAAATTTTTTATTTTATATTGTAGTATAGTTGATTAACAATGTTGTGTTAGTTTCATGTGTACAGCAAAGTGATTCAGTTATACATATACATGTATCTATTCTTTTTCAAATTCTTGTCCCATTTAGGTTATTACATAATATTGAAGAGTGAACTTTTGGACTAGCTGGATTTTTGGCAGCTGCAATAACCTGCAATTTCAATTTCAACATTAAAGTGATAATACTTTTCTATTCAGTTACTGAGCTTTATGCAGAATAATCTTGAGTGAATTGAGAAACCTGTTATAAAATAGAAGTGATGGAGGGCAGAATTTATCTTAAGCTTCAGACTTCTCAAATTTAATGACTTCAGCATGGGTTTTCTAGATGATTTACCTAATATCTAGACACTCCCACTTGTTTCTGTAGGATCACAACAAACGTGTTTAGGAAATCAGCCATTCTTCGTAGTGTGGGGAAAAGTAATTTGATTTAAAAAAATGTTAACCTGTTTTTTAATTTTATATTGGAATATAGTTGATTTACAATGTTGTGTTAGTTTCAGGTGTACAACAAAGTGATTTAGTTATACATATACATGTACCTATTCTTTTTCAGATTATTTTCCCATACAGATTATTACAGAGTATTGAGTAGAGTTCCCTGTGCTATACAGGAGGTCCTTGTTGATTACCTAATTTATATATAGTAGTGTGTTATGTTAATCCCAACCTCCTAATTTATCCCTCCCCCCCCCCCACATTTCTCCTTTGGTAACCATAAGTTGGTTTTATAAGTCTGTGAGTCTGTTTCTCTTTTACAAATAAGTTCATTTGTATCATTTTTTTTAGACTCCACATATAAGTGATATTATGTAATATTCATATTTCTCTCTCTCACTTCACTTAGTATGATAACCTCTAGATCCATCCATGTTGCTGCAAATGGCATTATTTCACTCTTTTTTTGTGGCTGAGTAATATTCCATTGTATATATGTACCACATCTTCTTTATCCATTCCTCTGTGGATGGACATTTAGGTTGCTTCCATGTCCTGGCTATTGTAAATAGTGCTGCAATGAACATTGGGTTGCATGTATCTTTTCAAATTATGGTTTTCTCCAGATATATGCCCAGGAGTAGGATTGCTGGATCACATGGTAGTTCTATTTTTAATTTTTTAAGGAACTTCCATACTGTTCTCCCTAGTAGCTGTACTAATTTACATTTCCCTCAACAGTGTAGGAGGGTTCCCTTTTCTCTACACCCTCTCCAGAATTTATTGTTTGTAGATAACCTATTTTTATATAAAAGTAGTATTTTCCATTATACAAAAGTCTTTAGAAATGGAGAATATAAAGAAAAAAACTCACAATTTATAATCCAGAGATAGCTCCTTATATTGTATGTTAGGTCCATATTTTATGTATAGATTTGTATCTCACTCATTTCTATTAATATTATATTCTAAAAATATTAATTATTCTATTGGTTTCCCTGGTGGCACAGTGGTTGAGAGTCCGCCTGCCGATGCAGGGGACATGGGTTCGTGCCCCGGTCCGGGAAGATCCCACATTCTGCGGAGCGGCTGGGCCCGTGAGCCATGGCCGCTTAGCCTGCGCGTCCGGAGCCTGTGCTCAGCAACGGGAGAGGCCACAATAGTGAGAGGCCCGTGTGCCACAAAAAAAAAAATAAAAAAATTAATTATTCTAAACTATACCATTCCATGTTTTAAAAGTTAGGTGTCATTATTATTATTAACATATAATTTATATTATGGAAGTACCATAATTATTTTAAATATTTTCTTAATTGTATGTTTAGATCAATTTCAATTATTTTCCTGTTATAAACAATGCCAAGATGAATATCCTTCTATGTTAATCTTTTTTTTTTTGTGGTACACGGGCCTCTCACTGTTGTGGCCTCTCCCGTTGCGGAGCACAGGCTCTGGATGCGCAGGCTCAGTGGCCATGGCTCACAGGCCCATCTGCTCCGTGACATGTGGGATCCTCCCAGACCGGGGCACGAACCCGTGTTCCCTGCATCGGCAGGCGGACTCTCAACCACTGTGCCACCGGGAAGCCCCTATGTTAATCTTTAACTGGATTTCTGTGGTTCATCAAGATAGAGTCCTAGAAGTAGAATTATTCTGAGTCAAATTATATGAAAATATAAGTGGTTCTAATAATTTCTAATAATGCCCCCTCTATTAAATATTATAGTTTTAAAAATGATATATTACATTTGTTTTCTGTATTTCTTTGCCAATTGGTTAAGTGGAAATGCTTTCATACATTTACTAGCCTTGTATTTTCCCCTTTAGCAAATCATTTATACTTTGATTTTATACATTTTTTAGTGTTTGCCCTAGAGTTTGTAATATACATTTACAACAAATCCAAGTCCACTTTAAAATAATATTACACCACTTCACAGGTACTGAGTACCTTATAATAACAAAATCATCCTAATTCCTTCTTCTTGTCCTTTGTATCATTGTTATTATTAATTTTACCAATACATAAGCAGACATAAGCCTGTATGTATGTACACATGATTTATACAAAAGCATACATAATCAAGCACATTGTTGCTATTGTTTTGAACAAACTGTTATCTGATTAAAAAAATTAAAAGTTTTATGTTACTTATAACTATTCCTTCTTCAATATTCTTCCTTTCTTTATATAGATCTGAGTTTTGGGCCTGAATTATTTACCTTCTCTTTAGAGAACTTCTTGTAACATTTCTTGCAAGGCTGGTCTACTGGCAACAAATTCCCTCAATTTTTGTTTGAGAAAGTCTTTCTATTTCACTTCAGAAGGATAATTTCACAGGGTACAGAATTCTAGGTTGATGATTTTATTTTCTGTCAACACTTTAAATAATTCACTCCACTCTCTTCCTGCTTGTGTGGTTTCTGTGAGAATTGGATATAATTCTTATCTTTGGTTCTCTCTAGGTAAGGTGTTTTTTTTTTCTTTCCCTCTGGCTTTAGGATTTTTTCTTTATCTTTGATTTTGTGTAGTTTGAAGATGGTATGCCTAGGTATAGTTTTTCTCTGGTCTTTATGCTGCTTGGTGTTCTCTGAGATTCTTGGATCTGTTGTTTTGTGTTTGACATTAATTTGGGGGAAATTCTCAGTCATTCCTCTTTTAAATATTTTTTCTCTTCCTTTCTTTCTTTTTTCTACTTGTGGCATTTCCACTTCTCATATGTTATATATTTTGTAGTTTTCCACAGTCCTTGGATGTTTTGTTCTGCTTGTTCAGTCCTTGTTCCCTCTTTGTTTTTGAGGATTCTATTGATCTATCCTCTAGCTCAGAGACTCTTTCCTCAGCTGTGTCCAGTCTGCTATTAAACCCATCAAAGGCATTCTTCATTTCTGTTACAGTGCTTTTTATCTCTAGAATTTATCTTTTGTTCTTTTCTAGGATTTTCATCCCCCTGCTTATATTGCCCATCTGCTCTTGCATGCTGTCCACTTTATCCATTAGAACCCTGAGAATATTAATCATGTTTTTTTCAAACTCCTGGTCTTATAATTCTGACATCCCTGCCATGTGTGGTTCTGCTGCTTGCTCTGTCCCTTCAAATTGTTTTTTTTGCTTTTTGTTATGCCTTTTAATTTTTTTCTTGGTAGGTGGCTTTGATGTCCTGGGTAAAAGGAACTGCTGTAAATAGGCCTCTAGTAATGTGGTGGTGAAGTGGGGTTGGGGGAAGCTTTCTCTAGTCCTATGATTAGACCTCAGTTTTTTAGTGAGTGTATGCCTCTGAACCATGCCCTTCATAAGAGCTTCTCAGTTTTATTTTTTCTCCTCCTTAGATGGGACAAGATGGGCTGGAGTTGGGTATTCCTCCAGGTCTCTGATGGCACCCCAGCAGGTAAAGCTCTGGTTAACTAGTTTCCTCTAAGGGTAGGTCTTGTGAAGAACAGAGGGCTCCGGTGTATTTAAAATGATTCATCCCCCCACAACACACACACATACCCCCCATCCAGAAGATGAGGCGGCTCTGATATTTAATGGGGTGGGGGCTGGCCCAGCTCCTGGAGGCCTATCTCACAGTGCTGTGAGCACCCACCCCTATATGATTCATTTCACTGGAGATTTTAACTCTCAGGGTTGTCTACACTGAGCTTCCAGCAATTTGTCAATTACAGTTCAGGTTTTCCTGCCCAGGCACTGGTTCCTGAGGAGGTTTCTGCTTTGGAGTCTCTGCTCTGCTAAGTTGTGACTCTCTGTATTTGCCTTTCTCTCCAGTCTTGCAGGTAGTGATTTGCTCTATGTCTTTCCTTCTCTAAAGGACCCAAGAAGAGTTGTTGAGTTTTCAGTCTGCTCAGCTTTTTACTTGTTAGGACAGGGTGGCAACTTCCAAACTTCTTACATGTGGAAACAGAAACCATATTTCCTTTTTAAAATCTTCTTCCTTTTTATTTGAAATAATTTCAAAGTTAAGCAATTGTTGTTTAAATGAAACAAGGAAAGCCTATATGCCTCCACTCAGATTCCCAAAATATTGCCATTGAATCTGTTCTATGTATATGATTACACCTTTCAGGAATATTTTGAAAAAGGAAACATCAAATAGAATTTTAGTGAAATATAATTGGTTTCCAGAGGATAGGTCAAATTTACCTCCTTCATTTGGCCTGCATTCATATTCCCTTCTGCTCTTCTGCATAGTGACTTTCCAACTGGCTAGTGAGTCTTTGATATTTCATATGCAAACCGGTGATTCCTACCTTCCCTTATATATTGTTCTATTTAACATTATCGGTTTTGAATGTGATAGTAGTCGGGCCATAGTTGCAATATTTTTCATACCCCAACTCTAGCAGGAGTTTACTGTGACAGAGATTACATAAATCTGGGCTGTGGTGTTGGGGAGAAGAGATGGAGAAAGTAAATCTTTGCATGGAAAGACATGGGTAGTTAGATTTGAAACTTGAAAATTTTCCTTGGCATCTCTGATATTTTCTTCCCACTGTTGCATTTAAGAATGGCTGAGTTAGAGGGTCATATTCATCATATATGCTATATAAAAATTATCAGGTAACTTTGGTATGGGGAAAGCATATGTGGTTTTGAGTAAATATCACTAATACAAGAAATCTGGAGACCCAGAATCAGGAGGTTGTCTTTCTAATCTTGACTGGCTGCAACATTCCAAGTCTACAGGGCTACCCACAAAGGGAAACATCCAAGGAAATACCTCTGACTCTGGGAGAAAAATGATATCGTCAGGCTCGTTTGTTTACTTCATCTTCTTACAGGATGGCAGTTACTGTTTATTAAAGGACAAGAGTTGCCATGGTGATGTGAGAGAGACATCACAGGAGGGGATTGGGGAAAATGTTGCAACTTGGAGAAGGATTTATTATTTTAGAAAATTAAATGAAAGTTGACTCTTTTGAGCTGTACTTGATAACTCATTGCTCTTCTTTTTGTTTATATACATCACAAAGTAATTAAATACTTCAGTATCCATCTCTGTTTCCATTACTTTATTGTGATAACCCCTGGGAGGCCTCAGCTACTGGAAGAGGTGTTTGTGGGTGTGGGACGTGGAGTGGTGCAGAGCCTCTTTCACTTCTTATTTTGTGGATATCAGTTTTCCTGAATTAGACTGTCAGGAATTTTGTTCTTTACATCAATATTTTTTAAAAAAATCAGCTATTGAACCTATCAGTTCTACTGTTATTTGCTTTCAGATTAATTTCTATTTTCCTTATGCTTTTATTAATTTATTTGATTACACAAGTGATCTTCCATCTCCAGACTTGTTCTATGAGAAAAAAATAAACCCTATTTAAGGTCCCTATTTTGTTAAATATTTGGTTACTCACAGCCAAATGCTATCACTAATTGATAGCCTGGAGTTTAATGAAGTCTCATCTTTTATTTCATTAGTTTTGTACCCAGTTATCACTAATTTCAGCCTGCAATGTAAATCTGTCAGCATTTTAGTAGTGGAAATACCTTTTAGATTTTGGATATTGCTTGACAGTAAATCTTATTTTTAATTTTTGCAAGATGTGCTTACTGTCTCATCATTGTTATTTTACTATGAATTTATAAAATCTATATTAGATACCCCTTAAAATCACTAGATATCACTTAAAATCCCAGGATATCTTAATAAGTGAATTATTTTTATCTTTTATGCTACATTTACTTCTAAACTTAACTTTTTAATGTAAATATTGATAATTGAATGTCAGTGCATTAGTCTTCCAAACTGTCTTATCTTTAGGAAGGTCATTTAAAGTGTTCTTCATTATTTTTTCCTTTTTCTATTTTATTTCATTTTTCTTCCAGTTTTATTGAGATATAAGTGACATACAGCACTGTATAAGTTTGTGTACAGCATAATGATTTGACTTATATCATGAACCAATTGCCACAATACATTTAGTGAACATCTGTCATCTCATATACATACAAAATAAAAGAAAAAGAAAAAGAACTTTTCCTTGTGATGGGAACTCAGGATTTACTCTCTTAATGAGTGTCATAAATAACATATGGCAGTGTTAATTACATTTATCATGTTGTACATTACATCCCTAATACTCATTTATCTTATAACTGGAAGCTGGTACTTTTTGACTACTTACACCCAATTTCCCCCCACCCCCTGCCCTAAAGTGTTTTTCATTTTTAATAACTGAAGAGCAGAGGTAGATTTCAACTAAGCAAAAAAGTTATTGGCCAAACATGAGAATTTTTGGACCTCTGTAGAATTTACATTAAACTCATTGCATAATTAGAACATGTAATTCAATGAGCAATTTAGCAAGCAGCAAGGGTTTACTGAGAAATTTTTAGTAACCTGAGCACACCAAGACAGAGTCTTTTCTGATTTTTCCCTTGTCTATTGATGATTCCTTGTATTTGGAACTTGGCAAGGACAATAGTTGGTGCACATCACTCAAACTTTCCATTTGTAGTCAATGATGATTTCGAACTTTCCAACCAGAAGACTGAAAATGCCTCAACTGGCTCTACTCTTCTTTTTGGACCCTTCCCCTCCTAATAACTAACAAATAAGGCCGCAAATTTGGCACAAAAATTCCCCATGTGACTGGTTGATCCAGTGGTTCTCAAAGCGTAGTCTCTGGACAGCAGTATCAACATCATCTGTGAGCTTGTTAGTAAAACAAATTCCCAGGCACATCTCAGACATGTTGAATAAGAAACTGGAGATGGAGTTCAGCCATCTGTATTTTAACACACTTTCTAGGTGATTTTATGCATGATTCAGATTGAGAACAACTGATTTTCATCAATAAGATCAGAAGAGAATCAAGCCCTGATCAGCAGTGTCTAAACATGTTCTGCTAGCAATCCAAGGCAAAAAGAAGAAAAAGAGAAGGGAATTTTTTCTTCAGTTAGCAAGGACAGCTACTGCCGGCAAAGAATTCATTGATAAAATAGCATTAGCTGCACAATGTGAGTAAAGATGTGGGATGCCATCATTCACTTATTCATTCATTCTCTATTTTTTATTGACTAAGTTACTAATGTTGATCATTTGTCAGGCATTGAAGTATATTTTGAGAAAGATACAAGGGTGTTTAAGACCCGTCAAGAATTTATATTCTGTGGATAAGAAAGCAGAAGTGGAGAGGGAAAAAGACACAAAGCAAAATAGAGCAAGTGCTTTTTTTAAAAAAAAAACATCTTTATTGGAGTATAATTGCTTTACATTGTTGTGTTAGTTTCTGCTGTATAACAAAGTAAATCAGCTATATATATACATATATCCCCATATCCCCTCCCTGTTATATTTCCCTCCCACCCTCCCTATCCCAACCCTCTAAGTGGTCACAAAGCACCGAGCTGATCTCCCTGTGCTATGCAGCTGCTTCCCACTAGCTAACTATTTTACATTCAGTATTGTATATATGTCAGTACTACTCTCACTTTGCCCCAGATTGCCCCTCACCCCCGTGTTGTCAACTCCATTCTCTATGTCTACGTCTTTATTCTTACCCTGCCACTAGGTTCATCAGTACCACTGTTTTGTTTTTTTTTAAGATTCCATATATATGTGCTAGCATACAGTATTTGTTTTTCTCTTTCTGACTTACTTCACTCTGTATGACAGACTCTAGGTTCATCCACCTCACTACAAATAACTCAATTTCATTTCTTTTTATGGCTGAGTAATATTCCATTGTATATATGTGCCACATCTTCATTCATTCATCTGTCCATGGACATTTAGGTTGGTTCCATGTCCTGGCTATTGTAAATAGTGCTGCAATGAACATTTCACAATTTGTATGGAAACACAAAAGACCCTGAATAGCCAAAGCAATCTTGAGAAAGAAAAACGGAGCTGAAGGAATCAGGCTCCCTGACTTCAGACTATACTACAAAGCTACAGTAATCAAGACAGTATGGATCTGGTACAAAAACAGAAATATAGATCAATGGAGCAGGATAGAAAGCCCAGAGATAAACCCACACACATATGGTCACGTTATCTTTGACAAAGGAGGCAAGAATATACAATGGAGAAAAGACAGCCTCTTCAATAAGTGGTGCTGGGAAAGCAAGTGCTTTTAAGAAGTACAAATAATGGGCTTTAGAAGCACATAGGAGAGACCAATTAAAAATAAAAAGACAAAGCCTCACTTCATTGAAATGAAGGTACAGAGTTGGCACTGGAATATCTTAAGGACACTTCCGATTTGTATAGTGTTTTGTGAGAGAAATATAAAATGAACAGAGAGGTTCGGATTCATGCTAATGGTGATGACACTGTGGATTGTTGCAGTAATAATTTATGCTCCAGGGAAACCATAGCAAAAAACCCCTCAAAAAACCAAAACAACAACAACAAAAAAACACCTTAAGCACAAAAATAATCAAAATACTCAGTGATGGTGTTTTCATCTTCTGAGGTGAGTACACTTCAGCAGGGAAAACAATCAACTTGTACAAGAAACATAGCGACGTGAGGAAGAAACCTCTGTGACCTGTCAAGCACAAGTGAAGGGCACGGCAGGAACACCTTCTGGGGGAATCCGATGACATCTAGTCCGTATGGATTTTGGCCTGCAATCTCAACCTGATCAAAAGCGGCTCACTGCATCCTAAGTGTTCAAAGGGAGAACTGACTGTGGAGAACAATCAACTCCTACTATTGTAGGAGAGAATTTCTCCAGCCAGGAAAGAATTCAATCTTTGAAGATCTGGCAGAGGCTGCTGGGAAGGAACTGCTTACAAAGCTCTCTCTCTGTGATTTAAAAGCATGAAATAACCTCATTTCAAAGTTGAAAGTTTTCAAAAAATAAAACCTCACATATACTCTTATCTGCCCTCCCAGCCTGGATTTTGAATCAGAATTGGGATAAAGTAGAGGAGTCTGTGTGTGTACCCAAATGCTTTTTATCAAGAACCCCATCATTCTTTTCAGAATTCATGGCAAATACTATTTTTTTCCAGTATTATTTTACCATCCAAAATATATCTTGAGGGGCTTTCAAATTTTAGAACAATTTCTGTGGGGAAGCAAAATAAATTCACAGGACATCCGTTTGCACCTTACATGTGGAATTCTGCTGTAATCAAGTCGCCTTGTTCACTGAGGACTTGTTCTTAACGAATGGCTAAGGATACTGCAAGATGGTAGGATGGGATTCTACAAGACAGTTCCTCTTCATTCTGTTCTACTCTTGTCTCTCTTCTACTATGCAACAAACTAATTTACATAGATTTTATTTATGAGGCAACAGTGAGGGCATTCTTGGATCTTTGGTGGTCTTAATAATTTTTGTTCATCTGGATAACTTGTATGCCTGCTCTTCATTGGAAGTCCATAAAACTCAGAATAAAACCTCTACACATCATGTAACTGCTGGGCTGAGAATTGCCTCCTCTAGAGTAAATAATGCCACATTGATTTCTCCTGGGCCACACAATCTATTTTGTAGAATTTTCTCTCATCCAGTTCAAATCTCTGCATGGATTTTCAGGGTCATTGTTTTTCAGCATGACTGAGAATAAGACTAGCTGGCTGGAAAAGAACATAGTTGCTTTGCTGATATACTCCAATATTGAGCTTATTATTTATATTGTCTAGGCATAGAGTCAAAGAAAAAATCTGTCATCCATAGCACTTGTCAGTATTGTTATTAAGGCAAAATCTTCTAGGCTCTAAGGTTAAGGAGAATGAAGGAAGTAGTGATAGAAGTGTCAGAATTATCCACACATACTCTAGGTGATTAATTTCCTAAGGAGAGCCTCAGCCTATCAATAGCACTTGGAAGCTTCTCCTAACCCTTTACTTCTACCTCGGATCACACAGTGTATAGCCTTTGATCTCAAGAACCATGCTACCAAGGCAAGAATCATATTCTTGTACTAAAAATATAAGGAGCAGGATTTTTGTGCTGCTTGATGTGCATATATTTGGGCACTTACTAATTAATTTATTGACAGCTTACAAAATGTCAGGCACTTCATAGGATACTTACATGAGTAAGACACAGCCTCTACCATCAAGAATCTCAAAATCTAGTAGGAGACCTATGGTATGGACACTGATATTTATAACACAGGTCACACTGTGATAGGTAGATGGATAAATAAAGATTGATGGAGGATAGATAGACAAGAGACATATTAGATAGCTAGATGGACAGATAGGTAGACATATGGATGGATAGATAAGTAGATGGAGAATTAGGTAAGTGGATGTTTTCAATCACTTAGAGTAAAAGCAGGGCCTCAAGATCTGCCTGGTCTAGCTTCCTGCTATTCTCTGATACCATGAGCTTCCACCCTCTCCCTTACTGTGTTTCCTTTTGTTTTTTGACATATACAAACTTGTACATAATGTATACAACTTTATAAGTTTGAAGATAAGTCTACACCTGTGAAATTATCACCATAATATATGCCATAAGCCTATCCCTCATCTTTGAAAGTTTTTTCCCACCTCTTATTTATTATTTTTCTTATAACAAGAATACTTAAGATCTACCCTCTTAACAAATTTTTAAGCGTATAATACAGTAATGTTAACTATAGTCACCATGCTCTACAGTAGATCTCTAGAAGTTACTCATGTTTTATAACTGAAAGTCTGTACTCTTTGACTAATACCTCCTTGTTCTCTCTCTCCACCAACCCTGACAACCACGATTCCACTTTTTGCTTCTATGAGTTTGACTATTTTCATGATACAAATGGTATCCCATAGCATTTATCTTTCTGTATTTGCTTATTTCACTTGGTGTACATAATGTCCTCAAGGTTCTTAAGTTGCTTTCATGTCTTGGGTATTGTGAATAATGCTGCAACACACATGGGAGTGTAGATATCTCTTTGAAATTTTGATTTAAATTCCTTTGTATATATACCCAGAAGGGGAATTGCTGGATAATATGGTAGTTTTATCTTTATTTTTTGAAATAGGAACCTCCCTACTAAAAAACCTCCTAGTTTTCCCAGTTACTGCATCAATTTACATTCCCAACAACAGTCTGAAAGAGTTCTTTTCTCTGTGTCCTTGCCAACTTTTGTTCTCTGTTTATTATAGCCATCGTAAGGTGTGAGGTGATATCTATTGTGGTTTTGATTTGATTTGATTCCCTGATAATTAGTGACGTTGAGCACCTTTTACATGTCTATTGGTCATTGATATGTCATCTTTGGAGGTATGTCCATTTAGTTCCTTTGCCCATTAAAAAAATTGGGTTATTATTATTATTTGCTATTAGTAATATAAGTTCTTTATATTTTTTTGGATATTAACCTTTCATTAGCTATATGGTTTGCAAATATTTTCTCCAATTATGTAGATTACCTTTTCATTTTGTTGATGATTTTCTTTGTTGTGGAGAAGTTTTGATGTAATCTCACTTGTCTACCTTTGGTTTTGTTGTCTGTGCTTTGGGTGTCATATCCAAGAAATCATTGCCAAAATATTTTCTCCCATGTTGTTTTCTAAGATATTTATAGTTTTAGGTCTTATGTTTAAGTCTTTAGTACATTTTAAGGGTTTGTTTTTTGGGTTTTTTTTTTTTTTTTGGTATGGAGAGAGATAAGCTTTCAATGTCACTCTTTTGCATGTGGATATTTAATTTTCCCAATACCATTTATTGTAGAGATTATCTTTTCCCTACTGTGTACTCTTGGCACTCTTGTCAAAGATTATATATAGTTGACTATATATGTGTGGGTTTATTTCTGGGCTTTCTATTCTATTCCATTGATCTATACGTTTGTTTTAATGCCAGCAGCATACTGTTTTGATTTCTGTGGTTTTGTAATACATTTTGAAATCAGGAAGTGTGACGCCTCCAGCTTTGTTCTTCTTGCTCAAGATTGCTTTGGATATTCAAAGTCTTTTGTGGTTCCATATGAATTTTAAGATTGTTTTTCTATTTCTGTAAAACATACTATTGGAATTTTTATAGAGAATACATTGTTGATTGACTTGTGAAGTATGGACACTTTAACAATGTTAATTCTTCCAATCTATAAGCATGGAATGTATTTCCATTTATTTTGTGTCTGTTTTAATTTCTCTTTTAAAAATCCCTTACCCCCTTTCCCCTTTGGTAACTGTAAGTTTGTTTTCTATGTCTGTGAGTCTATTTCTGTTTTTGTAAATAAGTTCATTTGTATCTTTTTTTTATATTCCACATATAAGTGATGTCCTATGATATTGGTCTTTCTCTGTCTGACTTACTTCACTTAATATGATAATGTCTACGTCCTTCCATGTTGCTGCAAATGGAAAATTTCATCCTCTTTTTATGGCTGAGTAGTATTCCATTGTGTGTGTGTTTGTGGATGGATAAGCAATATCTTCTTTATCCATTCATCTGTTGATGGACATTTAGGTTGTTCCCATGTCTTGGCTATTGTAATAGTGCTGCTATGAACACTGGAGTTCATGTATCTTTTCAAATTATAGTTTTGTCTGAATATATACCCAGGAGTGGTATTGCAGGATCATATGGTAATTCTATTTTTAGTTTTTTAAGGAACCTCCATACTGTCTTCCATAGTGACTGCACCAATTTACATTCCATGACTGCATTACAATTTACATGGTGTAACATGGTGTACATGTTACACCAACAGTGCATGAGTGTTTCTTTTTCTCCACATCCTCTCCAGCATTTATTATTTGTAGATTTTTTTATTGATGGCCATTCTGACTGGTGTGAGGTGATATCTCATTGTAGTTTTGATCTGCATTTCTCTAATAACTAGTGAAATTGAGCAACTTTAAAAATTTATTTATTTATTTTTGGCTGCATTGGGCCTTCATTGCTGCATGTGGGCTTTCTCTAGTTGAGGTGAGCAGGGGCTACTCTTCATTGTGGTGTGGAGGCTTCTTATTGTGGTGGCTTCTCTTGTTGCAGAGCATGGGTTCTAGGATCACAGGCTCAGTAATTGTGGCACGTGGGCTCAGTAGTTGTGGCTCACAGGCTCTAGAGCACAGGCTCAGTAGTTGTGGTGCATGGGCTTAGTTGCTCCACAGCATGTGGGATCTTCCTGGACCAG
This sequence comes from Lagenorhynchus albirostris, assembly GCF_949774975.1. Classification (NCBI taxonomy): domain Eukaryota; kingdom Metazoa; phylum Chordata; class Mammalia; order Artiodactyla; family Delphinidae; genus Lagenorhynchus; species Lagenorhynchus albirostris. Next base: position 7,062,902 of record NC_083099.1, on the reverse strand, counting down.
GGCTCAAACCTGCGTCCCCTGCATTGGCAGGCAGATTCTTAACAACTGCACCACGAGGGAAGTCCCTGAGCAACTTTTGGTGTGCCTGTTGGCTATTCTGTATGTCCTTTTTGGAGAAATGTCTATTTAGGTCTTCTGTCCATTTTTTGATTGATTTGTTTGTTTGTTTTTTAATATTAAGCTGTATGAGCTATTTGTATATTTTGGAAATTAATCCCTTGTTGGTCATATCATTTGCAAATAATTTCTCTCATTCCATAGGTTGCCTTGTTGTTTTGTCAATGGTCTCTTTTGCTGTGCAAAAGCTTTTAAGATTAATTAGGCCCCATTTGTTTATTTTTGCTTTTATTTCTATTACTCTAGGAGATGGATCCAAAAAGAATATTGCTGTGATTTATGTTCAGGGGTGTTCTGCCTATGTTTTCCTCTAGGAGTTTTATAGTATCCATTCTTACATTTAGGCCATTAATCCATTTTGAGATAATTTTTGTGTATGACATTGAAGAATGTTCTAATTTCATTCTTGTACATGTAGCTGTCCAGTTCCCCCAGCACCACTTATTGAAGAGACTTTTTGTGCACTGTGTATTCTTGCCTCCTTTATCATAGATTAATTGACCATAAGTGTTTGGGTTTATTTCTGGACTTTCTATCCTGTTCCACTGAGTTTGTGTCTATTTTTGTACCAGTACCATACTGCTTTGATTACTGTAGCTTTGTAGTATATTCTGAAGTCAGGGAGCCTGATTCCTCCAGCTCCGTTTTTCTCTCTCAAGATTGTTTTGACTACTGTTTTGTGTTTCCATACAAATATTAAAGTTTGTTCTAGTTTTGTGAAAAATGCCATTGGTAATCTGATAGGGATTGCATTGAATCTGTAGATTGCCTTGTGTAGTATGGTCATTATAACACTATTGATTCTTCCAGTCCAAGAACAGGGTATATCTTTCCATATATTTGTGTCACCTTCAATTTCTTTCATCAGTGTCTTAGAGTTTTTGGAATTTGTGTCTGCTTTAATTCCTTTTATGATTGTTTATAGTTTCCAGTGTACAAATTTTTCATGTCCTTAGTTAAACTTATTGCTAAGCAATTTATCCTTTTTGATGTTATTATAAGTGAGATTGCTCTCTTAATTTCCTTTTTGGATAATTCATTGTTAGTATATAGAAATGTGGCTAATTTTTGTACATTTATTTTTTGCATCCCACATTTGCTGAATTTGCTTATTATTTCCAACAGTTTTTTGGTGGTGTTTTTAGGGTTCTCTAAATATAAGATTATGTCATCTGCAAACATATAATTTTACTTCTTTCTGATTTGTATTGCTTTTATTTTCTTAATGTGTTGGCCAGGACTTCTAGTATTATGTTAAATACAAGTGGTGTGAGTGGACATATTTGCCTTGTTCCAGGTCTCAGAGGAAAAGATTTGTTTTTCTCCATCGAGTACGATGTTAGCTTCAGTCTTTCATATATAATCTTTATTGTGTTAAGGTCCTTCTATATCTAATTTTTTGATATGTTTTATCATTAAAGGAAGGTCATATTTTTCGAAAAATCAAAAAAACCTATTGAGATGATCATGTGATTTTTTTTATTCCTCTGTTTATGTGATGTATCATACTTATTGATTTGTATATGTTGCACCACCCTGACATCTCCCTTTCATGGTGTATGATGTTTTTAGTGTGTTCCTGAATTTGGTTTACTAATAACTGGTTGAGGACCTCTGTATCCAACTTTATCAAGAATATTGGCCTGTGGTTTTCTTTCCTTGTGGTGACTTTGGCTTTGGTATCAGAGAGATGATGGCCTCATAGAGCATTTGGTAGTGTTCCCTTTTTAACAATTTTATTTGAAGAGTTTAAGAAAAAATTTTACTAATTCTTCTTTAAATTTTTGGCAGAATTCACTTGTGAAGCCAAATGGTTATGATTTTCTTTGTTTTTTGTTGTTATTGGAAGGCTTTTTTAAAAATAGACCTTTATTGGAGTATAATTGCTTCACAATACGTGTTAGTTTCTGTTGTATAATAAATTGAATCAACAATATGCATACATATATCCCCATATCCCTTCCCTCTTGAGCCTCCCTCCCACCCTCCCTATCCCACCTCTCTAGGTCATCACAAAGCAACGAGCTGATCTCCCTGTGTTATGCTCCTTCTTCCCACTAGCTATTTTACATTCAGTAGTGTATATATGTCAGTACTACTCTCACTTTGTCCCAGATTGCCCCTCACCCCCGTGTCGTCAACTCCATTCTCTATGTCTATGTCTTTATTCTTACCCTGCCACTAGTTTCATCAGTACCACTGTTTGTTTGTTTTTTTAAGATTCCATATATATGTGCTAGCATACAGTATTTGTTTTTCTCTTTCTGACTTACTTCACTCTGTATGACAGACTCTAGGTCCATCCACCTCACTACAAATAACTCAATTTCGTTTCTTTTTATGGCTGAGTAATATTCCATTGTATATATGTGCCACATCTTCATCCATTCATCTGTCCATGGACATTTAGGTTGGTTCCATGTCCTGGCTATTGTAAATAGTGCTGCAATGAACATTGTGGTGCATGTCTCTTTTTGAATTATGGTTTTCTCAGGGTGTATGCCAGTAGTAGGGTTGCTGGGTCGTATGGTAGTTCTATTTTTAGGTTTTTTTTTAAAGGAATCTCCATACTGTTCCCCATAGTGGTTGTATCAGTTTACATTTCCACCAACAGTGCAGGAGGGTTCCCTTTTCACCACACCCTTTCCAGCATTTATTATTTCTAGTTTTTTTGATAATGGCCATTCTGACTGGTGTGAGGTGATACCTCATTGTAGTTTTGATTTGTATTTCTCTAATAATTAGTGATGTTGAGCATCTTTTCATGTGCCTCTTTTCCATGTGTATGTCTTCTTTGGTGAAATGTTTATTTAGGTCTTCTGCTCATTTTTTAATTGAATTCTGTTTTCTTCATATTGAGCTCCATACGCTGTTTGTATATTTTGGAGATAAATCCTTTGTCCGTTGTTTCATTTGCAAATATATTCTCCCATTCTGAGGGTTGTCTGTTCATCTTGTTTATGGTTTCCTTTGCTGGGCAAAAGCTTTTAATTTTAATTAGGTCTCGTTTATTTACTTTTGTTTTTATTTTCATTACTCTAGGAGGTGGATCAAAAAAGATCTTACTGTGGTTTATGTCGGAATGTTTTTCCTGTTTTCCCCTAAGAGTTTTATGGTGTCTGGACTTACATTTAGGTCTTTAATCCATTTTGAATTTATTTCTGTGTATGGTGTTAGGAAGTGTTCTAATTTCATTCTTTTACATATAGCTGTCCAGTTTTCCCTGCACCACTTATTGAAGAGGCTGTCTTTTCTCCATTGTACGTTGTTGTTAATTAGGTGAGCATATGTGCATGGGTTTATCTCTGGGCTTTCTATCCTGTACCATTGATCTATATTTTTGTTTTTGTGCCAGTACCATACTGTCTTGATTACTGTAGCTTTGTAGTGTGGTCTGAAGTCAGGGACCCTGATTCCTCCAGCTCCATTTTTCTTCTCAAGATTGCTTTGGCTATTCAGGGTCTTTTGTGTTTCCACACGAACTGTAAAATTTTTTGTTCTAATTCTGTGAAGAATGCCATTGGTAATTTGATAGTGATTGCATTGAATCTGTAGATTGCTTTGGGTATTATAGTCATTTTCACAATATTGATTCTTCCAATCCAAGAACATGGTATATTTCTCCATCTGTTTATGTCATCTTTGATTTCTTTCATCAGTGTTTTACAGTTTTCTGAGTACAAGTCTTTTGTCTCCTTAGGTAGGTTTATTCCTAGATATTTTATTCTTTTTGTTGTGATGGTAAATGGGATTGTTTCCTTAATTTCTCTTTCTGATTTTTCATTGTTAGTGTATAGGAATACAACAAATTTCTGAGCATTAATTTTGTATCCTGCAACCTTACCAAATTCATGGATTAGTTCTAGTAGTTTTCTGGTGACATATTTAGAATTTTCTATGTATAGTAACATGTCTTCTGCAAACAGTGACAGTTTTACTTCTTCTTTTCCAATTTGTGTTCCTTTTATTTATTTTTTCTTCTCTGATTTCCATGGCTAGAACTTCCAAAATTATGTGGAATCAGAGTGGCAAGAGTGGACATCCTTGTCTTGTTCATGATCTTAGTGGAAATGCTTTCAGTTTTTTACCATAGAGTATGATGTTTGCTGTGGGTTTGTCATATATGGCCTTTATTATGTTGATGTAGGTTCCCTCTATGCCCTCTTTCTGGAGAGTTTTTATCATAAATGGGTGTTGAATTTTGTCAAAAGCCTTTTCTGCCTCTATTGAGATAATCATATGGTTTTTATTCCTTCAGTTGTTAATATGGTGTATCACATTGATTGATTTTTGTATATTGAAGAATCCTTGCATCCCTGGGATAAATCCCACTTGATCATGGTGTATGATCCTTTTAATATATTGCTGGATTCTGTTTGCTAGTATTTTGTTCAGGATTTTTGTGTCTATGTTCATCAGTGATATTGGGCTATAATTTTCTTTTTTTGTGATATCTTTTTCTGGTTTTGGTATCAGGGTGATGGTGGCTTCATAGAATGAATTTGGGTGTGTTCCTCCCTCCACAATTTTTTGGAAGGGTTTGAGAAGGATGGGTGTTAGCTCTTCTCTAAATGTTTGATAGATTTCACCTGTGAAGCCATCTGGTTTTATTACTGATTCATGTTCATTATTTGTAACTGGTCTGTTCAGACTTTCTATTTCTTCTTGTTTCAGTCTCTTATGTTTCTAAGAATTTAGACTTTCTATTTCTTCTTGTTTCAGTCTCTTATGTTTCTAAGAATTTATCTATTTCTTCTAGGTTATTCAAGTTGTTGGTGTATAATTACTCATAATCGTCCCTTATGATCTTTTTTTTAAAAATTTCTGTGGCATTATTTGTAACGTCTCCTTTGCTATTTCTGATTTTGAGCCTTTTTTTTCTTAGTCCAGCTAAGGTGTTGTCTATCTTTTCCAAGAACCAACACTTAGTTTTGTCAGTTTTTTCTACTCTATTCTATATTTCATTTGTTTCTGCTCTAATCTTTATTATTTCCTTGCTTCTCCTAATTTTGGGCTTAGTTTGTTCCTTTTTTAGTTACTCTAGTTTTAATATTAGGTTGTTTATTTATGTATGTTTATTTATCACTATTAACTACCCGTTAGTACGGCTTTTGCTTTATCCCAAATGTTTTCCTATGTGGTGTTTCAATTTTCATTTGTCTTAAGACATACTTTCTTTTGATTTCTTCTTTGAAGCAAAGGTTGTTCAAGAGTGTGTTGTTTAATTCCTAAGTATTTGTAATTTTTTCCCACTTACCTTTTGTTGTCTAGTTTCATTCCACTGTGGTTGGAAAGATACCTGTAAAAATTTCAATTTTTTTTTTCATTTTAACATCTTTATTGGAGTATAATTGCTTTACAATGGTATGTTAGTTTCAGCTTCACAACAAAATGAATCAGTTATATATATACATATGTTCCCATATCTCTTCCCGCTTGCGTCTCCCTCCCTCCCCCCCCATCCCACCCCTCAGGCGGTCACAAAGCACCAAGCTGATCTCCCTGTGCTATGTGGCTGCTTTCCATTAGCTATCTACCTTACGTTTGGTAGTGTATATATGTCCATGCCTCTCTCTCGCTTTGTCACAGTTTACCCTTCCCCCTCCCCATAGCCTCAAGTCCATTCTCTAGTAAGTCTGTGTCTTTATTCCTGTTTCACCCCTAGGTTTTTCATGACATTTTTTTCTTAAATTCCATATATATGTGTTAGCATACGGTATTTGTCTCTCTCTTTCTGACTTACTTCACTCTGTATGACAGACTCTAGGTCTATCCACCTCATTACAAATAGCTCAATTTCATTTCCTTTTATGGCTGAGTAATATTCCATTGTATATATGTGCCACATCTTCTTTATCCATTCATCTGATGATGGACACTTAGGTTGTTTCCATCTCCTGGCTATTGTAAATAGAGCTGCAATGAACATTTTGGTACATGACTCTTTTTGAATTATGGTTTTCTCAGGGTATATGCCCAGTAGTGGGATTGCTGGGTCATATGGTAGTTCTATTTGTAATTTTTTAAGGAACCTCCATACTGTTCTCCACAGTGGCTGTATCAATTTACATTCCCACCAACAGTGTAAGAGGGTTCCCTTTTCTCCACACCCCCTCCAGCATTTATTGTTTCTAGATTTTTTGATGATGGCCATTCTGACTGGTGTGAGATGATATCTCATTGTAGTTTTGATTTACATTTCTCTAATGATTAGTGATGTTGAGCATTCTTTCATGTGTTTGTTGGCAGTCTGTATATCTTCTTTGGAGAAATGTCTGTTTACGTCTTCTGCCCATTTTTGGATTGGGTTGTTTGTTTTTTTGTTATTAAGCTGCATGAACTGCTTATACATTTTGGAGATTAATCCTTTGTCAGTTGCTTCATGTGCAAATATTTTCTCCCATTCTGAGGGTTGTCTTTGGTCTTCTTTATGGTTTCTTTTGCTGCACAAAAGCTTTTAAGTTTCATTAGGTCCCATTTGTTTATTTTTGTTTTTATTTCCATTTCTCTGGGAGGTGGGTCAAAAAGGACCTTGCTGTGATTTATGTCATAGAGTGTCCTGCCTATGTTTTCCTCTAAGAGTTTGATAGTTTCTGGCCTTACTTTTAGGTCTTTAATCCATTTTGAGCTTATTTTTGTGTATGGTGTTAGGGAGTGATCTAATCTCATACTTTTACATGTACCTGTCCAGTTTTCCTAGCACCACTTATTGAAGAGGCTGTCCTTTCTCCACTGTACATTCCTGCCTCCTTTATCAAAGATAAGGTGACCATATGTGCGTGGGTTTATCTCTGGGCTTTCTATCCTGTTCCATTGATCTATCTTTCTGTTTTTGTGCCAGTACCATACTGTCTTGATTACTGTAGCTTTGTAGTATAGTCCGAAGTCAGGAAGCCCGATTCCTCCAGCTCCGTTTTTCATTATCAAGATTGCTTTGGCTATTCGGGGTCTTTTGTGTTTCCATACAAATTGTGAAATTTTTTGTTCTATTTCTGTGAAAAATGCCAGTGGTAGTTTGATAGGGATTGCATTGAATCTGTAGATTGCTTTGTGTAGTAGAGTCATTTTCACAATGTTGATTCTTCCAATCCAAGAACATGGTGTATCTCTCCATCTATCTGTATCATCTTTAACTTCTTTCATCAGTGTCTTATAATTTTCTGCATACAGGTCTTTTGTCTCCTTACGTAGGTTTACTCCTAGATATTTTATTCTTTTTGTTGCAATGGTAAATGGAGGGTTTTCTTGATTTCACTTTCAGATTTTTCATCATTAGTGTATAGGAATGCCAGAGATTTCGGTGCATTAATTTTGTATCCTGCTACTTTACCAAATTAATTGATTAGCTCTAGTAGTTTTCTGGTAGCATCTTTAGGATTCTCTCTGTATAGTACCATGTCATCTGCAAAGAGTGACAGCTTTATTTCTTCTTTTCCAATTTGGATTCCTTTTATTTCCTTTTGTTCTCTGATTGCTTTGGCTAAAACTTCCAAAACTATGTTGATAAGAGTGGTGAGAGTGGGCAACCTTGACTTGTTCCTGATCTTAGTGGAAATGCTTTCAGTTTTTCACCATTGAGGATGATGTTGGCCATGGGTTTGTCATATATGGCCTTTATTATGTTGAGGAAAGTTCCCTCTATGCCTACTTTCTGCAGGGTTTTTATCATAACTGGGTGTTGAATTTTGTCAAAAGCTTTCTCTGCATCTATTGAGATGATCATATGGTTTTTCTCCTTCAGTTTTTAATATGGTGTATCACGTTGATTGATTTGCGTATATTGAAGAATCCTTGCATTCCTGGACTAAACCCCACTTGATCATGGTATATGATCCGTTTAATGTGCTGTTGGATTCTGTTTGCTAGTATTTTGTTGAGGATTTTTGCATCTATGTTCATCAGTGATATTGACCTGTAGTTTTCTTTCTTTGTGACATCCTTGTCTGGTTTTAGTATCAGGGTGATGGTGGCCTCGTAGAATGAGTTTGGCAGTGTTCCTCCCTCTGCTATATTTTGGAAGAGTTTGAGAAGGATAGGTGATAACTCTTCTCTAAATGTTTGATAGAATTCGCCTGTGAAGCCATCTGGTCCTGGGTTTTTGCTTATTGGAAGATTTTTAATCAGAGTTTCAATTGCAGTGCTTGTGATTGGTCTGTTCATATTTTCTATTTCTTCCTGATTCAGTCTTGGCAGGTTGTGCCTTTCTAAGAATTTGTCTATTTCTTCCAGGTTGTCCATTTTATTGGCATATAGTTGCTTGTAGTAATCTCTCATGATCTTTTGTATTTCTGCAGTGTCATTTGTACTTCTCCTGTTTCATTTCTAATTCTATTGATTTGAATCTTCTCCCTTTTTTTCTTGATGAGTCTGGCTAATGGTTTATCCATTTTGTTTATCCTTTCAAAGAACAGGCTTTTAGTTTTATTGATCTTTGCTATCGTTTCCTTCATTTCTTTTTCATTTATTTCTGATCTGATTTTTATGTTTTCTTTCCTTCTGCTAACTTTGGGGTTTTTTTGGTTCTTCTTTCTCTAATTGCTTTAGGTGCAAGGTTAGGTTGTTTATTCGAGATATTTCCTGTTTCCTAAGGTAGGATTGTATTGCTATAAACTTCCCTCTTAGAACTGCTTTTGCTGCATCCCATAGATTTTGAGTCATCGTGTCTCCATTGTCATTTTTTCTAGGTATTTTTTGATTTCCTCTTTGATTTCATCAGTGATCACTTCGTTATTAAGTAGTGTATTGTTTAGCCTCCATATGTTTGTATTTTTTACAGATCTTTTCCTGTAATTGATATCTAGTCTCATAGCGTTGTGGTGGGAAAAGATACTTGATACAATTTCAATTTTCTTAAATTTACCAAGGCTTGATTTGTGACCCAAGATATGATCTATCCTGGAGAATGTTCCATGAGCACTTCAGAAAAATGTGTATTCTGTTGTTTTTGGATGGAATGTCCTATAAATATCAATTAAATCCATCTTGTTTAATGTATCATTTAAAGCTTGTGTTTCCTTATTTATTTTCATTTTGGATGATCTGCTCATTGGTGAAAGTGGGGTGTTAAAATCCCCTACAATGAATGTGTTACTGTCAATTTCCCCTTTTATGGCTGTTAGTATTTGCCTTATGTATTGAGGTGCTCCTATGTTGGGTGCATAAATATTTACAATTGTTATATCTTCTTCTTGGATCGATCCCTTGGTCATTCTGTAGTGTCCTTCTTTGTCTCTTGTAATAGTCTTTATTTTAAAGTCTATTTTGTCTGATATGAGAATTGCTACTCCAGCTTTCTTTTGGTTTCCATTTGCATGAAATACCTTTTTCCATCCCCTTACTTTCAGTCTGTATGTGTCTCTAAGTCTGAAGTGGGTCTCTTGTAGACAGCAAATATATGCGTCTTGTTTTTGTATCCATTCAGCCAATCTTTGTCTTTTGGTGGGAGCATTTAGTCCATTTACATTTAAGGTAATTATCGATATGTGTGTTCCCATTCCCATTTTCTTATATGTTTTGGGTTCGTTATTGTAGGTCTTTTCCTTCTTTTGTGTTTCTTGCCTAGAGAATTTCCTTTAGCAGTTGTTGTAGAGCTGGTTTGGTGGTGCTGAACTCTCTCAGCTTTTGCTTGTCTGTAAAGGTTTTAATTTCTCCAGCAAATCTGAATGAGATCCTTGCTGGGTAGAGTAATCTTGGTTGCAGGTTTTTCTCCTTCAACACTTTCAATATGTCCTGCCACTCCCTTCTGGCTTGCAGAGTTTCTGCTGAAAGATCAGCTGTTAACCTTATGGGGATTCCCTTGTGTGTTATGTGTTGTTTTTCCCTTGCTGCTTCTAAGATGCTTTCTTTGTATTTAATTTTTGACAGTTTTATTAATATGTGTTTGGCGTATTTCTCCTTGGATTTATCCTGTATGGGACTCTCTGTGCTTCCTGAACTTGATTAACTACTTCTTTTCCCATATTAGGGAAGTTTTTGACTATAATCTCTTCAAATATTCTCAGTCCCTTTCTTTTTCTCTTCTTCTTCTGGAAACCCTATAATTTGAATGTTGGTGCATTTAATGTTGTCCCAGAGGTCTCTGAGACTGTCCTCAGTTCTTTTCATTCTTTTTTCTTTTTCTGCTCTGCATTAGTTATTTCCACTATTTTATCTTCCAGGTCACTTATCCGTTCTTCTGCCTTAGTTATTCTGCTATTGATCCCATCTAGAGTATTTTTCATTTCATTTATTGTGATGTTCATCATTGTTTGCTTCATCTTTAGTTCTTCTAGATCCTTGTTAACTGTTTCTTGCATTTTGTCTATTCTATTTCCAAGATTTTGGGTCATCTTTACTATCATTATTCTGAATTCTTTTTCAGGTAGACTGCCTATTTCCTCTTCATTTGTTAGGTCTGGTGGGTTTTTATCTTGCTTCTTCCTCTGCTGTGTTTCTCTGTCTTCTCATTTTGCTTAACTTACTGTGTTTGGGGTCTCCTTTTTGCAGGCTGCAGGTTCGCAGTTCCTTTTGTTTTTGGTGTCTGTCCCCAGTGGCTAAGGTTGGTTCAGTGGGTTATGTAGGCTTCCTGGTGGAGGGTACTAGTGCCTGTGTCCTGGTGGATGAGGCTGGATCTTGTCTTTCTGGTGGGCAGGTCCACGTCTGGTGGTGTGTTTTGGGGTGTCTGTAGAATTATTATCATTTTGGGCAGCCTCTCTGCTAATGGGTGGGGTTGTGTTCCTGTCTTGCTAGTTGTTTGGCATAGCATGTCCAGCACTGTAGCTTGCTGGTCGTTGAGTGAAGCTGGGTGCTGGCGTTGAGATGGAGATCTCTGGGAGACTTTCGCCATTTGATATTATGTGCAGCTGGGAGGCCTCTTGTGGACCAGTGTCCTGAAGTTGGCTCTCCCACCTCAGAGGCACAGCACTAACTCCTGGCTGCAGCACCAAGAGCCTTTCATCCACACGGCTCCTTAATTTGGGATGATTTGTTGTCTATTCATGTATTCCACAGATGCAGGGTACATCAATTTGATTGTGGAGCTTTAATCTGCTGCTTCTGCCGCTGCTGGGAGAGATTTCCCTTTCTCTTCTTTGTTCTCACAGCTTCCAGGGGCTCAGCTTTGGATTTGGCCCCGCCTGTGCATGTAGGTCGCCGGAGGGCGTCTGTTCTTTGCTCAGACAGGACAGGGTTAAAGGAGCCGCTGATTCGGAGGCTCTGGCTCACTCAGGCCGGGGGTAGGGAGGGTCACGGAGTGCGGGGTGGGCTGCGGCGGCAGAGGCCGGTGTGACGTTGCCAGCCTGAGGTGCACCGTGCGTTCTCCCGGGGGAGTTGTCCCTGGATCCTGGGACCCTGGCAGTAGTGGGCTGCACAGGCTCCTTGGAAGGGGGGTGTGGATAGTGACCTGTGTTCGCACACCGCCTTCTTGGTGGCGGCAGCAGCAGCCTTAGCGTCTCATGTCTGTCTCTGGGGTCCGTGCTTTTAGCTGCGGCTCGCGCCCGTCTCTGGAGCTCCCTTAAGCAACGTTCTTAATCCCCTCTCCTCGCGCACCAGGAAACAAAGAGGGAAGAAAAAGTCTCTTGCCTCTTTGGCAGGTCCAGACTTTTCTCCGAACTCCCTCCCGGCTAGCCGCGGTGCACTAACGCCCTGCAGGCTGTGTTCACGCCGCCAACCCCAGTCCTCTCCAGGCGCTCCAACTGAAGCCGGGGCCTCAGCTCCCAGCCCCGCCCGCCCCGGCGGGCGAGCAGACAAGCCTCTCGGCTGATGAGTGCCGGTCGGGCCCGATCCTCTGCGCTGGAATCTCGCCACTTTGCCCTCCACACCCCTGTTGCTGTGCTCTCCTCCGTGGCTTTGAAGCTCCCCCACTCCGCCACCCGCAGTCTCCCCCCACGAAGGGGCTTCCTAGTGTGTGGACACTTTTCCTCCTTCACAGCTCCCTCCCGCTGGTGCAGGACCCGTCCCTATCCTTTTGTCTCTGTTTATTGTTTTCTTTTGCCCTAACCAAGTACATGGGGGGGTTCCTTGCCTTTTGGGAGGTCTGAGGTCTTCTGCCAGCGTTCAGTAGGTGCTCTGTAGGAGTTGTTCCACGCGTAGATGTATTTCTGGTGTATCTGTGGGGAGGAAGGTGATCTCCGCGTCTTACTCTTCCGCCATCTTCCCGGAAGTCTCCAAAAATTTCAATCTTATTAAATTTGTTAAGACTTGTTTTGTGACTTAGCATGTGATCTACCCTGGAAATGTTGCTTGTGCACTTGAGAAGAATCTGTATTCTGCTGATAAGTGGGATATTCTTTATACGTCTAGGTGACTCTTGTCTATAGTGTGGTTCAAGACTAGGTACTCTTGTCTATAGTGTGGTTCAAGTCTTCTGGTTCGTTACTGATCTTCTTTCCACATGAGCTGTCCATTACTGTAATTGGGGTATTAAAGTCTGTCACTATTATTATATTGTTATTTCTCCCTTCAAATCTGTTAGAGCACCATGTTCTGATGTTGGGTGCTCATTCATTTATGCATTCATTCACAACTTAACACAGTGGTATTTGTGATGCAGGGCAGGATAGGTACAGAGTGAAAATGATTTATCACAGCTCAGCTGCAAGTATAATGTGCTAAATTCAAGTTGCCAGATCAGACTGACCAGGTTCCTAAACCCAGGCTCATTGGAATATGCAAGTTCTTGTTCCTTTTCTCTCTAGTGTCTGTTACAATGGGTTATATCATCAATAATGGCTGTGTGGGATATATTTCTGTAGTGTTCTAGACTGCAATATCAGTTGTGAAAAATAAAAATTATTTTATTGCCTTCTTCTCCATGCAAACTTGTATTTGGGATGGTGAAATATGTCCCAGAAACTTCACAAATCTTGACAAGTCCTCTCCAATGGTCACAAAATCTAATTATCTCCCAAAGTGCCATGTTATAAGGCAACTATTGGTCTTTGGTCCAGAGGGTTTATTTCTGAGGCTTCATTGGCTCCATCCACACTTTTGCAGTAGGACAAGCAGCTTTAAGGTGCATATACACTTATATAACTGTCATATCATTCTGTTGAATTGAACCTTTTGTCATTATGTAATTATCTTCTTTGTTTCTTGTGACAGTTTTGACTCAAAATCTATATTGTCTGATATAAGTATAGCCAGCCCTACTCTTATTGTTACCGTTTGCATGGAATAGCTTTTTCTATCCCTTTCAGCCAATGTATGTCATTAAACCAAAAGTGGGTCTCTTGTAGACAGCATATAATTGGGAGTTGTGTTTTTTTTTTAATCCATTGAGTCACTCTGTCTCTTGATTGGTGAGTTTAATCCATTTGCATTTAAAGTAATTATTAACAGTTACTGGTAGATTGATAGTTATTATTGACTTACTATTGCCTTCTTGTTAATTGCTTTTTTTAATCTGTTTTGTAGTTCTTTCGCTTCTCTCATCTCTGTCTTCCTTTGTGAGTTTAATTTTATGTAGTGGATGTGCTTTGATTCTTTTATCTTTAACTTTTCTTATTGAGTTTCAAAATACCAGCTTCCATGCTCTTGCTGAAATACATTTAGTATGTACTTTTCAGGTTTTTTGCATTTTCTGTTCCTTTTGACTGTTGAAATTCTTTTCCCTGAGATACACATCTCTTGCTCCTTTTATTTCAGATTTCTGTTCAAATGTCACCTTACTAGAGAGATAGTCCCTGACCACCCTATTATCACCGTTATTCTCTCTATTTTTATTTGCCTTTGTTCTCCATGGAAGCTAGCACAACTTGTCGTGTTACATGTTTATTCATTGCTTTCTCTGTCTTCTAGAATGTATGCTTCATAATAGTGTGACCTTTTGTTAACCACTATACCCCCAGTGCCAGAATAGTAACTGACATGTTGGAGGTTCTCTAATACTTGTTAATTGAATGACTGAATGACTAAATTATGTAAATTCAACTTGCATGACACTGTGGAGAACTGTGGATTCTGTGTTAAGGAATTTAGTCTCTATTTGGTATGTGTATCACTTAGCTACTGCAACAAAATAAAGGTCATAATCAAACCATAAGCTTCTATTTCTCATGCACCTGATGATCAGTGGATGATGGTTAGCTGATTTATGCTGTGCTCAGTGGGATGATTATACTGGTTTCCCTTGAGCTCACTTCTCGTATCTGTAGTCAGCTTGGGTCTGAAGCTGATCCTGGGCTGCACTCAACTTGGGTTGGTGCTGCTCCACTTTTTTTTCTTTCTGGGACCAGCAATCAGCCTGGAAATTTTCTTCTCAGGGTGATAACAGGCCCCCAAAACAGCAAGACCACCTATGCCAGTAGTTTTTCATCCTCTGCTTGCATCAGGTCTGCTAACATCCCATCAGCCAAAGCAAATTACATAGCTAAACTCCAAATTGAAGGGCAAGGGAGGTTACTCTGCCCACAGAAGAAAGGGTAAGGTTTAAATCAAATCTACCACACTAGGCACTGTTACTTTATGGTTTTCAGCAGTTTCATGCTCCTTTACAGATTGTCATATAACATTTAAATTTTTCCAGTATTGAGATACATTATTTGGAGCCAACATTGAATTAGAATTAGTGACAATTAACCATTGTGCAGTCTGTCAATAAAAGAAATATTTTAAAACACACTTATGATGTTTTATGTATGTCCTAATTACAATATGCCTAGTAAGTAGGTCAGTAACTTGGAGTGTTCAGAGATAGTTTGTCTTATACACAATTTATTTCCAAGTTTTTATCTTAGAAAAAACTAAGTACTCCTTCTGCTCCCATCCAATTTCCCCTTTGTAGGAATTTAATTTATAAGACTGTTGACTTTAATTACAGATGGAAGCATGAAACTGTTCTATCAAAATGTAATTGACTGTCAAAATAGTATAGCTTTGAGATTTCCTTATTTTCCTCTCCAATCTAAAAAGAGTAGACTCTGGAGATTAGAGTTAATGATGCTGATGGTGTACTGATTGCTGGATTATTTGTTTTCTTTCTTCTTGCATTTGAGACTAACTTCATTATTTTAAAGACACCTGCATTTCTTTAGCAAATGTTTAATTCCAATCAGGGAAATTAGCCATCACATATGTGGGTAATATAATATTACAGTATGTTCCCAAAGATGACAAGATAACAATAGTGTGTGTGTTTGTGTGTGTGTGTGTGTGTGTGTGTGTATGTGTTTAGGAGGAGGAGCAACAGGGAACAATTTTAGTATTGGGCACATACCCAGGAGTTGGGACATTTGTCACTAGCAGGGTTGAGTTGAACAGAATCCCATGATGAGGGTAGGGAATGTTAAGGGGTTGAGGGTTATATTCTAGAAGATCATTTGCTCATAAATCTGACCATCCAATAAATCTTTAATGATGGCTAAAATTCTTACCAGATTTTATGAACTGGAGCCTGAATAGAGTCAATTACTGACAGGTAAGTCTTTTCATATTATGAACAGTGATCTCTATTGCCCTTGTCCCAGTCAGACCTCACCACCTTAACAGTGCCCAAGAAGGGCTCTGTGCTTCTTATACTAAAATAAAACAGATCTACTTGTCTTATTTTTGTATCTGTATAATGTTTTATAACATGCTCACTTCAACATCTGCCCCCAACTCTTCACATTGCCAATTTCCTGCAAACGATCTGGTAATTTCCCAATTGGTTTTGTTAGACACATAGGATCAAAGTAATTAAGTGATTTTCAAGTCAATAGTAGCATGCACAACCCAACAAGCGTATCCCAAGATGGGTAAACTGAAGCATGTATATTTTCTTAACTCAATATTTCATTAAAACAATATTTAGAAGAGTTTTTATTTAAAAAGCTTAATAAAATAACTAGTATACAGTTCTGACTTATTTGTTGGCATAAATACGGGTTTTTACTTAATCCCCGGTTAATTCCAGCCAAACTTCGCTAGACAGTTTTGTATGAAAAATGTTGAGATGGAACTAGGTACATTTTGGAGATTCCATCACCCCATACCTGTGACATTTCACATAATGCCTCTGTAAAGACGTATTCTGACACATTTTCATTAGCACATTATATAGGTTGCTTATTAAAGTGGTGGAAATTATGGTTGGATGAACTCTGCGTGGATGGGTAAATGACTATGTGAGAATGAGTTAATCAGATATCTTTGTTAAATGTTTTTCTAAGTGTGGGATGTCTTGGCAGGTAATTTGGCTTTCTCTGATTTGCAGCTGTCACCATTGCTATATGTGATTTATGTGTCTGCCTGGACAGATTTGAAACCTGACACTAATACCGATTAATGGTTTAAAGATACTAAATTATTGATAATTTCAGAAGTGTCCCTGGAATTGGATCTAAGTGACTGGTTTCCAACTTACAGCTCCATGTCATGGTGATACTGTGAAGGCAAAAATTTCTTTGCAAGGAGTTTTGAGTTAAGCTTCATGTCATGTGTGATAAAAATGCAACTAATGATGCTATAAATTTTCTCTAGTAGAACAAATTCCAGTCTCTGCTTTGGTAGAAATATTCTTACATAAAATGAATTTTGTTTGTAGTTATCATGTCTCACTTTTACCTATAACTGCTTTATGAAGGGGAGTACCATTTTTTCTTCATAGCTGCATCGTGTTTTGCCAGTGATGTGGAATGTTAGATTTATATGAATCATTTGATATCATTTAGCCTAATAGTTCTCAAAACCGCCCCAATGTCAGATGAGGGAGAATACACACATCCTGGAGCATGAGGGTAGAGCATAAAACAAATAATTGAGGTCACAAGATTTTGAATATTTATTCATAATATACCCATGTCCAATGAAGCAAGATTTCAACTCAGCTGAGCTACCTTGTCTCCATGAACTAAATGAAATCAGCCAAGGATCCTCATCCCATATCCTGTAGGAATTCTAATGTCTTTCTCAAGATACCTGGAAATTCCTAAGAGCTTATGTTCTCTTGAGCACCTGTTTCTCTGATTTTCTGTTTCCACTACATTTTCAGTCTTGCTGAAGTCATCATCTTATCTATTCTTTTCTCCCTGACCCTGGCAGGTAGAACCTTCCTTCATTTCCTCATAAAGCAACTCATCCAAGGCATATGTAGAAATACCAGACATAAGTAAAAATATTTGAGTGGCAAAGGTTTTACATCATAGCTACATATATGTTAAAAGTAAATGTTGGCCATCCTCGTTCTTATATATGCCTTTGTTGCCCTTGTTGCCAGCATCTTCTCACTAGCCAACATTTATAAGTGAGCCCCTCCCCTGTAATTATGTGGCTTATCCCATCACTCACTCCGCCCACCCCATGCTTCATTCTTTTGCATTTCTCCATAGATTCCTGCTAATTTGTTTAGAATGGTTTAGCTCTTTCTTTGCCTAGCTCCAGAAAATTCAGGCTGTTTAGGGACCTCTTTATAATGAAACATTTCTGTTAAGGTGGTTTCTTGAACAAGATTATTTTATTCAATAGATGGATCCCATAAAGAGTCTCCTCCTTTTTTCCCCTTCCATGCTATATTGATATTAATTCCTTAAACATTTAGTACATTTTTTGTGAGTTTCAGTTTTATTTGGGAACCTTACTGAGGACTATAGGCTGGGAGACAGCCTCTCAGATAATGCTGAGAAACTGCTCCCCTCTGGTACATTTTCTGCTTTAATAACATGTGACCATTTTCAACTTATAATTTTGTGCTTAGCCCTACCTATCTTAACAATCCAGATTGAGAAGAATGGGTCTATCACCTTGCATATGAGGGTAGTTCTGTCTCAGCCTCTCTCCTATTACAGGTGAGAAACGAAATCCAGTGACACCAAGTGATCTACCCAATGTCCCAAACTGAGAACACTTAACAGGGAATAAAAAATTTTCTCTCATAGTTCAAGATAGAGTAAGTTCCTCATTACTAGTGAATTTATGTCACACAAGCACATCTCTACTTTCCAACAGGTGTTCCTTCAATGGGCTTAATTTTTGAAGGAAAATGTATTCTAATAAAAATCCATGTTAAATCTCCAATGACATAGGTTTTTCTTTCGTTTGTACCTGCATTGACATGTTTGTGATTTCTTTTGGGGAATACTACCTCCAGATAATTTTAGAATTATTCTAAGTATGTGCCATCATGTGAGAAGATTTTTCTGTCTGTCAGATTCTGTCTGAGTATTTTTGTGTTTTGTGACTGATGGTGAGTCACCTGATTATCAAAGAGCAGCAAGACCTTGAAGAACTGAGAACAAGGTTTCTATTTTGATTCTTTCCCCCACAGACTTTTTTTCTTTCAAGCTTTGGGTCCTGTTAATTTGTGGGATTGTCCACACATACTCTTGTGAGTACAGATACTCATCAAAGCAACACACATTTTGTGAATTTCTACTATGTGTTTTGAACTCTGCAAATTTTAATTGGATTAAAAAAATAAATACCTTGGTCCTTATTCTCAAAAAATTTTTATAACATATTTTGGGAAGAGGAAACATAGATATTTGTGAAAGTAAGTAATAATGTAAGATTTAAGTAAACTTTTGAGAAAATGATAGAAGAAATATGATAAAGCTGAATATGACACATTAGCAAAAGGAAAGGTATATAGACAATGTCTGTGCTCGTTTCAGTCCATCTGCTGAAAGCTATGGACCCCCTCTAAAAGAAATGTATATAAACATACACCAGAATTTCCTTACTCTTTCCGAGGGTTCAGTACCTTAGTGAAGCCCATCCATGAGGGATGTGGACCTCAGGTGAAGAAACTCTAGGATAAACTGCAAGTAATATTGATAATTTAAAGGCACAGATGACCAATTCCAGAGACACTCATCCATGGAGACTTCTAGGAGGAACTGGAGGTGCATCTTGAAAAATGAGCAGAGGGACAGAGGCGAGGCTGGGCAGGGAGCCTTCCAGGCTGGGAAAACCATGAGTAAAATACCAAAGGCAGGGCATTAAAAAGTATAATTTGACAATTGTTAAAACAGGTTGGAGTGAAAGAGAAGTAGTAGGACACTAAGGAAAAAGGCTAGAAATGTTGGCTTGTTTTGGGTTGCAGATGACCATGAATAAAGGTCCAAAGACAAATTATTTTCATTTATTGCAAAAGTAATCGATCTATATTTCTGTTTTTGTGCCAGTACCATACTGTCTTGATTACTGTAACTTTGTAGTATAGTAATATGTGCTCACTCTAAGAAATTCAAGTCATACTCAAGTATAAGAAATAGAAAATTAAAATTCTTTTCTTCGCATCACATAGAATCATGAGTTTTCCCCTAAACATGCTGATTTTTAATCTGCTTTTCCATTTAACAACTTAGCATTGTATGCATTATGGCTACCATTCCATGCCAGAAGATAAATACCAATTCTGTCATTTAATTTTCTCGGCATGGTTTTTGTATGGGTGTACCGTAATTTGTTTCACCAATTTTCCTATTGATTGGATTTTCTTACTGATTTCACTAGTATATATGTTATTGCAAAATACATCCTTATTCAGATACTTTGGGGCACCTCATTTATGATATCTTCAGGGAAAATTCCTAACAGTGCTAGATCAAAGCACATACTGCTACAGACAAAACGTTTGTGTCCCTCCCAAATTTGTATGTTGAAATCCTGACCCTCGATGTGGTGGTATTAGGAGGTATAGGGCCTTTGGGAGATGATTAGGTTATGAGAGTGGACCGCTCATGAATGGGATTAGTGCCCTTGTAAAACAGATTTGAGAGCGCTCCCTCGCCCCTTCTGCTATGTGAAGATGCAGTGAGAAGATAGCCATCTATGAACCAGGAAGTAGACTCTCACCAGACACTGAGTCTTCCCTGCCTTCAGAGCTGTGAGAAATGTTTGTTGTTTAAGTCACCAAGTCTATGTTATTTTTGTTATAGCAGCATGAATGGACTAAGCACACCCATCAAGGGGTATAAGAATTTCTATCTCCTCATGCTTTCAATTTCATTTCTGATCTCTTAGTAACATCCTTTCTTGTTTGGGAGCACAGTTAAAGTTACATTGTCGTAAAAAATAACTGTACAATCCTTTCTTTTGACAGAGCGACAGAGGGAGAGAGGAGTAAGGCATTTGTGCTCATCTCCCTTCCTGTCCTGTTAAGAGTGAGGGACCACAGCATATCTTTAAAAATGGTGAAACTGATGATAATGAGGAAGATTATTCTGTATGGAAGAAGCATATGAGACCAAGGTAAGAGCCTGCCCTGAGGCTATTACACTGGTTTAGTGATAAGTGGATGAGAACTGTGATGAAAGCAGTTGCAGAAGAAATGAAAGAGATGGGCTGAATTAGAAAAGGGGAAAGAGAACCTGGGCCAAAAAGTAAGGCACTGGATGTGTAGGTCTATAAGAAAACCCATTCTTCTCTTCACAGTTGAGGAATCCTGACTCCCCCATTTTGCTAATAACACACAGACCTGATTGGAAGCAATGATCCCGCAAGGATCATCCAATTACACCGTAGCCAGACCACCTCTAGCCTGCTGGAAACACTTAAGTAGGGCCACCCAAGCAGCAGCCCTAAAGATACGGCTTTCCTAATATGGGACAGAGGAGATTCATAGTACTTGGCTTAAGAAGGCTTACCCAAGTGCCCCTCTCGCAAATGTAGATCCCTTATTGAATAGGGCTCCTGTTTGGTAGAAAACCTTTTTTTACTTGGTACTTAAATTTGCTCTCTTAGCCTGTATATTAAAATTTACCACAGTTCAGTATCTCTTAGAGAGTAGTTTGGCTTTCATTCTCACTGTGATTTCCCTCGTGTGTCCACCCCTGAGCACACATGGCGGTTAGCTCTGTGAGAGCTGTGACATGAGGCATTATTTGCACAATGTGTCAACTTGACTTCATTAGTTTCCTCCTGTGCCTCCTCCTTGCCGGCTAGGCCAGTTGTGGTGTTTACCTGGCTAACTTCACTTTCCATTCTTGATGTCCTTTCTATGAGTTTGTTTGGTTTTTTATTTTGTAAAAATGCACTCTCTTTCTAGGAAATCAGCGCCTTCCTGCCACTTCCCTCTTCCATCCACTGTAATTCAGGAAAGGCTGACGTGTTAGTAACTCCCTGTAAAGTGCAGTCCATCTTATATTTCCCAGGTTTATCTGCAACATGAATCTTATCTCACATTGTGGTTTAAGACAGGGGTCAACAAATTTTTTCTGTGAAAGGCCAGATGGTAAACATTTTAGGCTTTTCAAGACACCTATGGGCTCTGTCGTATATTTTTTTGTGTTTTACTTGGCTTAAAAACACCCTGTAGCAATATAAAAACCATTCTTAGTTCACAGGCCATATTAAAAAGGGCTGTAGATTTGGAGCACAGCCATATGTTTCTGACTCCTGGTCTAAGAGGCTACATTGTGAGAATGAAAATTTTCCACCTAGAGCAAGATTTGCACAGGAGATATCAAAGCTGTGTTTCAATACAATTTTTCTAAGCATCTAAAGATGTTAAAGAATCATGAAGTTCGAATGACCTTAGTCCATGAGATCCTTATTGGACCCAAATGAAAACTCATTTCTGATCAATGAACAGTAGGATTTGTTTTAACCAGTTGTGTACAGATGTGAGGACTCATTCCATGCTCTATCCAGACTGCTAGTTTTCAAACCTACATTCCTTGAAATTCCTGAATTCCCTCACACCTTACCACCAAAGTGAATTTTGACATTATTGTATGTTCTATTGCCTGACAAGTTAATAAACTCCATTTTCCCTCTTTGATAGTCTTTTAGTCTTTAATTCTCTCTATAAAAATTCAGACATAAGTCAGCAGGTGGAAAAGTTCTTTTGGGTGTTAGGTAAGGAGGGATTTTCCTATGGCTCCCGAAATTATGTTTATGGCGAGAATAACATTTGGGCAGCTTGGGGAAAATGGGAGTGAATCAGATAAGGGCATCTTGTTTGTGTGCAAAGAGTGATGGGATACTGTTAAGTCTTTCTTTTATTTTTAAACAAAATGAAACAAATGCCTTGTCAGGAAAATGTGTGCAAGTCTTTGAAATTGGTAAAAATGATTACTGAGTGTACTGTAAATAAGTTGTAGAAAACTGATAATGACGCAAATGTTGCTTGTTTGTAAAAATGCAAATGAATTGTGTCCAGACAAACACAATTGATCACTGCTGAGTGGATATTAATGAATTTTGCATCTATTTGTTAGTTCGTGTGCTTACATTCCTGATTGCCCGCACAGGTTCTTTAAGAGATCTTTAAGATCTCCTTTGGACCTGTTGTAACATCTTTCTGGTTCTCTCACTAATTAATGATTTAAACAAAATATTTGCCATGTGATCATTAAAATGCATATGACATTCGTGATTATTAGGAAATTGTCTTTTAACAATCCTAACATACCACAGTTTTTTCATTATAACGTATACATGGATATTATTTGTGGCATACACACACGGTTATATTTATAGAGCATGTTTTAAATCAATGTTTTATCTTGTTCAGTGTATCTATAAGCAATGAATTATTTGACTTAATTATGTATATAATTTAAGCCAAGAGAAACTGGGCTCTACTTGGCTGGGTGGTTTGTATGTAACAGTCTTTCTGCCTGAAAAGATCTGATTACAAAAATTAACTCTTCACTTCCTTTTACCCATGTTTCTGTGTCTATCTGTGATGTAACAAGTATTAAATGGGTCATGTCCAAGCTGATTTGAGGTTATGGCTCATGATTGAATGTGTGGTAACCAATTCGATCAAACTTGTAACAATGAGGAGAGCCTAAAATTCCAAATCCACCCACCATTGTCCTTTTTCTTCCTTTTTGTCATCATTATGACAAGACTCTAATGAAGTTAATGGTATGATAGAGATTATTAATATGATTTTTTTTGCTCTATATTACAGATTGTTAAAGTAGAAGAAATGTTTCCTTTTAATCTGGAAATATGTATATTCTGCTTATCTAAAAATTGATAAAAATATGTTAGATACAATGTTTGCTTAGTCTCCAGACAATCTCATTTGCTGAGTAGGAGTCAGTTCAAATTGTAAAGCACCCAAGAGGGTGGCAAATTCAGAGCTTGCTTTTTCCCTTGTAAGGTAGTTGGGCTCTAGTATTGTCTGGTATATTACTTTCAAACTCAGCACCTCTGACCTGAAGGCTAGCTTAGGTTTTAATTCACATTTTTTTAATAGAAGCTTTGCCACTAATAGAATGGCATCATCCTCAGAGAGGTGAAAAAAACTTTTAGGGAAATCCAGAATTCGCCTACCATCAGAATTTTTTTTTTTTTTTTTTTTTGCGGTACGTGGGCCTCTCACTGTTGTGGCCTCTTCCGTTGCGGAGCACAGGCTCCGCATGCGCAGGCCCAGCGGCTATGGCTCACAGGCCCAGCCGCTCTGCGGCATGTGGGATCCTCCCAGACCGGGGCACGAACCCGCGTCCCCTGCATCGGCAGGCGGACTCCAAACCACTGTGCCACCAGGGAAGCCCAGAATCTTTTGTTTTTTAAGTGCAATGTTGTCCTTGAAATTTCTGCTGTTTAAGATGGAAGGATGCTGATAAGGTTAAAACATTTATGTCTTACTGTATTTGGCAAGGTGATTTGTAAATTCCTTGGATACTTAATTCAATTTCATTCAGTGACTATTTCCTGATTTCCTCTCCTGTGTCAAGTGTTGTGCTAGGTATTTGGAAAAGCAGGATAGATATAGAGTCTCTACCGAGAGAGCACAATGTGTAATAAAAGAAGACAAATGAGAGATAAAATGGTGAGAGTACAGGGTGCCATGTGTAATGATGGAGTTATGTACAATGTATGCAGTCAGCATACAGGAGGGAATGATTAGCACTGTGGAGTACAACATGAAGTCAGCGTATAATGAATATTGTAGGCTAGAAATTGGGAAGGAGATTAATCCAAATGCATATATTTTTATAATTTGGTGAATGCTAGGTAAAACTCTCTCTTTATACAAATACACACAAATAAATAGCAAATGATGTCTCAAGAAGGTCATAGTCTGTTAAAGAAAACAAAAAAGTGAATGTGGAATTATAATGTATCATGGAAAGTGGTGCATTAAAGATATAAATCAAAACCTGTAGGAACATGAGAGGCAATGGTTAGGACTGGGGAAGATGAGGATCAGAGAAGGCTTCTGATAGGGAAGCTTAAGGATTATGGGAGGAGACAAGGAGAGTTAAGAGGGGCTGGATAAGTGTTCTCTGTAGAGACCAGTTTATGTAAAGGCCCAGAGGCCTGACAGACAGAGTCTAGCACAGTAGGGGAATGTGTCATGAGTGCAAGCAGTGGGAGAGATGAGGTAAGATTCAGTGCTGGACAAGCAGGTAGAGGGTCAATAGGAAGGACCTTGTGTGTTGTGTACATGTATGGTTGCAAATATATATTCTATCATCTATCTATCTATCTATCTATCTATCTATCTATCTATCTATCTATCCGTAGTAGGAGGAATCTCTGAAGTGTTTAAAACAGGAAGAGCATCATCAAATTTGCCTTTATAAAATATCCCTCTGAACACAATGTGGAGAAGGATTAGAGCAAACTAAGATTAGAGGCAAAGAGACCAGAGTTGCCTTTAGGAATATGGATGGGAAATGAATATAGCCTCAACTCAGGCAGGGCAATGAGTACAGACAAAAGGATAGAGTCAAGAGATGTTAAGAAAGTAGAACCAGGCTTAGTGATATGAGAATGACTCAGAAGGAGGTGTGCAGGATTGCACCCATATTTCTGGTTTGTAGTTGGTGGTGCCGTTCCTAAATGGAAATGATGGAGAGTGATGGCAGAGGAGTAGGGATGGGGGCAGTCCAGCAGGAAAGATTTATTTAGTTTGGGGCATATTAATGGTAAAGACACTTGTATGATCTGTAAAAATATAAATAGGGCAGGTGGAAAATTTTAGTCCAGGACTGAAAACAGATATGAGCCCAAAACACCTATTGGGGACCTTTCAGTATAGAGTTATGGTCAAAGAACTGGTTGAAGTCAATGGAAAAAGTGAATAAAATCGGACCAGAAATGGATCCCAACAAATCTGAGTATATAAGGGATGAGATGGGGGTGGGGGAAGGGAGGAAGGGAGGAAGAAGAGCAGAAAGAATATCAAGAATGAGTAGCCTTTAGGCTGGAGTAAAACCAGGGAAAGATGGCATCGCACCAATCGAGTAGAGGTTCCAAATAATTGAACCAATTATGGCCAATATTAGTGAGTGCTGCAGAGAGGCCAAGTAAAAGGAAGTAAAAGGAAAAAACAATGCCCCCAAACTACAATAGCTACTTGACTGAAGCAAAAAATATGTTGGGATTAAAGGCAGAAGGTAGTGGGCTATGGAGCGAAGAAGAAATGAGGGTGGGACTATGCATTATTTTTTCAAGACATGTATCTCTTTGTGTTTTAAACACTTTTTAATTTTTTATACAATTTTTAAAGGTTACACTCTATGTACAGTTATTACAAAATATGGGCTATATTTCCCATGTTGTACAATGCATCCCTGAGCCTTTCTTACACTCAATAATTTGTACCTCCAACTTCACCACCCCTACATTTCCCCTCCCCCTAACCCCACTGGTAACCACTAGTTTGTTTTCTATATCTGTGAGTCTGCCTCTTTTTTTGGTTACATTCACCAGTTTGTTGTATTTGTTTAGATGCCACATATAAGTGATATCATACAGTATTTGTCTTTCTCAGTCTGACTTATTTCACTTAGCGTAATGCCCTCCAAGTCCATCCATGTTACTGCAAATGGCATTATTTTGTTCTTTTTAATGGCTGAGTAGTATTCCCTTGCATATATGTACCACATCTTCTTTATCCATTCATCTGTCAATGGACACTTAGGTTGCTTCCATACCAAGACATGTATCTGTAAGGGAAAGTCAGAGAATTGGAGGAATGAAAAGATGCAAAGTCCATGAGAGCAGAGACACCATTGGCCTTGCTAACTGCTGTAAACTTCTTGAACAGTGCCTGGCATGTAGTAGCCATTCATTGAATTCATTCATTGAATGAATTCATGAACAAGATAGGAAAGACTTGAGGAAGTCTATGTATCAATGGGGAAAAAAAAGACTCAGTGTAGGGGGTGGCTTCCACCAACGAAGAGCAAACTTAGAGAGAGCTGGCTGGCAGGAGGCAAGACTCTGAGACTGAGCATGGAACATGCACCTTGGAAATGAGGTCTCTCCTTTCCCAGACCTGAATGCATAAGATGGTCAATAATGTTAAGAGAATCTCAGTGCAATTCCACCAGGAACTTGGGGGAAGTGGATACCTCTTCAAATTCCTAGATTTTGTGGTTACAAAACCAGCATGTCTTAACCCAAAATGCCCCTTAAAAATGACACAAATAATTCAGGTAATTATATGTGTAATTGAGGTGAAGATGCTGAATTATTTGAAATAATAATCTCTATTGTGTATGTGATGTGCTGAGAACTAGTTTACATTGACAAAATGCTTTGCCAGTCTCAGAGTTAATCTTGCTGACTACTTTTAATACTTCTCTGAGGTAAGGTAGCTCCTCTGTTAACCCTAACTGAAAGAGTCTGTCTCACCAGGAAAGACACTCAATGAGAAACAGAGAGAATCCAATTCAGACCTTGCAGCCGCCAAATCCAAGTCTCTCTCCAAAAGCTACCCCTTTCTTTTCTGTAGATGAAGAAATACAAAGAGTGATTTAGCACAGAACTTATGGCTGAGGGTTAGGCAGCCAGAGTATAGCTATTATGTAACTTATAGCGTCATATTTTCTAAAACGGACACTTGAACTACTCCAGCTCTTTTGAGAAGTTTTTGTTTTTGTTTTTTAAATACCACATAGTAACCTTCTTTATTTTCACTGAAATGATGAAAACTATGCCTTTAAGATTAAGCCACAAGTGTTACTTTCTTTTCAATATGTTTTAGATGGAAAATTAATTTTTATACTCTATTTCAGCATTTTTTTCTATAAAGAGCATAGTGATTTTGTTAATTATGCTACACAATGTCTGCCATTGTTCAGGGAAATGGTACTCAGATTCAAACCTTCTGTAACAGTGACTTTAAAGCGTTATAAAGACCTATTTGACAAATAAATTCACTGCTTTAAATCTATTTGAAGAACTAAACAAAGATGTGAATATGAAATTAACAGAAATGCTTGCTGCTGCATTGCACCATTATTTATGGCATTAAAACTTAGAAATAAGGTGTAAACATCAAAGAAATTGTCAAAGTTATGGTGTACATATATGTATATATACATATATATATATACATACTATAGTTTTATGGTATTTATACTATATAACCATAGTTTTTCATTATATATAGATAACAAAAAACTATACAGCTTTCTAAAGAACTTTTAAGGACTTGAAAAATGACTATGAAAAATGGCAAGTGAAAAAATGGCAAGCCAGATTGCACAGACAGAATATTATATATCTGTACATAAATTGCATTGTAATTTAAACCTCACAAGATCAATGAAACATAAATATTTTATTCCAGTTCTTTAAAAGAAAAGCAGTGGGGAAGCTTGTTTGAATTCTCACAAAACGTAAGTGTTATGGGGTGGATTGGAGAAGGAGGGCTGTATTTTTTTTATTATTATTATTGAGGTATAGTTGCGTTACAATGTTGCGTTAGTGACATAAATACACTACCATGTGTGAACCAGATAGCTAGTGGGTACCTGCTGTATAGTGCAGGGAGCTCAGCTCAGTGCTCTGAGGTGACCTAGATGGGTGGGATGGAGGTGGGGGTGGGATGGAGGTCCAAGAGGAAGGGGATATATGTATACATATAGCTGATTCACTTCATTGTACAGCAGAGAAGTTATTTTTATTTTTTTGGACGCGCAGACTCAGCGGCCATGGCTCACGGGCCCAGCTGCTCCGCGGCATGTGGGATCCTCCCGAACCAGGGCATGAACTCGTGTCCCCTGCATCGGCAGGTGGACTCTCAACCACTGTGCCACCAGGGAAGCCCGAGAAGTTTTTTTAAATGAGTTGTTTTAAAAGCACTAGTAGGTTAAGAAAGCTGTCCCTGCCTAGTTCCCATACCACCTCTAAGCATGTATGTAAAATGTGAAACAGAATTTGTTTCACATGTTGAAGCAGAATTTTGTATGCAAACGTGGGTCTAATCTAAGTCTCTCCAAGACTGACTTTGAATATGCAAGGCAGCTCCCAAGGAAGTTGCTGTTCCTGACTACACATGAGCTGTTTTGGGGGGATTGTGATGCTTGCAAGAAGCAGAAACTCTGTACTACCTAGGCTGGTGGAATGTGAATTTTACCATGCCTGAGACCACATTTGTATTTGCAGTGGGGCTTGGAGAAGTTAGCTTACACTACTACTTTGTGTAAAATCTAAGATTTCTCCTGTAACAGGTCAGGTTGTACTCATGATGCCTGGCCCCATAACGTAAGATAATGACAAGGTAATCAGATGCTTAATTTTATCCCCTGTATAAGCCTCCCACAAGTTTTCCTGAGATATAATTGACATATGACATTGTATAAATTTAAGATACACATCATGATTTAATATATATATGTATCAAAATGATCACCAGTATCATTAATATTCACCCCTCACATAGTTACAAGTTTTTTTCATGTGATAATAAATTTTAAGATCTACTAGTTTCTAATATACAATATACTTTCAAATATATTATTTTCACATATACCATTGTTAACTAGAGTCACCATGTTGTACATTACATCTCCTGGAATTATTTATCTTATGGCTGGAATTTTGTGCCTTTGGACCCCCTTCACCATTTCCCCTACTCCCCAGTGCCACCCTCCAGCAAGCACCCATCTGTTCTCTGTTTCTATGAGTCTGGATTTTTTGACATTCCCACATGTAAGTGAGATCATACAGTATTAGTCTTCCTCTGACATTTCATTTAGCATACTGCCCTCACATTTTATCCATTTTCTTTTTCTGTTCATTCATTCATTCATTCATAGACACTTAGGTTGTTTCCATGTCTTGGCTATTGGAAATAATGCCACAGTGAACATGGGGTGTAGGTATATTTTGGGGACAGTGATTTTGTTTCCTTCAGATATATACTCAGAAGTGAGATTACTGGATCATATGGTAGTTCTATCATTAATTTACTGAGGAACTGCCATACTATTTTCCATAATGGCTGTACCAGTTGACATTCCCACCAACAGTGTACAAGGGTTTCCTTTTTGCCACATTCTTATTAGCACTTGTAATCTCTTTCTGATGACAGCCATTCTAATGGGTGTGAAACGATATCTCATTGTGGTTTTGATTTGCAGTTCCCTGATGATTAGTGATGTTGAGAACATTTTCATGTTGGCCATTTGAATATTTTCCTTGGAAAAATGTCTGTTGAGGTATTTTGCACATTTTTTAATTGGATTTTTTTTTTTTTGGCCACTGAGTTGTACGAGTTCTTTGCATACTTTTACTATTAGCTCCTCATCAGATATGTGCTTTGCAAATATTTTCTCACATTCTCTAAGTTTCTTTTTCATTTGTTGGTCATTTCTTTTGCTGTTGCCCTGTAAGCCTTTGACTTTTCTCCCCTTTTTTTCTTTTGCTTTAAACTGGTAGGTGATCAGACAAGTGAGGTGAGGTGAGTCATGGAAGGGCAGGTTTGAATTCTGTGTTGTATTTTTTTGAAACTTGATATTGTGTTCATCATAGATTTTTTGCATCAATTTTGATTTGTAAAATATTGCATTATCATATTTTTCTTTAGAACTTTTCTTTTTTTATAATTATTTCTGAGATATACATTTTAAAGTAATAAATAGAATTATGAATTATAACATTATACCAGAATATATAAGATTTTTAGAAATTTCACATAATGTCTGAAACATTTATATTAACATATTTCCATATAAATAACCCAAACAAAGTTTAGTTGGGTTTTTTTTTTGTTTGTTTGTTTTTTTATACTGCAGTTTCTTATTAGTCATCAGTTTTATACACATCAGTGTATACATGTCAATCCCAATCGCCCAATTCAGCACACCACCATCCCCACCCCACCACAGTTTTCCCCCATTGGTGTCCATACGTTTGTTCTCTACATCTGTGTCTCAACTTCTGCACTGCAAATCGGTTCATCTGTACCATTTTTCTAGGTTCCACATACATGTGTTAATATACGATATTTGTTTTTCTCTTTCTGACTTACTTCACTCTGTATGACAGTCTCTAGATCCATCCACGTCTCAATGAATGGCTCAATTTTGTTCCTTTTTATGGTTGAGTAATATTCCATTGTATATATGTACCACATCTTCTTTATCCATTCATCTGTCTATGGGCATTTAGGTTGTTTCCATGACCTGGCTATTGTAAATAGTGCTGCAGTGAACATTGGGGTGCATGTGTCTTTTTGAATTATGGTTTTCTCTGGGTATATGGCCAGTAGTGGGATTGCTGGATCATATGGTAATTCTATTTTTAGTTTTTTAAGGAACCTCCATACTGTTCTCCATAGTGGCTGTATCAATTTACATTCCCTCCAACAGTGCAGGAGGGTTGGTTCCCTTTTCTCCACACCCTCTCCACAATTTGTTTGTACATTTTCTGATGATGCCCATTCTAACTGGTGTTAGGTGATAACTCATTGTAGTTTTGATTTGCATTTCTCTAATAATTAGTGATGTTGAGCAGCTTTTCATGTGCTCCTTGGCCATCTGTATGTCTTCTTTGGAGAAACGTCTATTTAGGTATTCTGCCCATTTTTGGATTGGGTTGTTTTTTTCTTTAATATTGAGCTGCATGTGCTGTTTATATATTTTGGAGATTAATCCTTTGTCCATTGATTCGTTTTGCAAATATTTTCTCCCATTCTGAGGGTTGTCTTTCCGTCTTGTTTATGGCTTCCTTGTTGTGCAAAAACTTTGAAGATTCATTAGGTCCCATTTGTTTATTTTTGTTTTTATTGCCATTACTCTAGGAGGTGGATCAAAACAGATCTTCCTGTGATTTATGTCAAAGAGTGTTCTTCCTATGTTTTCCTCTAAGAGTTTTATAGTGTCCGGTTGTACATTTAGGTCTTGAATCCATTTTGAGTTTATTTTTGAGTATGGTGTTAGGGAGTGTTCTAATTTCATTCTTTTACATGTAGGTGTCCAGTTTTCCCAGCATCACTTATTGAAGAGACTGTCCTTTCTCCATTGTATATCTTTGCCTCCTTTGTCATAGATTAGTTGACCATAGGTACGGGGGTTAATCTCTGGGCTTTCAATCTTGCTACATTGATTTATGTTTCTGTTTTTGTGCCAGTACCATATTGTCTTGATTACTGTAGCTTTGTAGTATAGTCTGAAGTCAGGGAGTCTTATTCCTCCAGCTACGTTTTTTTCCCTCAAGACTGCTTTGGCTATTCGGGGTCTTTTTTGTCTCCATACAAATTTTAAGATGATTTGTTTTAGTTCCGTAAAAAATGCCATTGCTAATTTGATAGGGATTGCATTGAATCTGTAGATTGCTTTGGGTAGTATAGTCATTTTCACAATATTGATTCTTCCAATCCAAGAACGTGGTATATCTCTCCATCTGTTGGTATCATCTTTAATTTCTTTCAACAGTGTCTTATAGTTTTCTGCATACATGTCTTTTGTCTCCCTAAGTAGGTTTATTCCTAGGTATTTTATTCTTTTTGTTGCAATGGTAAATGGGAGTGTTTCCATAATTTCCCTTTCAGATTTTTCATCATTAGTGTATAGAGATTGCAAGAGATATCTGTGCATTAATTTTGTGTCCTGTAACTTTACCAAATTCATTGATTAGGTCTAGTAGTTTTCTGGTGACATTTTTGGTATTCTCTATGTATACTATCATGTCATCACAAAACAGAGACAGTTTTACTTCTTCATTTCAATTTTGTATTCCTTTTATTTCTTTTTCTTCTCAGATTGCTGTGGATAGGACTTCCAAAACTATGTTGAATAATAGTGGTGAGAGTGGACATCCTTGTCTCATTCCTGATCTTAGAGGAAATGCTTTAAGTTTTTCACCATCGAGAATGATATTTGCTGTGGGTTTGCCATATATGGCCTTTATCATATTGACTTAGGTTCCCTCTATGCCCACTTTCTGGAGAGTTTTTATCATAAATGGGTGTTGAATTTTGTCAAAGGTTTTTTCTGCATGTATTGAGATGATCATATGGTTTTTATTCTTCAATTTGTTAATATGGTGTATCACATTGATTGAGTAGTGTATATTGAGGAATCGTTGCATCCCTGGGATAATTCCCACTTGATCATGGTGTATGATACTTTTAATGTGTTTTTGGATTCTGTTTGCTAGTATTTTGTTGAGGATATTTGCATCTATATTCATCAGTGATATTGGTCTGTAATTTTCCTTTTTTGTAGTATCTTTGTCTGGTTTTGGTATCAAGGTGGTGGTGGCCTCATGGAATTAGTTTGGGAGTGCTCCTTCCTCTGCAATTTTTTGGAAGAGTTTGAGAAGGATGGGTGTTAGCTCTTCTCTAAATGTTTGATAGAATTCACCTGTGACGCCATCTGGTGTTGGAGTTTTGTTTCTTGGAAGATTTTAAATCATAGTTTCAATTTAATTACTTGTGATTGGTCTGTTCATATTTTCTATTTCTTCCTGGTTCAGTCTTGGAAGGTAATACCTTTCTAAGAATTTTCCATTCCTTCCAGGTTGTCCATTTTATTGGTATAGAGTTGCTTAGTAGTCTCTTAGGATGCTTTGTATTTCTGCGGTGTCTGTTTTAACTTCTCCTTTTTCATTTCTAATTTTATTGATTTGAGTCCTCTCCCTATGTTTCTTGATGAGTCTGGCTAATGGTTTATCAATTTTGTTTCTCTTCTCAAAGAACCAGCTTTTAGTTTTATTGATCTTTGCTATTGTTTTCTTTGTTTCTATTTCATTTATTTCTGCTCTGATCTTTATGATTTCTTTCCTTCTGCTAACTTTGGGTTTTGTTTGTTCTTCTTTCTCTAGTTCCTTTAGGTGTAAGGTTAGATTGTTTACTTGAGATTTTTCTTGTTTCTTGAGGTAGGCTTGTATTGCTATAAACTTCCCTCTTAGAACTGCTTTTGCTGCATCCCACAGGATTTGGATCATCGTGTTTTCAGTGTCATTTGTCTCTAGGTATTTTTTGATTTCCTCTTTGATTTCTTCAGTGATCTCTTGGTTATTTACTAACGTACTGTTTAGCCTCCATGTGTTTGTGTTTTTTATGTTTTTTTCCCTGTAATTCATTTCTAATCTCATAGTGTTGTGGTCAGAAAAGATGCTTAATGTGATTTCCGTTTTCTTAAATTTACTGAGGATTGATTTGTGACCCAAGATGTGATCTATCCTGGAGAATGTTCCATGCGCACTTGAGAAGAAAGTGCAATCTGCTGTTTTTGGATGGAATGTCCTATAAATATCAATTAAATTTATCTGGTCCGTTGTGTCATTTAAAGCTTCTGTTTCCTTATTTATTTTCATTTTGGATGATCTGTCCATTGGTGTAAATGAGGTGTCAAAGTCCCTCGCTATTATTGTGTTACTGTTGATTTCCTCTTTTGTAGCTGTTAGCAGATGCCTTATGTATTGAGGTGCTCCTATTTTGGGTGCATATATATTTATAATTGTTATATCTTCTAGGATTGATCCCTTGATCATTATGTAGTGTCTTTTCTTGTCTCTTGTAACATTCTTTATTTTAAAGTCTATTTTATCTGATATGAGTATAGCTACTCCAGCTTTCTTTTGATTTCCATTTGCATGGAATATCTTATTCCATCCCCTCAATTTCAGTCTGTATGTGTCCCTAGGTCTGAAATGGGTCTCTTGTAGACAGCATATATATGGGTCTTGTTTTTGTATCCATTCAGCAAGCTTGTGTCCTTTGGTTGGAGCATTTAATCCATTCACGTTTAAGGTAATTATCGATATGTATGTTCCTGTGATCATTTTCTTAATTGTTTAGGGTTTGTTTTTGTAGGTCCTTTTCTTCTCTTGTGTTTCCCACTTAGAGAAGTTCCTTTAGCATTTGTTGTAGAGCTGGTTTGGTGGTGCTGAATTCTCTTAGGTTTTGCTTGTCTGTAAAGCTTTTGATTTCTCCATCGAATCTGAATGAGATCCTTGCCAGGTAGAATAATTTTGGTTGTATGTCCTTCTCTTTCATCACTTTAACTATATCATGCCACTCCCTTCTGGCTTGTAGAGTTTCTGTTGAGAAATCAGCTGTTAACCTTATGGGAGTTCCCTTGTCTGTTATTTGTCATTTTTCTCTTGCTGCTTTAATTTTTTTCTTTGTATTTAATTTTTGATAGTTTGATTACTATGTGTCTTGGTGTGTTTCTCTTTGGGTTTATCCTGTATGGGACTTGCTGTACTTCCTGGACTTGGGTCGCTATTTCCTTTCCCATGTTTGGGAAGTTTTCGACTATAATCTCTTCAAATATTTTCTCTGGTCCTTTCTCTCTCTCTTCTCCTTCCGGGACCCCTATAATGCAAATGTTGTTGCATTTAATGTTGTCCCAGAGGTCTCTTAGGCTGTCTTCATTTCTTTTCATTCTTTTTCCTTTATTCTCTTCCGCAGCAGTGAATTCCACCATTCTGTCTTCCAGGTCACTTATCTGTTCTTCCGCCTCAGTTATTCTACTATTGGTTCCTTCTAGTTTAGTTTTCATTTCACTTATTGTATTGTTCATCTCTGTTTGTTTGTTCTTTAATTCTTCTAGGTCTTTGTTAAACATTTCTTGCATCTTCTCGATCTTTGCCTCCATTTTTTTTTCTGAGGTCCTGGATGATCTTCACTATCATTATTCTGAATTTTTTCTGGAAGGTTGCCTATCTCCACTTCATTTAGTTGTTTTTCTGGGGTTTTATCTTTTTCCTTCATCTGGTACATAGCTCTCTGCTTTTCATCTTGTCTATTTTTCTGTGAATGTGTTTTATTTTCCACAGGCTGCAGGATTGTAGTTCTTCTTGCTTCTGCTGTCTGCCCTCTGGTGGATGAGGCTATCTAAGAGGCTTGATGGGGGGGACTAGTGGTGGGTAGAGCTGACTGTTGCTCTGGTGGTTAGAGCTCAGTAAAACTTTAATTCACTTGACTGTTGATGGGTGGGGCTGAGTTCCCTCCCTGTTGGTTGTTTGGCCTGAGGCAACTCAACACTGGAGGCTACATGTTCTCTTTCTTGGGGCTAATGACAGACTCTGGGAGGGCTCATGCCAAGAAGTACTTCACAGAATTTCTGCTGCCAGTGCCCTTGTCCCCATGGTTAGCCCCCACCCCTACCACCAGCCTCTTCAGGAAACCATCCAACACTAGCAGGTAGGTCTGGTTCAGTCTCCCCTGGGGTCACTGCTCCTTCCCCTGGGTCCTGATGCACACACTACTTTGTGTGTGCCCTCCAAGAGTGGAGTCTCTGGTTCCCCCAGTCCTGTTGAAGTCCTGCAATCAATTCCCACTATGCTTCAAAGTCTGCTTCTCTAGGAATTCCTCCTCCCATTGCCGGACCTCCAGGTTGGGAAGCCTGACGTGGGGTTCAGAACCATCACTCCAGTCGGTGGACTTCTGTGGTATAAGTGTTCTCCAGTCTGTGAGTCACCCACCCACTCGTTATGGGATTTGATTTTACTGTGATTGCGCCTCTCCTACTGTCTCATTTTGGCTTCACCTTTGTCTATGGATGTGGGGTATCTTTTTTGGTGAGTTCCAGTGCCTCCTGTCGATGATTGTCCGCAGCTAGTTGTGATTCTGGTGTTCTCGCAAGAGGGAGTGCGAGCACGTCCTTCTGCTCTGCCATCTTGTTTCCTCTCCCTAGAACTCCTTTTCTTAAACTTTGTGCCCTAGTGAAGTTCCTTACTCCCCTCACCCTATTCCCTGTCCTATAACCCAGAATGTATTTATTAGAACTTTATTTTCCCCTCTACAATAGTTTTTTTTTTGTTTGTTTGTTTGTTTTTTTGGCTGGTGATATGAACTTTGAACTACTACATGGCCAGTCTACATTGGGACAAGAGCCAGATGGCAAATTGTTGTGCTCCAAGATAAATGTTACTTTTGGAAGTTTTCAGATGCTATTTGAACCTAAGTCTGATGACTTGATATGAGTTGATCAAACTGGAAATTTTTGGTAAACATTAAAGTTAGAACATTATAAAGATTGCTCTTTCATGTGTGTTTTGAAGAAGCTCTGAGAGTAATTCCAAAGAAATAATTTAAAAGATTTTGAGCACAGGAAACCACTAAATAATAGATCATCTTTAAAGCTGGTTCTCTGAAGATCCATTTAAGTGATTAATGTTGAGATATGTTTGTTCAAAATGCCTCATTATTTAGTTTTGTGCTATATATTTTTGAAGAAGTAAATTTACATTTGTGTAATTCACATTATTCTGATGAAAAACATTATCCATTAAACAAATGAATCTTTGTTGTATTGAAACTCACATAAGAAGTATGTGTTTTTTAGAGGATAATATCTGACACATAGATTTTTTCTAATTGTTATTCCCATTATTAAAAAAAAACAATATTCTACAGAGATTGTCTTAGATCATTGCATTATGGCCACATGCCTTCATATTCTTGACATGTCTGATTTGCACCCATCTATTATTAATTTTCATGTTGTAACAGTTTTTGACAGAATGAAGTGGAACATTGTTGTGACATTTATTTCTAGAACACTAACCATTGCAGTCTTTCTTGGTTTTACTGGTGTCTTCTACAAATTACATTTGTTACTCAGTCACAGCTATACACAATAGTACCAATCAGAATTATGTTCTCATTTCTCTTGGGAAAGTTACCTAGGTGTGGGATTACTGGGTGATATGGTAACTGTTTATTAAAAACTGTACCTAATGTTTTTCAAAATGATTATACCAGTTTTCATTTCTTCCAGAAATGTATGAGAGTGCTAGTGGCTCTGGATGCTTTCCAGACTTCTTTTCTTTGGTCATTGTAGTAGGTGTGGAGGGTTACTGGTTAGCTCATGACTTTAATTTTTTTTTTTTTTTTTTTTTGCGGTACGCGTACCTCTCACTGTTGTGGCCTCTCTCGTTGTGGAGCACAGGCTCTGGACGCACAGGCTCAGCGGCCATGGCTCACAGACCCAGCCGCTCTGCGGCATGTGGGATCTTCCCGGACTGGAGCACGAACCCACGTCCCCTGCATCGGCAGGCAGACTCTCAATCACTGCGCCACCAGGGAAGCCCCATGACTTTAATTTTTATTTCCCTAGCCATAGAGATGCAAACTTTTGTTATTCAAGAAAACTGACTGAGTTGAATATTGAACTAAGCAATATTTTAAAATTTTCAACATGATCCTTCTAAGATTATTGAACACATCATAAATAAAGTAATGTATATCAGTTATTATCAGGAAAATAACTTTTGTTTGTACTTTATAGGTAGAGGCACTACTTAAGGAGATGTTACTTTTCTTAATTTGTTGAAGTCAGTTCTGTAATGCAAAATTTCAGATCATAGTAGGTATTTATTTGGATGGTGAGTTTGTTTTTTAAAAATAGTAAGTCAGACTGATAAAAATCTACTGACTGTATTTCATTATGAGTAGTAATTTACATGCAATATTATGGACTGCAAATATTACTTTTGTACTGTGTACATAAAAAGTAATTGTAGAATTAATTATTGACTATTATTTTTCTTTTAGTCGTCAAAACTATTCCTTTGTGATTCTAAGTGTGCTTGACTTGAAGTGTATACTGACTGCCTAGAAATTTAGCTCTTCTCATACTTCGAAACACTTTGAATAAATGGTAAGTGCTTTTGAAAATATTCTTCTGTGCATGTTCTGATGGCTTGGGACTAGTAAGAAGTTATGTGCTTATGTCAAGTGCAGGTCTGCTGTACCATTACCAACTATTTTGATAAATGATGCAATTTATTGTACTCCCCTGATTTTTTATAGCACTATACTGCCATGTAGAGTACTTGAGCTATTTTCTTTTTCCTGATGGAAAAATTGACACTTTAGAGTGGATATACATAAAATGGAAGAGGCTTTGATATATAATTCTTTATATATTATTGATATATAATTGTTGATAATTCTGACTCCTTAAAATTATTTTGCTTCAATTCTAGAGATAGATAAGGTGAATAAATTTTTTCTTAAATATGTACATATTACCATAATTTATCCATTTCATTTGCTTATGTAGACTATAGCCCCACCTGCTCCAAGTAGATAATTAATTAATTAGTTAATTAATTTATTTATGGCTGTGTTTGGTCTTTGTTGCTGTGCACGGGCTTTCTCTAGTTGAGTTGAGCAGTGGCTACTCATTGTGGTGACTTCTCTTGTTGCGGAGCATGGGCTATAGGCCTCTGGTCTTCAGTAGTTGTGGCTGGTGGGATCTAGAGTGCAGGCTCAGTAGTTATGGCGCACAGGCTTAGTTGCTCCAAGACTTGTGGGATCTTCCCAGACCAGGGCTTGAACCCGTGTCCCCTTCATTGGCAGGCGGATTTTTAACCACTGTGTCACCAGGGAAGTCCCTCCAAGTAGATAATTTTAAGGAATTCCAATAACTTCCTATTCCAATAAATTTATGGTGACAATAAATTCATTATTTTATTATATTTTATTTTTATCTTATGAGATAGTGATGGTCTTCTACTAAAGTGCTACTCAGTGTATGGCTCATAGAGGGTTATTGGTCTATACATTTACTGGTCTGCAATGAAATATGTACAGAAATTGAGAGCATATATCTTGAAACTTTAAAAGCAATTTGACGCCATCATGATATCTAAGCACAGCAGTACAGAAATATAGGCCATGATGACTTGGGTGGGTAGATGGGCAGGTGGGAATCTGATCCTTTATTACAGATACTTTGAAAAGCACTGATGTATAACATAATAGCAATTCTCTATATTCTTTGACTTTGAAATATAGCTTTTATTGATGATTACCACGTATCAGATACTAAACTAAGTACTTTAAAGTGTATCTTATTTACCCTTTATAATATTCCTACTATGTGCCCTTGTTAGATCCATTTCACAGAGGAGGAAAAGCACAAAGAAGTATTTTGCTTAAGGTCACACAGCTAGAAGTTACACATCAAGATAACTTTAGTCCATTGAAGGTAATTAATGCTATTATATTTCATGTTATTAAATATATTTAATGCTATATATTTAATGTTTTTCTGAAATCTAACCTCCAGATGTGAAAAATTTCTCTTATGGAAGAAATTTTCTCTCACCTTTCTTCCTTCCCTTCTCTTTTCTCTCTTTTTTCCTCCTTCATCTTATCTCTGTCTCCTTCCTCCTCTCATTTTTTTCTTCATCATCATCATTCTTCTTTGTCTCCTCCTCCTTCCCCTCCATCCCCCATCCCTCAGAAATGTTAATACATGTTCCATAAAGAAAGGAGTTTAGTGGCTAGATGAGGTTAGAACTTTCCAATCTCTTTTTCTGTTCCCACAGAACACCTGCACCTGCCTTGTATCTTCAGTGAACTAAAGGACATCTCCACAACTCCATTTATTGTCTGTGGGCTATGTAGAAATCTTCAAGCCAAAAAGTTTGGAATAGTTTGCCATTCTTCATACATATTAAAACACATAAAATAAGTATAGGGAAGTCCAGTTAAAATTTTAAATTATTCCTATTATAATTATGATAATGCTTTATTTTTAAAAAATTACTACTTAGACACACATAATTTTACTATGTGCATAAATATAAGAATGCCACAATATTTTTTTAAGTTTAGGAAACATGTCTCACTTTATTTCCTCCCCCATATACACACCATTTCTACCAATCCCTTCTCCTATCCAACTTTGCAACCCATGTAAACAACTTTGCATTAGGTCATTTTTTCTTCATATGCATGTAATCACAAACATATCTTCAGAAAATTGTGGTCTATTTTTACAAAAACAAGTTTTATATTATTGCACGTGTTTTCTCTCTTATAAAACAGTACACTGTTGAAATCTCTCCACATCAATTGATAGATATCTAATTCATTCTTTTAATGGTTGCATAATGTTCCATGAGGTAGACATAAAGTAATTTAACTCTTCCTGTATTATAGTCACTCTGTTTCTTTTTCCTCTACTTTGTACAATGTTATAATAAATACCATTTTACATTTATCTTTATGTACTTTATTTCTATAAGATAGATTTCAGAGGAAGTCTCTTTGGGCAAATGAGAATATATATTTTTAGTCTTAATTGATGTTGTCAAATATTCTTACAAAAGACAGTGATGATACACATTTCCCCTGGCAATGGATGAAAGCAAATTTACCACTTTACCCCATCTCTGCCAGGAATAGTCGTTATGGATAGTTTAGAGAAAACACATCTGGTACTCTATCTCAAATCTTCTGGGCTTTGTCTTGGATTTTATCTATGCCTGGAACGGATATTACTTGCAGGCTTCAAATAACTTCAAGTTTGTATCTTCTAACTACAAGTGTCTGCTGTGTCCTCACTTTCTTCCATGGGCTCTTTGATGCCTTGGATGATGATGAGAGTCTTGTTGACTTGCCCTTGTGTGTACGAGCAACTCGGAAATGCTGGGGGCACGCTCCATTGGTTGATGCTCCTGCCTCCTTTCTTTGAGTAGGACAATTCTTGGAGACAGTCTCTTCGCTTCCCAGGAGGTTCTGATGGAATTGAGACTCCACTGCCCACAGGGGTGATCTTTATAACAAAAGTGACCCCTTTGATCAGCTTTCTCTCCTTTGTCTCATTCTGCCACCCCCTCAACTCCTGCTCCAAATAAACTACCTGTAACAGATCCCGGTCCTGAGTCCACTTTAGAGGAAACCCAAGAAGAGACAGATCCTTTCTGTAGTATTTCTCAATCTGATGGCTATTAAGTGGTATTTTGTTGCTGCTTAAATTTTCATTTTCCTAATTATTAGTGAGGGTGGTCACCTTTTCCTATGTCTACTGTCCGTGCTGGTTTCCGCTACTGTGAACTCTCTCTTCAACACTTAGCCCATTGGTTTATTGGGTTTTTGTGTGATTTTGATAATTTTAAGATCTCTCTTCTGAGGCTGTTCTCCATATTAATATTTCTAACTAATATTAATATTTCTAACTAATATTAATATTTCTATTTGTCTTTGTCTGCTATTTTTTACTTCACAAAACTTAAAAAAATTATGTTGTCAAATATGTTTATCTTTTATGGAATCTGCTTTTCTGGTTTGGCTTAAGAGAGTTCCCTTGTCCCACCCTCTCCCCCCATAACTTACACAAATCTTAATTCTAGATTTTCTTTTGTCGTTTTTAAAATTTTAAGTCTTTAATACACCTGGAATTTATTTTTGTTTATAAGATAGGTACATAATTTTATTTTCTTCCAGATAGTCTATTGTGTAGTGTCATTTATTAAATAATCCTTCATTTTCCCCATTAAACTGAAATACTATTTTTGACATACATTAATTTTTTATTGTGATTTTTTTCACTTGGATTTTTATTTTGTTCCATTGAATTCTTTGTGTTTTTCTGCTAATACCATATTGATTCAATTATGATGGCTTTATGTATTCTTTATTTTCATTTTTTATCACCTACTCCTCATTATTCATTATTATTTAAACAGTTAAGATAATTTAATCCAACTTATAAAAAGAATTGTGTATGGATTCTAATTGGAACTGTATTAATTTTATATATTAAATTGCAAAAAATTTTATGCTATTAAGACTTTCCATGCTACAAAGTGATATATCTATTTGTTCAGGTCTTTTTTATACACTTCAATAAGATTTTATAATCATCTTCATATGGGCACTTTGTGTTAAATATACTCTCAATTTCTTAAGTAATATCCAATCTTTATCAAATAATTTTTTGTTGTTGTCTCTCATTTGCTAGAGCCTTTAGCATGTGCTTAGTTTGTATTTTGGGTAACACAAAATTGTCACTTTTTTTTTGGCCGCTCCATGCAGCTTGTGGGATCTTCCCCAGCCAGGGATCAAACACGGGCCCACGGCAATGAAAATGCTGAGCCCTAACCACTGGACCACCAGGGAACTCCCCCAATTTTCACTTTTTGGATTAGAACTTACCAGAAACAAGCTTCTCCCACTCTGCAGTTACCCTGCAAAGCCCATCTCCTTTTGAGATTTACCACTCGTATTAATATATGTAGTCCTTAGTGCACACACTAAAGGCAATACTTAAAACAGTACAGAGGGCAGACAGCTTCCAGGGATAATCAATCCACAGGTCTCTACCATTCCACTCTTGCCTAAACTGGGATGTGTTCTCTTGCCTTCATTTTGGGTCCACGGATGCT
Organism: Lagenorhynchus albirostris; assembly: GCF_949774975.1. Lineage (NCBI taxonomy): Eukaryota > Metazoa > Chordata > Mammalia > Artiodactyla > Delphinidae > Lagenorhynchus > Lagenorhynchus albirostris. The sequence goes on along the minus strand of NC_083099.1, from coordinate 7,020,551 downwards.
CTCTTGTCCTTATACTTGGTCTCCAATTCTGCTGTACTTTCCTGGCTAGACTCCCCTCTGGATACTGACTAATGTCTGCTTCTTTGATGACTGTATCTTGTTTGCAGACCTGGTCTACTTGGATTGCACATCTTCCCATTTATTATGGTTTTGTATTCACCTATGGATTTGTGGTATCTGAAGGAATTTGTAAGGATAATAGATTGATTTTTCCACAAAGCTGATTGCTGACAATTCCTCCCCTTTCTGTCCACATATGCTGTGTTTCCCATGGGGAGATGGTGTCTTTCCCATTCTTTGGAATCTCAACTGACCCAATGACTTGCTTCGACCAGTACGACATGAGAGAACTGACTTTGTATGACTTCTGTGCCTGGCCTGAAGAGGCCTTGCAGGTTTTGCTTTCATGTTCTTGGAATTCAGCAACCACATCATAAGACTCAGGCTAGACTGCCTACTGAATGATGTGAAACCACCTGGAGAGAGAGGCCCAGCCACCCCCATTCCCTGCCAGATATAGCAGCAGGCATGCACACTCCAGCCCTAGCTGAGCCCCCCGCACGTGAGTAACCTCTGTTGACTACACATGACCTAAGAACTGTCCAGCTGAGCCTAGCCAGCACATAGAATTAGGATATATAATAAAATGCTTAGTGAAGCCACTTCAGGTTGCTTTGGTTTTTATATAGCATTAAGTAATGGAGATAATGAACATCAAAGGGCAGGATGTAAATGCTGATGAGATGAAGCTGATAATTCCATGATCAGGCTATTCCAACAAAAACATCTTACTAAGTGAGGGACTATCTTCTGGAGGAAATAGTCAAGCAGTGGTGTATAAATAAATGATATTCAGGATGTAAATAGAACATGCTGTCCCTTTTTAAAGATCTGCATTTTTTCTCAATATTTTTCTACATCCAACATGTATGTATATAAGAATATGTGGCGATAATTTTAGAATTTTTATATAATAAACATAATTGAGGGGCTTTTAGATATAGCAGTCCATTGTTATTACATGATTTCTCAATACTTTTATCTTCCTGCCTATAGCAGCCTCCCCTTGGTTGATTCTAACTGGCTCTGAGGTTGAAAAATCTAATGACTGAGTGCGTTAGATGTTGCCTGAAAGCCTAAGGTACTCCTATTTGGTAAGTGACTCAAATAGACACACAGAAGGTGTGACGTACGTTTTGTTTCTTCAGAGGCTTTCCTGTATGTGTTTGATTCTTGGATCTTGGTAGATCCTGGGTGGGTAATATTGCCAGATGAGAGTTTTTTAGAGTTGAGCTATTACTGTACTTTGCAACCTCCTTAGTAAACACAGTAACATTGTCATATGTCTAAAATTGTCCTGTGTATTCAGATTCAATATGGGTAGTAATGTTTTCAGTATTAAGATAAATGCCGAACAAGTTATGTGAATATCTTTACAGAAAACAGTACACAGCAAGATGTTTGTTTCAAGGTGAGAGACAATATTACTAAGCCCTACTGTCTGGGTTGGCTTATCCTTGTTCTTCATAACTGCATCGCTAACACAGAGCTGAACAGGTGCAGCTGTTGCTTTCTGTATTATAATGATCACTACTAATTCCTCCCGGCAAATCTAGCCCTTGGATATCACTGGGTTAGGAAAGAAGGACCTGATCTGAAACACAGGAGGTGGTGGAGGGAGTATTTCCTGGAATTAAAAAAAAGGTTGTTTTTCTGCTTTTTCAGTATAGTTTTAAAACTAGACTTTGTGGTCCATCAACAATCTTGAGGTTACAGACGCTTTGGGACTATGTTTACTTGGAGAAGGGTGGGTGGAGAAAGATTTCATTTTGTACTTAATTTTACTGGGTGTCTTCTGGCATTCTAGGAAGCATCAATTGGCAAAGGTGATTTTGTAATCAGTAGGGCAGAAGAAGAGCTCAAGGTTGCAATTAACATGTTTTTGTACAAATCAAAAAAACAGTAAAAGGCAATTTGTACAACTTGCCAGAAGGTCTGGTCAATCATTGTGCAGACGATAAGGGGTCTGGAAAATCAGAGAGGAGAATCAAGTGAGTCAAAATACCCAAGGTTTTTTTTTGTTTCTTTCCAATTCAGGATTGGTCAATGTACCTCTCTGATAGCTTTAAAGTGGATGACAGGGATCAATAATGTATTGTTTCCTGTTTTTGTGAGGGACTTTTCAGGAAAAGTTTAACTAACCTACTAAATTGTTTAGATGTTAGTTTTATAAAGTTTGATATCGTATATTACATCTTTACTATGCTAAGACTTAAGACATTACTATGCTAGGATTTAAGACAGTTCAGATAACAGCTCTATCTGAATAAAATTTCATTTTCTGCCTTTTAGCAAATCTCCCAGCACAAAATAAGGATTCATCTGTTGGCATTTATAAAACTCAAGCAGGTTAAAGTTCATAAAGACAAAATTGTGGAACATTCCAGAACAAAATCAATAGTGACTATGCTATGAATATTAGTATAATTTAGTTCTGTTTGATAAAAGAAAAAGTAGTCTTTTATAAAATCCTTATTTACTTCATTGGCTAGGAGTATAGAAAATAATTTGAAATCTCATCCTGTTCTTAAACTACTTGAAGAGAATGTTACCATTTGATACTTAAGTCTCATAAAGCACTTTGCAGGCCTGTTATCCATCCATCACAATATGATATTGAGCAGATGAATAAATAATGCTGGGAATTCCAGCACTGGTCCTTGGTCCTTGAAAGAGAAGCAATGCTTCCCAGATGGATTAATCTACAACTATGAGTAAATAAGTAAATACATATAGTTATAACATAAATGTGTGTGTATATATATTATGAATTGATAATTTATTAAATTATTATAAATTTTATGTTATTCATATTTATTCAATAAACATTTATTGAATATCTATACAGTGCCAGGTGTTGTGTTACATACCATTTATTTTTTAACAAAATAAAAAATTTCTCATAATGTTTTATAGTCTAGCATGGTGGTAAGAAGGCTGTTGCAAGCCAGATGCCAGGTTTCAAAGTCTGCTCCTGTCACTTCCTAGCTCAATAACTCTGGGCACGGTACTTAACTTCATTAATAAAATAGAGATAATATTTCTCTCATGAGGTTTGTAAGGATTAAATTAGTTGATATAAAGAAATTAGAGTAGTGCCTGAGATGAAGTTTACACCTGTGCATAACTGAACTATATTATCTTATTTCATTAGATGTACTTCTGACCTTAAGAACTTGGCATTGAGTGGATGAAACAGATGCCATCTGTATTAGTTAGGTTTCTCCAGAAAACCAGAACAAGTAGGATCTGCGCATGTGTGTGTATAACATATTTATAAATACATAAAGCAATATATAAAAACATCTATGTGTATGGTGTATATATATACACACACACACATTACATACACATATATCCTATCCCAGTTTAGGCAAGAGTGGAATGGTAGAGACCTGTGGATTGATTATCCCTGGAAGCTGTCTGCCCTCTGTACTGTTTTAAGTACTGCCTTTAGTGTGCGCACTAAGGACTACATGCATACATTCCTATTTATGTATGTATATATGTGAATTATATATATGTATATATACATATGTATGTATATGTAGGTAGATATATTTTACGTATTTATATGTATTTATATTTAATTTTGGACCAGGGAAATTCCACTGCCTGAGAGCAAGTAGGGGGTAATAAATGAAATTCATTTTGATCATTTCCCACACTGTATGTCCAGTTCAGGTTACACAAAGTCATTTTTTTAAAAAGCCGTTGTTGTTCAAAAATCTCATACATACACATATGTGTACATATAAATATACACACATGTACACGCATACGTATGCATGCACACATATACACATACATATATACGCTCCTATATATTATATATACATACAATAATATATACATACATGCACAAGGATGTGTACAGGCATACCTCATTTTATTGTGGTTCACTTTACTGTGCTTCACAGATAACGTATTTTTTACAAATTGAAGGTTTGTGGCAATCCTGCATCGAGCATGTATAGGTAGCACTTTTCCAACAGCATTTGCTCACTTCATGTCTCTGTGTCACATTTTGGTAATTCTTGCAATATTTCAAATCTTTTCATTATTATTATATATGTTATGGTGACCTGTGATCTTTGATGTTACTTTTGTAACTTTTTTTTTGTATTTTTACATTAGTATTTTTTAAAGACATACTGCTGATGCACACTTAATAGAATAGAGTATAGCATAAACATGACTTTCACATGCATTGGAAACCAAAATGTTTGTGTGACTTGCTGTACTGAGATGTTAGCTTTGTGATCTAGAACAGAACCTGTAATATCTCTGAGGTATGCTTGCATATGTGTACATATATATTAGGAGGCATATATGCACATATGTGATGTGTATACACATTATATATGGGATGTGTGTATCTATATCTACGTGTGTGTGTATATATATATGTATATAAAAAGAGAGAGAGAGAAAGATTAATTTTAAGGAATTGCATCACCAATATGTGGGGCTGGCAAGTCTGAAATCCACAGAGCAGGCCAACAGTCTGGAGCCCTGTGGAAGAGCTGATGTTATAGTCTGGAGGCAGAACTCCCTTTGTATGTGTCTATATTCAAATTTCCTCTTCTTATAAGGATACCAGTTACATTGGATTAGGACCCATCCTAATGATCTCATTTAAATTATGTCTTCAAGACCCTCTCTGCAAATATGGCCACACTCTGAGGTACCAGGGGTTAGCACTTCAACATGTGAATTTCTTGGGGGGGCACAATTCAGCCTATAACATTATCCTAACTCTGTAATATGACAGATGTGGTGCCAGTGATCTGCACAAAATTCTTTTCCTTTTTTTTTTTAACTTAAAAAAAATTGAAGTATAATTGATTTACAATGTTGTGTTAGTTTCACGTGTACAGCAAAGTGATTCAGTTATACATAAATATGTATCTACTCTTTGTCAGATTCTTTCCCCTTACGGGTTGTTAAAAAATATTAAGTGTAGTTCCCTGTGCTATACAATAGGTCCTTGTTGTTTATCTATTTTATATATAGTAGTGTGTATGTGTTAATCCCATGCTTCTAATTTATCCCTCCCCCCATTTCCTCTTTGGTAACCATAAGTTTGTTTTCTATGTCTGTGGGTTTATTTCTGTTTTGCATATAAGTTCATTTGTATCACTTTTTATTTTTCAATCATCTATAGGTCCATCCATGTTGTTGCAAATGGCATTAGTTCATTCCTTTTTATGACTAATATTACATTGTATACATGGACCACAGCATCTTTATCCTTTAATCTGTCGATGAACACTTAGGTTGCTTCCATGTCTTGCACACAATTCTGAGGAAACAGAGGTGAGAGCAGTATTTCCTGGACAGTGATGGTGGTAGTGTCGGTGGCAGTTGGAGGCTCAGTGTTTCAGTGAAGATGCCATTTAAAGCAGAATATAAGGAAAATAATTTATTGCAGTTCAAGGAAAGAAAGCCTTGTAAGTAGAGGATGCAGCATGAAAACAATCAGCAATGTGCAAAAGTGCCCGGTGACTGAGTTCTGCAGATATTTCAGATGAGGTTGTATAGGAACCGTGGAAGGAGGGGAGCCTCAAGCCTGGGACAGAATCTAAAGGATTTTTAAAGCTGTCCTTAGAGTTTAAAATTTATCCTGTGAACAATGGGGAATTATTGAATATGATTAAGTTAGAATCACAGACAACCTGCTTTTAATTAATTTTACTTAGAAAAAGTACTCTCGTGGCAGTGCAGGGGTTAGATTTGGCAGGGGAGAGACATGAGGCTGATGCAGTTGTGAAGAAATAAGTTGGTGATAGCTTGAAATAACTTTGTAGCCATGGGGATGAGAGAAGGAAATGGATTTTGCAGACAGGTAAAACTGGCAGTGTTTTGTTGAGGGAGCTGAGAGAGATGGAGAAAAGAAAGAACATTCTGAATTCTCTGCCTTGGTTGGCTAGGTAGGTGCCATAAACTGACATTTGTGTTCATGAGATGGCTGTTAAGCATTTGTTGTGCATGGCATTGCAGAGGACTTTGGAAATACATTTTGGAGTTGATTTGAATTGCTGTAAACTTAGCTCATCACATGAACACCAAGTAGTGCACAAGTATTTACACAAATTTTTAATGAAGCACTAGAATAGTTGCTTGGGGAAGGAAGAATTTAAACAAGAAAGGTTGGAAAAGGGGGTATGTAAATAAACAAAACAAGAGTGAACTTGCATGGACCAATGAGGATGGCATGTATGAGCTAATTAGTATAATTACTCAACCCCAGACACCTGTACATAATTAGTATGATTACTCAACCCTCTCCACCTGGGGTCCAAACAAGAGAATAATAAAATGCATTTAACATATTTAGTTTTGGACCAGGTGAACTCCACTGCCTGAAGCAAAAGAGGGGGCAATAAACAAAATACATGTTGATTAATTCCCAGCATGTATGTCCAGTTTAGGTTACGCAAAATTGTTGATCTTTTTAAGATTGTTGGTGATCTAAAATCTTAAATCAAGAATACTGTAGAATTAGTTGGCTTTCTAATGTGCAGAATACAATTTCTAACATTTTTTGAGGACCTAAATATTTTAGACATGTTCTAAGAGCTTTATATGTGTACTTATCTCCACAGAAACCAAGTAAGATGGTTACTATAATTATCCCCATCTTATAAGTGAGGAACTTGAGGGAAGAAAAGAATAAGCAATTTTCCCAAGATCAAATGGCTAGTAAGATAGGGACAGCATTTCAGAGGCTGTGGTCTTAAACACTGTTCTACTGCTTCTCTGAACTTTTCCTATGATGTCTTCTCTATTCATATCATGGATTCCAACAGAGAGGTTTGAATTGCACAGTGAGCCTTTGGTTATGAACTACTTCTTGCCAGGGGTCCAATCAAATTTCTCTGTGCCCAACACCAGGCTTGGTGGGTCCCTGGTGCTCAATAAACTTTTGTTACACAAATGCGTTACTAAGTCCTCTCAGAAGTTTGTTAGCCTGGGATTCTGGTTTCTAATAATGGCTGGTTAGATAATTTGGACTAACTCTTACACTGAAAACACCTCAAAAGGGTCAATAAACTATAAAAATAAAATATTTAAAGACATGGAAGAACAAATAAGATTGTAGAAATCACCAGACAAAAGTCAGTATGGGAATCCAGAAAGGTAAATAAACTGGGCATGAAAACTGCTTCTGTCCTGAGAGTATATGCTGATTTAGAGAAAATAGCACTTTATTTTTGATGAAGTTGCTGGATGAGAAAGATAGAAATTAAAGCAGAAACCTTGCCTGGTGAGGGGAATCAAGAAGCAGACTCTCTCCACAGTGAATTATAAACTGAAGTAAACCATCCCTTGTGAGATGCTGCAGCCTAGGTTCATAGAGTCTTCCTGGTCCTGAAAACCTATGAATTAAACCTGATTTAAGGTGGTTGCTGACTGTACTCATAAAACTTGTCATAGCTGACCTGTAAAGGAAATTCTTATGATACAATTTAGGTAGGAGGAAAATTATTCATACTGAAGATTTGAGTTATGAAAAGACATGAAAACCAAAAAAACATGGTATGTGGGTATATCTGAGTTAATATTGCCTTTATAAAAAACTTTCAATTATGTACACACACACACAACACAACACATGACTCTTTTTGACTCCCATTTACCATTGCAACAAAAAGAATAAAATATCTAGGAATAAACCAACCTAAGGAGACAAAAGACATGTAGGCATAAAACTATAAGACACTGATGAAAGAAATTAAAGATGATATGAACAGATGGAGAGATATATCATGTTCTTAGATTGGAAGAATTAACATTGTGAAAATGACTCTACTACCCAAAGCAATCTACAGATTCAATATAATCCCTATCAAACTACTAATAGCATTTTTCACAGAACTAGAACAAAAAATTTCACAATCGTATGGAAAAAAAAAAAAACCCAAATAGCCAAAGCAATCTTGAGAAAGAAAAACGGAGCTGGAGGAATCAGGCTCCCTGACTTCAGACTATTCTACAAAGCTAAAGTAAATAAAAACAGTATGGTACTGGTGCAAAAACAGAAATATAGATCAATGGAACAGGATAGAAAGCCCAGAGATAATCCCACACACAGATGGTCACCTTATCTTTGATAAAGGAGGAAAGAATATACAGTGGAGAAAAGACAGCCTCTTCAATAAGTGGTGCTGGGAAAACTGGACAGGTACATGTAAAAGAATGAAATTAGAACATGCCCTAACACCATACAGAAAAGTAAACTCAAAATGGATTAAAGACCTAAATGTAAGGCCAGACACTATAAAACTCTTAGAGGGAAGGGTAGGAAGAACACTCTTTGACATAAATCACAGCAAGATCTTTTTTGACCCACCTCTTAGACATATGGAAATAAAAACAAAAATAAACAAATGGGATCTAATGAAACTTAAAAGCTTTTTCACAGCAAAGAAAACCAGAAACAAGACAAAAGACAACCCTCAATATGGGAGAAAATATTTGCAAATGAAGCAACTGACAAAGGATTAATCTACAAAATATACAGGCAGCTCACGCAGCCCAATATCAAAAAATCACACAACCCAAACCAAAAATGGGTGGAAGACCTAAATAGACATTTCTCCAAAGAAGATATATGAAATGACAAAAAACACATGAAAGCATGCTCAGCATCACTAATCATTAGAGGAAAGCAAATCAAAAGTGCAATGAGGTATTACCTCATACCAGTCAGAATGGCCATCCTCAAAAAATCTACAAACAATAAATGCTGGAGAGGGTGTGGAGAAAAGGGAACCCTCTTGCACTGTTGGTGGGAATGTAAATTGATACAGCCACTATGGAAAACAGTATGAAGGTTCCTGAAAAAACTAAGAATAGAACTACCATATGACCCAGAAATCCCACTACTGTGCATATCCCCTGAGAAAACCATAATTCAAAGAGAGTCATGTACCACAATGTTCATTGCAGCACTATTTACAATAGCCAGGACATGGAAGAACCTAAGTGTCCATCAACAGATGAATGGTTAAAGAAGATGTGGCACATATATACAATGGAATATTACTCAGCCATAAAAAGAAATGAAATTGAGATATTTTAAATTATTTTTAACATCTTTATTTGAGTATAATTGCTTTACAATGTTGTGTTACTTTCTGCTTTATAACAAAGTGAATCAGTGATACATATACATATGTTCCCATATCTCTTCCATCTTGCATCTCCCTCCCTCCCACCCTCCGTATTCCACCCATCTAGGTGGTCACAAACCACTGAGCTGATCTCCCTGTGCTTTGCGGCTGCTTCCCACTAGCTATCTTTTTTACGTTTGGTAGTGTATATATGTCCATGCCACTCTCTCACTTTGTCACAGCTTACACTTCACCCTCCCCATTTCCTAACGTTCATTCTCTAGTAGGTCAGTGTCTTTATTCCCATCTTACCCCTAGGTCCTTCATGACATTTTTTCTTAGATTCCATATATATGTGTTAGCATACGGTATTTGTTTTTCTCTTTCTGACTTACTTCACTCTGTAGGACAGACCCTAGGTCCATCCACCTCACTACAAATATCGCAATTTTGTTTCATTTTGTGGCTGAGTAATATTTCATTGTATATATGTGCCACATCTTCTTTATCCATTCATCTAATGATGGACACTTAGGTTGCTTCCATGTCCTGGCTATTGTAAATAGAGCTGCAGTGAATATTTTGGTACATGACTCTTTTTGAATTATGGTTTTCTCAGGGTATATGCCCAGTAGTGGGATTGCTGGTTCGCATGGTAGATATATTCTTAGTTTTTAAGGAACCTCTATACTGTTCTCCATAGTGGCTATATCAATTTACATTCCCACCAACACTGCAAGAGGGTTCCCTTTTCTCCACACCCTCTCCAGCATTTATTGTTTCCAGATTTTTTTATTTTTTTAATTAATTAATTTATGTTTTTACATCTTTATTGGAGTAAAATTGCTTTACAATGGTGTGTTAGTTTCTGCTTTATAACAAAGTGAATCAGTTATACATATACATATGTTCCCATATCTCTTCCGTCTTGCGTCTCCCTCCCTCCCACCCTCCCTATCCCACACTTGCAGGTGGTCAAAAAGCACTGAGCTGATCTCCCTGTGCTTTGAGGCTTCTTCCCACTAGCTATCTACCTTACATTTGGTAGTGTATATATGTCCATGCCTCTCTCTCACTTTGTCACAGCTTACACTTGATGATGGCCATTGTGACTGGTGTGAGATGATATCTCATTGTAGTTTTGATTTGCATTTCTCAAATGATTAATTATGTTGAGCATTCTTTCATGTGTTTGTTGGCAATCTGTATATCTTCTTTGGAGAAATGTCTATTTAGGTCTTCTGCCCATTTTTGGATTGGGTTGTTTGTTTCTTATGTTATTGAGCTGCATGAGTTGCTTGTAAATCTTGCAGATTAATCCTCTGTCAGTTGCTTCATTTGCAAATATTTTCTCCCATTCTGAGGGTTGTCTTTTGGTCTTGCTTATGGTTTCCTTTGCTGTGCAAAAGCTTTGAAGTATCATTAGGTCCCATTTGTTTATTTTTGTTTTTATTTCCATTTCTCTAGGAGGTGGGTCAAATAAGATCTTGCTGTGATTTATGTCATAGAGTGTTCTGCCTATGTTTTCCTCGAAGAGTTTGATAGTGTCTGGTCTTACATTTAGGTCTTTAATACATTTTGAATTTATTTTTCTGTATAGTGTTAGGTGTGTTCTAATTTCTTATCTTTACATGTACCTGTCCAATTTTTGCAGCACCACTTATTGAAGAGGCTGTCTTTTCTCCATTGTATATTTTTGCCTCCTTTATCAAAGATGAGGTGACCATATGTGTGTGGGTTTAGCTCTGTGCTTTCTCTCCTGTTCCATTGATCTATATTTCTGTTTTTCTACCAGTACCATACTGTCTAGTTTACTGTAGCTTTGTAGTATAGTCTGAAGTCAGGGAGCCTGATTCCTCCAGATTTATTTTTCATTCTCAAGATTGCTTGGCTATTTGGGGTCTTTTGTGTTTCCATACAAATTGTGAAATTTTTTGTTCTTGTTTTGTGAAAAATGCTAGTGGTAGTTTGATAGGGATTGCATTGAATCTGTAGATTGCTTTGGGTAGTAGAGTCATTTTCACAATGTTGGTTCTTCCAATCCAAGAATATGGTATATCTCTCCATCTATTTGTACCATCTTTAATTACTTTCATCAGTGTCTTATAATTTTCTGTATAAAGGTCTTTTGTCTCCTTAGGTGGGTTTATTCCTGGATATTTTATTCTTTTTGTTGCAATGGTAAATGGGAGTGTTTTCTTGATTTCACTTTCAGATTTTTCATCATTATTGTATAGGAATGCCAGAGATTTCTGTGCATTAATTTTGTATCCTGCTACCTTACCAAATTCATTGATTAGCTCTAGTAGTTTTCTGTTAGCATCTTTAGGATTCTCTATGTATAGTATCATGTCATCTGCAGAGAGTGACAGCTTTACTTCTTCTTTTCTGATTTGGATTCCTGTTATTACCTTTTCTTCTCTGATTGCTGTGGCTAAAACTTCCAAAACTATGTTGAATAATAGTGGTGAGAGTATGCAGCCTTGTCTTGTTCCTGATCTTGGTGGAAATGGTTTCAGTTTTTCACCATTGAGGACGATGTTGACTGTGGGTTTTTCATATATGGCCTTTATTATGTTGAGGAAACTTCCCTCTATGCCTACTTTCTGGAGGGGTTTTATCATAAATGGGTGCTGAATTTTGTCAAAAGCTTTCTCTGCATATATTGAGATGACCATATGGTTTTTCTCCTTCAATTTGTTAATATGGTGTATCACATTGATTGATTTGTGTATATTTAAGAATCGTTGCATTCCTGGAATAAACTGCACTTGATCATGGTGTGTGATCCTTTTAATGTACTGTTGGAATCTGTTTGCTAGTATTTTTTTGAGCATTTTTACATCTATGCTCATCAGTGATATTGGCCTGTAGTTTTCTTTCTTTGTGACAACTTTGTTTGGTTTTCGTATCAGGGTGATGGTGGCGTTGTAGAATGTGTTTGGGCGTGTTCCTCCCTCTGCTATATTTTGGAAGGGTTTGAGAAGGATAGGTGTAAGCTCTTCTCTAAATGTTTGAGAGAATTCGCCTGTGAAGACATCTGGTCCTGGGCTTTTGTTTGTTGAAAGATTTTTAATCACAGTTTTAATTTCAGTGCTTGTGATTGGTCTGTTCATATTTTCTATTTCTTCCTGATTCAGTCTTGGCAGGTAGTGTTTTTCTAAGAATTTGTACATTTCTTCCAGGTTGTGCATTTTATTGGCATGTAGTTGCTTGTAGTAATCTCTCATGATCTTTTGTATTTCTCAGTGTCAGTTGTTACTTCTTCTGTTTCATTTCTAATTCTATTGATTTGAGTCCTCTCCCTTTTTTTTCTTGATGAGTCTGGCTAATGGTTTATCAATTTTGTTTATCTTCTCAAAGAACCAACTTTTAGCTTTATTGATCTTTGCTATCATTTCCTTCATTTCTTTTTCATTTATTTCTGATCTGATCTTTATGATTTCTTTCAATCTGCTATCTTTGGGTTTTTTTGTTCTTCTTTCTCTAATTGCTTTAGGTGCAAGGTTAGATTGTTTATTTGAGGTGTTTCCTGTTTCATAAGGTAGGATTGTATTGCTATAAACTTCCCTCTTAGAAGTGCTTTTGCTGCATCCCATAAGTTTTGTGTTGTCCTGTCTCCATTGTCATTTGTTTCTAGGTATCTTTTTATTTCCTCTTTGATTTCTTCAGTGATCACTTCGGTATTAAGTAGTGTATTGTTTAGCCTCCATGTGTTTGTATTTTTTACAGATCTTTTCCTCTAATTGATATCTAGTCTCATAGTGTTGTGGTCGGAAAAGATACTTGATAAAATTTCAATTTTCTTAAATTTACCAAGGCTTGATTTGTGACCCAATATATGATCTATCCTGGAGAATGTTCCATGAGCACTTGAGAAAAATATGTATTCTGTTGTTTTTGATTGGAATGTCCTATAAATATCAATTAAGTCCATCTGGTTTAATGTATCATTTAAAGCTTGTGTTTCCTTATTTATTTTCATTTTGGATGATCTGTCCATTGGTGAAAGTGGGGTGTTAAAGTCCCCTACTATGAATGTGTTACTGTCAATTTCCCCTTTTATGGCTGTTATTATTTGCCTTATGTATTGAGGTGCTCCTATTTTGGGTGCACAAATATTTACAATTGTTATATCTTCTTCTTGGATCGATCCCTTGATCATTATGTAGTATCCTTGTCTCTTGTAATAGTCTTTATTTTAACATCTATTTTGTCTGATATGAGAATTGCTATTCCAGCTTTCTTTTGATTTCCATTTCCAGGGAATATCTTTTTCCATCCCCTCAATTTCAGTCTGTATGTGTCCCTAGGTCTGAAGTGGGTCTCTTGTAGACAGCGTATATACGGGTCTTGTTTTTGTATCCTTTCAGCCAGTCTGTGTCTTTTGGTGGGAGCATTTAATCCATTTACCTTAAAGGTAATTATCAATATGTATGTTCTTATTCTCATTTTCTTAATTATTTTGGTTTGTTATTGTAGGTCTTCTCCTTCTCTTGTGTTTCTTGCCTAGAGAAGTTCCTTTAGCATTTGATGTAAAGCTTGTTTGGTGGTGCTGAATTATCTCAGCTTTTGCTTGTCTGTAAAGAATTTAATTTTCCCATCAAACCTGAATGAGATCCTTGCTGGGTAGAGTAATCTTGGTTGTAAGGTTTTCTCCTTCATCACTTTAAATATGTCCTGTCAGTCCCTTCTGGCTTGCAGAGTTTCTGCTGAAAGATCAGCTGTTCACGTTATGGGGATTTCCTTGTGTGTTATTTTTTTCCCTTGCTGCTTTTAATGTTTTCTTTGTATTTAATTTTTGATAGTTTGATTAATATGTGTCTTTGTGTGTTTCTCCTTGGATTTATCCTGTATGGGTCTCTCTGTGCTTCCTGTACTTGATTAACTATTTCCTTTCCCATGTTAGGGAAGTTTTCAACTATAATCTCTTCAAATATTTTCTCAGTCCCTTTCTTTTTCTCTTCTTCTTCTGGGACCCCTATAATTCGATTGTTGGTGCATTTTATGTTGTCCCAGTGGTCTCTGAGACAGTCCTCAGTTCTTTTCATTATTTTTTCTTTTTCTGCTCTGCAGTAGTTATTTCCACTATTTTGTCTTCCAGGTCACTCAACCATTCTTCTGTCTCAGTTATTTTGCTATTGATCCCTTCTAGAGTATATATATATATATATATATATATATATATATATATATATATATATATATATATATTGACGGTACACAGGCCTCTCACCATTGTGGCCTCTCCCATTGTGGAGCACAGGCTCCAGATGTGCAGACTCAGTGGCCATGGCTCACGGGCCCAGCCGCTCTGTGGCACGTGGGATCTTCCCGGACTGGGGTACGGACCCGCGTCTCCTGCATCGGCAGGCAGACTCTCAAACACTGTGCCACCAGGGAAGCCCCCTTTTAGAGTGTTTTTATTTCATTTATTGTGTTGTTCATCATTGCTTGTTTCCTCTTTAGTTCTTCTAGGTCCTTGTTAATGTTTCTTGCATTTTGTCTATTCTATTTCCAAGATTTTGGATCATCTTTACTATCATTATTCTGAATTCTTTTTCAGGTAGACTGCCTATTTCCTCTTCATTTGGTAGGGGTGGAGGCATTTTACCTTGCTCCTTCATCTGCCTTGTGTTTTTCTGCCTTCTCATTTTGCTTATCTTACTTTGTTTGGGGTCTCCTTTTTGCAGGCTGCAGGTTCATAGTTCCTGTTGTTTTTGGTGTCTTTCCCCAGTGAGTAATATTGGTTCAGTGGGTTTTATAGGCCTCCTGTTGGAGGGGACTAGTGCCTGTGTTTGGGTGGATGAGCCTGGATCTTTTCTTTCTGGTGGGCAGGTCCACATCTGGTGGTGTGTTTTGGGGTGTCTGTGGCCTTATTTTGATTTTAGGCAGCCTCTCTGCTAATGGGTGGTGTTGTGTTCCTGTCTTGCTAATTGTTTGGCATAGGGTGTCCAGCACTGTAGCTTGCTGGTCATTGAGTGAAGTTGGTTCTTGGTGTTGAGATGGAGATATGTGGGAGATTTTCGTCATTTGATATTATGTGGAGCTGGGAAGTCTCTTGTGGTCCAGTGTCCTGAAGTTGGCTCTTCCACCTCAGAGGCACAGCACTGACTCCTGGCTGGAGCACCAAGAGCCTTTCATCCACAATTTTGCAACCTTACCCACCAACCATGCTCATCCAGTGCACCCACAGAGTCTGGTGCTGGGTAGGGGGCAGGCTTCAGGGACCCTTCCTCACTCCCACCCTCTCTCCCTCAGTGTCCTTGGCATTCTCTCTGCTACTTCTGCCGCTCCCTCTTTCTCTGGGCTCCTGTTGCTCAGCAGGCACCTGCCACTACCTGTCACTGGCACCCAGCCCCAGCCGGCCGAGCCTGTGCAATTGGAAACCAGACACCCAATGCAGCAGTGCAGGCGAGGGTGAGTCTAGAGTCTCTGTTAGGGAAATTTTCAACTATAATCTTTACCAGTATTTTCTTGTGTCCTTTCCCTATCTCTTCTCCTTCTGGGACCCCTATAATGCGAATGTTGGTGTGTATAATGTTGTCCCAGGGGTCTCTTAGGCAGTCTTCATTTTTTTAAATTCTTTTTTCTTTATTCTGTTCTGCAGCAGTGGATTTCACCATTCTGTCTTCCAGGTCACTTATCTGTTCTTCTCCCTCAGTTATTCTGCTATTGATTGTTTCTAGTGTATTTTTGTTTGTTTGTTTGTTTGTTTTCTTTTTTTTGCGGTACGCGGGCCTCTCACTGTTGTGGCCTCTGCCATTGCGGAGCACAGGCTCTGGATGCGCAGGCCCAGTGGCCATGGCTCACGGGCCCAGCCGCTCTGTGGCATATGGGATCCTCCCAGACCAGGGCATGAACCCGTGTCCCCTGCATCGGCAGGCAGACTCTCAACCACTGCGCCACCAGGGAATCCCTCTAGTATATTTTTCATTTCAGTTATTGTATTATTCATCTCTGTTTGTTTGTTCTATAATTCTTCTAGGTGTTTGTTCTTTAATTCTTCTAGGTTTTTATTAAACATTTATTGCATCTTCTCGATCTTTGCCTCCATTCTTTTTCCGAGGTCCTGGATCATCTTCACTATCATTATTCTGGATTATTTTTCTGGTAGGTTGCCTATTTTCACTTCATTTTTGTTTCTGGGGCTTTATCTTATTCCTTTGTCTGGTACATAGTCCTCTCCCTTTTCATTTTGTCTATCTTTCTGTGAATGTGGTTTTCCTTCCACAGGCTGCAGGATTGTAGTTCTTCTTGCTTCTGCTGTCTGCCCTCTGGTGGATGAGGCCATCCAAGAGGCTTGTGAAAACCTCCTGATGAGAAGGACTGGTGATTGGCAGAGCTGGGTGTTGCTCTGGTGGGCAGAACTCAGTAAAACTTTAATCTGCTTGTCTTCTGATGGGTGGGCCTGAGTTCCCTCCCCTTTGGTTGTTTGGCCTGAGGCAATCCAGCACTGGACCCTACTTGTTCTTTGGTGAGGCTAATTGTAGACTTTGGGAGGGCTCACACCAATAGTACATCCCAGAACTTCCGCTGTCAGTGTCCTTGTTCCCATGGTGAGCCACAGCCACACACACACCCCCCCCACACCTCTGCAGGAGACCTACCAGAACTAGCAGTTAGGTCTGGTTCAGTCTCCTATGGTGTCACTGCTTGTTCCCCTGGGTCCTGATGCACACCTACTTTGTGTGTGCCCTCCAAGAGTGGAGTCCCTGTTTCCCCCAGTCCTGTCAACGTCCTGCATTCAGATCCTGCTAGACTTCAAAGTCTGATTCTCTGGGAATTCCTCCACCTGTTGCCAGACACCCAGGTTGGGAAGCCTGATATGGAGCTCAGAACCTTCACTCCAGTGGATGCATTTCTGTGGTATAACTGTTCTCCAGTTTGTGAGTCACCCACCCAGCGGTAATGGGATTTGATTTTGTTGTGATTGTGCCCCTCCTACCATCTCATTGTGGCTTCTCCTTTGTCTTTTGATGTGGGGTATCTTTTTTGGTGAGTTCCAGTGTCTTCCCTTTGATGATTGTTCAGTAGTTAGTTGTAATTCTAGTGCTCTCGCAAGAGGGAGTGAGTGCATGTACTTCTACTCTGCCATCTTGAACCAATCTCCTCTCTGTTCATTAATTTTGTTCCTGAACTCATTGCACTGCCTTTCTGAGTTGTCTTATAGCTCATTGTGTTTCTTCATGACAGCCATTTTGAACTCTATCAGTTAGATTGCATTAATCCATGACTTTAATTTCTGGAGAATTTTCATTTTCTTTTTTGTGAAACCATATTACTGTGTTTTTTTCCTGATGTTTGATGCATTGTTAGTCTGCCAGCATATTTAAAGTAGTGAAAAGTTTCTTCTTTAGGTAAAGCTTTTATTTTTTCTTGATTCTAACCATTCAACAAGTTAGTAATTAAAGGCCTTTTTTGTTTTCAGTAGGTGGTGCTATAGCACAAGTTTTTGGTTTCTCTTACCTGAACTGCCTCTAGTTGTATTTGAGAATCAGTATGTTCCACCCCACTGATTCTGGCAGAGGTTTTGCTCAATGTCTACATTGAGGCTGCTTGTGCCTCCAGGTGGCTGGTGCTTTGCTGCTGCTGTTCCTCCCTGGGACACTGGAATGGCAGGTGCTTCCATTGCTTCACCACCACAGGGTGAGTGGGGGAGAGGCCAGAGTCAGGGGTGTCTCTACATTGTTCAGGTTTGTTGGATTAATGGGTGCTGCTGTTACAGGTGTTGGGTTAGCAGAGTCATGCTGGTGCCTCTGTGGCCAGAGGGACAGGGTAGCAGGCCTTGGTACCCCTGCTACCAGGTTCCCTGTGGCAATGGTGCTGCTGTAGCTGGGATGCCAGAGTTGTGTGCACTGCCTCTCCTGCTGCTACTGGGTTCTCTGGGGCTGCAGGCTCTGCCACCACAGCCAGGGGTTTGGGGTCACAGGTGCCACCTCTGCTCCTCCTCTGGCTCTGCCTTCTCTATGTGTTCTGTACACCATTAGATGTATAGATGTATGGAATCCTTCAGTGTCCTGGTGTGTTGGGCAGAGGCATTTTTCTTGAGTTATGGATGTTTTACTGGTTGTATGTTGAAGGGAAGAGACAATGGGAGCATCTCATTCTACCATGATGTTGACATCACTTCTGTCATGAATTTTAAAGCTAAACAACATTTTAGAAGATACTGTAAAATAAATAATTAGTATTTTTATAGTTTATATGAAATTATCCTTGTCATTATAATCAAGGTGCTATAGTAGTAATTAAAAGAAAATTTTCAAAAATTATTTAACTTTTTTCCTTTATACTGTACATTTAACTTTATCAATGTAAAGGAACATAATTTTTTCCTCTGTATTAACATTTGAGAATTTTCATTTGGATATGTTCATATCATGCTAGATTTATACTTATAATCTGATTCTTAATATGTCATCTAAACTATCAACAAATTATTCTTAACAGCTTTAATTTGTATTTATTTATCACTATTATTTTTCTGTTAATTCAGTATAGGAAATATCCTCCTCACTAGCTATCTAGGCAGCAGGATAAGAACACATCAGAATAGTCATTCACAATTAAACTTCCTGCCTTATTTTTCATCAGGGTTTTTGTTTTCTCATTTTGAATTGGGCTGAGAAGGTATTTAATTCATATATTTAGAAAGAGGACTGCTAACCAGCATATCTAGCTAACTCAAAACGTTCAGTCATTTCTCCTTTAAGTAACAGATTATTATCTTGATAATTGATTGACATATATCACATTTATAGCTATATTCAGGTGATGTGGTTATTAATAAAGTTTTGCTATATTACAACTGCTTTAGAATCAGTATATGGACCTATGTATATGTTATAATTACTTTAACAATGTGTTTGTTGCCAGATGCATATCAGTCAACTATGACCACAATAATGTTGGACAGAAAAACACCCCGAATGCAGTGGCTTAAAACAAAGCATTTACTTTTACTTATACATGCATACATTGGCTTAGGTCAGCTGATCTAGACTGAGTTCAGCTGGGCTTGACTCCAAATCACAGGCTGATTCTAAGTCAGGTTGATGTGTCTCTTACCATCTCTGGACCAGTGAAGTATCCAAGAATGTTCTTTTCATGGTATCTTATTCTGTTCCTGTTGCTAGAACAAAATACCACAGACTGGGTGGCTTATAAACAGTAAAAACTTATTGCTTAAAGTTCTGGAGTCTGGAAGTCAGAGATCAGGATGCCAGCACGGCCAGGTGAGGGCTCTCTTCAAGGTTGCAGACTTCTCATTGTGTGCTCTTATGACCAAAGGGGCTAGGGATTTCTCTGTGACCTCTTTTATAAGGCAGTCTCATTCATGAGAGTTCTACCTTCATGACTCAGGCACTTCCCAAAGGCCCCATCTCCTAATATCATCAATTTTGGGGGTTAGGAGTTTAACATACAAATTTTAGGGGGATACAAACATTCAGATCATAGCACAGGGAAATGTCAGAAGTCTCAAACCTTTGTTTTTATCATGGCTTAAAATACCGTGTCATGGTGTGGTACCATTAATCACAGCAAGTCACATATTCAAGCCCAACATCACGGGGATGGGAAAGTATACTCTGCCCACAGTGTGGGGAAAAGGGAGGAAGTATTTGGTGAACATAATCTAACTTATCACAATTTGGAGGGTCTTTTTTTAAAATTTGTGGTCTAAAATTCACTAGTAGGCAGAGTCTGTCTTAAAATCTGTCATTGGAGGAATGTTTTAGAAGACCTCAGATATCTTGATGTAAGGCAACCTCAAACCGTGTGCCCAGAGGCAATATTTCAGTGAGGCTCCATTGCACCTAAAGTGCATATTTATTTCAATGTAAAACAATAAGCTCAGGCGGAACTTGAACATCCACAGAGAAACATGCCAGCAATCAAACGCTTAAATGAATAGCATATGCACAAATTGGTGACAGTCAGCATTACCCCTCTGCATATTTGTGAGCTCTTTGGAACTAAGGTAATACATACTCTTGACAGAAAATTCACTTTCTGTCAACTGTTCAATTTTACCTCAAATACTCCCTCTTATTTAACTTTCTTCATATGTGTTCATGCCTCATAGTGCTGTGGTTCATTTGGAAAAATTGTCTTAGAAAATAATACGCTATCAGTTTCTTGGTTGGATGTATAGAAGAAAGAAAAAAAATGAAGGGAGTTGCTGTTTGGGTGACAGGTTTTCCATTTCTCACCAGGTAAGTAGCAGTGGGAGTTGTCCTTGAGAACATTAGAAGAGCCACAGGTAGAAGGCATTCTTTATCTAGATAGGGGGAAAAAAAAGTGTTTACTTTGGATGTTCCACTGGAATATTTTGAATATTGAGGAAATGGAATATTGGAATTGCTCACAGAACTCTGTCTTTTCTGAGCAAATTTGATGTGTCAGGTAGTCCTAAAACCCTCCCACCAGTTGATGATTGCACTGCAAAATCTATTGCTTGAGAAATGTGAGACGAAAAATGATGTCATCTTTCTGGTCGTGTAATAACCAAGTGAATTACTTAATATATTTTATACTCCCCTTCCCTTCTCATACACATACTATATTAAAATTTCGTTACCTAAGTGGAAGAATGAGCCTGCCATTAGCACAAATGAGAATTTTAGATTATAAATGTCAATGTTTATTGTGAGGCATAATGCATGTAAGGCTTTTGCAAGGTTGTTAAATGTATCATGAGACAGATTTTGTAAATCATATTTTGCTCACTCCCCTATTATAATCCAAAGTAAATGTTACATACAAAGAAAAAAAGTGAATCATGTCTCATGCTGGGGTATGTTTCTTGAAAGCACATTGATTGTGTTTTAAGTATGTCACTATGTAAGTATGCATGAAATGTATCACTTATGAGATGAATTTTTTAAAAGGAAGGTTAACTCTCTAAGTCCGGATGATGGGTTTATTAAAGGAGAGAAAATCCTTTGCCATGAATTTTCTAGGACCCAGACATTATAATTTTTAGATTGCATTTTTTTAACATCTTTATTGGGGTATAATTGCTTTACAATGGTGTGTTAGTTTCTGCTTTATAACAAAGTGAATCAGTTATACATATGCATATGTTCCCATATCTCTTCCCTCTTGCGTTTCCCTCCCTCCCACCCTCCCTATCCCACCCCTCCAGGCTGTCACAGAGCACCGAGCCAACATCCCTGTGCCATGCGGCTGCTTCCCACTAGCAATCTACCTTACTACATTTGTTAGTGTGTATATGTCCATGACTCTCTCTCGCCCTGTCACAGCTCACCCTTCCCCCTCCCCATAACCTCAAGTCCGTTCTCTAGGAGGTCTGCATCTTTATTCCTGCCTTACCCCTAGGTTCTTCATGACATATTTTTTTCTCTTAAATTCCATATATATGTGTTAGCATACGGTATTTGTCTTTTTCTTTCTGACTTACTTCACTCTGTATGACAGACTCTAGGTCTATCCACCTCATTACAAATAGCTCAATTTCGTTTCTTTTTATGGCTGAGTAATATTCCATTGTATATATGTGCCACATCTTCTTTATCCATTCATCCGATGATGGACACTTAGGTTGTTTCCATCTCTGGGCTATTGTAAATAGAGCTGCAATGAACATTTTGGTACATGACTTTTTTTGAATTTCGGTTTTCTCAGGGTATATGCCCAGTAGTGGGATTGCTGGGTCATATGGTAGTTCTATTTGTAGTTTTTTAAGGAACCTCCATACTGTTCTCCATAGTGGCTGAACCAATTCACATTCCCACCAGCAGTGCAAGAGTGTTCCCTTTTCTCCACACTCTCTCCAGCATTTACTGTTTCTAGATTTTTTGATGATGGCCATTCTGACTGGTGTGAGATGATACCTCATTGTAGTTTTGATTTGCATTTCTCTAATGATTAATGATGTTGAGCATTCTTTCATGTGTTTGTTGGCAGTCTGTATATCTTCTTTGGAGAAATGTCTATTTAGGTCTTCTGCCCATTTTTGGATTGGGTTGTTTGTTTTTTTGTTATTGAGCTGCTTGTGAATTTTGGAGATTAATCTTTGTCGGTTGCTTCATTTGCAAATATTTTCTCCCATTCTGAGGGTTGTCTTTTGGTCTTGTTTATGGTTTCCTTTGCTGTGCAAAAGCTTTGAAGTTTCATTTTTAGATTGCATTTGATGCTCTGTTTCAGAGGCTGGATACTTTTGGTAAATCAGTTTAAGGAACTGAATCTATATTTGGATGATTTGACACCAGCACTTCAACTTTTGTGCATTATTGAAATAAGAGCCCAATTTAACCCCAGCTCTTGTCTTTCAAGAATTTAAAATATTCTCAGAATTTGTTTTAAATTTGCATGATGTTTTAATCACTTCCATACACAATTTCCAAAACAGAGGACCTAGCACCTTGGAGAAACTTAATAATTATTTGAATTGAAGTGAAATCTAGTTTGAAAGTCATCTGGAGTTAGTGCTTAAAGTTCTGGATTTAGTTCCACTGGTACACTGGTGCAGGCAATAATAACATCAACTACCCATGTGTTTAACTATCCAGAACTTTCTGTGTTTCACAGTCTTAATCTGTAAATGGGGATGATTTCTTATCTCATAGGGTTGGAGTGACAATAGAATAACTCAGCAAATATGAAATTATCTTTGAAAGACTAAAACACTATATAGATGTGCGGTAAAACTATATAGCTTCTTACTGTGCTTTGAAGTTTGGGGTTAAATCTTTACTATAATGGTGACTTTTGACTATATAAATATAATAGAATTCCAACAGACAGAGTCCAATTTATGTTACTGAGGTTTTGTTTTTCATTTTACTTGTTTCTTTTTGGAAGGACAACCACATGAAATCTATCCCAGCCACAAAAGGAGAATTTATATTTTTCCTAAGATAATTATGTTTTAATTTTTATTACAAATATAATACATGTTGTATAAAATTAGGGAAATACAGTTAAACACAAAAATGCAGATAAAGAAAAAGTACAAAATTTAAATCACCTATAATCCATAGCATATCTAGAGGTATAGCCTCCCAGTTTTATTTTGAGTACATGTTTGTATGTGTGTATACACAAAACATACTCCTTTTCTTTCACAAAAAACTGTTTAGTGACTTAAAAAGTTTACTGTCCAACCTTGGACATTTTTCCAAGCCACGAAATATTTTTCTTTTATGTATTTTTGTGGCTGTCCCTATTGTTGTATGACTGTACCATACTTTATTTACCTATTCCCTATTGTCAAATATTTAGTTGCTTTCCATTTTTATTATTATGATAAATAGTGCTGCAGAGAACACTTCTACAGCAAGTTATTTACCAGGAACTTGGTATATTTCTGCATTTATTCAAGTCATCTTTTTCATTTCTCAATGAAGTTTTATAACTTGCTTAGGACTTGGGTAGTATTTATATATATATATATATTTTTTCACTTTATTAAACTACCTTATTAGTTATTAGTTTTAGAAGTGTTATTCTAGACCCTTCAGGATTTCCAAGTAGTTAAGAATGTCCAACTGTGTCTCTTTTAAATACCTTTTATCCTTTATTGCAGTAGCTTACACTAAAGGACAAAGTCGAATAGTGATGATAGCAGACATTGTCAGGTTGTTTTCACTTTTACGATCACACTTCTATTAAAATGTCAAATGCTAGTTTGAGATTAGTATTATTTATCATGTTAAAAAGGGTTAGCAATACATTTTTTAAAGTATAGAATAGATGTTGGGCTTTACCAAATGCCCTTTTTGACACCTAACAATCATACAGCTTTTGTCTTTTGACCTAATGACAGGATTAGTTCTAATAAGGGTTCATGTAGCATAGTTAGCTGTGAAATTGTGGAATGAGGGCGATACTCAGAGATAGAAAAAAATGCTGGGAATATAGAGTTCTGAAGCTTATTCAATTAACCACCCTGTACAAAGTCATTTATCTCTTTTAAAATTTAGTTTCTTCTTTAAAATGGAAGCACCAAATCTCTCACAGAACTAATACTATGGACATGGAAGTGTTTTTTAGACTGTGATGTTTAAATATCAGGTTGGTCTCTATAATTTTATTTAGCTGCACCCTAATCAGTTTTCAAAGTCCAAACACTAGCACGGGGTTAGTGCTTCTTTTTGTGGAGAGTCTTTTGATTTTCCTAGCTGCAAAGTGGTTTTTTTAAGTTTAGCTGAAGTAATACCCACAAAGAAGTGCACACATCATAAATTAAAACCTTGGGTATTATGACAAAGAGGGCGCAGTCATGTGTCTGCCTTCTAGCTCAAGAAACAGAACATCACCAGCATTCTAGAAGGGTAAGATATGATTCCACTTTTAGGCTGTTAATTTCACCTGAATCTTTTCTGGACACCAGACTCTGGCTACTGCTCATCTGCATGATTCAGAAGGCAGCATTTTGGCAGAGGAAGTTTCAGGAGGAGGAGTCGTTAGGCATTTCAAATCAGGATTTGAGGACTAATCAAACACTAGGATGCTAGGGCCCTTTCCACAATAAAAAGCAGTCTTCTCAAAAGTCAACGCTTTGTTACCTACTTCAGCAGGTTTATTGCCTTCATCTTAATGCCCAGATATTTGAAATTTAAAAACAAAAGAAGCTGCAATACTAAAAAAAATAAAGTTCAAGTTGGTAAACATGAGACCATGCCTTGTCGTTTTGAGATTTCTTTAAAATGTTCTTGAATTTCTGATTCAGATAATTCAGTGTGCTTGAATGTTTTAGGAGAGTTATCAAATTACTTCATTTTACTTCACAGACTCCTATAACTCAGCCAAATATTAGAGAAAGAAAACAAGACCTAGAGAAACAGGTTGCATAAAGTCATTCGTTCAATTGTCTAAATAAAATTCCAAGCCCCTTACTTTTTAGGTGAGCACCATCTGCAGTGTAGGACCTCAGTAACTCTTTAGCAAGTTCCATCTTTTTAATATATAGTGCAATTTCTCTTTCAAGCTTGGGGAAAGGTTGTTGATGTCTTGGTGAAAGGATGGAGGGGTGAATGACACTCCCTTAGTAGCACTGATTCTCCACTCTGTTGCCTCACATTGTGGCATCCACTTATTAAAAATGCTGGAAAAGGGTCAGGATTTGGGAAAGCTGGTCATTGTGTCTCAAGAAACTAAAGAGTAAGCCCACTACAGTTTGCCTGATTCCTACTACGGCATATGTAGTTCTGACATTTGAAATAAAGTTCATTATTGTTATTGGGGAAACAAACCAACGATTCCATCATTACTGGTGAAAATATGTACACATTTCACACACATCCAGTTTCATGTGTACAAGAAAATGTAACATTTTTTCTGAACGTGTCTAGTTTCCTGAAGACCTAAATACCATCTCAGGATAGCAGAGGCCATGTGGAATCCCCTGCTTTGCTTTTCTGCTGAAACAGTCCTCCCTTGTTGGAGAGACACTTATGATTGCAAGGTGTAGCCAGATGGGTCATGGTTGGGGAATAGCGGTATAGGTATGGGAGCAAGGAATTGTGGGTGAAAAGAAACTCTGGTTATTACCTAAAATTATTATCCCATCACACAGACGTACAAGGCCAAATTGCTATTCACAGGACTGTAGCATAGAGATTCTGCACCAAACTGTTGAAAGGGAAATATTATTCTCTTCATTTTCTCTTTTCCTCAATCCCCACCCACTAACAGGTGAATAATTAGGCTCATTTCTATTTAATAATGCACTGTGTGGGAATAGATATGCATTTAGAGAGTGATTAACAGAGAAACTTGACACTTTTGCTTCTAGAAAAATAATGGTTGAGGATTTAGCAGACACACAGAAAACTACAGATATGCCAAATTCAGCCTGGGAGCTTAATATCCTGTAGAACATGGCTTCTCACACCAATCTCTTTTAGCAATAAGTTTCCTGCCCTAAATGATCCCAGGCAGAATAGGTGGAAAATTTCCATGCTTAGAAACCATGGAAAGTAATAGACATGCCTGGAACCTTGTCTATCCTGGACTTTTTTTTTTTTCTTTCCATGAGTGAATGTGAATTTTTTTTTTTTACATCTTTATTGGAGTAAAATTGCTTTACAATGGTGTGTTAGTTTCTGCTTTATAACAAAGTGAATCAGTTATACATATACATATATTCCATATCTCTTCCCTCTTGCATCTCCCTCCCTCCCACCCTCCCTATCCCACCCCTCTAGGTGGTCACAAAGCACAGAACTGATCTCCCTGTGTTATGTGGCTGCTTCCCACTAGCTATCTACCTTACGTTTGGTAGTGTATATATGTCCATGCCACTCTCTCGCATTGTCACAGCTTGCCCTTCCCCCTCTCCATATCCTCAAGTCCGTTCTCTAGCAGGTCTGTGTCTTTATTCCTGTCTTACCCCTAGGTTCTTCATGACATTTTTTTTTCTTAAATTCCATATATATGTGTTAGCATACGGTATTTGTCTTTCTCTTTCTGACTTACTTCACTCTGTATGACAGACTCTAGGTATCCTGGACTATTTAAAGGAATTTTCTCTAGATGGTACATGGTCAGAGGTAACAGGCAGAGTGGTGGAGTTCAACATATCCATATGTTGAACATATATGCTGATATATAAAAATATCAGCAGATTGAAGACTAGTTAAACTGAAGATTGAATTTGGTAAATGCTTAGATTATAATTGTATGGAATTTGAAAAAGTTAAGGCCTTTGTTTGTGTAAAATTGCCCCCATTAACTGAAATATTCTCAATTAATGCTGTATGAAATCACAGTTCTTTCCCTTACAAGTCAGTCCTGCTATTACATGTCCTTGTAACCGCTGACTTTTTGAAATTTTCTTTCTAAATGCCCCTCCCCACCAATAACTTACTTTGTGAAAAGGCAGATGAGAAAGAAGAGGGCAAAAATTTAAGTAAGGTTGTATTGACTTTCCTTGGGATGGCATTTTTATTAGGATTTATGAAAGATTGTGGAGAAATCATTTTAGAGTTGGAAAGGAATTTACAGAGATCATCAAATACAAGTTCCTTATTTAATAAAAGCATGTGCACACTGCACTATATATCAATTAGAATAAAATTCAAAGCACAATATCTCATATGAACGTTACCTGTAGAGGAGAGTGATAGGCACACCATTTTCTATTTTTAGAAATATTTGGTCTGCAATATACAGGATATCTCAGAGACAAGAGTCACTATCCCTTGATCATTGATGTAGAAGGTAAATGTCTTTAAGGTCATTGACTTTGGGGTTGTCTGAGGTTGTCCTTGCCTGGGCTACTGGTGTTTGCATGGTCCCTTGTATGCTTTTCCCAAATGGTTCTCAGGTACTTATATTTGCAGAAGTTATTGAAGACCCAGTTTTAAGCTCTAAGATGAACTTGGTTTGATCAAGAATTGCCTATGATTTCCTTTGGCATTCTACAAAGATTTCAGGGCTGATTATTTTTACAGAGTGAATTTGGTAAATCGGTCCTCAGAACATTAAAAAATTCCAGCAGAATGAGTGGACTCCAATGCAGCTGCTTACTTGCATTTATGAGTTGAAAAGAAACATAACTTTGGCCTTTGACACATTTGGTTAACTTGTACAGGTCAAGGAACTCTTTCTCTGTAATGGAGGTACTTTCCATTAATAAACAAACACACAAAAATTTTTATGTTTGAAGAACTTAACCTACTGACTTGGAAAGGCTTAATGTGGATTTATAAGTATTTTGTGATTAAGTGGCTGTTACCTGTTATGTCTAGTGGTTTCTGTTTTCTAGTTATAAGTCAGTTTATTCCATAAATACCCACTCAGGAAGGAAATCTGTATTCAACTCCCTTCTCTCTTCCCTTAGCACGACTCTCCAAATAGTCACTTACTCATTCACTCGTTCAGTTGGTCAGTCGCTTATTCACAACTGTACAATAAATCCTTTTATGCTCCAAGCACTGTATAAGCTGCTATTCAGACACAAAAGTATATATATGAGTCATAATATTTTCTGTCAAGAATTTACAGTCTTTGAGCAGCAGTAAGATGTATGCAAATAACTATGATGAGAGCTATCATAATGGGAAGTGTTAAGAGGTATTTTGGAGTTAAAAGAGGGAGTGAGATATTAACCCCAGTGTATTTGTAGATGCTGTCTATATTTATGTGTGTGTATTCCACACATATGTGAGGTGTGTACACACAAATATGCATAATGTGTATATAAATATATATAGTGTGTACACATACATGTAAAGTGTATATCTACATACACATATATACACATGTATGTATAATGTGTATATATACATATATACATATGTGTAAAAATATATAGTGTGTGTGTGTGTGTGTCTGTTCTGTGTGTGTACCTTCAGAGGTAATACTTTTGTGTTTTGTTTTGTTACTATGTTAAAAGAGCCCCTTCAAGTATTATCAGGAAAAGTGATTAACTTAAAGAGTTACCAGACCAATGAATATCACTTGTTTGAAATTCCATTGCTTAGCCCTACGTGTGAAATTGATGACTTTCCACTTTGTTCTCTTTGTATCTGAGCACAAACATGTGGACAGTGCTCTGGAATGGTAAGTATTCCCTCTTGTCCTATAAGCTATACAATTTTTATCTCTAGAACCTCAAACCTAACACAGAATTAGAAAATTTTGTTGAATGAATTACCCTGGGCAACCCAGGGAAGTAGCACCCCTCCATCAGCCAGGGGTCACTTTGAACACTGTAATAAATATCCAAAATAATGTTGATGTAAGCAAGATAGAAGTTTTTTCTTTCATGCAACAATCTGGTATAAATAATTTAGGTCTATTTTTGTCATTTCATGATGTCAGGGACCAAAGGTTCTTGTATTGTATTCTGTCACCATCCATAGGGTGTTGCCTTTGTTTAGCTAGAGCAATTTAATTTACCATATTACCTGAAATCCTGCCTGTGGGAAGAAGGAAAAGGGGGATGAGGGCTTGCTTGTTCACTTTAAACTTGAAACTTGAAAGTTGCACAAATCATTTCCTTTCATACCCACTTGGTCACAAATTGTCACGTGGCTGCCACTAGTTGAAAGCGTGGCTAGGAATGTAGGTACTAGTTGGGCATCCATAAGCCTTAGGTAATCAGATCTAGTTAGCAGTTTCTTCCACAACCTCTTACTCATGGTACAAGCGTAAGGTTTACTTCAGTGTGATTCTACCATGTGTCATGTTTTCATTGTAGAATTTGGCAGCTCCAGTTTTGTAGGGTGTGAGATGAAGACCTCTCCTTATTCTCTGGTGGTTTTTCTAGATGAAGGAAATGCTCTCTGATGTTCACTGGATTATCACAATTGTGTGTGGTTATTACAGGAACTCACATCATTTTAGAATTTCCATGTGTCTTCGCCAAGAAAAGTTCCTTTCCATGATGACTGACCCTCACCCTTCCCATTCAGGGCGAGTATCCAAACAGAATAGATCATTTACTTTCTTCAGTAAGTGTTCCAGACTGTGTGTTGATTCATTGTCTAGCAGGGACTGTGCCAGGTTGCTGAGGCCTGTTGAAGGCAAGGTTACAAAGTTTTGGTTGAAAATAGCCACAAGGAATCTCTTTTGGATCCATTTCTTCTTCATCTTAGTAATCCTTATAACACTTGACAGATTAAAAAAAAATTATTAGCTTCATTTCATGAGGAGAAACATCAAAAGATAGTCCAGATTGCCAAACATCACAGGGCAGATTTCTAACAGAACTAGATGCTTGGGCACCTGAACTAGACTGTGTTCCTTTCTTTACTTGCCATATTTATTTAAATGTCAGAGAGTTGAGGGAGATTTCACACACATCTGGATTCTGTCAGGTCCATGACATGGCTAGAATGATCTGGGGCTATTTTGTAGTCATTTCATACAACAGTGAACAGAACTGAATTTCCCTTCTTTGGTTGCTTCAATGCAACAAGTTTCCTTAGTACGTGGTGATAAAACAGGAGATGAGCTTTGACGGGACCAGTATACATTTTCCGTAGATGATGAATTTATTCTTGGAGGTAAAAATGGATTCTGATCTCTAATGTGAGATGACAGTGTTATTTTTCCCCACCCCACATAAGGTAATAAGTATCACATTCTTAATGACGACATATGCTGTATACCCTGAAGGATAAACATAGGATTGTACATTCAACTTCTACTACATCTCAGAAGTGAAGGAAAAATAGAATGTCTTTCTCTAGTCTATAATAAATCTCATCTTTCACTCTCATTTTTAAGTCTCTACTTGGTAATTCGTTGGGAAAAATAAATTTTAGTCCTCTTCAGTGTACATTTTAGTTCAATCCCGTAATGGATGGTGTAGTCTTTCTGTGATAAAATTGCTCTGTTGTCCAGCCAGCTGCTCCCTCTGCCTGCTTTTCTTACTAATGAGCATCTAACAGTATGAGAACTTGCATACCCGTGGTGGGAATGTTACTCCTGGATCTTCTGGACCTTCGGTGGACATTGGCTCACATGTGTTATCTATTGGCCTTCCAGATTCACCGTGGTTTCCATTAAATTTAGGTCTCTAAGTTCCTCTCCGTGACTTTCTTCCAGCCCATTGATCAGTGTGCTGTGAAGGGTCCCACTGCAGCTCCATAGAGCCTGACAATGGCCCCTGGAAGTGAGAAGGACTCAGAGACCTAAGCCTCAGGCCTTTCTTCTCCCGACCACTTGCATGTCTGTGGTAGCAGCCTTGACATCTATTTGCCATGGGCATTAAAGGATTCAGTAGTGGGCAGGGATGTCTCATTTATACTATGGGAGAATGCCATGACCTGGTGAAGGGGGAGGCAACTGTTTGGGAAATTCCTTCTCAAGTTGCTTAATTTTCTTTGAGCCATTCACTAACGTTCTTTCTGTAACAAATTCTAATGGCTGTATATTGAGGACTCTGGCAAATGTAGTGGCATCAGGAAAACAGAAAAGAAATGTAGATAGAATTATATATATATATATATATATATATATACTTCTCCTAATAAAGCATTATTTGTAATGGGACTCCTCTGAAATCCCAGTGCCTGATCCATCCAGCCAATGCACAGATCCTAGATTCCTGGTCGTCTTTCTCCATATGACAAATGAGCTATTATCCTGCCAACATCACAGTTATTGTAAGTTAAAAATATATTTGGTTTACCCTCTATCCAAGTATCTTCCTGTCTTCCTTTCATTAACACTGCTTGAGGAAAAGGCAAGGTGACATTTTTTTTTTTTTTGCTGTTTTCATGTGTCCAGTGATGGATATGCAGAAAGAGCCAAGGGATTCTTTTTTTTTTCTTTTTTTTTTCTTTTTTTTTTTCAGTGTAGATTTTAAGGATACTTACTAAGATAGGCATTTTATAAACCAATGACAAAAGCCAGATTCACCTCTTTGGGAAAAAATGGTGCACTTATATTTAATCAACTTTTACAAAGTGACTGCTGTACCCCAGCTGCAGCCCACAGAAAACAGACCACATAGTCGGAAGATTCTGCATGTTATTTTCCTCTTTTGGAAACAGATAGTACAAATTAACATGTTCTAGGATCCTGTAGTTAACAACCCTAATTTTGCTCAACACACTTGTCTAATAACCAAAGGGTATTAGATCAGAGAAACATTGTACTTTAATTTTTTGTGGGACACCTCATAGCATCATGCAAAAAATGTAGAACTGTGGAACACATTTTAGGAAATGCTGATTTAGATATTAGTGCCTTTGAGAAATCATTTTGCAAAAATGGAACTATTGTAATGTTCGGCAAATAACCATTTTATATTAGGAATATTCTTTGAGTGTATAGCATCAAGTAGATGTCTATGTATATATCACAAATAATGTCACTTTTCCTACAAAAAATGTTAATTCTGATATTTTGTTCTTTATTCTGCTGTTATGTCACTCCAAGAAATTCCACAGCCAACAGTTGTAAATGTCATTTACACTTTTCTTCCAATAATAAATGCTGCATCCTCCCAACCTTACTAGTCAGACCTGCATGGTTACTCACACATGAAGAAAATAACCTGTCTTCCATCTGCCTGATAGCCCACTGTTTTAAGTCTCATTTTTTGTTTCATTTAATTATTATTATTATTTTTTTGTGTGGTACGCAGGCCTCTCACTGTTGTGGTCTCTCCCGTTGCAGAGCACAGGCTCGGGACGTGCAGGCTCAGCGGCCATGGCTCACGGGCCCAGCCACTCTGCGGCATGTGGGATCTTCCCAGACTGGGGCACGAACCCATGTCCCCTGCATCGGCAGGCGGACTCTCAACCACTGCCCCACCAGGGAAGCCCCTCATTTAATTATTTTTAACAGTTTGGTTTAAAGGTCAATTAAAGAGGATACCTTATATTTTTCAATACCACAAACAACTTCTATGGTTCTGTTGTATGCTGTTAAAGCCAAATTGAAGAAGCTCTGTAAGAAACTTCAAAAGATTCATCTTTTTTTTTTTAATCCAAATCATATTGAAATTTTTTTTTTTTTTTTTTTTTTTTTTTTTTGCGTTACGTGGGCCTCTCACTGTCGCGGCCCCTCCCGTTGGGGAGCATAGGCTCCGGACATGCAGGCCCAGCGGCCATGGCCCACGGGCCCAGCCGCTCCGCGGCACGTGGGATCTTCCCGGACCAGGGCATGAACCCACGTCCCCTGCATCGGCAGGCGGACTCTCAACCACTGCGCCACCAGGGAAGCCCCATATTGAAATTTTTAAAGTTAGTAGCTTTGAAATTTTTTTTCCATCAAGTGTTGCTCATAATTCTGATTTTTTTCCCTCAGAGGTTGATGCTTGTGTATTATATCAATCCTTGCCTTGATTTCATGGCTGGCTATTGAAATTGAGTGAAATTTGAGGCCAGGGCCTTTGTGAGACTTTACCAGATATGTTGAGTTTAACCTTTAGCAAAAATGTATTAGACCTTCATCAGCCCATGTCTCCTTGTCATAGGTAGCAGATGGGAGGCTAGCTTGCAGCTTGAATCCCATTTTCACTAAAAGCAGCAGATAATGGGTATTAAATACTTAATTAGACAAGGACCATTCCAGATTGGAATGGAATCAGCCACAACTTTGATGGAGCAAGGGTTCAGTTTGCATCTCCAAGGGAAAAACACTATTAAGTGATATGCCTGTGAATTAGGCAGAAAAGCTATTTTTTTTTAAATTTTATTTATTTATTTTATTTAGTTATTTTTGGCTGTGTTGGGTCTTCGTTTCTGTGCGAGGGCTTTCTCCAGTTGCGGCGAGCGGGGGCCACTCCTCATCGCGGTGCACGGGCCTCTCACTGTCGCGGCCTCTCTTGTTGCGGAGCACAAGCTCCAGACGCGCAGGCTCAGTAGTTGTGGCTCACGGGCCTAGTTGCTCCGTGGCATGTGGGATCTTCCCAGACCAGGGCTCGAACCCGTGTCCCCTGCATTGACAGGCAGATTCTCAACCACTGCGCCACCAGGGAAGCCCGAAAAGCTATTTTTATCCACAAAATATCTTCTGAGCACCAAATACATAAGTGGATGCTGGGGAAGATGATGCTTTTACCCTCAGATTAAAACATGAATGATTCTGACAGAATTTCCTTTTTGTCAAATGCAGATGAACTGAGTTTGGGGGCAATGGAAGTCAATGGTATAGCAGAAGTGAAATTGCTTTGAAAGATGGAAAACCTCAGTGCTGTACCAGCTCTCACTTTATTTTGGACAAACCACCACTGTCTGGGCTTTAGCTTTCTCATCTTTAAATTGAAGGGGATTTAAAAAATACTCTTAAATTACTTTTCTAATATTTTTGAATTACAAGAATTTAAAGAATTCACACGTATTTCTATGGACTCCATGTTCTTTCATTTTCCCTTGGGGGTTGGATTGGCCCAGAGTAATATGTGTGGCCATCTGGATTTACCACTTCCTGATTTATGATATAAAGCAAAAACAACAAAAGAAACAACAGAGAAGCACTGAATTCAGAAGCTTTTTTGAGCAGTTTCAAGTTAATCCTTTTTCATATAATTCAAAATATTTCTCTCATCATTTATGGTACAGCTTTATCTTATCTCTTCCACAGACTCTTTCCCAAAGGGGAAGTTTCATTCTATTTTTAATTTCTTCTTAGTTAGTGATTACATGATGTTTTTACCATTCTAATGTCAATACTTGAAGTCAGCCCTCAGGCAGAGCAGCTGGCAAGTGTCTGTGCAGGAGGAGACCTTCAAGATAGCAGAGGAGTAAGACGCAGAGATCACCTTCCTCCCCACAGATACATCAGAAATACATCTACACGTGAAACAACTCCTATAGAACACCTACTGAATGCTGGCAAAAGACCTCAGACCTCCCAAAAGGCAAGAAACTCCCCATGTACCTGGGTAGGGCAAAAGTAAAAAGAATAAACAGAGACAAAAGAATAGGGACGGGACCTGCACCAGTGGGAGGGAGCCATGAAGGTGGAATGGTTTCCACACACTAGGAAGCCCCTTCCTTGGTGGAGACTGCAGGTGACGGAGGGGGGAAGCTTTGGAGTCACGGAGGAGAGCACAGCAACAGGGGTGCGGAGGGAAAAGCGAAGAGATTCCGCACAGAGGATTAGTGTCAACCAGCACTCACCAGCCTGAGAGGCTTGTCTGCTCACCTGCCGGGACGGGCGGGGGCTGGGAGCTGAGGCTCAGGCTTTGGTCGGGTCGCAGGGAGAGGTCTGGGGTTGGCTGTGGCACACAGCCTGAAGGGGTTTAGTGCACCACAGCTAGATGGGTGGGACTCCAGGAAAAAGTCTGGAACTGCCTAAGAGGCAAGAGACCATTATTTCAGGTTGCGCGAGGAGATGGGATTCAGAGCACCGCCGAAACGAGCTCCAGAGGCGGGCGTGAGCTGCGACTATGAGCACAGACCCCAGAGACAGACGTGAAACACTAAGGCTGCTGCTGCCTCCAGCAAGAAGCTTGTGTGCGAGCACAGGTCACTCTCCACACCTCCCCTCCCAGGAGCCTGTGCAGCCCTCCACTGTCAGGGTCCTGTGATCCAGGGACAACTTCCCCAGAAGAAAGCACGGTGCGCCTCAGGCTGCTGTAACGTCATGCCGGCCTCTGCCGCCACAGGCTTACCCCACATTCCATACCCATCCCTCCCCCCGGCCTGAGTGAGCCAGAATCCCCTAATCAGCTGCTCCTTTAAACCCCTCCTGTCGGGGTGAAGAACAGATGCCCTCAGGCAACCCACATGCAGAGGTGGGGTGAAATCCAAAGCTGAACCCCAGGAGCTGTGCGAACAAAGAAGAAAAGGGAAATTTTGCCCAGCAGCCTCAGGAGCAGTGGATTAAATCTCCACAATAAACTTGATGTACCCTTCATTTGTGGAATAAACACATATGAATAAACAATGAATCATCCAAAAATTGAGGCGGTGGACGTTGAGAGCAACTGTAGACTTGGGGTTTGCTTTCTGCATCTAATTTGTTTCTGGTTTTATGTTTATCTTAGTTTAATATTTAGAATTTATTATCATTGGTAGATTTGTTTATTGATTTGGTTGCTCTCTTCCTTTTTAAATTTATTTTTATACATATAGATATATTTTTCCTTTTTCTCTTTTTGTGAGTGTGTATGTGTATGCATCTTTGTGTGATTTTGTCTGTATAGATTTTCTTCGACCATTTGTCCTACAGTTCTGTCTGCCCGTTTTGTTTTTGTTTCTTTAGTATAGTTTTTAGTGCTTGTTATCATTGGTGGATTTGTTTTTTAGTTTGGTTGCTCTCTTCTTTTATTATTTTTAAAAATATTTTATTTTTAATAATTAAAAAAATTTTATATTAATTATTTTATTTTACTTTATTTTTATCTTTCTTTCTTATTTTCTCCCTTTACTTCTGAGCCATGTGGCTGACAGGGTCTTGGTGCTCCAGCCGGGTGTTAGGCCTGTGCCTCTGAGGTGGCAGGGCCGAGTTCAGGACATTGATCCACCAGAGACCTCCAGGCCCCATGTAATATCAAATGGCAAAAGCTCTCCCAGAGATCTCCATCTCAACATTAAGACCCAGCTCCACTCAATGACCAGCAAGCTAAAGTGCCGGACACCCTATGCCAAACAGCTAGCAAGAAAGGAACACAACTCCACCCATTAGCAGAGAGGCTGCTTAAAATCATAATAAGGTCACAGACACCCAAAAACACACCACTGGATGTCGTCCTGCCCAGCACAAAGACAAGATCCAGACTCAACCACCAGATCACAGGCACTAGTCCCCTTAACTAGGAAGCCTACACAACCCACTGAACCAAACTTAGTCACTGGTGGCACACACCAAAAACAACAGGAACTACGAACCTCCAGCCTGTGAAACAGAGACTCCAAACACAGTAAGTTAAGCAAAATGAGAAGACAGAGAAACACACAGCAGATGAAGGAGCAAGGTAAAAACCAACCAGACCAAACAAATGAAGAGGAAATAGGCAGTCTACTTGAAAAAGAATTCAGAGTAATGATAGTAAAGATGATGCAAAATCTTGGCAATAGAATGGAGAAAATAAAACAAACGTTTAACAAAGACTTAGAAGAACTAAGCAGCAAAGAAACAATGATGAACAACAGAATAAATGAAATTAAAAATTCTCTAGAAGGAATAAAAAAACAGAATAACTGAGGCAGAAGAACAAGTGAGTGACTTGGAAGATAAAATAGTCGAAATAACTGCCACAGAGCAGAATAAAGAAAAAAGAGTGAAAACAATTGAGAACAGTCTTAGAGACCTCTGGGACAACATTAAACACACCAACATTTGAATTATAAGGGTGCGAGAAAAAGAAAAGACAAAGAAAGGGACTGAGAAAATATTTGAAGAGACTAGAGTTGAAAACTTCCCTAATATGCCAAAGGACATAATCAAATCCAGGAAGGGCAGAGTCCCATACAGGATATATCCAAGGAGAAACACGCCAAGACACATATTAATCAAACTATCAAAAATTAAATACAAAGAAAAAAATTAAAGCAGCAAGGGAAAAATAACACATAACATGCAAGGGAATCCCCATACGGTTAACAGCTGATCTTTCAGCAGAAAGTCTGCAAACCAGAAGGGAGTAGCAGGACATATTTAAAGTGATGAAAGGGAAAAGCCTACAACCAAGATTACTCTATCCAGCAAGGATCTCATTCAGATTTGATGGAGAAATTAAAATCTTTACAGACAAACAAGAGCTAAGAGAATGCAGCACTACCAAACCAGCTTTACAACAAATGCTAAAGGAAAGTCCCTAGGCAGGAAAAACAAGAGAAGGAAAAGACCTACAATAACAAACCCAAAACAATTGAGAAAATGGTAAAAGGAACAAACATATCAATAACTACCTTAAATGTAAATGGATTAAATGCTCCAACCAAAAGACATAGACTGGCTGAATGGATATGAACATAAGACCCGTATATATGCTGTCTACAAGAGACCTACTTCAGACCTAGGGACACATACAGACTGAAAGTAAGGGGATGGAAAAAGATATTCCATGCAAATGAAAATCAAAAGACAGCTGGAGTAGCAATTCTCATATCAGACAAAATAGAATTTAAAATAAAGACTCTTAAAAGAGACAAAGAAGGACACTACCGAATGATCAAGGGAGTAATACAAGAAGAAAATATAACAATTGTAAATATTTATGCACCCAAAATAGGAGCACCTCAATACAGAAGGCAAATGCGAACAGCCATAAAAGGGGAAATCGACAGTAACACAGTCATAGTAGGGGACTTTAACACCCCACTTTCACCAATGGACAGATCATCCAAAATGAAAATAAATAAGGAAACACAAGCTTTAAATGATACATTAAACCAGATGGACTTAATTGATATTTATAGGACATTCCATCCAAAAACAACAGAATACACATTATTCTCAAGTGCTCATGGAACATTCCCCAGGATAGATCATATCTTGGGTCACAAATCAAGCCTTGATAAATTTAAGAAAAGTGAAATCATGTCAAGTATCTTTTCTGACCACAACGCTATGAGACTAGATATCAATTAGAGGAAAAGTTCTGTAAAAAATACAAACACATGGAGGCTAAACAATACAATACTTAATAACCAAGAGATCACTGAAGAAATCAAAGAGGAAATAAAAAAATACCTAGAAACAAATGACAATGAAAACACGACGGCCCAAAATGTATGGGATGCAGCAAAAGCAGTTCAAAGAAGAAAGTTTATAGCAATAGAATCCTACATCAAGAAACAAGAAACATCTCAAATATACAACCTAACCAAACACCTAAAGCAATTAGAGAAAGGAGAAAAAAAAAGCCCCAGAGTTAGCAGAAGGAAAGAAATCATAAAGATCAGATCAGAAATAAATGAAAAATAAATGAAGGAAATGATAGCAAAGATCAATAAAATTAAAATCTGGTCCTTTGAGAAAATAAACAAAATTGATAAATCATTAACCAGATCATGAAGAAAAAAGGGAGAAGACGCAAATCAATAGAATTAGAAGTGAAAAAGGAGAAATAACAACTGTCATTGCAGAAATACAAAGGATCATGCGAGATTACTACAAGCAACTACATGCTAATAAAATGGACAACCGGAAGAAATGGACAAATTCTTAGAAAAGCACAATCTTCTGAGACTGAACCAGGAAAAAATAGAAAATATAAACAGACCAATCACAAGAACTGAAATTGACACTGTGATTAAAAATCTTCCAACAAACAAAACCCCAGGACCAGATGGCTTCACAGGAAAATTCTATCAAACATTTAGAGAAGAGTGAACACCTATTCTTCTCAAACTCTTCCAAAATATAGCAGAGAGAGGAACCCTCCTAAATGCATTCTATGAGGTCATACATCACCCGATACCAAAATTAGACAAAGATATCACAAAAAGAGAAAACTACAGGCCAATATCACTGATGAACATAGATGCAAAAATTCTCAACAAAATACTAGCAAACAAAATGCAACAGCACATGATCAGTGGGGTTTATCCAGGAATGCAAGGCTTCTTCAATATACACAAATCAGTCAATGTGATACACCATATTAACAAATTGAAGGAGAAAAACCATATGATCATCTTAATAGATGCAGAAAAAGCTTTTGACAAAATTCAACACCCATTTAGAATAAAAGCCCTCCAGAATGTAGGCATAGAGGAAACTTACCTCAACATTATAAAGGCCATATATGGCAAACCCACAGCTTACATCATTCTCAGTGGTGAAAAAGTGAAATCATTTCCTCTAAGATCAGGAACAAGAGAAGGATGCTGACTCTCACTTCTATTATTCAACATAGTTTTGGAAGTTTTAGCCACAGCAATCAGAGAAAAAAAGAAATAAAAGAAAACCAAATTGGAACAGAAGAAGTAAAGCAGTCACTGTTCACAGATGACATGATACCATACATAGAGAATCCAAAAGACACTACCAGAAAACTACTAGAGTTAATCAATGAATTTGGTAAAGTAGAAGGATACAAAATGAATGCACAGAAATCTCTTGCATTCCTATACACTAATAACGAAAAATCTGAAAGAGAAATTAAGGAAACACTCCCATTTACCATTGCAACAAAATAATAAAATGCCTAGGAATAAACCTGCCTAAGGAGACAAAAGACCTGTATGCAGCAAACTATAAGATACTGATGAAAGAAATTAAAGATGATACAAACAGATGGGGAGATATACCATGTTTCTGGATTGGAAGAATCAACATTGTGAAAATGAGTATAGTAACCAAAGCAATCTACAGATTAAAAGCAATCCCTATCAAACTACCAATGACATTTTTCACAGAAATAGAAGAAAAAATTTTACAATTTGTATGGAAACACAAAAGGCTCTGAATAGCCAAAGCAATCTTGAGAAAGGAAAATGGAGCTGGAGGAATCAGGTTCCTGGATTTCAGGCTATACTACAAAGCTACAATAATCAAGACAATATGGTACTGGCACAAAAACAGAAATATAGATCAGTGGAACAGGATAGAAAGTTCAGAGATAAAACCATGCACATATGGTCACCTTATTTTTCATAAAGGAGGCAAGAATATACAATGGAGAAAAGACAACCTCTTCAATAAGTGGTGCTGGGAAAACTGGACAGTTACATGGAAAAGAATGAAATTAGAACACTCCCTAACACCATACACAAAAATAAGCTCAAATGGAATTAAAGACCTAAATGTAAGGCCAGACACTTTAAAACTCTTAGAGGAAAATATAGGCAGAACAATCTATGACATAAATCACAGGAAGATCCTTTTTGACCCACTTCCTAGAGAAATGGAAAGAAAATCAAAAATAAACAAATGGGGCCTAATGAAAATTAAAAGCTTTTGCACAGCAAAGGAAACCATAAACAAGAAGGAAAGACAACCCTCAGAATGGGAGAAAATGTTTGCAAATGAAGCAACTGACAAAGGATTAATCTCCAAAATTCACAAGCAACTCATGCAGCTCAATATCAAAAAACAAATAACCCAATCCAAAAATGGGTGGAGGACCTAAAAAGACATTTCTCCAATTAAGATATACAGATTGCCAAGATACACATGAAAGGATGCTCAACATCACTAATCATTAGAGAAATGCAAATCAAAACTACAATGAGGTATCACCTCACACCTGTCAGAATGGCCATCATCAAAAAATC
The DNA here is from genome assembly GCF_949774975.1 of Lagenorhynchus albirostris. Classification (NCBI taxonomy): domain Eukaryota; kingdom Metazoa; phylum Chordata; class Mammalia; order Artiodactyla; family Delphinidae; genus Lagenorhynchus; species Lagenorhynchus albirostris. Next base: position 6,979,768 of record NC_083099.1, on the reverse strand, counting down.
CACAAACAATGCTGTAGAGGGTGTGGAGAAAAGGGAACCCTCTTGCACTGTTTGTGGGAAGGTAAATTGACACTGCCCTATGGAGAACATTATGGAGGTTCTTTAAAAAACTACAAATATAACTACCATATGACCCAGCAATCCAAGTACTGGGCATATACCCTGAGAAAATCATAATTCAAAAAGAGTCATGTACCACAATTTTCATTGCAGCTCTATTTACAATAGCCAGGACAGGGAGCAACCTAAGTGTCCATCGACAGATGAATGGATAAAGAAGATGTGGCACATATTTACATGGGATATTACTCAGCCATGAAAAGAAACGAAATTCAGTTATTTGTAGTGAGGTGGATGGACCGAGGGTCTGTCATACAGAGTGAAGTAAGTCAGAAAGAGAAAAACAAATACCGTATGCTAACACATATATATGGAATCTTAAAAAAAATAAAAGTTCGGAGGTACCTAGGGGCAGGGCAGGAATAAAGATGCAGAAGTAGAGAATGTACTTGAGGACACAGGGAGGGGGAAAGGTAAGCTGGGACAAAGTGAGAGAGTGGCATGGACATATATACACTACCAAATGTAAAATAAATAGCTAGTGGAAAGCAGCCACATAGCACAGGGAGATCAGCTTAGTGCTTTGTGGCCACCTAAAGGGGTGGGGTAGGGAGGGTGGAAGGGATACGCAAGAGGGTGGTGATATGGGGATATATGTGTATATATAGCTGATTCACATTTTTAGACAGCAGAAACTAACACACCACTGTAAAGTAGTTATACTCCAATAAAGATGTTTTTAAAAAAAATAGAATCTGTGCAGAAATTCAGCCCTTTCCCGGATCTTAATTCAGCTGGGTTAAACGCCCACATTTTTTGGCTCACTTTCCTCTGTAGCCAAAGCACACAAAGTGTATTGGGAATGCCTCGTAAAATAGAGGATGTCTAAAAACTCTGGAAACACAAGTGAATACCTAATGTTATCAAGAACACCTTTAATCAGTAGGAAAAAGTTAGTATTATCAATGTTACCAGGTTTAATGGACATTCTGTAATAGGAGAATTGTATTTGAAAGCATTGGCTGACTTGTTCATAGCATGTTTTCCTGAATTGGTTTAGCTGCCTAAAGGAGGAAAAACAATAATTTAAATTAGATTAGATTGAGACGCTTTTCTCTCTAATGTAAGGTAAATCTGAAGAGGTGCATTCCAGGATGAGCTTTGTCTCTACAGCATGTTCAGACAGCAGATGTCTATTTTTCTGTACCATTCCTGTGCATGGCTTCAATCCTCCAAATCACTTCATGATTAAAAAAAAAAGAAATGTCAGAGAAACAAAAAGAAAGTCGCTCGCCAGCTGTATGTGCCTGCCTGGGGGTCCCATGCAACATTTCTGTTTGCCTGTGATTCAGTAGGTCTGGGGTCAGGCAAGTACTAGTACTACTAGTACTAGTACTAGTACTAGTACTACTAGTACTACTATTGGCAATGTACCCGGTTGAAATGGGTTTCTTTTACTGAGGAGGAAGAGGAAAATGGATCTTTGGGAGAGACAACTTTCTGCATATAGAAGAAATCCCACATTTTGTGAGGAAAATTAGTCCTGGTGATTTTAAATGACTTAGAAAAAAAAAAAGCAAACAAAAACTCACAGAAATTAGTGATACAGAAATTTAAATAAGATATACTATACTGCAGAGGTGTCAACATGTGAGTAAGGTTGACTGGCCACGTAGTCCCTCTTAAAAAATGACATTTACCTTGATCAGTAGTTCTTAACTTGTATTGATTGGACCAAAATGATCACCTGAATATTTTATTAGAAACACAAGTTCTCAGGCCCTACCCCAGACCTACTGAATCAGACATTCTGGAAATTGGGCCTAGAAATCTGTTTCAGCAAGCCCTTCAGGTAATTTTTATACATGTTAAAGCTTGAGAGTCAGTTTTTGATGATTTTACTGTGACCCATGTTCTTGACGTGAGCTCCACAAGCCCATAAAGTCTGTCTTAGAGTTAATTCAGAGATGATGACTCATGCTAACAAATCTCACAAAGAACTGACCAAAAATATTTATTTAAGTGATTTAGAATCAAAACCAGAAATGTTCAGGCAAACTAAAAATTCATGTCATTCTAATCAGGACATTCTTTCCCTGGGGGCAATTTTATGGGAAACCAAATGATCAGAATGTAGCTTGGGGAGCATTTTCTAGTTCCATGTTTCTGGACTGTAAGTCTAAATATTTTATTCCTTTGTGGCTACTAAAGTTGGTAAATTTACAATCATATAATGCAAAGGAAACTGGGGAGACAGTATCCATATCACCCCAGACCCGCATTGTCCAATAGAAATATAACGCAAGCCACATATATAATTTAAAATTTTCTAATAAGCATGTTAAAGAAGTAAAAAGAAATAGGTGAATAAAATGTATTAATATATTTTATTTAACTCAATATAGCTAAAATAGTTCAGCCTATAATCAATATAAAATCATTGAGATATTTTATATCTCTCTCTTTTTTAAATGACGTCTTTGAAATCTGATGAATATTTTACATTTACAGCACATCTCAAACAGATTAGCTGAAATGTTAGGTTAACTGACATTTCAAGGATTCAATAACCTTAGGTGACTAGTGGCTGCCTCAGTGTGTATTTTGACCTGGATCATCTTTAAACCTGTTCTCAATTCTATTAAGAAATCAGTTTGGTGATTCTCTTTTATTAAAGAGAAACAAGTAAATTAGAATAGAATAATATAGAATGGAAAATATAAAGAGGCATTTGTTTAAAAGTGTGTGTGTGTGTCAGAGGTCATGATGTAAAATGTGTTTCTTACTGTAAATCACAATTTAAAAGTTTGAAAGCCTTCTCTCTGTAGCAATCTAATTTTGTCCTTGACAGATTATTCCATAATATCGACATGCTATATTCTACTTATCTATTGAATATTTCCCTACTGACAAATATTTAAATTGTTTATCCTTTTTCTCTTTTATGGAAAATACTGCAACAAACGTCTTCTTGTATATTTGTCCTAACGATTTTGTTGGAGGAAATACTGAAAAGTATTTTAGGTATTTATATATACTTAAAAGTAGAATTGCTGTATTAAATGTTAGAGTAGTAGATTTTCAGGTTTTTTAAAAATTTATTTTATTTATTATTATTATTACTTTGGCTGCGTTGGCTCTTTGCTGTTGCACGCGAGCTTTCTCTAGTTGTGGCGAGTGGGGGCTACTCTTCACTGTGGTGTGTGGGCTTCTCACTGTGGTGGCTTCTCTTGTTGCAGAGCATGGGCTCTAGGTGAGCAGGCTTCAGTAGTTGTGACACACGAGCTCCATAGTTGTGGCTCACGGGCTCTAGAGAGCAGGCTCAGTAGTTGCGGCATACGGGCTTTGTTGCTCCACAGCATGTGGGATCTTCCCGGACCAGAGCTTGATCCCATGTCCCCTGCATTGTCAGGCAGATTCTTAACCACTGCACCACCAGCGAAGCCCTTCAGTTTTGTTTTAATATCACCAAATGCTCTCCGATGTGCCTGTATTTATCCCTTCAACAGCAGTTTATGAGAATGTATGTTTTCATGAATCTTCACCAGCACTTGATAATTTCAAAGATTTTTCACTCTGAAAATCTGATTGTTAGAATAGCATCTTATTTTAATTGCCATTTCTCCCCTTACAAATGAGGTTAGACCAACTTTTCTTTACTCTTAAGCGTTTTATTGAACTATACATAATCATAAAGGGCTATATAAGGAGGGTTACACATATCCTTGTGTGTAATCTTTAAGGAAGTCAAACTTCTGCTTTCCTTTCCCCGTGGTTCCCTCCCTGCCAGCAACTGCATCCAAGTCCTTGACCATTTATTTTGGTATTTACTTTCATATACTTAAACAACATGTTTGAATTAACCTCTTACAGTAATGAGGATTTAGTTCTCCTTTCCCCCAACTTCACTCCCATGTCACACTTAAATCTTTCACATTTTTCCATTCTCCCAATGTAGTAATTTTGAATACATCAATATTCAGCGCTTGCATTTTTTATTATTCTGTAAGCACTTTTTAAAGGGTGAATCATGTAATAATACAAAACCTTTTTTTCCCTGTACACTTTCCTTTGCTGCATAAAATTAAATACTGGCTTCTTTTTTCACTGATTTTAAATTTCCATACTTAGCATTAATTCAATTTACACTCTCCAAAAGTTGTCTAGATAGTAAGACTTTGGCTGCATCAGGAATTTTATCAAACTCATTTTTTGAGAAATCTTTCCTACAGTCTTTTGACCTACTCTGATATTGAATGACTCTCCCCTGTGTCAGGCGATTAGCTAGCATCCTGGGGGATTTCTTTTGCTTTGTTACCCTGTTGAAACTTCCTTTTCCTAGTTCCTTCCCATTTCTTGCCTTATTCTTTCATTTTCCTTGAGCACACTGGCTTCTTAAGAAATGGTGAATGGAAGGAAACATTTTAGAAAACTTGAGAACTGAAAATATCTTATTTGTATTGACATTTGATAATTTTGTAGAGTACAGAATTCCTGTTGGAAAACTAGTTTTCTTCAGTAATTGGAAGGTCTTCAGTAATTGAAAGCTCACTGTCTTTGAGCTTTCATTGTTGCTGTTGAGAATTACAAGGCATTTTGATACCTGATTGTTTGTGATTTGTTTTATTTTTACTTCCCGTTTGGTTTTCAATGTTCTCAATTTCTAGAACTCTTACTGACTGGATATTTACCAGTTTTCTTGTTGTTTCTCCTCTATATTCCATCTTTGTACTTTTTGCTTTCCTTTCTTGACAGTTCCTCATTTTATTTTCCAAACTTTCTTTTGAGTTTATATATTTTATCATATTTTAATATCTAACAGATATTTGCCCTCCACATTTTTAAAAACATATGGCAGTTTGTCTGTTTCATGGTTAAGATACCTCTCTCAACACATAAAATTACAGACACAAAACACACACACATGCTGTTAAGTTTTCCTTAAGCTGAACAGTCTCTGGCTACTTGCTTGCTTGGATCTTCCATGTTAAAAAAAATTTCTCAGAAATTGTGTATTTGAGAATGTGCCAGTGAAAAAGGCAATTGTAAACCCCTAGTTCGCTGAGAGCAGGGGCTTGCCAACCTTGAGCCTGCTCTGGCTCTTTTGTGGTGCAGTCTCCAAGGGCAACATCTTTTGGTCTTTCCTCTTGGGATGCCCAGACTCTGCAGAAAAGAGAGCTCCTGGCTCTTAGCCAGAGTATCATAAGGCCTGCTCTCCAGCGCTCCAGGAGCTGAGTGAGGGAAGGCTCTAGGAAGCGTTGCTTATTAACATATTTACTAATGCCTCTGTTTTCAATATGATAGTCACCTTAACACTATTATAGTGTCTTCTAGCTCAGCCACCCTCTGATTTTATCTTCTCCAGAGACTAAACTTGCTATTTTTCTCAGAGTATGGGATCATACTCTGTGGTTTGGCTGCTGAAGAAGAGGTGATATGTGGAACAAATTATCTCTTAAAGAACTTGCAGCCAATCTTTATTTTAGCAACCTCCACCTCCAGAAGTACACATTACCAATTCCTGAGCATTTGAGAGATTCTGCCACGTAGATGAGTCTATTTTCAGTTTTCCCAGTTGAACTGATAGAGATGAGTCACACATATCATTCTGTTTCTCATCTTTTTCACTCAGGAATCTATTTCTCAGATCCATTCATGTTACTATGTGTTCATCTACCTGGTGTCACAGGTGCTTCATAGTGTCCATCTACCATAATTTTCCCAATAGGTTGTAAATAAGTTACACAAACCATCATTTGCCTTATAACTTTATTGTTTGTTTTATCATTTAGGAATTTCAGATTTTATGTAGTGAAACTTGTCTTTCTTTCCCCTATTTTTAACTTTATTATTTACTAGTTTTTTTTTTAAACCTTGTTTAAGAAAATATTTGCAACATAAAGTAACAGTGTATTCACCTCCAATTTCTTCTGATGGATCTCCAGATGGTCTCTAATCTCTCTGGAAATTACAGTATGAGGCAGAGATTTGAATACTCCTCACATGGGTAACATTGTCCCAATACCATTTATGGAATAGGCTGTTTTTCCCCACTGACTTATAATGGCATTTATTATATACCAAGTTCTCCATAGACACATCAGTTTTCTTTTTATGTGTACTCTTTATCTTGGTCTATTCATCTATTTGCTATTTATTTACCAAAACCATGCTGCTATTCTAGTTTATTTAAACCATACTGCTATTCACAGTATCTATTAGGGCAATGAGGAGCTTTATCTACTTTAATACATTAAAAGTGATTACATTGATAGATATACTAATTTAAACTCTGTAAATTTTATTATTACATTATATATGCATATATCTTATGTATTGCTATTATTAATGTTTATTATTGCTTAATTCATTTGCTTATCATTAGTTTGAGGTTTTCCATCTATCTTCAGAAATGACATTGTCTTATAAATTTCCTTTGTTGACTTAGTCTTGACCATCTTGTCCATTTTTGTGGTTAAAAAAATTTAAATAAAAAGGAGCCACAATGAGGTGGGTAGTAGGGGCAAGGTGCAGTATAGTCAAGACCCATACCCCCAGGCAGGCAACTCACAAACGGGAGGATGATTACAATTACAGAGGTTCTCCCCAAGGAGCAAGTGGTCTGAACCCCATGTTGGGCTCCCCAACCAGGGGATCCTGTACCAGGAAGACAAGCCCCCAGAATGTTTGGCACTGAAGGGCTGCAGAACTTAATTTCAGAAGACCCAGAGTGCTGTGGGAAACAGAGACTCCACTCTCAAAAGGCACACACAAAATCTCACACACTCCAGGACCCAGGGCAGAAGCAGTAAGTTGACAGGAGCCTGGGTCAGATCCACCTGCTGATCTTAGCCTCCCAGAGAGGCAGGAGGCAAACAGAGCTCACCCTGGGAGCACAGACACAGGCAGCAGGCATTTGTGGAGCTTGTTCTACCACGTGGACACTGGAGCTAGCAGGTGCCATTGTGGAATCCTCCCTCCAGCTTCTTAGTGTCAGAACTCAACCCCAACCACCAGACTGTCAGCACCAGTACTGGGACACCTCAGGCCAAGGAAGTAGCTGAGTAGGTACACATTCCCATTAACCAGCAGGCTGGCTGCATTAAGACTCCCCTTAAACCACAGCCACCACAGGATAGGACCCTGTCCACCACAGGGCCTAGAAATTGGCTGTGCACACCAGTACACTGGCACTAAGCCTGGGGACGCCCCTGGGCCCAGAAACCAGAGACCCCAGCACCCAGCTCCACTACCAGTGGGTCAGCACTAACCCCAAGACCAGACTCACCACCAGTGCACAGGGACCTGCCCCAGAACCTCCTGTGTCTCAGCCCTGCCTACCAGTGGGCTGACACACAAACTGTGGGAGTCCCTGGGTCCTGCAGCCAGAGAGAGTAGGCCTCAATCCTGCCCACCAGTAGGCCAACACCAACTGAGAGACATCTTGGACTCCTCAGCCAGCAGCTCTAGCATCCAACCCCATTCGCCAATGGGCTGACACCAGCTTTGGGACACCCCAGATCCTGCAACCAGCTGTGTCAGGAACTGGATTCACCACCAACAGGCCAACACCTGATTCAGGATCCCAAGCTGGAACCAGGCTCCACCTACCAGTGAGCCAACACTAGCTCTGGCATCCGCCAGGGCTTCACAACCAGATGTCTTGTGACCTGGCCCTACCCACTAGCAGCCAGCAGCCTCTGCACAGGTGGAGCCTGGCAACCAACCACATCTAAAAGACTGCCCACAATAGTCAACCCATCACACAAAAAGACCCAGTCAACCCACATAGGGTGCACCCCTAGAGTATATAGAACTGGTGACCAGAGGGGAGTGCACTACTGAGACTCATAGGACATCTCCTACAAAAGGCCACTTCTCTAAGGTTGGGGAACTGAACCAACCTACCAAATACATAGAAATAAAACCAGCAAATTAGGCAAAATGAGGCAACAGAGGAATATGTTCCAAACAAAGAACAAGGTAAAATCCTAAAAGAAGAACTAAGTGAATTAGAGATAGGTAATCTACCCAATAAAGAGTTCAAGATAATGATCATAAAGATGATGAAAGAACTTGGGAAAAGATTGGATGAACAGAATGAAAAGTTAGACTTTTGTAACAAAGGAAATATAAAGACGAATCAAACAGAGATGAAGAATACAATAATTAAAATGAAAATTACACTAGAAGGAATCAACAGTAGACTAAATGATACAGAAGAATGGATCAATGAGCTAGAAGACAGAGTAGTGGAAATCAATGAAGTAAAACAGAGAAAAAAGAATGAAAAGAAATGAGGACAATTTTAGAGACCTTTGAAACATTGAGTGTACTAGCATTCACGTTATAGGGGTCCCAGAAAGAGAAGAGAGAGAGAATGAGGCAAAGAACATATTTGAAGACATAATAGCTGAAAACTTCCCTAACCTGGGAAAAGAAACAGACATCCAGTTTCAGGAAGCACATAAAGTCACAAAGAGGATCAACCCAAAGAGACCCCCAGTAAGACATATTGTAATTAAAATGGCAAAAATTAAAGATAAAGAGAGAATATTAAAAGCAGCAAGGGAAAATCATCACATTATGTACAAGGGAACCCCCATAAAGCCATCAGCTGACATTTTAGCAGAAACTCTGAAGGTCAGAAAAGAGTGGCACAATATAGTTAAAGTGATGAAAGGGAAAAACTTACAACCAAGAATATTCTACCTGACAAGTCTTTCATTCAGATTTGTTGGGAACGTCAAAATTTCACAGACAAGCAAAAGCAAAAACAGTTCAGCACCACCAAACCAGTTTTATAAGAAATGTTATAGGGACTTCCCTAAGCAGAAAAAAAAGGCTGCAACTAGAAATATAAAAATTACAAAAGGAAAAATGTCATTGGTAAAGGCAAATATACAGTAAAAGCAGTAAATCAACCACAACCACATGTAAAGCTAGAAGGAAGATTAATAAACAAAAGTTGTAAAATCATCTATAACCACAGTAAGTAGTAAAGTGATACACAAAGCAAAAATATATGATGTCAGAAAAGATAAACGTGGTGGGGAGAGTAAAAATGAAGGTGATTAAAATGCATCTGAACTTAAGAGTTTTTCTCTCTGTATATTTGTTTTATATACCTACATACTCTAGGATAGAACACATGCTAGGCCACAAAACAAGTCTCAGTAGATTTAAGAAGAATGAAATCATATTAAGCATCTTTTCTGACCACAAGCCTATGAGATCTACAAGACAAAAACTGCAAAAAACACAAACATGTGGAAGTTAAACAATATGCTGCTAAACAACCAGTAGATCACTGAAGAAATCAAAGAGGAAGTTAAAAAAATTACCTGGAGACAAATAAAAACAAAAACACAATTCAAAATCTATGGGAAACAGCAGCAGCAGTTCTAAGAGGAAAGTTTATAGTGATACAAGTCTACTTTAGGAAATAAGAAAAATCTCAAATGAATAATCCTAAAGGAACTAGAAAAAGAAAAAACAAAATCCAAAGTTAGCAGAAAAAAATAAATCATAAGATCAGAGCAGACATAAATGAAATAGGGACAAAAAAAGGAAAAATTAATGAAACTAAGAGCTGATTCTTTGAAAAGATAAACAAAATTGATAAAATTTTAGCCAGACTCATCAAGAAAAAAAGAGAGAGGACCCAAATCAATAAGAGCCGAAACAAAAAGGAGACGCTAAAACCAACACCACAGAAATACAAAGGATGCTAAGAGATTACTGTGAACAATTGTATGCAATAAAATGGACAATCTAGAAGAAATGGACAAATTCCTAGAAAAGTACAATCTCCCAAGACTGAACCAGGAAGAAATAGGAAATATGAGCAGGCAAACTGCCAGTAATAGTATTGAATCAGTAACAAAAAGAGCTCCCAACAAACAGAAGTCCTGGACAAAAGGGCTTCACAAATGAATTCTACTAAACATTTGGAGAAGAATTAACCCCTATCCTTCTCAAACTATTCCAAAAAATTGCAGAGGAAGGAATGTTCCTGAACTCATTCTATGAGGCCAGCATCATCCTGATACCAAAACCAGGCAGAGACACCACAGAAAAAGAAAATTGATGAACATAGATGCAAAAATCCCCAACAAAATATTAGCAAACAGAATCTAACAATACATTAAAAGGATCATACACCATGATCAAGTACTAATTCAAAAGATACATGCACCCCAATATTCATTGCAGCATTATTTACAATAACCAAGATATGGGAGCAACCTAAGATTCCACCAATAGATGAATGGATAAAGAAGATGTGGTATACATATAATGGAATATTACTCAGCAATAAAAACAAATGAAATCTTGCCATTTGTGACAACATGGATGGACCTAGAGGGTATTATTCTTAGTGAAATAGTCAGGCAGGGGAAGATAAATATTGTATTATTTCACCCTATGTGGAATTTAAAAAATAATACAAATGAACACACATAACAAAACTGAAACACAGTTATCTGTACAGAGAACAAACAGGTTGTTGTCAGAGGGAGGGATGTGGGTGGAGGAAAAAAGTATGTGAAGGAGATTAAGATGTGCAAATTTCCATTTGCAAAACAAATGACATAGTGAAACGTATAATGTGGGGAATATAGTCAATACATAGGTAATATCTTTGTATGGTGACATATCATAACTAGACTTCTTATGGTGGTCATTTTGAAATGTATAGAAATATCAAATCACTATGTTGTGTAACAGGAACTAACATACTGCTGTAGGTCATTTATACTTCAAAACCAACCAGAAAATCACTCAAACTCATAGAAAAAGAGATCAGATTTGTGGTTACCAGAGGTGGGGGGCTAGTGGAGAGGGAACTGGATGAAGGTGGTCAAAAGGTGCAAACTTCCAGTTGTAACATAAATTAGTACTAGAGTTGTAATGTGCAACATGATAGATATAATTAATACTGCTGTATGTTATATATGAAAATTGTTAAGAGAGTAAATACTAGTGTTCTTATCACAAGGAAATTTCTTTTCTATTTCTTTAATTTTGTATCTGTATGAGATGATAGATATTCACTAAACTTATTGTGATAATAATTTCATGATGAATGTAAGTCAAGTTATTATGCTGTATACCCTAAATTTATACAGTGCTGTATGTCAATTGTATCTCAATAAACCTGGAAGGAAAGAAATTAGGAAAAACACTTAAGCCTCTACATTTTCCCCTGAAAACTGGTTTGCTGTATCCTGCAGTATTTTGTACTTGGTTCTAGTGTCCATCATTGCTAAATTGTAAGATAGTGTTTTTTCTTTTATTCTTTTTTTTTTCCTGCTTTGACCCAAGATTTATCTGGAAATGAGGCATATCATTTAATGATTTTAAGATTGTACTGGGGTAAGTGGAGGGTATTTTTTAAAACAAACTTTTTATTTTAGAAGAGTTTTATATTTTCAGAAAGGTTGCAAGGATAATATAGCGGGTTCCAGTCTACCTTGCATCCAGTTCCCCCTATTGTTAACATCTTTTGTTAGTGTGACACATTGTCACAACGAAAGAAAAAACAAAGATACATAATTATTAACTAAGGTAATACTTCATTCAGATTTCTTTAGACAGGAGCACTGCGAAGCTTCCCCAAATCGTTTCTGTCCTCAGATGCAAATGCCTAGAGGCAACTCCTGTTTGCTGTGGACCTAACCAAGGTGGGGAGAGACAGGGAAGGGTTGAGCCCCTGGCTGCTCCTGATGAGACACCCTAATTGGTCCCTCTCACTTGCTCTTGGCCACCTCGAATGAGGCCCATAACTATCTGGATGCTACGTTCATCTTTTGCAGCAGTCATCTTCTAGGCAGTGGTTTCCTCCAATAGGATTTTTTTATATTTTCCCTTTTTCATAGCTTCCTCTCTCTAGTTTACTGTGGCCTCTTCTTGTTTTTCGGTGCAGTTATGGTGCAGTTCAGTGCAGTTATATAATAACTTACTGGCATCACATTTATTTCATAAATTAAGGGCAATTTAGCACCAAATGTAGGAAGGATATAACATCAAAATATAGGACAAACTGGCTGTCATTCAGGGCAGGCAGTTAGGAACCCCTGGTCTGGTACACATGGGAGAGACCTAGTTCAGAGTGAAGATACAGCTATAGCAGGTTCACATTTGGAAGCCTCCCACCCCCTTTCCCATCCTCTTTCCCACTGGCCCTGACCTGACTTTCCTGGGAGGCAAAAGTTCTGCCTTACTCTACTTCCTTGGATATTAGCCTTTCCTCACAGCATGATTAGATCTCGCTCAGATTTATGCTTGGGAGAGAAGAGTTCTCTTTTAACTTCAGCTTAGGCAGATGTTCTGGTATCTCTGAGCTTCTATTCTCACTGGGGGCAATATGTTCTTGGTGCTCCTTGAAGGACATTCAGGTCTTACATTTCTTCACTTTTCTTGTCTCATCTAAAGGGGGAAGAAAGTTAGCTTTTTTTTCAGGTTGGATGACCAGCCTTCCCAATATTCCCAGGACTGAGGAGGTTCACAGGATGTGGGACTTTCAGTGCTAAAAACATGAATGTGCTCAGCAAACAGGGACCAGTTGGTCACCTTACCCAGGAACTCCACAAGGTCCTGTGCAGGTGGCATAGCCTGCCTGGCCAACACCTGTCCCCATTCTCTTAGTTCAGCTCTCATTTTGTACCATCTCTCAGGATGAATCTCTACCCATAGTTAGGGAAAGGCAAAAAGAAATAGTGGCAGAAGTATATATGCACTAAATATTAAAAACTACTTTCATAATGTTCATTAGCTTTTTATTTCTGGAATGCTTGGGGATCACTGAAAATCCAAGGTGCTTCTGAAAGAGCCAAGTTGGATGAAGACACTAGATTATGTGTCCTGAGCTGAATACATGTCAACAGCTGCAACAGCAGTGACATCGGGAAGGTCAGACTTGCTCTGTTTCTTGGGGCCTCTTCTGCTGCCTCTCCCTCTCCTTTCCTTCTAGAGCTTCCCCCTTCTTCCTTACCATCTCTCCCTCTCCCTTTCTTCTTTTCTCACTATTTTCTTCCATGTCTTCCCTCCCTCTTGGTTCTATTCTCTCTCTTCGTTATTCTGAGGGTCAGCAGTGAAGAGAAATTCTCTGAGCAGCTGTCCTTGTGGGCTGTTACTAACATCTCTGAAGAATAAGGAAGTCCCTTTTAGAGGAAAAGAGTCTCTATGGGCCATATCTTTTGAGCAAAGTAAATGAAAATGTAATCAGCAGTGTTGTGTTCTGTGTGTTTCTGATTCTATTGAGGAAGGCTTTGGTATGCTACCCTCAGGGTCTGCTCCAGAGCTGAGTGCCAGCCTGGCTGCTACCACATCATTAGTTCTCTTTTCCTCTTCTTTACCCTCCTTTTTCTCCTGTGTGGCTAGCAGTTACTCCCTTCAACACCAGAAACATAACCCCACAGAAACCCAGGAATCTCTGTAGAGATGCTGGAAGACAACTTTCAAACCTTATGGAGAACTGCTGCTGAGACTCAGCCTGTGTTCACCTATGCCAAATAGAAAGGGGGAGACAGAGTTTTGGGTGAAGTAGAAAAGAATAGCTTTATGGCTTTGCCAGGCAAAGGGGAACACAGCAGCCTAATACCCTCAAAACTGTGTGCCCTGCCCTGGAGGGGGTAGTGAGGAGTCTTATAATGTTCAAGAGCAGGGCGTGGTCAGCTTGTGGACATTCTTCTGATTGGCTGGTGGTGAGGTAATGGGGAGTCGGCATCGTCAACCTTCTGGTTCCAACTGGTCTGGGGTCTACATGCTTGTGAGAAGCAGACAGTTAACTTCTCCCAGCTGGTGGGGGTTTAGTACCTGCAAAACAGCTCAAAAGACGTGGCTCAAAATATTCTCTATAGTCCTTGAGGAAGAACTAAAGGTCCTTGACTCTGTTTAAATCGCTAAACTATTAATATTTTGTCTTGCTTGACTGATTTCCTTTCTTTCTGCATTTTCTCACTTCTCTGATTAAATTTATTCTTTGACTAAAGCTTTTCTACAGACAAAAGGCAGGTGGACGACATGGGTGGTGGTCTATTCTGGGAAGGCCTCATAGGGTCCTGCTCGGTTACAGAAACATCCCTTTCTCTTTCGTCTCTTCACCAAAACCTGCCCTCTGCCCAGTCTGGGTTGTCTAAGTTTTCAAGACAAGGACATCACAGTAACAAAGCAGTCTCTACGTTATAGAAACACCCATTTTTAGAAAGGATTCAGAAGTATGTGGCACGCTATGGAGAGCATTTTTGTTTATTAACTGAGGAGAACTTGCTTTTGTAAATTTTTGTTTGTGCTTCTAAATATTTGCTTTCAATTTATTCCCCCCCCCCCACCTTTCTTTCCCCGAGTGGAGTCACCACCTGAAAGGTTGATGATTTGGAGGGTATGGATGTTTCACCTCCACCCCCTCAGAGTTGGACTGATCTCCATGTTCTTTACTTCCCTATATGGTCCAGTATTTGGAAGGAATTTTGAAACTTGTGGTTTTTCTCTGAATTCTCCTCATACTAGAGAGCCCCGTCTCCCCACACCCCCTATTTCAATTCCCTCATGTGGCTGCCTTTTTTTAGATCAGCTTGGGGGTATGGGAGAGGTGCAATCTTTTTCAGAATTGTCTGAATACAGAAAAAAAATAACGGAACATGTTGTGGAATTCCTGAAATCTGCACTGAGGAGTAGACTTCTGGGCCTTTGATCATGGATGAAAAAGAAGTACACGACAGAACTGAAAGAGATTGCCAGCAAAAGTAAAAAAAAAAAAAATCATCTTGGGATAAGGTAGAAGAGATATATCAGGTTATGTCACCAGGTTTTTTAGCTTAGACATGAGCCAGAATCCTAACCTAACTAAAAGTCTTCCTTAGACTGTCTGTTGTACCATTTTGGGATAAATTATTTTGAGGATGCTTTATTACCTGAGTTGGTTTCTCTATAAGCATTTAACTTTTGTCTTCATACCTTTGGGCACTGAAGATTTTCTTCATGATTTTCTAATTATCCACACTCTTAGAGGGAACAAAAAGATGCTGTACACCTGCCTGCCCAGCCAAAAGCAGATGGCAATTCAAAAAGGGTGGTTAATTTAATGAATGGACTATTTGCAAGTGTGGGCAGGGTGAAGGAAAACCCACAAAACAGAATGGAATAGTCCATTGTGGGTACTAGTAGGATGCCGTTACCACCCCAGGGGTGAGGACCAAAGAGAGGAGTCATCACTAAGAATAATGAAAGCTGTAGCAGTAGGGCAGTTTGTCTGGGGAGCTGTGGCCCTTGGTAGAAGAACACAGCCACTGCCAATAAGGAAAAAAGGAAATAAAAAACCTCTTTCCTTTTGCTCTGACTTCTTATAAGTGTCTCCATTGGCAAAATTCAGCCAGATGTCAGCAGACAAGGGAACATCACTGATACTGTCCACAGAAGTCAGCTTTCCAGAATGCAGAGCATGGGGGAGAAGGGCAGACAGTGATTCAGAGACCAGTCACTACACAACCAACAAAAGACATTGGAAAACCCATCTTGTTCCTCATCAGAAGCTTTCTGTTAAACCTATATCTTGAGGTTCACTTATAAAAGAGACATTTTGCTTAGGCTTAGAATCATATGTGATAAGTTGAACAATTCTCTGCCTACTCTGGAGCATAGGAAAAAGTTCTTATTTTTCCACCTTAATGTGAAGAAGTTTCCAATATAAACCAATATGGGAGGGAGTGAATATTAGGTTAGAGAAATAAAACAGCAAATTCAGTGTCTTGTCAAGATGATATATGAGAGCCGGCTGCTTTCTCTCTGCTCCACAATAGCTCAGGAAATTCTATTGAAGAAAGAGAGGGCCATGGACACAGAACAAGCAGAGATCATGATAAAGCTGAAGGCTGCCTTGAACGGGTGAAGTGTGTGTGTGTGTGTGTGTGTGTGTGTGTGTGTGTGTGTGTGTGTGTGTGTGTGTGTGGGAGCTGTGGGTAGGTGAAGTCTGGAACACAGAATGGCCAGGGACAGCAGGAAGAAGGTAGAGTGGAGGAAAGATTTATATTTTCTGCTTTTGACATCTTCCTTGCATTGCCCTGAACAACTTTGCTTGTCCATTTACTGATGAAAGTGGTGGCAAAGACATGATGAAAACAGGTGTGAATTGACAAGCCACCCTCAAACATATACTTCCTTTTTTTTTTTTTCCTTTTTAGCTTCAGAATGAGAGTCTACCTTCTCCTCTCAAAGTTACTTCTTGGTAAGCATTTAAAAGGTAAACTGTAAGATTGCTTGGCAAGGAGACAGCAAGCATAAGGAATCACCAAGGTTTTCATGGTGTCCTTCCTCTTTCTATAAACACACAAGGCTGATGTAGGCTGGGGCTTTTCTCATTGTATGTCATAATACATGTCACTAAACCAAGTACCTGATAGCTCCCCATGAACAGGAGCCCAGAAGCTAAACTATCTAGACCTCTACAAAGAAAGACAACGTATTGAACAACATATATAATCAGCAGCACAATTGTTTGAACAGGCTGGCAGAGGGTTTAAAATGATGTATTTAAAGAGGTAAAGAAATATTATAAGCATGTCCAGGAAAAAGTATAAAGTAGATAATGTTTTCGGTATGAAAACTCTAAGAGGAGAAATAATGCTGTAATTAGGATAAATATTAAAATAGGTATAGCTAAAGAATGAGTTAATGAATTGGAAGATAACATTGAAAAGTATCTCAGAAAACAGCACAAAAAGAAGAAAATCATATAAAACATAAGAGAAATGCTAAAAATATGGAGGATTTAAATAATTATTCAACATCTGTATAAGTTTTGAAAGAATTTTTTTTTAAATGGAAAGTGGCAAAAAATTTTTCAGAAATAAAGGTAAATGAAGATCATAAATTGGAAGAAATTAACAGACCCAGTGGGGATATAATGAAAACCTATACCTAGACACATTATACTGAAATGCAAGGCTATCAAAGATAAAGAGAATGTCCTGAAACATTGCCAGAGAAGGAGAATATTGAATAAAAAAGCAAAAATTATATATCTGTTAAACGTTTCAACAAGAGCCCTGGATGTAAGAAAAATGTTGTTTTTAAAGTACTGAAGGAATGGGGCTCCCCTGGTGGTGCGATGGTTAAGAATCCACCTGCCAATGCAGGGGACATGGGTTCGAGCCCTGGTCTGGGAAGATCCCACATGCAGTGGAGCAACTAAGCCCATGCGCCACAACTAATGAAGCCCACGTGTCTAGAGCCCATGCTCTGCAACAAGAGAAGCCACTGCAATGAGACTACCATGCACCTTAAGGAAGAGTAGCTCCTGCTCGCTGCAACTAGAAAGCCTGCACAGCAATGAAGACCCAACACAGCCAAAAATAAATATATTGAATTAATTAAAATAAATAAAGTACTGAAGGAAAGAACTTTGATTTAGATCTTAACAACAAGTCAAATTTTCACTTAAATCTGAATTAATTAAAATAAATAAAGTACTGAAGGAAAGAACTTTGATTTAGATCTTAACAACAAGTCAAATTTTCACTTAAATCTGTGGGGATAATAAAAATATCCTTAAATGTGCCATACCTCAGGCTGTTTGCTGCTCTGAATACCACATTGAAAGAACTCTGGAAAGAAAAACTTGAATAAGAAGGAAATGTAGTCCAAATGATTCTGCAAGAGATTGGGCAGTAGAGATGATCAAATCACAAATAAATATGCATAAATAATGATATAATGGCAAGGAGAAAAAGGCAGAAATAGATACAGAATTGAATCTAGACATGATCAACATGAAAGCAGTGATCAAATATCCATGAGATCATATTAGCATTTGTGTTAGAGAAGATACATATTAAAAAGTTCAAAATTCTGTGGGGGTCCATAAACATAAGTGCAAGCATTTAAGTGCAACTGACATAAGAACAAAGAAACAGTGTGTAACTTTTTAGTTAGATTAAAAAAAAAATCTGTCCCTAAAAGATACAAGTACAGTAAGTGGAAAATGTGAAATTAGATATTAAAATTATTTACATGTCCTAATATAACAGTAATTCCAATAAATAACAATGGATTAAACTAATCAACTCAGAGATAAAGATTTTTCTTATTAGCTTAAAAAAAACAGGACCCCCAGGTTTCCCTGGTGGCTCAGTGGTTGAGAGTCCACCTGCCGATGCAGGGGACACGGGTTCGTGCCCAGGTTCGGGAAGATCCCACATGCCGTGGAGCGGCTGCGCCCATGAGCCATGGTCGCTGAGCCTGTGCGTCCTGAGCCTGTGCTCCGCAACGGGAGAGGCCACAACAGTGAGAGGCCTGCGTACCACAAAAAAAAAAAAAGGGACCCCCAAAATATGTTGTCAACATGAGACAAACAATAAAAAATGTTTAGAAAACTTGAAAATAAAAGTAGGGAAAGATCAGGATATAAGAAATGAAAAGAGAGCTAATGATAAATCATTAGTAGAGGATGAGAAAACTAATTCTTTTGGAGGTGAAATATTTATAGTTTTGAATACTCTAGTAAGAGTTATCCATGACCCAGGGCAGAAGACCTCAATGTTTCTCACCACCCCCACTCCTGGGACTCGATTCTTCAAAGACTTAGATGTCTTATTAAAATGAATTTTGGTCAGCCTTTTACCAACACATTTCATATTTTATTTTTAAACCAAAATTTCTTCTTATAATGTGGTCCAATTAAATTTGATAATTTGTGTTCTTTCTCTTCAAAATACTTTAAAATAATATTCAAATAAGGTATATGAATTTAACAAGACATTTTGGACTTCTTTGCATTTCTTCTTGATTCTTCTAATTGACTTTGTCTCTCATATTCAGGCACTAATATGATGCTATCCTAAAGTCTAATAACTTAGCTACTCTGCAAGTAGCCAGTCTTATTGACCTATTCATGGATTAATTCATTCAAACAATATCTGCTGAATATCTAAAATGTGTTAGGAAATATTCTAAGTGTAGGGATCACAATTGTGAATGAAAGTCACTATTCCTGCTCTCATAGAGCTTACAGTTTAAAGAAGGAGAAAAACAATCACAAAAATCAATATAAAATTACACATTATGATAAAGCTAAAAGGGAAAATGATGTGTGTGATGCATGTTATAGCACAGGGAATTGATTTATGTGGTGTGTGTGGAGTCTGGGGAGGTGATCATAAAAGGCTTCCTTGAGGAAATGGTACTTAAGTTGAATTCAGAAGGATAGGTAGAGTCTCCCCAGGTCAAGAAATGTAGAAGAAATGCATTTCTCACAGGTGAACCAGCATGAGAAAAGGCTCTGATGTGGGAAAGTGTTTGATTATTTCAAGAAAGAGAAAGAAGGTCAGAGATACTGGGGCCCAGGAAGTAAGAGTGATACTAAGCTAGTGGAAAACCTAGACCAAAGACAATTCAGAGGCCTATAGCCCATGGCAAATACTTTGGATTCTACCCTAAATAAAATGGAAAACCGTGGCATGATTATAAAAATGGGTGGAGACAGAGTCAGATGTGTATTTTAAGGAGAACATTCTGGGTGTAGGAGATTATGGGAGTGCAAGAATGAAAGGAAAAAATTGAGTCAGGAAGATATTAAAGGTATCCAGTCAAAAGATTATGGTGGCTTGGATTAAGAACGAGTAGTGGGGATGGAGAAACGCTGATGGATTTGACCATATTTTGGAGGAAGAGTTTACAAAAATTGGTGATAGATTGGTTGTGGTTAATGAGGATTGGGAGGTGGTGGGAATGGTTTTGGGGATTCTAACATGGGCAACCAAGGGGCTGAGATGGGAATCACTGTACCAGGTACAGGCTGGGGAAGGAGAAGACCAAAGATTCAGTTTGGTTCATGTTCAGTTTAAAATAGCTTTAAGGTTGCCATGTGGAAATGTCCATTGGATAGCTGGAATGTGTGAGACTAGATCTCTGGAAATTAGGTTTGGCTGGAGGCATCACTTTGAAAATATATCACTGGAGTATACATGATTCATAGAAACATAACCATAGATGAGATGCTTAAGAGAATTTAAAGTAACAACAGAACTAATTTACCCATTGGGAACTCAAACATATAGCCATTGGATAAAGACGGAAGAGGTAGGAAAGAGACCTGAAGAAGGGACTAGAGAGAAGAGATGAAAACTTGGAAAACTGATTTTTCCTAAAGTCAAGAGAAGGAAATTTTCCAAAGGGGGAGGGGGTTAGCCTTGTGGTATGTTGCTGAGAGGTCAAGTAAAGATGGGGACTGAAAAACTGTTCTTGGAATTTAGAGACATTGGTGACCATTAATAATGCATAAACCCACAATTGTATTATGATGCTGGATTCTGAGGGCTAGGAATTCAGATGAGACACAGGGGGTCTGTTGGCCACTGGTCCAGCTTGTCTGGGACTCTGCTGAAATGACTTGAGGCTGGGGGTGACTCCATGGCTGGAGTCTGGAATTGTCTGCAAGTTTGTGCACTAACATATCTGTTGCTTGAGCAGGGGGACTGGGATACTGGGTCAGCTAACGCCAGTGACCACACATGCCCTCTCCTTGTAGCTTGGCTTGGTTTCCTCACATTGTAGGTAAAGAGATATTTTACATGGTGATTCAGAGCTCCAAGTTCTATGTTTGCAGAAAGCAAGGCAGAAGCTGTACCTTTTCTGGCCTGGTCTTGCAAGTCACCACATTCTGTTGGTTACAAATGAGTCACAAGCCTGCTCAGATTTCAAGGGAGAGGGCCTGGGCCTCACCTCATTACTAGAGGGGTGTCAGTATTTGTGGACCTGTTTTAAGACCATTATTGGGACTTTAATAATGGTACCAGGTGAGAGGAAGACCCAGGCTAACAGAGGTTGCAAGGTGAGTATGAAGAGAGAGATGCCACTTGAGCACAGATTAATTTTATAATTAAAATAAAGAAAAACTTAACATTTATTGGAATCTGATATGAAGGAGATGCAGAGAATAGTAAAGGATTTCAGTATCTTTCACAATTGGAACAGCTGATTTGAGTCTGCCTTTGGAAACTGACTGCACACTCAGGCTTTGAATCAAGCATCTTAAAATATCTCTCAAGCAGTTTTTAAGAAATTAAACTACAAACTCTTAGTATAGCAAGTAGAAATGACTACCACATCCAATTGACAGATAGGGCATGGGAAGGGTAAATAGTATTTCTGTGGCTTCTCTGTAGGCTCTGGCAGTGTCAAAAATAAAAGTGATGCTTGTGATTAGTCTGTGTGGTCCTTATATGTGAACAGATGTGCACATGAAAGACAATCAAATCCCTCTCTCATAAAGAGTATTGTTCTTCTTCAACAACGTTGGGCTCCTTTTCTAACTTTAAATTCTGTTTCACTTTTATGAAAACCTTCAAAATTTGCATATACAAGATATACATTACCCATGTATTTATGTATCATTGAAACTCTGTGTTGACATAGCTATAAACAGCTAATATCACATCTTGAAAAAATAAGCAGAAATCTTTAAAACTCAGCAGTTATTTTTTTATTCCATTGTTTAGTTAAAGCTCCCAAAACTCAGTTAAAGAAGCAGAAGTGTTTCTGTTTATTTGCCACAAAATTGATCACAAAATGATTTTAAACTACTGGCGACATTAGCTAAAATTTGGCTCTGGCCACTATTCACTAATTTGTTCTTCTATTCATTCATTCATTTGTTCATTTACTCAACAGTTATAAGTTGCATGTTTACTTTTTTGTGTATCTTTTACTCCCTACTTTTTAAAGAGACGCTTTAAATTTTTAGAATAACTAGATTTACAGAACAATGACAAAAGTAATAGTCATATACTTCACATCCAGTTCCCCCACTGTTAACACCTTACTCTAGTAGCATTCATTTGTCACCACTAAGGAACAAATACTGAGGCACTGTTATTAACTAAAGTCTATACTTTGCTAGGATTTTTTAGCTTTACCTAACGTTTTTTTTTTCTGTCCCAGGATATCACATTACTCTTAGTCATTATGTTCCCTACAACTTCTCTATTCTGGGACAGTTTTTTGGACTCTCTTTATTTTTGATGACACTTTTTGAGGAACCCTGGTCAGATATTTTGTGGAAAGTCCCTCACTTTGGATTTATCTGATGCTTTTGTCATGACTAGACTGGAATAATGGGTTTTCAGGGAAGGAAGACCACAGATGGTAAAGTGCCATTCTTATTAACATGACTTATTATGATGAAGTTAAGCTTGATCACCTGGCTGGGGTACTGTTTGTCAGGTTTCTCCTCTGTAAGGTTACTCTTTTATCCTCCTTTCCATACTCTCTTTTTTGGAAGGAAGTTATTACCTGCCACCCACACTCAAGGAGTGGGCAGTTATTCTTCAATTCCTTAAGAGTCAGTCTCTACTGAAATCTTTGCCCTCAGGAACCAAATGTTGACTCCAAAAATGAGATAATTTATATAAAGCACTTAGTGTGTGGCTATCACACAATGGTGCTCAACACAAATTTATTTCTTCATTTTCCCAAGAAGCTTACAACATAACAATAATCTACTTAGAGAGCTGGCCAACATGGCAGAGTAGGAAGACTCTGAGCTCACCTTCTCCTAGGGACACACTGAAATTATAACTATTTACAGAGCAACTATCTATATGAATGACCTGAAGACAAGAAGAGAAGCTTTGTCCACAACTAAAGACAATAACGAAGAACCAAAATGAGATGGGTGGGAAGGGTAGACACTTGGTATAGTCAGTATCCACACCCCAGGGTTGCAGCCCACAAACCAGAGAAATATCACAATCATACAGTTTCTCTCCAAGGAGTGAAGGCTCCAAGCCCCACATTGGGCTTCCCAGTCTGGGGGTTCTGCACCAGGAAGTGGAGCACCCAGGACATCTGGCTTTGAAAGCCAGAGAGATATATGATCAGGAGAGCCAGAGATCAATAGGAAACAGAGACTCAGTTCTTAAAGGGCATGCACAAAATCTCACATGCTCTGAGTTCCAGCACAGATGCAGTAGTTTGAAAGGAGCCTGTTCAGACCCACTTGCTGATGTTGGAGAGCTTCCCAGAGAGGCAGGGGCCAATTGAGACTCCCCCTGGGGACAGAGAGACTGGTGGAAGCCATTTTTGAGAGCTCCTTCTACTGCAATAACACAAGTGCAGGTGAGTATCATTTTGGAATCTGTCCTCTAGCCTATCAGTGTTGGAGACACAGCCCTGCCCAGCAATGGGTCAGCATTGGCTCCAAGATCTCACCCTCCACCTCCACCCAAGCTGCACAAACAACCATGCAGGGACCCAGCCCTGAGCACCCATGTCCTGGAACAGGAACACAGCTGTGCAGTGATCCATCCCCAAGTCCACCCCCACCACCTGAGGCATGCAGACAGCCACTCAGGGACCCACCCCACCCACCAGTGGGCTGGCAGCAGGTCTGCACCCCACACACTTGGGCTGCACAGCCAACCATGCAAGGGGTCTACCCCACCATCCAGCAGGCCCATAGCCACTGCACAAGGCATGGCCTTGTAGCCAACTGGGCTGGTGGTCAGACCCACCTACCACCCACCCACAATAGTTGGTCCTGCCCAACAGAAGGGTGCATGCAACACACATTTGGGACACCCTAGAGTATATACCTCTGGTGACTGAAGGACAGGCATGCTAC
This sequence comes from Lagenorhynchus albirostris, assembly GCF_949774975.1. Lineage (NCBI taxonomy): Eukaryota > Metazoa > Chordata > Mammalia > Artiodactyla > Delphinidae > Lagenorhynchus > Lagenorhynchus albirostris. The sequence continues at coordinate 6,956,088 of NC_083099.1, read as the reverse complement.
TGGGCCCAATAGAACATTTCCTCATAAGGTCACTTCTCCAGGATCAGGAAATGTAATCAACCTACCTAACATATATAGAAGTAAATGCAAATAATTGGGAAAAATGATAAGACAGAGGGACATGTTCCAAATGACGAAGCAAGATAAAACTTCAGAAAAATAACTAAATGACTGAGAGAAGCTATCTACTCAATAAATTCAAAGTAATAATCATAAAAGATGTTCATTAAAATTGGAAGAAAATGTATGAACACAGTGAGAATTTCAGCAGAGTTAGAAACTATAAAGAAGAACCAGAGTTGAAGGATACAATAATTGAAATTAAAAATACACTAGAAGGAATCAACAGTAGATTAGATAATACAAAACAATTTGGAGGAAAAAGTAGTAGAAATCATTCAAACCTGTTCAGAAAAAAGATAAAAAGAAAGAAAAGAAATGATAATAGTTTAAGAGACCTCTGGAACAACATCAAGTCTACTAACATTTGCATTATATGGGTTTCAAAAGAAGATGGAGAGAAAGGGGCAGAGAACTTATTTGAAGAAATAATAGCTGAAAACTTCCTTAACCTGCAGAAGAAAACAGCAATCTAGGTCCATGCAGCACTGAGAGTCCCAAACAAGATGAACTCAAAGGGGTCCACACCAAGACACATTATAATTAAAATGTCAAAAAATTAAAGATAGAGAATCTTAAAGCAGCAAGAGAAAAGCAACTAGTTATGTAAAAGAGAAATTTCATAAGACTGTCAGCTGACATTTCAGCAGAGACTCTGCAGGCCAGAAGGAAGTGGCACTATATATTCAAAGTAATGAAAGGGAAAACCTTACAGCCAAGAATACTTTAGCCAGCAAGGTTATCACTCAGATGTGAAGGAGAGATAGAGTTTTACACACAAAGGAAAACTAAAAGAATTCAGCAACACTAAACCTGTTTTATAAGAAATGCTAAAGGGACTTCTCTAAGTGGACTTCTTTAACTTGAAAACAATGAGCAAAATGGCAGTAAGTACATACTTATTAATAATTACTTTAAATGTAAATGAACTAAATGCTCCAATGAAAAGACAGAGTGGCTGAATGGATCAAAAAACAAGGTCAATATACATGCTACTTACAAGAGACTCACTTCAGATCTAAGACACACACAGACTGAAAGTGAGGGAATGGAAAAGGGTATTCCATGCAAATAGAAATTAAAAAAAAAACTGGGGTAGCAATACTCATATCAGACAAAATAGACTTTAAAACAAAGACTGTCCCAAGGGACAAAGAACAGTCTTACTGACTGATCATGAGATCAATCTAACAACAGGATATAATAACAATTGTATATATATATATATACATATATATATATGTGTGTGTGTGTGTGTGTGTGTGTGTATGCACTAAATATAGGAGTGCCTAAATACATAAAGCAGTATTCATAAACATATAGGAAGAAATTTGGAGTAATATAATAGTAGTAAGGGACTTTTCACCCCATTTATATCAATGAACAGGACATCCAGACAGAAAATCAATAAGGAAACACTGCTCTCAAATGACACATGAGACCAGATGGAATTAACATAATAATATACAGTAAATTTCATCACAAAGCAGCAGGATACACATTCTTTTCCAATGAACATGAAACATTTTCCAGGAGAGATCACATGCTAGGCCATGAAAGAAGGCTCAATACATTTAAGGAGGTTGAAATCATAGCAAACATATTTTCAACCAAGGTGATATGAAACCAGAAATCAACTACAAGGAAAAAACTCCAAAAAATGCAAAAACATAGAAGTTAAACACCATGCTACAAAATGACCAATGGGTCACTGAAGAAATCAAAGAGGAAATTAAAAAAATACCTGGAGACAAATGAAAATGGAAGTACAGCAATCCAAAATCTATTGGACATAGCAAAAGCAGTACTAAGTGAGAAGTCTATAGTGCTACAAGCCTAACTCAGGAAACAAGAAAAATATCAAACAATCTCACCTTATACCTAAAGGAACTAGAAAAAGAACAAATAAAACCAAAAGTTAATAGAAGGAAAGAAATCAGAACGATCAGAGCAGACATAAATGAAATAGAGACGAAAATTTGAAAAGATGAATGAAACTGACAGCTGGTTCTTTAAAGAGACAAACAAAATTGATAAACCTTTAACCATACTCATCAAGAAAAAAGGAGGGAGAGCCCAATCAATAAAATCAGAAATGAAAGAGGTGTTACAACCAACACCACAGAAATACAAAGGATTATAACTGTTTACTATGAATGATTATATACCAATAAAGTGGACAATCTATAAGAAATGGATAATTTCATGAAATGTGCAATCTCCTAATAGTGAATCAGGAAGAAATAGGAAATATAAACTGACCTATTATCAGTAATGAAATTGAATGTGCAATAAAAATAACTCCCAAAAGACATGGGAGTTCAGGACCAGACAGCTTCATAGGTGAATTCTGCCATGCATTAAAAAAAAGAGTTAACACCTATCTTTCTCACACTAGTCCAAGAAATTAAGGAGAAGGAATGCTTCCAAACCTATTCTAAGAGGCCAGCATCTCTTTGATAATAAAACCTGAGAAAGACACCACAAAAAATAAAATTACAGACCAATATTACTGATAAAAATAGATGTAAAAATTCTCAACAGTATATTAGCAAAATAAATTAAATAATACATTGGAATGATCATACCTCATGATTGTGGGACTTATCCCAGTGATGCAAGGATGGTTCAATATCCACCAATCAATCATTAATAAATTGAATAAAAATCATATGATTATCTCTATAAATGAAGAAAAAAACTTTTCATAAAATTTAACATCCATTTATGATAAAACTCTCAACAAAGTGGGCATAGAGAGAACATACCTCAAAAATAAAGACCATACATGACAGCTAAAATCATACTCAATGGTGAAAAAATGAAAGTATTTCTTCAAAGAACAGGAAGAATACAAAAATGCTCACTCTCTCCACTTTTCTTCAACATAGTATGAGCCACAGTAATTAAACAAGAGAGAGAGAAGGTATCAAAATTGTAAAGGAAGAAGTAAAATTGTCACTGTTTGCCATTGACATGACACTATATAAAATCCTAAAGATGCCACCAAAAAACTGTTAGAACTAATAAATAAATTCAGTAAAGTTGCAGGAGACAAAATTAATATAGAGAAATCTTCTGTGTTTCTATGTACTAACAAAAGACTATCAGAAAGTGAAGTTAAGAAAACAATCCACTTACAAATTCATCAAAAAGAAAAAAAGAAATCTAGGAATAAATTTAGCCAAGGAGGTAAAAGACCTGTACTCGGAAAAATATAAGACTTTGATGACAAAATTGAGGATGACACAAACAAATGAAAAGATATATCGCACTTTTTTTTTAAGATGCTTTTATTTTATTTTTTTAATTAATTAATTAATTTATTTATTTTTGGCTGTGTTGGGTCTTTGTTTCTGTGCGAGGGCTTTCTCTAGTTGCGGCAAGCGGGGGCCACTCTTCATCATAGTGTGGGGGCCTCTCACTATTGTGGCCTTTCTTGTTGCAGAGCACAGACTCCAGACGTGCAGGCTCAGTAGTTGTGGCTCACGGGCATAGTTGCTCCGTGGCATATGGGATCTTCCCAGACCAGGGCTCAAACCCACGTCCCCTGCATTGGCAGGCAGATTCTCACCCACTGCGCCACCAGGGAAGCCCAAGGTATACCACATTTATGGATTGGAAGAATAAATATTGTTAAAATTTACCATACTACCCAAGGCAATCTACAGATTTATGCAAGCCTATCAAATCACCAGTGGTATTTTTCACAGACTGGAACAAATCTAAAGTGTGCATAGAAACACAAAAGACTCTAAATAGCCAAAGCAATCTTGAGAAAGAAGAACAACACTGGAGGTATCACACTCCCTGATCTTAAACTATACTACAAAGCTGTAGTAATCAAAACAGTGTGGTACTGACACAAAAACAGACACATAAATCAATGAAACAGAGTAGAGGGCCTAGAAATAACTCTATGCACATATGGTCAATTAATCTATGACAATGGAACAAAAATAACAATGGGGAAAGACAGCCTCTTCAATAAATGGTGCTGGGAAAACTAGACACCTACATGCAAAAGAATCAAACTGGACTACTTTCTCACACTATATACAAAACTAAACCCAAAATGAGTTAAAGACTTCAATGTATGACCTGAAACCATAAAATTCCAAGAAGAAATCATGGACAGCAAACTCTTTTGACATTGGTCTTAGCAATACATTTTTTGTCTCTGTTTCCCTAGGAAAAGGGAAACAAAAGCAAAAACAAATGGGACCACATCAAACTAAATAGCTTTTGCACAGCAAAGGAAACCATCAACAAAGTGAATAGGCAGTCTATTTATGAGAGAAAACTTTTCTAAATTGCATATCCAATAAGAGATTAATATCCAAAATATACAAATAACTCACCCAAACTCAATATCAAAAAACTACCTGATTTAAAAATGAACAGAGGACCTGAGTAGACATTTTCCAAGGAAGACATACAGATGGCCAACAGATGTATGAAAAGATAATCAACATCATTAATTATCAGGAAAATGCTAATCATAACCGCAATGAGATACCACATTATACTTGTCAGAATGGCTATCATCAAAAAGACAACAAATAATAAGTGTTGGAAAGGATGTGGAAAGAAACATGCCTTTGTGCACTCTTGGTGGAATTGTAAATTGGTGCAGCCACTATGGAAAAGAGCATGGGAGTTCCTTAAAAAATTAAAAATAGACCTGCTATATGATCCAGCAATTGCACTTCTGGGTATCTACTGGAAGAAAACAAAAACATTAATTTGAAAAGATATATACAGCCCTAAGTTCATTACACCATTATTTACAATAGCTAAGATATGGAAGCAATCTAAGTGTCTGTCAGAAAAATGAATGGATAAAGAAGATGTGATATATATATACAATCAAATATTACTTACCATTAAAGAAAAGGAATCTTGCTGTTTCTGACAACATGGATGGATCTAGAGAGTATTATGCTAGGTGAAATAAGTCAGATAGAGAAAGACAAAAACTGAATGATTTCACTTGGATGTGGAATCTAAAAAACAAAACAAAATGAAAGCAGACTCATAGATACAGAGGAGGGGAGGCTTGTACTGTGAGGGGCTAAATAGGTGGAGGGGATTAAGAGGTACAAACATCTAGTTATAAAATAAATGTCATGGCTTATTAGTTATAAAATAAATACCATGGCTTATTTTAATACCATAATAACTTTGTATGGAGACAGATAGTTACTAGACTTACCGTGGATATCATTTTGTAATGTATGCAAATGTCAACTCACCATGTAGTACACCTGAAACTAACATATTGTTAGTATTGTACATCAACTGTATTTTAATAAAAATAATCTACTTAGAAAAATAATATGTATATAAAAGCACACAATTATTTTTCACTTTTTATTGTGAAACTATTTCAAAATATAAATTCTAAAAGATTATATAATGCCAGACAAAGCAATTTTTTATATTTTGCTATATATTGTTAAGATTTTTTTATTTTTAGAAATAAAATATTACTGTTATGGAATCTCCAGAATCTCTTCCCTGACTCCTAGATATCACTGCTCTCCCTGTAAATCATCACTATAACAAAGATGATTTTAATTTCCATGCATGTTGTCATATTATTTCTACATATCATCTGTGGATTAAGAGAATTTTACTTCTTCCTTTCCCATTCATATAACTTTTAATTTGTCTTTTTTTCTAAGATAAATTTGGATCAAGTGTTCAGTTGATCAGGAAGGAGAGAGACCAGTTAGGAATCAATTTTAAAATCTGAGTTCTAGATATATGGAGCTATAAGTCAGTTTTCTAACCAAGAGAAAAACACTCAGAAATGCTTTAAGTTTGTAATTGCTTAGGCTATGACAAGACAGAAAGTTTATTGAAGTAAAATATCTACAAGAAAGAGAAGATGTGCTAGGCTTTGGCAGATTTTTGATTGGCTGCTGGTTCCCTAAAGACTGTGCTGCTGAGGTGGGGGTGGTTTATAAATAGGTAAGTCTCCATCTGGGTAGGAGCCTGCCCCACTGAGTAAAGCTGGCACTGCTGTCCCACTGCCCTCATACGATGGGGCTAACGTTGCTTTTCCTGAGGAATTTATTACTCACAATCTAGGTGAATGGGTCTCAAATTGCAGTGTGTTTCAGAGTCATGGAGAGAGGCAGGTAGGGACTTGCAAAACTTCAGATTCTTGAGCCCTTCCTCCCAGAGAATCTGACAATGTGATATGTTGCCTAAGATCCTGTATTAGTCTAATTCTAATTCATGGGTTCTGAGGACCATACTCTCTAGGTGCTTTTGTTTGAGAGGATGTTCGCATTCGATTCAGACCAGTTCTTGAGCTAAACTTAACTATGAGCAAGGCCACCTCATTATCTTGAGGAGAAATCAGAGTCTGTCCTGCTGTTCTAAGACAATATTTCTGCATTATGTGTTTCCCATTTTTACAGAATTCCTGTCTGTACAAGAGGACAGAAATTAGGAGCTGAACAAAGACAGTGGGACTAGAAAGAAAAAGCCCCCCAAATGACAGATATTATGGAGGCAAAATCTATAGACCATCAAGAGAATGAGAAGACAAGCCACAGACTGGGAGAAAATATTTGCAAAACACACAACTGATAAAGGACTGAAATATACAAAGAACTCTTAAAACACAACAGTAAGAAAACACACAACTCAATTTAGGCCAAAACCCTTAACAGACACCTCACAAAAGATGATATACAGATGGCAAATAAGCATATGAAAAGATGCTCCACTTCATGTCATCAAGGAGATGCAAATTAAACCAACAGTGAGATAATATTACACACCTATTAGATTGGCCAAAATCCAAAACACTGACAACACCAAATGAATGTGGAGCAAGGGGAACTCTCACTCATCACTGTGGGATGCAAAATGGTGCAGCCACTTTGGAAGATGGTTTGACAGTTTCTTACAAAACTGAACATTCTATTACCATTCAGTCCAGCAGTTGTTCACCTTGGTATTTACCCAAAGGACTTGAAAACTCATGTCTATACAAACTACACAAGAATGTTTATAGAAGCTTTATTCATAATTACCAAAACTTGGATGCAACCAAGGTGTCCTTCAGTTGGTGAATGGGTTATTTACCCTTAGACTGTGGTACATAAGACAATAAAAAATCGGTGGTTGAAAGGGGTTGTGGGGAGACAGGGATGAGTAGGCAGAGCAGAGAAGAATTTTAGGGCAGTGAAAATGTTCTGTATGATACCATAATAATGGATACCTGCCATCATACATTTTTTAAAAATCTATAGCCCCTAACAACTTGACAGCTGACTGATTGCTTAAGGGAACTGGAAGGAAGCATCAGAGATGAGACGGAATTTGTTGACCTTGCACCTGGGAGGGTGCTAGCCCACCAGAAGGAAAACACTCTCTATTTTGTAAATTTTAAAATGCGGTGTAATTGGAAGATATCATTGAACTGCAAAACATGTGAGCACAAAACCCAATGCTATTGTTGTGAACTGAAATTTCCCATAAGAGCAATTTCTTATTCCACAATTTGTTTTAAAGGAATTTCTGTCTCTTAAGATGAAAACCATATTTGATAGCAGGGAAATAGATGAACTGAATTATAATTTCATATATATAATTTTCAATTCACATTTTGAGGCATGACCCACATCACTTTATTAACCAAGTGACAAAACCAGACTTCACATTTTCTTATGACACTAAATATACACCTGTTTTACATATAATGGATGATTTAGAACTTAAGGAGGAAGAAAAAGAAAGAGTGTGCTTATATCAGGGGTTAGGTTTTTCATAAGGAAACAATAACTTAGATTTCCATTCATTTAGCTCTTAGTAGGTAAGAATTTTAAGGTTCTCCTTAAAGAAGGTAAATTAAGGAAACTGAGGGCTTGTTGTCTTTAAGAAGTTTAAGAAGGCCAGAAGGCAAATAAATTTTCACAGCTAATTTCAGCAGAGCAAAGTAAGCTCTGGTTTTCATTGTTAGTATTCACTCCTCATTTTGTTTCTCTCCCACCCCTGCCCTATTTAGAACATTGAAGAACCTCATAAATTCTCTTTTACCAGTTACTCAAGATCTGGATGCAATGACACGTGACATCAAGAAGAATGGCTAATTATGTCAAATTATAGCCTTAAAATGCCAACTGAGACCTCATTTCAGTTTAACTCCTGGTCAGGCCTCGGCTGGGTTTCTAGGAGAAAACCTACTCTTTAAATTAGATTTGAACTTTTAACTACGGAAGGAAGAAAATAGACTGTGTGTTGCAAAATGACACGGATTAGTGTTGACTACATGGCATAACATTTTATAGACATTCTTTCATAGACATTTCTCTCCAATTGCCAAGAAATAACCACAGAATTGTTATGTAAGAGGGGTTGTTTCTATTCCTGTACCCCTGGGGTCTAGTTTTTCTCAGGAATTTACCTAAGGCTGAGTTTAGTATTTTATAGGGAGATACTGTTTCAGTTAGAGTCGTTGTAAAACAAAATGTTCCCAAACTTAGTTTCTTAAAAACCTCAACTGTTCATTATTTCTCAAAGTCTAGGGTTATTTCTCAAAATCTAGGGTACAACTGGGCAGTTCCACTGATGCAGGCTGGGCTTGACTGATACAGACCTTCCTCAGTCCTGTGCTTGCAGTCACTTGGCTGAGAGCTGGCTGGTCTAGGAATTGGGGTGACTCAGCTCTGGTGTCATCCAGCAGGCAGCCTAAGCTTTTTCCGGTGCCAGTTGAGAGATTCCAAGAGATATTGTGAAAACACACAAGGTCTCTTGAGGCCTGGGCTTGCAATTGGCATAGGGTCACTTCTACTGCTTCTATTGGCCAAAGCCAGTTACAGAGCCAGTCCAATTCAAAGGATGGGGAAAAAAGACTCCAAATCTTGATGGGAAGAGATACACGTTATATTTCAAGGGATGTGCAGACAGGAAGGGGTGGAGAATTGGGGTACTTTTTTTTTTTTTCCAAAAATACTCTTGTCCCCAAATCAAACTGCCCAATATCGGATAAGGTCTTTGCATGTGTTCTTTACTTTTTTCATAAGCTGTCGGTTTTCCCAGCAAGAAGCACACCTATTCTTCTAACAATTTCTCCCACAAATTATATTTTTTTCACAAAGAACTTCAAGTACTTGCTTTCATTTCTCAAAAAAAAATTTACTATGATTATCAAAATAAGCCCTCCACTTTCCGTTGCCATCATTTTCCTGTTGCACAAACACTCTCTGGAATATGATGAACACTCATTTGACAATCCTAAGCAGGCTTACATTAATTTTAGCTCCCCATTGAATTTCAAACAGAAGCCTTCACATTGACATTAAAAAATATTAACATTTGCAGTGGCAGAGCAATCTGCTGAGGCGTGGAGTTGCTCTGGCTTGCCACATCTTTCTCCATTTTCTTTTTTAGAAAGAGCAAAGCAGAGGGATTTGGCAGGGCAATTCAAGCTGCCACTCAGAGCAGCTCCAGAGATGGAAAGCTAGCCTGGATCAAATTGCATTCTAACTGGCAGCAAATCCTTCGTTCAAGGTCCTTCTGCAGAAAGGCAACGCTAGCAGGGCCCCTCACCCTTACTGACGTCTGTCCTGTTTGCTGGAGATAACTTTGCAGCCATAAAAAGGCAGCTACTTTCAATTTTTCTGAATGCTTGCAAAAAAGCTTCTCTTTAATCTGTTCTTTTGCCCCAAATAAGGTTTTTCCTCTTTATAGTGTACAATAATGCAGTCTGTGAAAAGAAGCCAAGCTTCTGATTGAGGTGTGGTGAGGTAAGTTTGCTCCAAACCTTTTTTTTTTCTTTAATTGAAGATTTGTGCCATTTATGACCAAGGAATGTGAAATAGGGAGAGTTTCCTTCTGCAGCTATTTTCCACCCCTTCAGCCTCACTTAGTTTTATCTTGTCCCATCACCATTATTACCCATTATATTTATATATTTGTTTAGCAGGCTGACTTGCTCAGTGTCTATAAAGGTGTAATGAGCAATTTGGGTTAATGATTTTCTACAGCTGCTCAGAACAGTTGGTAGTAATGTCTTTGCTTACGCCTTCCAAAGAAATGTGAACGAGGCATCAGATGCAGACCAAATTGGCTTTGCCTGTTGAACGGAGGAAGGAAAAGGAACCCTGGATGTGTGTGTGTGTGTGTGTGTGTGTGTGTGTGTGTGTGTGTGTGTGTGTGTGTGTGTGTGGAATAGCAGTTCATACATCTTTTATTCCTTGATTGGATGGATGTCAACACTGGAGCTTCTCTCTAAAAGAATCTTTGCTATTAGGAGAGAAAAATGATTTTAAAAAAAAACGTATTTGGGTTGCCATCTTGATGAAAGAGTATTGCTTTAACAGAATCGTGAATTTTTACAGAGTTGTGTAATTTATAGGTGAACTTTGAAATAACATAACACCAATGCCTTTCAGCTCCCTTTAGGGAGTAAAGAAGCTGGTACAGAGAAAAGAACATTGGATTGAAAATAGAGCAACTGGGCTCAAGTTTCCTACTCAGCAGGATTTTAGGTGTGTGACCTTGAGCAATTAGTTTAACTTCTCTGAGACTCAGTTCCCTTTTCGGTGAAAGTGGGAATACTGAACAGCTCATAGGATGGTTTCAGGAAAAAGGGGAAAAAATCACATGAAAGCATAGTTTGCTGTGGCATGCAGGTGTTAGTTGTCACTATATACATTTTTAGAGGTCTTTTCATTAGATTATGTGCCCAAATACAAATCAGGAAGTTTCTCTGCATATATAAAGGATGTTTGACCTCTCTGTCTTCTCAGTCCATTATTTATCTAAAAGTCTCTCCTGCTGATGATAACTTTCAGGATTCCCCTTTCTCTATTCCTGGCTCTTCTCAGATTTATGGAAGTACTGTAATATAATGACTATTTTGCCTTGTGTTGGTAATTTTCATATTCTAGGAATCCAGAACTTGGTGGTAAGTAATTTATATCTGGCACTCTGTAGGCTCACTTAGGGACAGTTCAATTCAAAATTTTAAATGAGAATTATTTTGGAATTTCCTTCTAGTCCTGTCTGCCTCTCTTAAATATATGTGTGGTGAGTGTGGATTAGTTAATACCTTCTCCTTTTATGCCAGCTCCCCTCCCCTTTATGATATCCTGTGTTCTGAACCCTCTTCGATTTCCTTATACCACAACTCGATCTGTGTTCTCTGCAATGGTACAAAACATGCCCCCATCTCCAGTTGACATCTGCATCCCAGAGCCAGGCATGTGTTGGGCCCATAACTGTGGCTTGTTAAATGGACAGACACAATGATGAGGAGATAGCCAATCTGCTCAGTTAATTGGAGCTAAAGAGTTAATTAGTGTAAATGATTTCATGGATTGTGTCTCTCAGACTTCAAATTTGCCTTCTGGCTGCACCTTACAAAGTCATAACCTGTGCAAGTGGCAGATGGCGGGGAAAGATTTATAGCCCCGGGACAGGCTTGGAAGGTGGGGGAGGTGGGCACATATTTCTGGATGTGTAACCTTGTCATCCTGTTCTCACAGTTTTGTTAGGGCTGAAGGCACAAACTAGTACATCTGTGATTGAAGAGATGGAAATTTTTGTCCCCTTTCCACCTATCACCCCAAAAGTTTCTTGGAACATTTTCATTTCACAGCTTTATAAGTGTGCTGAAAACTAATGACTAATATTTATTAAGCCCCAATTTTGGCAGACACTGGTGAAAGGGTTTGGCATATATAATTAAATTCTAATAAACTATCCTATATTTAGGTGCTGTTTTTAATTTTCTTTTATGGATGGGGAAACGAAGAAACTAAGAGATTATTAAGTTACATCAGGTTACAGTCAGTGAATGGAAGAGACAGGAATCAAACTCAGATATGTTGGCTCCAGATTCTATGTTGTTAATTACCACGCTATAATGGATCATTGCACAGAAAAATCTGCCTGTGTTCAGAGATGCTGAGATAGACATTTCCTGGAGACTTGCAGGGGATAGCAGTGATTGCTATCGGCCGTTATGGCCACCATGAGAAATATGTTTAGACCATAAGAATTGGGAGTGTGCAGGTACACTTCCATGGAGAAGATTACTAAGGGCTGTTCTCTAGAGACAGTGCTTCTGAGTTCTGCAGGACAAGAATGTCAGGATCTACATAAAAACATCCTTGGAGGGCAGCACAGGTATTTTAGATATGCAGTTGAGAGAGGAGTTTTCACAATCAGGCAAACTGGTGACATCCTCATGAAAAAGGAGAACTAGATAAGGCTGTATAATGGAATAAAATGCCTACTCTACACTCCGTGGAGGTAGGCTGGGGTATTTCTCTTAGTTAGGATTAAGGTTCCCTTCAAGAATTATTCTTGGTCTAACCTGTCTCACACATGAATAATGAACAGGGCCCCCAGGTTCCTTGCTGTATGATACATAGGTATGTATGTGTGTGTATACATATATATGTATATATATGTATGTGTGTGTATAGATATATATGAATATGGTCACTTTTACCTGGAAGACTGTTTCAGTTACTATGGCTTGTTGTTTACCTATGAAGTTACTTACAAAACAGAAATAGACCCACAGACATAGAAAACAAATTTATGGTTACCAAAGGGGAAATGGGGGGAGATAAATTAGGAGTTTGGGATTAACATATATACACTACTATATATAAAATAGTTAAATGACAAAGACCTACTGTATAGCACAGGGAAGTATACTCAATATCTTATAATAACTTATAATGGAAACTAATTTGAAAAGAATATATATTATATATATTTATATACATGTATAGCTGAATTACCATACTCTACACCTGAAACCAACACAACACTGAAAATCAACTATACTTCAATAAAAAAATGGGAAAAAACTTTAAAAAATATTAAAGTAATGAATGCTCATGAAAATTTACCTTTAACTTACTTCCTTTCCCCTTTCAAAGATACAGCTACTTATGTATCCATTCATAATTTCCATACATATACAAGCTCATATGTATTTATGTGTGTTTGTACATTCTTTATAAAACCATGTATGAGCATTTTATAATTCATTATTTTTACTAAATAATTTATCTTGGAAATTGATATTTCATCAATATGAATACATATCTGTACATATATATCATGTACATCTACTATAGCCTATTAACCAGTTCCCTATTAATGACTATTTAGGTTATTTCTATTTTTATCCAATCCTAAACTTTTGCTGTAATGGATACTTAAATATAATAAAGCTCTGTATCCTTATAATACATTTCTAGCAATGGAAGTGTTAGATTAAGCAATATGTACATTTTAAATGCCAATAGATACTACCAATTTTCCTTGTAAAAAGTTGCACTAATCAGGAAGCTGTTAAAGCCTTTTTAATAGACTCATATAGATTTAACTCTAATAAGATGTGATTCTGCCTGGAACTAATGAAGATACACCAGAATAAATATTAAAGATAGTCATTGAGGATTAGTAAGATCTCTCTAAGCACAGAAATTGGCAAGGAAGACATTCCAGGGAGAGGGAATGGTAGGAACAAAGATAAAAAGATATATAAGGCCTTCAGGGAATAGTTTTGTGATTTTTGAAGAGCAAAAATTAGTGTTAATAAGAGATAATACAGCTTTAATTACATCTAGCAAATATCTGGTAAACATATGGCCAGAAGAAAAATTGTCCATTTGGTTTAAGTTTCTTAGGGCAGGCTAAGCTACCTGCTGTAACAAACATTCCCTAACCTTAGTGGCTTAACCAACTAACAGCTTAGTTGTCTCTCTTACTCTTGGGGGGAAGATCTTTGACATACTGAGCCTTTCAGGTGTCTAATTTGCTTTCATGCTGAGGCTCCATCATCTTTAACCCCTGGTTTCAAGGTTGCTCTGATTTCATGGTGTCATCCAGTCAGCAGATGGGTGAAGGAAGGAGAAACATAATAAAGTATGTCTACTCTTAACTGCCTTTTTAGTAACCTATTGCTGCATAGCAAATTATGCCAAAATTTAGCAGGATAAAACAGCACACATTATCTCACAGGTTCTGAAGGTCAGGTATCTAGACATGGCTTAGCTGGGTTCTTTGTTTCAGGATCTGTCTCAGGCTGCAAGAAAAGTGTCAGCCAGGGCTGGGGTCTCATCTGAAGGGTCAAATGGGAAAGAGTCCTTATTCAAACTTACTCACATGACTGCTGGAAGATTCAGTTCCTTGAGTCCTGTTGTACTAAGGTTATTGGGCCTCTTTCAACATGGCAGCTTGCTTCATAAAGGTGAGAGAGAGAGAGGGAGGGAGAGAGGGAGAAAGGAAGAAGAAGGGGAAGAAGAAGAAGAAGAAGAAGAAGAAGAAGAAGAAGAAGAAGAAGAAGAAGAAGAAGAAGAAGAAGAAGAAGAAGAAGAAGAAGAAGAAGAAGAAGAAGAAGAAGAAGAAGGAGGAGGAGGAGGAGGAGGAGGAGGAGGAGGAGGAGGAGGAGGAGGAGGAGAAGGAGAAGGAGAAGGAGAAGAAGGAGGAGGAGAAGAAGATGAAGGAGGAGAAGGAGGAGAAGGAGAAGGAGAAGAAGGAGGAGGAGAAGGAGAAGGAGAAGGAAGAGAAGGAGAAGGAGAAGGAAGAGAAGGAGAAGGAGAAGGAGGAGAAGGAGAAGGAGGAGAATGAGAAGGAAAAGGGGAAGAAGAAGGAGAAGAAGAAGAAGAAGAAGAAGAAGAAGAAGAAGAAGAAGAAGAAGAAGAAGAAGAAGAAGAAGAAGAAGAAGAAGAAGAAGAAGAAGAAGAAGACAAAGAAAAAGAAGGAAGAGGAGGAAGAGGAGGAGGAGGAGGATATTTTTAAATGGATAGAAGAAACTCACTAGCCAGCCCATATATAAAGGGACAGGATTTCATATAAGGGTGTGAAAACCAGGAGGCGGGTATCACTGGGGATAATTTTAGAGTCTACTTGCCACTACTGTATTGGTCCAAAGCAATATGTTGCTTCTGATATATTTTTTTTGCACAGAATTGTCACTCTGGCCTCTGTATGCTAGAGGATCGAGTAATACAGCTTATCTCTGTGCTTAGGAAGAAGAAATACATTTGATGAGCATCTATCCAACCTCTGCCAAGGTTTTAACCATCCCTTTTGTACAGAGTTTTTCTCTCACTATGTTCATAACAGGTCATTAAAGAAAATAGGGACATAATGTCTATGAAACAATGACTATCATTACTTCTCTTATCAGTAGAATTTCTTTAAAATTCAAACAATAGACCTGTAAACTGGTCTGTTGTTACATTTTACCTGTAAACTGAATTTATTTTTCTTACTTCCTAAGTGACTGTATAGTTGGCCAATTTACTATCTGGGTTTTTCTGAACTACATTTTCATGGATGGTGTATGTTAGTAGAAGATCTTGAATTTGAAAAGAAGGTTTTTCCTTTTTTGTACAGGTGAGTTTTTTTTTTTTTACATCTTTATTGGAGTATAATTGTTTACAATGGTGTGTTAGTTTCTGCTTTATAACAAAGTGAGTCAGTTATACATATACATATGTTCCCATATCTCTTCCCTCTTGCGTCTCCCTCCCTCCCAACTCCCTATCCCACCCCTCCAAATGGTCACAAAGCACCGAGCTGATCTCCCTGTGCTATGTGGCTGCTTCCCACTAGCTATCTACCTTACGTTTGGTAGTGTACATATGTCCATGCCTCTCTCTCGCTTTGGCACAGCTTACCCTTCCTCCTCCCAATATCCTCAAGTTCATTCTCCAGTAGGTCTGTGTCTTAACTCCTGTCTTACCCCTAGGTTCTTCATGACATTTTTTTCTTAAATTCCATATATACGTGTTAGCATACGGTATTTTTCTTTCTCTTTATGACTTATTTCACTCTGTATGACAGACTCTAGGTCTATCCACCTCATTATAAATAGCTTGATTTCGTTTCTTTTTATGGCTGAGTAATATTCCATTGTATATATGTGTCACATTTTCTTTATCCATTTATCCGATGATGGACACTTAGGTTTTTTCCATCTCTGGGCTATTGTAAATAGAGATGCAATGAACATTATGGTACATGACTCTTTTTGAATTATGGTTTTCTCAGGGTATATGACCAGTAGTGGGATTGCTGGGTCATATGGTAGTACTATTTATAGTTTTTTAAGGAAACTCCATACTGTTCTCCATAGTGGCTGTATCAATTTACATTCCCACCAACAGTGCAAGAGGGTTCCCTTTTCTCAACACCCTCTCCAGTCTTTATTGTTTCTAGATATTTTGATGATGGTCATTCTGACTGGTGTGAGATAATATCTCATTGTAGTTTTGATTTGCATTTCTCTAATGATTAATGATGTTGAGCATTCTTTCATGTGATTGTAGGCAGTCTGTATATCTTCTTTGGAGAAGTGTCTATTTAGGTCTTCTGCACATTGTTGGATTGGATTATTTGTTTTTTTGTTATTGAGCTGCATGGGCTGCTTATAAATTTTGGAGATTAATCCTTTGTCAGTTGCTTCACTTGCAAATATTTTCTTCCATTCTGAGGGTTGTCTTTTGGTCTTGTTTATGGTTTCCTTTGCTGTGCAAGAGTGTTGAAGTTTCATTAGGTCCCATTTGTTTATTTTTGGTTTTATTTCCATTTCTCTAGGAGGTGGGTCAAAAAGGATCTTGCTGTGATTTATGTCATAGAGTGTTCTGCCTATGTTTTCCTCTAAGAGTTTGATAGATTCTGGTCTTACATTTAGGTCTTATTTTTGTGTATGGTGTTAGGGAGTGATCTAATCTCATACTTTTACATGTACCTGTCCAGTTTTCCCAGCACCACTTATTGAGGAGGCTCTCCTTTCTCCACTGTACATTCCTGCCACGTTTATCAATGATAAGGTGACCATTTGTGCGTGGGTTTATCCCTGGGCTTTCTATCCTGTTCCATTGATCTATCTTTCTGTTTTTGTGCCAGTACCATACTCTCTTGATTACTGTAGCTTTGTAGTATAGTCTGAAGTCAGGGAGCCTGATTCTTCCAGCTCCATATTTCGTTCTCAAGATTGCTTTGGCTATTCGGGGTCTTTTGTGTTTCCATACAAGTTGTCAAATTTTTTGTTCTAGTTCTATGAAAAATACCAGTGGTTCTTTGATAGGGATTGCATAGAATCTGTAGATTGCTTTGGGTAGTAGAGTCATTTTCACGATGTAGATTCTTCCAATCCAAGAACATGGTATATCTCTCCATCTATTTGTATCATCTTTAATTTCTTTCATCAGTGTCTTATAATTTTCTGCATACAGGTCTTTTGTCTCTTAGGTAGGTTTATTCCTAGATATTTTATTCTTTTTGTTGCAATGGTAAATGGGAGTGTTTTCTTGATTTCACTTTCAGATTTTTCATCATTAGTGTATAGGAATGCCAGAGATTTCGGTGCATTAATTTTGTATCCTGCTACTTTACCAAATTCATTGAGTAGCTCTAGTAGTTTTCTGGTAGCATCCTTAGGATTCTCTTTGTATAGTATCATGTCATCTGCAAAGAGTGACAGCTTTACTTCTTCTTTTCCTATTTGGATTCCTTTTCTTCTTTGATTACTGTGGCTAAAACTTCCAAAACTATGTTGAATAAGAGTGGTGAGAGTGGGCAACCTTGTCTTGTTCCTGATCTTAGTGGAAATGCTTTCAGTTTTTCACCATTGAGGATGATGTTGGCTGTGGGTTTGTCATATATGGCCTTTATTATGTTGAGGAAAGTTCCCTCTATGCCTACTTTCTGCAAGGTTTTTTTAATCATAAATGGGTGTTGAATTTTGTCGAAAGCTTTCTCTGCATCTATTGATATGATCATATGGTTTTTCTGCTTCAATTTGTTAATATGGTGTATCACATTGATTGATTTGCATATATTAAAGAATCCTTGCATTCCTAGAGTAAACCCCCCTTGATCATGGTGTATGATCCTTTTAATGTGCTGTTGGATTCTGTTTGCTAGTATTTCATTGAGGATTTATACATCTATGTTCATCAGTGATATTGGCCTGTAGTTTTCTTTCTTTGTGATATCCTTGTCTGGTTTTGGTATCAGGGTGATTGTGGCCTCATAGAATGAGTTTGGGAGTATTCCTCCCTCTGCTATATTTTGGAAGAGTTTGAGAAGGATAGATGTTAGCTCTTCTCTAAATATTTGATAGAATTCGCCTGTGAAGCCATCTGGTCCTGGGCTTTTGTTTTTTGGAAGATTTTTAACCACAGTTTAAATTTCAGTGCCTGTGATTGGTCTGTTCATATTTTCTATTTATTCCTGGTTCAGTCTTGGAAGGTTGTGCCTTTCTAAGAATTTGTCCATTTCTTCTAAGTTGTCCGTTTTATTGGCATAGAGTTGCTTGTAGTAATCTCTCATGACCTTTTCTATTTCTGCAGTGTCAGTTGTTACTTCTCCTTTTTCATTTCTAATTCAATTGATTTGAGTCTTCTCCCTTTTTTTCTTGATGAGTCTGGCTAATGGTTTATCAATTTTGTTTATCTTCTCAAAGAACCAGCTTTTAGTTTTATTGATCTTTCCTATCATTTCCTTCATTTTTTTTCATTTATTTCTGATCTGATTTTTATGATTTCTTTCCTTCTGCTAACTTTGGGGTTTTTTTGATCTTCTTTCTCTAATTGCTTTAGGTGCAAAGGTTAGGTTGTTTATTCGAGATGTTTCCTGTTTCTTAAGGTAGGATTGTATTGCTATAAACTTCCTTCTTAGAACTGCTTTTTCTCTATCCCATAGATTTTGCGTCGTCGTTTGTCTATTGTCATTTGTTTCTAGGTATTTTTTTATTTCCTCTTTTATTTCTTCAGTGATCACTTCGTTATTAAGTAGTGTATTGTTTAGCCTCCATATGTTTGCTTTTTTAAAGATCTTTTCCTGTAATTGATATCTAGTCTCATAGCGTTGTGGTCAGAAAGGATACTTGATACAATTTCAATTTTCTTAAATTTACCAAGGCTTGATTTGTGACCCAAGATACAATGTATCCTGGAGACTGTTCCATGAGCAGTTGAGAAAAATGTGTATTCTGTTGTTTTTGGATGGAATGTCCTATAAATACCAATTAAGTCCATCTTGTTTAATGTATCATTTAAAGCTTGTCTTTCCTTACTTATTTTCATTTTGGATGATCTGTCCATTGGTGAAAGTGGGGTGTTAAAGTCCCCTACTATGAATGTGTTACTGTTGATTTCCCCTTTTTATGGCTGTTAGTATCTGCCTTATGTATTAAGGTGCTCCTATGTTGGGTGCATAAATATTTACAGTTGTTATATCTTCTTCTTGGACAGATCCCTTGATCATTAGGTAGGGTCTTTCTTTGTCTCTTCTAATAGTCTTTATTTTAAAGTCAATTTTTCTTGGTATGAGAATTGCTACTCCAACTTTCTTTTGGTTTCCATTTGCATGAAATATCTTTTTCCATCCCCTTACTTTCAGCCTGTATGTGTCTCTAGGTCTGAAGTTCGTTTCTTGTAGACAGCAAATATATGGGTATTGTTTTTGTATCCATTCAGCCGGTTTGTGTCTTTCGGTGGGAGCATTTAGTCCATTTACATTTAAGGTAATTATCGATATGTATGTTCCTATTCCCATTTTCTTAATTGTTTTGGATTCATTATTGTAGGTCTTTTCCTTCTTGTGTTTCTTGCCTAGAGAAGATCCTTTAGCAGTTGTTGTAAGCTGGTTTGGTGGTTCTGAACTCTGTCAGCTTTTGCTTGTCTGTAAAGTTTATAATTTCTCCATCAAATCTGAATGAGATCCTTGCTTGGTCGAGTAATCTTTGTTGCAGGTTTTTCTCCTTCATCACTTTAAATCTGTCCTGCCACTCCCTTCTGGCTTGCAGAGTTTCTGCTGAAAGATCAGCAGTTAACCTTATGGGGATTTCCTTGTGTGTTGTTTTTCCCTTGCTGCTTTTAATATGTTTTCTTTGTATTTAATTTTTGACAGTTTAATTAATATGTGTCTTGGCATATTTCTCCTTGGATTTATCCTGTATGGGACTCTCTGTGCTTCCTGGACTTGATTAACTATTTCCTTTCCCATATTAGGGAAGTTTTCAACTATAATCTCTTCAAATATTTTCTCAGTCCCTTTCCTTTTCTTTTCTTCTTCTGGAACCCTTATAACTCGAATGTTGGTGCATTTAATGTTGTCCCAGAGGTCTCTGATAGTGTCCTCAGTTCTTTTCATTCTTTTTTCTTTATTCTGTTCTGCAATAACTACTTCCACTATTTTATCTTCCAGGTCACTTATCCGTTCTTCTGCCTCAGTCATTCTGCTATTGATCTCATCTAGAGTAGTTTTAATTTCATTTATTGTGTTGTTCATCATTGCTTGTTTCATCTTTAGTTCTTCTAGGTGCTTGTTAAATGTTTCTTGCATTTTGTCTATTCTATTTGCAAGATTTTGGATCATCTTTACTATCATTATTCTGAATTCTTTTTCAGGTAGACTGCCTATTTCCTCTTCATTTGTTAGGTCTGGTGGGTTTTTATCTTGCTCCTTCATCTGCTGTGTGTTTTTCTGTCTTCTCATTTTGCTTATCTTACTGTGTTTGGGGTCTTCTTTTTGCAGGCTGCAGGTTCGTGGTTCACATTGTTTTTGGTGTCTGTCCTCAGTGGCTAATGTTGGTTCAGTGTGTTGTGTAGGCTTCCTGGTGGAGGGGACTAGTGCCTGTGTTCTGGTGGATGAGGCTGGATATTGTCTTTCTGGTGGGCAGGTCCACGTCTAGTGGTGTGTTTTTGGGTGTCTGTGGACTTATTATGATTTTAGGCATCCTCTCTGCTAATGGGTGGGGTTGTGTTCTTGTCTTGCTAGTTGTTTGGCATAGGATATCCTGCAGTGTATCTTGCTGGTCATTGAGTGAAGCTGGGTGCTGGTGTTGAGATGGAGATCTGTGGGAGATTTTTGCCATTTGATATTGTGTTGAGCTGGGAGGTCTTGTGGCTCAGAATAAAAGGGAGAAAAAGGAGAAAGAATTAGTAGAAGTAGAAAGAAAAAAAAAGAAAGAACGAACGAAGGGAGGGAGGGAGGGAGGAAGGAAGGAAGGAAGTAGGGAAGGGAGAAAAAAAGAAAGAAAGAAAGAAGATAAAGTAAAATAAAATAAGATAAAATATAATGTTATTAAAATAAAAAAGTAATTTTTAAGATTAAAAAAAAAAAACAATGGATGGATAGAACCCTAAGACAAATGGTGGAAGCCAAGCTATACTGACAAAATCTCACACAGAAGCATACACATACACACTCACAAAAAGAGAAAAAGGGGAAAAAATCATAAATCTTGCTCTCAAAGTCCACCTCCTCAATTTGGGATGATTTGTTGTCTATTCAGGTATTCCACAGTTGCAGGTATATCAAGTTGATTGTGGAGCTTTAATCCACTGCTTCTGAGGCTGCTGGGAGAGATTTCCCTTTCTCTTCTTTGTTCTCACATTTCCCAGGGGCTCAGCTTTGGATTTGGCCCCACCTCTGCGTGTAGGTCGCCGGAGGGCATCTGTTCTTCGCTCAGACAGGACGGGGTTAAAGGAGCCGCTGATTCGGGGGCTCTGGCTCACTAAGTCTGGGGGAAGGGAGGGGCACAGAGTGCGGGGCAAGTCTGTGGCGGCAGAGGCCTGAGGGACGTTGCACCAGCCTGAGGCGCGCCATGCTTTCTCCCGGGGGAGCTGTCCCTGGATCCTGGGATCCTGGCAGTGGCGGGCTGCACAGACTCTGCAGAAGCGGGATGTGGATAGTGAGCTCTGCTTGCACAAAGGCTTCTTGTTGGCGGCAGCAGCAGTCTTAGCGTCTCATGCCCGACTCTGGGGTCCGCGCTTTAGGCGCGGCTCCTGCCCGTCTGTGGAGCTCCTTTAAGCAGCGCTCTTAATCCCCTCTCCTCGCGCACCAGGAAACAAAGAGGGAAGAAGAAGTCTCTTGCCTCTTTGCCAGGTCCAGACTTTTCCCCGCACTCCCTCCCGGCTAGCCGTGGCGCACTAACCCCCTGCAGGCTGTGTTCACGCCGCCAACCCCAGTCGTCTCCCGGCGCTCTGACCGAAGCCCGAGCCTCAGCTCCCAGCCCCCACCAGTCCTGGCTGTTGAGCAGACAAGCCTCTCGGGCTGGTGAGTGCCGGTCGGCCCTGATCCACTGTGCGGCAATCTCTCCACTTTGCCCTCCGCACCCCTGTTGATGCGCTCTCCTCCGCGGCTCTGAAGCTCCCCGCTCCGCCACCCGCAGTCTCCGCCGCGGAGGGGCTTCCTAGTGTGTGGAAACCTTTCCTCCTTCACGGCTCCCTCCCACTGGTGCAGGTCCCGTCCCTATCCTTTTGTCTCTGTTTATTCTTTTTCTTTTGCCCTACCCAGGTACGTGGGGAGTTTCTTGCCTTTTGGGAGGTCTGAGGTCTTCTGCCAGCTTTCAGTAGGTGTTCTGTAAGAGTTGTTCCACGTGTAGATGTATTTCTGGTGTACCTGTGGGGAGGAAGGTGATCTCTGCGTCTTACTCTTCTGCCATCTTCCCGGAAACTCCAGCTGAGTTTTTAAAAATTCCTTTTCTATCACTCATAAGTGACTTCATCTTGCCTAAAAGAAGTGTTAATCCCCATAACAAAAGAAGGGGATATTCTTTATCTACCATACCAGCTACTTAGCTATAATTCTCTTTTTTATTTTTTTTATTTATTTTTTTGTGTGTGGTACGCCGTCCTCTCACTTCTGTGGCCTCTCCCGTAGTGGAGCACAGGCTCCGGAAGTGCAGGCTCAGCGGCCATTGTTCACGGGCCCAGACGCTCCACGGCATGTGGGATCCTCCCGGACTGGGCCCAAACCTGTGTCCCCTGCATCAGCAGGCAGACCCTCAACCACTATGCCACCAGGGAAGCCCTAATTTTTGATTTTTAATTTTTAATTGAAGTATAGTTGATTTACAATGTTGTGTTAGTTTCAGATGCACAGCAAACTGATTCCATTATACACATATATAATTATATATATATTATTTTTCAAATTCTTTTCCCTTATGGGTTATTAAAAAATATTGAGTAGAGTTCCCTGTGCTATATAGTAGGTCCTTTTTGGTTATCTATTTTATACATAATAGTGTGTATATGTTAACCCCAAACTCCTAATTTATTCTCTTGTAAAAGTATGGAAAATAAGTTTAATCCTCATTTTACAAACAAATCTAAACTGACTGCACGTCAAAAGTTTTATTTTCTGTTTATAGGTCTGCCATTATATGGTGTGTGAGATTTGGTTAAGTTATGTAAACTTCCTAGATCCTGCTTTCCTAATTGATTAAATGAGCTACTTAGCTCTTGATAATAAGTTCCTCTCACTTTTTGAATTCTTTAATTCCATGAGTAAAATCATAAGATCTATTAACTTTTGAATTCTATGATTCTATGAGTAAAATCAGAACATCTAAAGCATATATTTACAATTTTTCAGCTCAGTGTTTAACTGAACAACTAACCTGAGATCATATTTTTTTTGTCTTTTCCCCATCTATTGCTGTAGAACTTTTAGTGGCCTACAACAACCATGTTATTGTCACAGATTCTGTAGGTCAGGAATTTAAACGGGACCTCAGGCAAATAGCTTTTTGCTGTTATACGATGTTTCAGGACACTCCATGAGGCTTGAACTTCTCAGAGCATGGTGACTGGGTCCCTTGAAGGAGGATCCCTGGGAATGATGACAGATCAAGGTTCTAAGACAAAAAGGCAGATATACTGTGGCTTTTAAATATTTAACCTTTGGGCTTCCCTGGTGGTGCAGTGGTTAAGAATGTGCCTGCCAGCGCAGGGGACACAGGTTTGATCCCTGGCCTGGGGAGATCCCACATACCTTGGAGCAACTAAGCCCATGTGCCACAACTACTGAGCCCACAAGCCACAGCTACTGAGCCCATGTGCCACAACTACTGAAGCCTGCACACCTAGAGTCTGTGCTCTGCACATTGCTCTGCACCGCAGTGAGAAGCCCACTCACCACAACAAAGAGTAGACCCCGCTCTCCACAACTAGAGAAAGCCCATGTGCAGCAACAAAGACCCAACACAGCCAAACACAAATTAATTAATTAATTAATTTTTTAAAAAGAAAAAATTCCTTAAAAAAAAGAAAAAAAAAACACTTAACCTTTGAAGACACATGGCATCACTCTCAGTATGCTTAGTTGTTGAAACAGAAACACTCCTGCCCAGGTTCAAGGGGAGATGACGTAGCCCCCATTTCAAAGGGGAGGAAGGTCAAAGAACTTAAGACTGTTTTAAAACCACCACAACTTAAAGCTCTTTGTCATGAATTTTGTTTTTATTTTAAATGTACTTGAATTTTGAGGGGTTGTGTATAAGGAGAATGGAATGGATTAGAGCATTTAATAACATTTTAGAGAAATAAAACAGAGTCCTTAATAAGAGTTTACAGTAATAAAAATTTTTCCACTAATTAAAAACAGGTGGTTAATAAACAGGATCTAGTCTTTCTGTTCTCTGTTTGACATTACTGTCTTTTAAAAAGCAGTCTATCTAGGTAATTATTATGCTTGGTCAAAATAAAAGGTGGTTAGCATGTATTGCCTTGAACATTTCATTTATGTTATCTCTCTGGCCCCTTAGAGGACATTAGAATGTTCTTCCTGGACATGGTGCTTTCATGTATAATATATCATTTTTTTTGTAATAACATTGCAAACATACAAATTATTAAATCTTAAAAATGAGGAAATTCAACTTTAGAGAGTGTCTCTTTCTTGGTCAAGGGTACATTGGAGCTGAAATATAGTTCTTTTAATGGTAAGTTTAGTATTTGTGTCAGTTAGGATTCCTTGTTTGCAAGGAAAAGAAAATAAAATTCAAAGTGGCTTAAAAATAAGTAGAAATATTGCTATCAGACACATCAAAATTTCCAGCAGTGGGACAGCTTTCCAAAGGACCCAGTTTCTTTCCATCTATTTCCTTAGCCATGTTCAGCATATTGGCTTTATCACTGACTCTACCCAAGGTCATTATACAGTCTCACAATCAAACATGGCAACTCCAGCAGGGTTGTTTTCCCACTGGTTACCTCTTTTTCATATCAATAAGACCTTTCTCAAGAGCAGCACCATTATCCCAAGACCCTATGCTGGAAGGCCCCTTATTCAATTAATTACTTCCAAGAATATCACTTGAAAAGAAAATTAGGGATTTTCCAGTATGAAACAGGTTAGGGTAAATTGTTAGATGGGCTTTTTTTTTTTTTTTTTTTTTTTTTATGGACACCAGACTACATCCCTTAGAGAAGTCACTATATAGTAAGTATATTAGTAAGGGCAATGCAAGTTGCTTTAACAAATGCCACCCCCCTCAAATACAATGGCTTAACATAATAACATTTTAATTTTCACTGAAACAACAGGCTAAGGAAGGGATTCCTGGTTTGTGATTGGCTTTCCTTCACAGGGAGATTCAAACCAGACTCTTTCCTTCTTGTTGCTTCACTATCCTGTTCGGACTTCAGAGTTCTTTGCTTCAGGTGGCACATGGAGAAGAGAAAGTAGGAAAGATCCAGCAGTTTTTAACTGCCTTGTTCTGAAAGTAACATATCTTCTGCTTACATGTTTTGGTGAGAACTAGTGACAGGGGTCTACTTAAATATTTAATATAAGTAGTGGGAATGTAATCCCTTGAACGAGCTGCCATTTTATGAAGTTTGATGGAAATTTCACTATCCCTGTTACTGTAGGCATTCAACAAAGCCAAGAGTAAATGATGCCTTTGTTCTTTGTAGGCAGACAACTTCACTTGATTTATACATTACTTCTTTCTATAAGCAAAAAATGAGCATCTTGTAATACCAGACTATGACCCAGGCATGGAGGACACTCTAAGGGTGGACCAGGCACATCTGTGATGAATCTAGCTGGGGAGGGGGCAGAAAGAGAAAATGATAGTACAGTGGGATGCATGCTATAGTAGAGGCATGGACAAAGGGCCACTGGGGACAGAGGTTGAAGTGCTTCATTCTGTAGAATACAGAAAGACTCCATAAGGAATTCCCAGTGGAATTCAGAAAGAATGAGTAGAGTTCAGCAGACAGGTAAGGGGAGGGTGGAGGCTAGGCTAGGGTCTCCCTCACAAAGGGACTAGTATATGCAAAGGCAGGGAGAATGAGGAGGAAGTTGCATGTAGAGTTTTTGGACTTGTGATAGGCAGAGCAGGGTCCTATAGTGGCAGATGTTTTTATAAGGGTGTGAGAGTACCAAGGTGTGTGCGGGGGGTTGGGGGGAGCATGAGAAAGAGAAAATAAAGACAGACTGAGGAAGTGGATTTCTCTTGGGTAAAAGGAGGTCAATATTTATTTAATTTTTTGGAGGAAGATGGGAAACTAAAAAAAATAGATGTCCTGAGCCTTTTTTTTTTCCGTTAGAGATTGGCTTCAGGAGACTTGAGAAGGGTTCTTTTCAATTCCTCTGGGCTCCTTAACTGGAAAACACTCGTCTGTTTCCACTATGGTGTGTTATGACTCACAAAATGAACTAAACATTGAAGGTTCTTTCCCTTTATGAGCACCTAGGTATAAAATGTAGACAAACAGAAAGTTTATGGAAGATAACTAAAGGAACACATAAGTAAGCATCTGTGTTTTGTTTTGTTTTCCTCTTTTTCCCATTCCCAGGTGTGAGTCCTGCACTGGGCACTTTGAGACACTGTGTTCATGGTGTGGACCCCCTCAAGTCATGCTGGTGTGGCTTCAGGAAATGGCAGTGATGGTGGAATCATGGTACTTCAGAGGCAGGGGAAGAAAATTTTTTCAAAAAGGCCAGTATAAATATTCAGAGTAGTATATCTTCCTCTTGCAGGATATATACAACTTTCTGTTTATTTCCATTGGAATATTAAAACAATTTTTAAATGATAAATATGTCAAAAACTTCAGGCAAAATGAGGGGAAAAGTGATGTTATAAACTAAGTGGATGACAGGTTACTCTGAGTGCCATAGTCTCAAAAGCAAAAATGTATGTGGTAAAACCTTGCACGGTTTGAATGCATGGAAAGGTAAAACGAAAAGAATAATGATTTTTTTTTGGTGGTGTGGGTCAGTTATTCTTGGCTCATTTTTGTCATCTATCTTTTCTTGCTTATCACTTCTTTCTAAATAAATAAAAGCGAGAAAACACAGGAAAAGTAATGGATTGCAAGCCCTAAATCTTTGAATCCAATAATAGTTTGATTACTTGAGGTTTGAAAGGATTTATATGAATACAAATGTTACAAAGACATGTTATTGTATACATTTCAAGGTTGAAACAGAAACCCTCACTAGATAAGCAGCTGTTGTAATAGTTGAAATATGCAAATAGGTATGTGAATATGCACATACAAGACAAGGAGCCTAAAAAATAATTTTTAAGATTCTTTTAAACTTGTTTTTCTTCACTGGCACTTTCTTACTGTCTTTGGAATCTTGACCCGACATATCTATTCTTTAGTTTTGGTTTTTGTGTTTGTTGGGCTGTGAATCTTGATGTCCACATCTCATCTCATTTCTTGATGTAGAGCTTAGCTAGATGTTTGCTTTCCTCTGGCTGCTGCTTCAGACTTGAGCTGTCAGAGAGATGGCAGGCGTACTTCCTGCCTGAGCTGGGCTTTGGGAACTGTGGTTGGCCTGGACCCAAGTCCAAATGATGCTATTTCCTGCTGCTTACTTAGGTTAGTGAGAGTGGTTTTTATGTTAGTGTTTTGGCTTCTTGCCTCTGGCTTTGTCCAAGGAGCTTAGATTTCTATTTTTGTCCAATTTGTGACCTACATTCTTGAGAGAGTTAAGACCTACTTTGTTTTTGATGAATTGTTACAGCATCCTTTTTGAAAACACTCTTTCCCTGTCTCATCACCTTCAAAGTTTGAAATGTTTCCCATGTTTAAGTGTGTGACTTTGGCTAAAGTTAGTAGCAACACAACTTTACATCTGTGATCTCTCCACTCCACTTCCTCTCTCTTCTTTATGTGGGTGGCCACTTAAACAGTGCTTAGTTTTTTAGTTTCATTCTGTTCAGCATCTCTGCTTTTGCTAGGGGGTCTGCAAAATCTGAAAAATACATCTTGGGCACTATTTAGAGATTAACAGGGTAATTGCACTTATTGACTATTAATTACAACTCAAGTTCTGCCCAGAGTACTTGAGCACTAATACATTCATTCAATAAAAACTCAGTGAGTAAACTGTGTGCCAACCTTGGCACTGTAGGAGGTTTTGAAAATGGAAAGAGGAGTAAGATAAGGTCCCATTTTCAGGGTTTACCATTTGGTGTAAGGTGACAAATACTCAAACGGCACAATGTGCTGTGTGCTGTAAGAGGGAGCATAAGATGCCTTAAATAAGACATTGTCCTTTGAGGAGTGCAGCTTAGTGGGGAGAGAAACAGTGGTGCCTGGAACATAATAAACAATCAATATCTTTTTTTAAATTAATAAATGGGGTATAATGTAGTGGTGTGTGCACGGTATCATGCTTTCTTCCCGTCTCAACCATTTTCCCATTTTTAGGAATTCCTTTGGGGAATCAATTGTTTTCCTTTTCTCAGTCCACTGGATTTGTGTGGGACTCTCCCCACCTCCAACTTCATACTAAACTAATCAGGTATTCCATACCCTTGGCCACACCATTAGCCCATGACCCTGGCTAAGCCAACAAGAGCAAGTCCAGGACATTTTTGTGGTTATAGAAATATAGTTACTTTTCTACCGGAGCATCTGAGTGAATGAATCAGATTTGTGGTTCCCATCTTTGCACATGAAAAAAGGTCCTGTCTAAGAATGGACCAACACAGTGGACAGCAGAAAGGAGTGATATCAAGATTGAATCCTGACAACCTCATCTGAGCCCTTGACTTAAGGGCTTGACTTAAGGCAGACGTCTTCTTGGACTTTCCAGTCATGTGAGCCTCTAATTCCCCATCTTGCTTCAGCCTATTTGAGCATGTGTTCTGTTTCTTGCTACCAAAAGAAAAGACCTGCTTGACATATATAGGAACCCGAAATTGAAATCATCTAATTCTGCTTGGAAGAAGATTTCATAAAAGTGAGTCTCTAGCTGAGAATATGAAGATGTGACCAGCTAGATAAAGAAGGAAGTGGTTTCCCAGCAGAGGAATAAGTGCTAGCAAAATACAGAAATGGAAAAAACAATGTCCTATTATCTCTGATCCACGAAGCAGAAGTGGTTGTTACTTTCCCAATGTCTTATATCCTAGGTCTTTTTTCTTCCATTAGCAAAATGTGATGTTTTTATAAAAGAAATGGAGATATGCTAACTTTATATAAAAACAGGCTTACAAGATCACTAGAGGGCACAAGTAGAATTAGTACATGGGTGTATTAGTTAGGATACCTTAGCTATGAGTCACTAAAAACCTGATAAACATTGGGTTAAAACAAGGGAACATTCAGTGTACACTTAACAACCCTTTTGGGCGCAGTGGTTCCAGGATTGGCTAGGAAGCATAATAATGTCATCAAGGACTCATTCTCTTTTCATCCTCCCACTCTGCCATTCTCACCATGATAGTGTTGGACCTCAAGCTTTTTGCCTCATGGTTGACAGATGGCTGCTACAGTTCCAGATATCTCATCATATTTATATTACAAAGTAGGAAACATGGAAGGAAACAAAAGAGTCTTCTATGTTTGCATCTCTATTTTTTTAAATTAATCATAAAGGATAACATGTCACAAAATCTCCTCTACCCAGTAGATTTTTCCTTATAGGTCACTGGTCAGTACTAGGTTGCATGCTACTCTGTAAGGGAGATAGGGCTGCTGTGATGGCTGAGACCCTTCAGTTCCTATCACGGAGCTGAGCATATTGCATTCAAAATGAAATTAAGAGTCTGTTAGCTAGAGAAAGGTTGCTACAAACACATAGCTATAAGCATAGTTGCTCTGAAGGAAATCAACAGGGTCTGTTATAAGAGTTGTTCTGGATGAGGTGTCAATATAAATATAACCTCTTTATTGGTTATAACCTACTTCTCTCAGGGAACTGTTTCTTACAGTCAGTATTTCACAGGACAGTTTTAAAACCAACATCATTCTTGGCAAAACTTATTTGAATCTGGCACGTTATTTAAAGTTTGAGAAGTATTTCTTCTTTTACCAGTAACTTGAACACATATTTTAGGGGCCACACTGCCCAAAGCCTAGTTGAAAACAACATCAGTATTAAGAGCACAGACTTAATAGTTAACAATGACATTGTATATCTGTTTGTTGGCTTTTCTTATCAAGATGCATTCATATAAATTTGTCTCATTTTATTTGTACAACCACATCTAAGTGGTAGCTACTTTTTTCAGTTTACAAATGAAAAAGTTGAAGTACAGAAAATATAAGTTACTTTAAAGCTACACAGTAAGTCAGTGAAAAAGCCAGGTCTAGAAAGAGCTGCTTCCTCTAGTCCCCTTACAGTGATTTCCTAAAGCCAATAGATGCCAAATCTATTCTTTGTTCTATTTATCCAACAACCTCCCTTCAATGGGCTTAAGGTGGTGTCTGTGAATATGGATCCATAAAATATTTCTTCAGCCAGAGTCAGTGATGATTTTATTATCTTGATGGTGAATAGGCATTGTGATGTCATTCTGATGATGCTCTGTGTCTGGTGATGGGACTTGTTTACCTTCTAGAGCATCTGCTATCAGAGACACACCACACACTCATTTGCAGTAGAATTTTAAGGGGTTGTAGAAATTCTTGGGTCTTATTGCAGAACCTGCAAGAGGCAAGTGTAAACACCATGCTATTACCATTTCTGAAACTCCTTATTTCATTGCCAGTGTTTCTTATAACAGGTTTGAAGTGCCACATACGTTCTAGGTTTTCTTTTGCAAGGAATATGATAGAAATATACGTGATATAGTTAGAAAAGCACTAGATTAAGAGTCAGAAAATTTAGATGTACATTGTCACTGTGACTCTTCTGAGCGATCTGGGCTAGGCTGTTGGCTTCTGTCAGCTTAGTTTCCTCAACCATTACATGGGAAAGATGGTGATTATGGTGATGATGATGAGGATGCTTTTTTACATTTCAGGTTTGTAGTGAAGTTGAACAGTTTATGAGTGTGACTGTCAAACAATTTTTACTTTTCCTCACAATTTTCATGGTATTACTTCATCCTTGATATCTTATTCCTGAATTCGTGAATTTGAAATCATGTTCTGGGTTTGTGTATCCACAGCCATACATGGTACTCCTCTAAGAGCTGTTTATTGATGAGAAAAACATCTCATTCTTCTCTTTCTTAGTTCAGTTCTCTTGATTTGTGTAACTCAGGGTTTCTCAGCTTTGGCACTAATGAAATTTTGGACCAGATAATTCTGAGTTGTGAGGAGTTGTCCTATGCATTTTAGGGTGTTTATCAGTATCCTCAGCCTCTACCCACTGGTTATCAGAAACAACCTACCTCTACCCCATCACAGTTATGATGATCAAAAAAGTCTCCAGACATTGGCAAATGTCCCCAGGGAGGATGGAGGGCAAAACTGGCTCCAGCTGAAAACACTGGTCTACCTTTATGATCTATATTTTCCTCCCTGTCTCAGAAGACTTGTATTTGTTTAGTACAACTTCAATAATGTAAAAATACGTGGTATGTTTGAAGAGTATTTGGTTCAACAATAATGAACGAGACTTTTAAATTATTTCATAATTCAAGACACTTTGTGAAATTATGCACATTGTGCTTTGAAAGCACAATAGAATCGAGTTTTAAAATAACTAATCAAATTTTTCTAATCAGATAAGTTCTATCCATTTAAGTCAGACATTTTCTTTAAAGGAATCTGTACTTTGGTAATCACAATATAGAGACCTAAATTTTTTACATTGTGAAAGGAAATCCTCCTCATGTAGAGTTCGCTAACATGACAGATGACATTAAACCATGACCACTACTATTTGTGCTGCAGATGAGAGGATGACAGGAAGACATTTAAATGGCATATACATTTGATCTCAAATTTTTTTAAATTAAAATGTGTAAGCTTAATAAGACAATGTACTTGAAAATCTAGATGTCCTGAAGAAGGAACTATAAAATATTCATGAGAGAAAAAAGTTAAACTAAATTAATTTAGCAGTTATCATGACTTCAGTAGAGAAAAGCAGTTTGAGTACCCAGAGACTTAAATTCTCCTTGTCACAGATGATAAATTCATTGTTTGACATGGTAAATAGGCCACTCAGTGATATATTTGAGGCCTCTGTAGCTCTGACATTCGAGTGTTATTGAAAAGACTTCCCTCTCCCCCAACTTCTATAAAGAAGAAAAATTTCTTTTTGATATCAGGAAGGGCAAAATGGCCAAAGGAAGTAACTGCAAAACCATTCATTTTGCATTTGTTTATGTAGCCTCACTAGAAGGAGCATTTGTGTTCAAAGGCTTTTATGAAATATTTATTAGGGGATATTTTGAATGAGATCGCCAGTGGGGCTGTGTATGGGAATATTTGGATATGGATATCTTGATTTGTTAGCTTTGGTCCCATCTCTACATATCTTGCCCTAAAAAGGGATTGTCATGTCACCAGCTTATGCCTGTGGCTCTGGCCCAAGGTTGAAGGAAGAAAAGTCATTTGTGTTTTTGTTTCTAGAATCTTTTCCTTTTCCCCTCAGACTTGTAGAAATCAAATGGTTGCCTATTAATAACCTTCTACATATTATATAGGTTGGACTAGTGCAAATGGATAAGGGTAGAAGAAAGTGTACAGATCAAAATTCGAATCTGGGAATGGACCCACAAATTTTCCATGCTGAAGCTTTTTGGAAGTTTTCTCTCTCTTCTTTCTCTATATACCTCAGCTTGTTGATAGACCTTCTTTCTGTAGGTGAGTTTCTCCATCAGGAAATCATCCATACTTCCTTTCTCAGCTTTCTGAGGATCTGGAATTCAACAGAGAACACTGGTGGATCTTTAGTGGACTATTTAATTTTCTCAACCTTTGAATCTTTTAGCCAGGACTTTGAGTCCTTGGTTTCTTTTTACTATCAGGAAAAAAAATTGATTATAGATTACTGATTGTCTGGAGGTGGGGGCTGTAGTGGAAACAGTCATTTCAAGAGCAATGGGAAGACACCTAAGGTTTTAAAGCAATTCTATAGCTCACAATTTTATTAATAAATAATATTGCTCTGGCAGCTCCATGGAGGTGGATGAGAAAGGATCAGAAATTATGTTGGAAGACCTGTTAAACTATTTTGGTTGTCCAGGTGAGAGATAATCATGGACAAGGATAATGATAATAGAATAGGAAAAAAATTAAAATATTCAAGAAATATTTTGTAGGTAAAACCAATAGGACATGATAGATTTGAGGTAGTGTAGAGGAAACATGAAATCAAAGATGGCACCTGGGTTTTTGACTTGAACAATAGGATGCGTCATGTGTCATTTATTGACAGAAGTAGTCCGGGGGAAGAAACACACTTAAAAAGAAAAATAAAAACTTGAGTTTTAGATGTATTAATTTTGACAAACCTGTAAGACGTGAAAAGTATGCAGTTGGATGTAGTCTGGGGCAGAGCAGAGAATTACTCTATGTTGATAGGGTGAGGTGCTCACTCCCATGTAACTTTTCACTACTTTTTTTGTGAATAAGGGTATTTAGTGAAGAAAAGTTGGTTCTTTAATTCAATTTTCTTTTACCTTTCTGCTCACATGAGCAGCATCAAAAAATAGAAATCCTTCCTGATTGGCATTGCTGTTCATGTTCCATTGATGACAGCAATATGTTTGTCTTCATGGTAAATGGGGTGTCAACCTGGTTATCTTGGATCAGAAGACTCCTTCATAGTTTAATCTCAAAGCTAAAAAAAAGATTAGTGAGTAACCTCATAGTGATACATCTCATGCTTAAATCCAATAATTTTATTTTAATCAGTTGCATATTATTGGTAACACTGAATCATAACCTATCTTGCTGTTCAAAGAACCATGACCTTGCACAACTGTATGGAATGAATAGAAATATCTGGGTCTATTTAGTACATTTTATTAGAGCTATTGATCTCTCTCTCTCTCTTTCTCTTTAAAAAGGAATTTTAGTTCCTTTAAATTGTCCACAAAATGTCACAGTAAAATAAAACAACTTTACTTAAGGGACTCTCTAAGAATCAGTCAGTTTTGCAAATCTAGTGAGTATATGTGAATCCAGAATGCTATATTAAACTGGAGGAGTATAAAAGAAACTGGACTTTTACCACTTTGTACTGTTTTTCTTCTCAAAATCCAATCTGTATTTGGGAGGTAGAATTTTGTGTTGACAGCTAAATATGAAATCCTAATTCATTTTGGATAATTTGGAAATGAAATTGAAGAATACCATCTTCTAAAAGATAATTTACACTGCAAGATTTATTTTGCATAATATATTTTTATGAGAATTGCAGAATTCAGAAGGGAAGATATCTTCTCCTGCATGATATATCATCTCTGAATATTGTCTTTAGCATGTTATGACTTCCTTAGGCTTGGGAGGATTATTACTGTAAAAGTAATTTTAACACTCTCTGATAAAATGTAAAGGAAAAGAGAGCAATCTGTCTATCATCAGAACACATAATCATATGGTTCAGGTTAGAGAAAAAAAAGAAGCTTGAATTTCATGCAACTGGAAAGTGTCTTAAAACTCAATTAGCCAAACATTTGCGTTTTTCAAACAGAAAATTTCTGTGTGTCTTGAACAAGTGACACAATCTTGCTGCTATTTTGATACATGCTTTTGAAGCTCTGGTTCTTCTTGTCTGTATCAGGAAGTAAAACATAATTTATTTGGTTAGAATGGTTTCACTGTTTGATGGAAACAACATGAATAGAAAGGGAGCTTGGCAGAATTTGAAAACTACAACTGATCTCTAAATTACCTCAAGACTTGAAGCAACTCTGCTTTTCCTCAACTACTTTTATTTGTCAATAACATTCTGAAATATGTTATTAATAATAATAGGACTTATGCAGAAGCTAGTAAGTAACAACCTTCAACTTTCTTGTTGTAGATATACCAAAAGTATGTTCTGTGTGTCTAAAATCTATGGTGGATTTCTGCATTTTTCCTTAGCCTTGGAGTTCTTACTTTTTATTAATGTGAAATTATCAAAATTGATTTTTGAATGTATTGGTAGAGACTGAAAAGGAAAGATGATGTGACTTGAACACATCCAGTTTATTCCCTGAAAGGCAGTGCTTAAGTGCTTCAGGTTCAACATCAGGAAGAACTGTGTTAGAAACCTGTGTTTTCTACACATTAGCTGCATGCACTTGGGCAAGTTATTTAACCCTTTTTAAAAATAATTTTTATTGGAGTATAGTTGATTTAGAAAGCTTTGTTAGTTTCATGTGTACAGCAAAGTGAATCAGTCATATATATATATATATATATATATCTCCACAATTTTTTAGATTCTATTCCCATTTACAGAGTATTGAGTAGAGTTCCCTGTGCTATACAGTAGATCCTTATTGTCTATTTTATATATAGTAGTGTGTATGTGTCAATCCCAATCTGGCAACTTATCCCTTCCCCACTTTCCCTTTGGCAACTGTAAGTTTGTTACAAATGAACTTATTTAACCCTTTGAGCCTTAGTTTCCTCATCTGTAAAACAATACTCATTTTAAAAGGTTGATCAACTAAAACAGTGCCTGGAACAGTGCAGACACCTAAGAATATTTAATTATACTTGTAATAATTATTATTATGTCTCTAGCCTGCACAACTTTGTTATTGATGTTTCTCTAACCCATGCTAACTCATTACAAAGAGTTGTATTCAGGAGAAAACCCACATTGTGTTGAGCTGAAGATGGTATACTTCAGCCAGATTAATGGACTCATTATTTCAAAAGGTTTTTTTTGGAGTATTTTATTTTTAAGTATTTTAAAATTGAGTTCATAA
Organism: Lagenorhynchus albirostris; assembly: GCF_949774975.1. NCBI lineage: Eukaryota > Metazoa > Chordata > Mammalia > Artiodactyla > Delphinidae > Lagenorhynchus > Lagenorhynchus albirostris. Next base: position 6,920,096 of record NC_083099.1, on the reverse strand, counting down.
GATCTTAGAGTGAGATGTATCCATGGAATATCTGGTTCAAATACTGATGTACAACTAAAGAATTTAAGTTGAAACTTCCTCAGGGTCACACAGCTACTGAAGAGCAGAGCTGTTATTATTACACAAGCTTTCTGATTCCCAGTCAACTGTTCATTTGTTATTACAGGCCGCTTCATAAAGTTTAAGATGACTTGAGAGGTAGGTTAACACAGGAACGTGTGACGGTCTAAGATTGACCTGTTCCACAAATGCAGGTCACAAATAATGTCATTCAGAGGAAAACTAGCTCTAATACTCAGGAAAGAAATCATAAAGATCAGATCATAAATAAATAAAAAAGAAATGAAGGAAAAGATAGCAAAGATCAATAAAACTAAAAGCTGGTTCTTTGAGAAGATAAACAAAATTGATAAACCATTAGCCAGATTCATCAAGAAAAAAGGGGAGAAGACTCAAATCAATAGAATAAGAAATGAAGAAGGAGAAGTAACAACTGACACTGCAGAAATACAAAGGATCATGAGAGATTACTACAACCCAATACATGTCAAAAACATGGAAACCTAGAAGAAATGGACAATTTCTTAGAAAAGCACAACCTTCTGAGACTGAACCAGGAAGAAATAGAAAATATGAACAGACCAATCACAAGCACTGATACTGAAACAGTGATTAAATATCTTCTGACAAACAAAAGTCCAGGACCAGATGGCTTCACAGGCGAATAATTGCAAACATTTAGAGAAGAGCTAACACCGATCCTTCTCAAACTCTTCCAAAATATAGTAGAGGGAGGAACACTCTCAAACTCATTCTATGAGGTCACCATCACCCTGATACCAAAACCAGTCAGCCACCATCACCCTGATACCAAAACCAGACAAAGGTGTAAGAAAGAAAGAAAACTACAGGCCAATATCACTGATGAACATAGATGTAAAAATCCTCAACAAAATACTAGTAAACAGAATCCAACAGCACATTAAAAGGATCATACACCATGATCAAGTGGGGTTTACTCCAGGAATGCAAGAATTCTTTAATATATGCAAATCAGTCAATGTGATACACCATATTAACCAATTGAAGGAGAAAAACCATATGATAACCACAATAGATGCACAAAAAGCTTTCAACGAAATTTAACACCGATTTAGGATGAAAACCCTCCAGAAAGTAGTCACAGAGGGAACTTATTTCAATATAATAAAGGCCACATATGACAAACCCACTGCCAACATTGTTCACAAAGGTGAAAGGCTGAAAGCGTTTCACCTAAGATCAGGAACAAGACAAGGTGGTCCACTCTCACAATATTATTCAACATAGTTTTGAAGTTGTAGCCACAGAAATCAGAGAATAAAAAGAAATAAAAGGAATCCAAATCACAAAAGAAAAAGTAAAGTGGTCACTCTTTGAAGATGACATGATACTGTACATAGAGAATCCTAAAGATACTACCAGAAAACTACTAGAGCTAATCAATGAATTTGGTAAAGTAGCAGGATACAAAATTAATGCACAGAAATCTCTTGCATTCCTATACACTAATGATAAAAATTCTGAAAGACAAATTAAGGAAACACACCCACTTACCATTTCAACAAAAAGAATAAAATTCCTAGGAATAAAGCGACCTAAGGAGACAAAAGACCTGTATGTAGAAAACTATAAGACACTGATGAAAGAAATTAAGATGATACAAACAGATGGAGAGATACAAAATGTTCTTGGATTGGAAGAATCAACATTGTGAAAATGACTATACTACTCAAAGCAATCTAGAGATTCAGTGCAATCCCTATCAAATTACCAATGGAATTTTTCACAGAACTAGAACAAAAAATCTCACAATTTGTACTGGAACACAAAAGACCCAAACACAAAAGAGCCAAAACAATCTGTTTTTTTTTTTAAACATCTTTATTGGAGGATAATTTCTTTCCAATAGTGTGTTAGTTTCTGCCTTATAACAAAGAGAATCAGTTATACATATACATATGTTCCCATATCCCTTCCCTCTTGCGTCTCCCTCACTCCCACCCTCCCTATCCCACCCCTCTAGGTGGTCACAAACCACCGAGCTGATCTCCCTGTGCTATGCGGCTGCTTCACACTAGCTGTCTATTTTATGTTTGGTAGTGTATATATGTCCATGGCACTCTCTCACTTTCTCACAGCTTACACTTCCCCCTCCCTATATCCTCAAGCCCATTCTCTAGTAGGTCTGTGTCTTTATTCCCGTCTTACCCCTAGGTTCTTCATGACCTTTATTTATTTATTTATTTCTTAGATTCCATATATATGTGTTACCATACAGTATTTGTGTTTCTCTTTCTGACTTACTTCACTCTGTATGACAGACTCTAGGTCCATCCACCTCACTACAAATAATTCAATTTCATTTCCTTTTCTGGCTGAGTAATATTCCATTGTATATATGTGTCACATCTTCTTTATCCAGTCTTCTGTGGATGGACACTTAGGTTGCTTCCACGTCCTGGCTATTGTAAATAGAGCTGCAATGAACATATTGGTACATGACTCTCTTTGAATTACGGTTTGCTCAGGGTATATGCCCAGTAGTGGGAATGCTGCGTCACATGGTAGTTCTATTTGTAGATTTTTAAGGAACCTCCATACCATTCCCCATAGCGGCTGTATCAATTAACATTCCCACCAACACTGCAAGAGTGTTCCCTTTTCTCCACACCCTCTCCAGCATTTATTGTTTGTAGATTTTTTGATGATGGCCATTCTGACAAGAGTTAGATGATATCTCATTGTAGTTTTGATTTGCATTTCTCTAATGATTAATGATGTTGAACATTCTTTCATGTTTTTGTTGGCAATCTGTATATCTTCTTTGGAGAAGTGTCTATTTAGGTTTTCTGCCCATTTTTGGATTGGGTTGTTTTTTTTTGTTGTTGTTATTGAGCTGTATGAGCTGCTTGTAAATTTTGGAGATTAATCCTTTGTCAGTTGGTTCATTTGCAAATATTTTCTTCCATTCTGAGGGTTGTCTTTTGTTGTTGTTTATGGTTTCCTTTGCTGTGCAAAAGCTTTTAAGTTTCATTAGGTCCCATTTGTTTATTTTTGTTTTTATTTCCATTTCTCTATGAGGTGGGTCAAAAAGGATCTTGCTGTGATTTATGGGATAAAGTGTTCTGCCTATGTTTTCCTCAAATAGTTTGATAGTTTCTGGCCTTACATTTAGGTCTTTAATCCATTTTGAGCTTATTTTTGTGTATGGTGTCAGTAAGTGTTCTAATCTCATACTTTTAAATGTATCTGTCTAGTTTTGCCAGCACCACTTATTGAAGAGGCTGTCTTTTCTCCACTGTATATTCTTGCCTCCTTTATCAAAGATAAGGGGACCATATATGCGTGGGTTTATATCTGGGCTTTCTATCCTGTTCCATTGATCTATATTTCTGTTTTTGTGCCAGTACCATACTCTCTTGATTACTGTAGCTTTGTAGTATAGTCTGAAGTCAGGGAGCCTGATTTCTCCAGCTCCATTTTTCATTCTCAAGATTGCTTTGGCTATTCGGGGTCTTTTGTGTTTCCACACAAATTGTGAAATTTTTTGTTCTAGTGCTGTGAAAAGTGCCAGTGGTAGTTTGATAGGGATTGCATTGAATCTGTAGATTGCTTTGGGTAGTAGAGTCATTTTCACAATGACTGATTGATTGATTCTTTAATCCAAGATCATGGTATGTCTCTCCATCTATTTGTATCATCTTTAATTTCTTTCATCAGTGTCTTATAATTTTCTGCATACAGGTCTTTTATCTCCTTAGGTAGGTTTATTCCTAGATATTTTATTCTTTTTGTTGCAGTGATAAATGGGAGTGTCTTCTTAATTTCACTTTCAGATTTTTCATCATTAGTGTATAGGAATGCCAGAGATTTCTGTACATTAATTTTGTATCCTGCTACTTTACCAAATTCATTGATTAGCTCTAGTAGTTTTCTGGTAGCATCCTTAGGATTCTCTATGTAGAGTATCATGTCATCTGCAAAAAATGACAGCTTTACTTCTTATTTTCTGATTTGGATTCCTTTTGTTTCTTTTTCTTCTCTGATTGCTGTGGCTAAAACTTCCAAAACAATGTTGAATAAGAGTGGTGAGAGTGGGCAACCTTGTCTTGTTCCTGATCTTAATGGAAATGCTTTCATTTTTTCACCATTGAGGATGATATTGGCTGTGGGTTTGTCATATATGGACTTTATTATGTTGAGGAAAGTTCCTTCTATGTCTACATTCTGCAGGGTTTTTATCGTAAATCGCTGTTGAATTTTGCTGAAATTTTTCTCTGCATCTATTGAGATGATCATATGGTTTTTCTCATTCCATTTGTAAATATGATGTATCACGTTGATTGATTTGCATATACTGAAAAATCCTTGCATTCCTGGAATAAATCCCACTTGATCATGGTGTATGATGCTTTTAATGTGCTGTTGGATTCTGTTTGCTAGTATTTTATTGAGGATTTTTGCATCTATGTTCATCAGTGATATTGGCCTGTAGTTTTCTTTCTTTGTGACATCCTGTCTAGTTTTGGTATCAGGGTGATGGTGGGCTCGTAGAATGAGTTTGGAAGTATTCCTCCCTCTTCTATATTTTGGAAGAGTTTGAGAAGGATAGGTGATAGCTCTTCTCTAAATGTTTGCAAGATTTTGCCTCTGAAGCCATCTTGTCCTAGGCTTTTGTTTGTTCGAAGATTTTTAATCACAGTTTCAATTTCACTGCTTGTGATTGGTCTGTTCATATTTTCTATTTCTTCCTGGTTCAGTCTCGGCAGGTTGTGCATTTTTAAGAATTGGTCCATTTCTTTCATGTTGTCCATTTTATTGGCATAGTGTTGCTTTTAGTAATCTCTCATGATCCTTTGTATTTCTGCAGTGTCAGTTGTTACTTCTCCTTTTTCATTTCTAATTCTATTGATGTGAGTCTTTTCCCTTTTTTTCTTGATGAGTCTGGCTAATGGTTTATCAATTGTGTTTATTTCTCAAAGAACCAGCTTTTAGTTTTATTGATCTTTTCTATCCTTTCCTTCATTTCTTTTTCAATTATTTATGATCTGTCGTTTATGATTTCTATCCTTCTGCTAACTTTGTTTTTTTTTTAATTGTTCTTCTTTCTCTAATTGCTTTAAGTGCAAGGTTATGTTTTTTATTTGACATGTTTCCTGTTTCTTAAGGTAGGATTGTATTGCTATAAACTTCTCTCTTAGAACTGCTTTTGCTGCATCCCATAGGTTTCGGGTCATCGTGTCTCCATTGTCATTTGTATTTAGGTATTTTTTGATTTCCTCTCTGATTTCTTCAGTGATCACTTCGTTATTAAGTAGTGTATTGTTTAGCCTCCATATGTTTGTATTTTTTACAGATCTTTTCCTGTAATTGATATCTAATATCATAGCGTTGTGGTTGGAAAAGATACTTGATACAATTTCAATGTTCTGAAATTTACCAAGGCTTGATTTGTGACCCAGGATATGATCTGTCCTGGAGAATGTTCTATGAGCAGTTGCAAAAAATGTGTATTCTGTTGTTTTTGAATGGAATGTACTATAAATATTAATTAAATCCATCTTGTTAATATATCATTTAAAGTGTGTGTTTTGTTATTTATTTTCATTTTGGATGATCTGTCCATTGGTGAAAGTGGGGTGTTAAAGTCCCCTACTATGATTGTGTTACTCTGGATTTTCCCTTTTATGGCTGTTATTATTTGCCTTATGTATTAAGATGCTCCTATGTTGGGTGCATATATATTTACAATTGTTATATCTTCTTCATGTATGGATCCCTTGATCATTATGGTGTGTCCTTCTTTGTCTCTTTTAAGAGTCTTTATTTTAAATTCTATTTTGTCTGATATGAGAATTGCTACTCCAGCTTTCTTTTAATTTCCATTTGCATGGAATATCTTTTTCCATCCCCTAACTTTCCATCTGTATGTGTCCCTAGGTCTGAAGTGGGTCTCTTGTAGACAGCATATATAAGGGTCTTGTTTTTGTATCCATTCAGCCAGTCTGTGTCTTTTGGTGGGAGCATTTAATCCATTTACATTTAAGGTAATTATCGATATGTATGTTCCTATTCCCATTTTCTTAATTGTTTTGTGTTTGTTTTTGTAGGCCTTTTCCTTCTCTTGTGTTTCTTGCTGAGAGAAGTTCCTTTAGCATTTGTTGTAAAGCTGGTTTGGTGGTGCTGAACTCTCTCAGCTTTTGCTTGTGTGTAAAGGTTTTAATTTCTCCATCAAATCTGAATGAGATCCTTGCTGGGTAGAGTAATCTTGGTTGTAGGTTTTTCTCCTTCATGTCTTTCAGTATGTCCTGCCACTCCCTTCTGGCTTGCAGAGTTTCTGCTGAAAGGTCAGCTGTTAACCTTATGGGGATTCCCTTGTGTGTTATTTTTTGTTTTTCCCTTGCTGCTTTTAATATGTTTTCTTTATATTTAATTTTTGACAGTTTGATTAATATGTGTCTTGGCATGTTTCTCCTTGATTTATCCTGTGTGGGACTCTCTGTGCTTCCTGGACTCAATTAACTATTTCCTTTCCCATATTAAGGAAGTTTTCATCTATAATCTCTTCAAACATTTTCTCAGTCACTTTCTTTTTCTCTTCTTCTTCTGGGACCCCTATAATTCGAATGTTGGTGCATTTAATTTTGTCCCAGTGGTCTCTGAGACTGTCCTCAGTCTCAGAGAGACTCTTTTCATTCTTTTTTCTTTATTCTGCTCTGCAGTAGTTATTTCCACTATTTTATCTTCTAAGTCACTTATCCCTTCTTCTGCCTCAGTTATTCTGCTATTGATCCCTTCTAGGGTATTTTTCATTACAGTTATTTTGTTGTTCATCATTGCTTGTTTCCTCTTTAGTTTTTCTAGGTCCTTGTTAAATGTTTCTTGCATTTTGTCTATTCTATTTGCAAGATTTTGGATCATCTTTACTATCATTATTCTGAATTCTTTTTCAGGTAGACTGCCTATTTCCTCTTCATTTGTTAGGTCTGGTGGGTTTTTGCCTTGCTCCTTCATCTGCTGTGTGTTTTTCTGTCTTCTCATTTTGCTTAACTTACTGTGTTTGGGGTCTCCATTTTGCAGGCTGCAGATTCGTATTTTGCATTGTTTTTGGTGTCTGTCCCCAGTGGCTAATGTTGGTTCAGTGTGTTGTGTAGGCTTTCTGGTGGAGGGGACTAGTGCCTGTGTTCTGGTGGATGAGGCTGCATCTTGTCTTTCTGGTGGGCAGGTCCACGTCTGTTGGTGTGTTCTTGGGGTGTCTGTGGTCTTATTATGATTTTAGGCAGCCTCTCCACTAATGGGTGGGGTTGTGTTCCTATCTTGCTAGTTGTTTGGCATAGGGTGACCAGCACTGTAAGTTGCTGGTCATTGAGTGAAGCTGGGTGTTGGTGTTGAGATGGAGATCTCTGGGAGATTTTCGCCACTTGATATTATGTGTAACTGGGAGGTATCTTGTGGACCAGTGTCCTGAATTTGGCTCTCTCACTTCAGAGGAACAGCACTGACTCCTGGCTATAGCACAAAGAGTCTTTCATCCACACAGCTCAGAAAAAAAGGAGAAAAATTGAAAGAAAGAAAGAAAGATAGAAAGAAAGAAAGGAAGGAAGGAAGAATAGGATAAAATAAAATAAAATAAGATAAAATAAAATCAAGTTATTAAAATAAAAAATAATTATTAAGAAAAAAAATTTTTTTAAGTAAAACAAAAAACCAAAAGAAAAAAACGGATGGATAGAACCCTAGGACAAATGGTGAAAGCAAAGCTATTACAGAGAAAATCTCACACAGAAGCGTACACATGCACACTCACAAAAAGAGGAGAAGGGGAAAAAAATAAATCTTGCTCTCAAAGTCCACCTCCTCAATTTGGGATGGTTCGTTGTCTATTCAGGTATTCCACAGTTGCAGGGTACATCAAGTTGATTGTGGAGATTTAATCCACTGCTCCTGAGGCTGCTGGAACAGATTTCCCTTTCTCTTCTTTTTTGCACAGCTCCGGGGCCTCAGCTTTGGATTTGGCCCCGCCACTGCATGTAGGTCACTGGAGGGTGTCTGTTCTTTGCTTAGACAGGACGGGGTTAAAGGAGCAGCTGATTAGGGGGATCTGGCTCACTCAGGTCGGGTGGAGGGAGGGGCATGGATGCAGGGCGATCCTGCGGTGGCAGAGGCCAGTGTCATGTTGCACCAGCCTGAGGCATGCCATGCATTCTCCCGGGGAAGTTGTCCCTGGATCACGGGACCCTGACAGTGGCAGGCTGCACAGGCTCCCAGGAGGGGCAGTGTGGATGGTGACCTGTGCTTGCACACAGGCTTCTTGGTGGCTGCAGCAGTGGCCTTAGCATCTCATGCCCGTCTCTGGGGTCCGCACTTTAAGCTGTGGCTCACGCCTGTCTCTGGAGCTCCTTTAAGCAGTGCTCTTAATCCCCTTTCCTTGTGCACCAGGAAACAAAGAGGGAAGAAAAAGTCTCTTGCCTCTTCAGCAGGTCCAGAGGTTTCCCCGGACACCCTCCCGGCTATCCGTGGTGTACTAACCCCTTCAGTCTGTGTTCACGCCACCAACCCCAGTCCTCTCCCTGTGATCTGACCGAAGCCTGAGCCTCAGCTCCCAGCCCCCGCCCACCCCGGTGGGCGAGCAGACAACTCTCTCAGGCTGGTGAGTGCTGGTCGGCGCCAATCCTTGGTGTGGGAATCTGTCCAGTTTGCCTTTTGCACCCTTGTTGCTGCGCTCTCCTCCATGGCTCTGAAGCTTCCCCCCTCTGCTACCCGCAGTCTCCCGCTGTGAAGGGGCTTCCTAGTGTGTGGAAACCTTTCCTCCTTCACAGCTCCCTCCCACTTGTGCATGTCCCATCCCTATTCTTTTGTCTCTGTTTTTCTTTTTTTTTTTTTTGCCCTACCCAGGTACGTGGGGAGTTTCTTGCCTTTTGGGAGGTCTGAGGTCTTCTGCCAGCATTCATTGTGTGTTCTATCAGAGGAGTTCCACATGTAGATGTATTTCTCATGTATCTATGGAGAGGAAGGTGATCTCTGCATCTTACTCTTCTGCCATCTTCCTCAACTCCTTGCCAAAACAATCCTGAGAAAGAAAAAAGGAGCTGGAGGAATTAGGCTCCCTAACTTCAGATTATACTGCAAAGCTACAGTAATCAAGACAGTATGGCACTGGCACAAAAACAGAAATATAGATCAATGGAACAGGATTGAAAGCCCAGAGATAAACCCATGCACATATGGTCACATTATGTTTGATTAAGGAGACAATATAAAATGGAGAAAAGACAGCCTCTTCAGTAAGTGGTGCTGGGAAAACTGGAGAGCTACATGGAAGAGAATGACATTAGAACACTCCCTAACACCATACACAAAAATAAACTCAAAATGGATTAAAGATCTAAAGGTAAGGCCAGACACTATAAACCTCTTAGAGGAAAACTTAGTTAGAACACTCTATGATATAAATCACAGCAAGATCCATTTTGACTCACCTCCTAAAGAAATAGAAATAAAAACAAAAATAAAGAAATGGGACCTAATGAAACTTAAATGCTTTTATACAACAAAGGTAACCACAAACAAGACAAAAAGACAACCCTCAGATTGGGAGAAATATTTGCAAATGAAACAGCTGACAAAGGCTTATTCTCCAAAATTTACAAGCAGCTCATGCAGCTCAATATCGAATAAATCAAAGAACCCCATACAAAAATGGGCAGAAGACCTAAATAGTTGTTTCTCCATAAGAAATATACAGATTGCCAACAAACACATGAAAGGATACTCAATGTCACTAATCATTAGAGAAATGCAAATCAAGACTGCAATGAGGTATCACCTCACACTGGTCAGAATGGCCATCATCAAAAATTCTACAAACAATAAATGCTGGAGAGGGTATGGAGAAAAGGGAACCCTCTTGCACTGTTGGTGGGAGTGTAAATTGATACAGTCACTATGGAGAACAGTATGGAGGTTCCTTTAAAAACTAAAAATAGAGCTTCCATACAACTCAGAAATCTCACTACTGGGCATATACCCTGAGAAAACCATAATTCAAAAAGAGTCATGTACCAAAATGTTCATTGCAGCTCTATTTACAATAGCCAGGAGATGGAAACAACCTAAGTGTCCATCATCAGATGAATGGGTAAAGAAGATGTGGTACATATATACAATGGAATATTATTACTCAACCATAAAAAGAAACGAAATTGAGTTATTTGTAGTGAGGTGGATGGACCTAGAGTCTGTCATACAGAGTAAAGTAAATCAGAAAGAAAAAAACAAATATCATATGCTAACACATATATATGGAATCTAAAAAAAAATGATACTGAAGAACCTAGGGGCAGGACAGAAATAAAGATGTAGATGTAGAGAATGGACTTGAGGACATGGGGAGGGAGAAGGGTAAGCTGGGATGAAGTGATAGAGTGGCATGGGCATATATACACTACCAAATGTAAAATAGATAGTGGGAAGCAGCCACATAGCACAGGGAAATCAGCTCGGTGCTTTGTGACCACATAGAGGGGTATAATAGGGAGGGTGGGAGGGAGAGGGAGGAGTTAGTGGGATATAGTTATATGTATAGCTGATTCACTTTATCATTAAGCAGAAGCAGAAGCAGCAGTGTAAAGCAATTGTACTCCAAGAAGATGTTAAAAAAACAAACAAACTGATTTTGATTTGAATTTTTGATGTGGTACAGAGAGAAGTAGTAACAGAAACAGAAATGGAAGGTGCCCTATGAGTCAGCTGAAAGCTGAGCAGCTGATGAATTCCTACTGTACATGCTGTGAAAACTGCACTATCCAATATGGTAGCCACAAGCCCCACGTGGTAGTTGAGCAATTAAAATGTGACTAGTATGGGGGGGAGGAATAAATTATTAGTTTGGTATTAACAGATACATGCTACTCTATACAAAATAGATAACCAACAAGGACCTACTCTATAGCACAGGGAACTATACTTAATATCTTATAATAACCTATTATGGAAAATTGTCTGAAAAAAGTGTATGTACATGTATAACTGAATCACTTTGCTATGCACCTGAAACTAACACAACATTGTAAATCAACTATACTGCAATTACAATAAATAAATACATCATAACATAATAATTCACAAAAAAATGATGTGTGACTGAGAAAGTAAGTTTAAAATTTTGTTTTAATTAATTTAAATTTAACTTTAAAAACTGATACTTAATTCAGCTACTGGAAAACTTACATATGTTTGGAAAAACTTGAGTGTGTCAGTCTATTTTTTTTCAAATTTATGAACTGTACTTATGGATCAACTAATTCTGATAAATATTTAGCATCCAAATTAGGATGTGATTTAAGAGTAAAACATGCCAGATTTCAAAGACTTAGTAGAAAAATAGAGAATGTAAAATATCTTATTAATGATATTTTTTCAAAAATTTTTATGACAGGTTGAATTTGTATTGTGGGTATATTGGTTTAAGCAAAATATATTATTCACTTTACCTCTTTCTTTTTACTTTTTTAGTGCAAAACTAGAAAATTTTAAATTACATATATGACTTGCATTTTATTTCTGTTGGACATTGTGTTCTAGAAACACAGAAGGGACTGATTTATAAGTTTGGGTCTGGGCCAGAGCTGCTGTAACTACTCATGAGAAAAGAGTGGCATCTCAGCTACTGTAAGAGGAAAGCAACAATGAGAAAATCAAGAGTCCAACTCAGGTGATAGGACACCATATTTAAAGCATGTGGTAAGGCAGGGATTAAACCTGGAGGAGGACGAGGTGAGAGGCAAAATCCCCGGCATTCTGCTGAGGCTCAGCTCCCACCTAAGGAGAAGAGGTTTGTATATGGGTAAACACAGCCCTGGACACAGTGAAATGGTGTGCCTGATACAGTGGACCGAGCCTTTGAGCTACGAGGTCAATGGGTCATCTGGGAATCATATGAAATTTTGTGAATCCCGAACAAAGGGAGCAATTGTGACAGACCATGGGGATTTCTCTCTCATGTTTTTTAACCAAAGCAAAGAATTCAAGGGGTAGAGCTGGAAATGACTAGTGGGTGGGCCAAAATGTTCATTCATTTTTTTCTGTAAGATGGCTCTAGTAGCACTTAACTGTCTTTAACTCCATTTGGAACTATTTTGTTAAGTTGTATGTAACAGCTGTCATGTCAATGTGCATTTAAAAAAAGACATCAAAATTGGTGAATACTTGTGTAGCCATTTTACTATTGAAGATGGAAGAAAAAAAGCAACATTTTCAGCATATTATGCTTTATTATTTCAAGAAAGGTAAAAATGCAACCGAAACTCAAAAATTTTTGTGCAGTGTATGGAGAAGGTGCTGTGACTGATCGAACATGTCAAAAGTGGTTTGCAAAGTTTCCTGCTGGAGATTTCTCACTGGACAATGCTTCACAATCGGGTAGACCAGTTGAAGTTGATAGTGATCAAATCGAAACAGTAATTGAGAAAAATCAACATTTTACCACGCGGGAGAGAGCCGACATACTCAACATATCCAAATCAAGCACTGAAAATCATTTGCACCAGCTTGGTTATGTGAATCGCTTTGATGTTTGGGTTCGACATAAGTTAGGTGAAAAAAATCTTCTTGACTATATTTCCGCATGCGATTCTCTACTGAAATGTTATGAAAACGTTGCATTATTAAAACAAATTGTGATGAAAGGTGGATACTGTACAGTAATGTGGAAAGGAAGAGATCGTGGGGTAAGAGAAATGAGCCACCACCAGCCACACCAAAGGCCGGTCTTCATCCAAAGAAGGTTATGTTGTGTATATGGTGGGATTGGAAGGGAGTCCCCTATGATGAGTTCCTTCCGGAAAACCAAACGATTAATTCCAAGAAGTACTGCTCCCAGTTAGACTGAAAGCAGCACTCGACAAAAAGCCTCCAGAATTAGTCAACAGAAAATTCATAATCTTCCATCAGGATAATGCAAGACTGCATGTTTCTTTGATGACCAGGCAAAAACTGTTAACAGCTTGGCTGGGAAGTCCTGATTCATCTGCTGTATTCACCAGACATTGCACCTTCGGATTTCCATTTATTTTGGTCTTTGCAAAATTCTTTTAATGGGAAAAATTCCGATTCCCTGGAAGACTGTAAAAGGCACCTGGAACAGTTCTTTGCTCAAAAAGATAAAACGTTTTGGGAAGATGGAATTATGAAGTTGCCTGAAAAAAAGTCAGAAGGTAGTGGAACAAAAGGGTGAATATGTTACTTAATAAAGTTCTTGGTGAAAATGAAAAATGTGTCTTTTATTTTTACTTTAAAAACTGAAGGCCCTTTTTGACCCACCCATTAGTATGACTTTAATTTGCCACCTTGTTGGTGGCCTAGGACAGTATCTGTTGTAATCTTAGGTCAAATGTAATTTGAGGGAGATGTTCTAATATTCTGGCATTGAAATTCCTCCTCCCTTAAGATAAGGTCTAAAGCTTTCAGTTACTTTTTTCCTTTATATTTAGCTTTGACTTGACAATTCATTAAGACTTTTCACATCTGTATTACCAGCTCGGAATATTTGATGGTGGTACAACATACCTAGAAAGGATACCTGTGAGAGTACACTTACCTAGAGAGGATACCTGAGAGTTATATTGTTTTATCATATTATTACTCTAAATGTGGGTCTATGGGGCAACTCTCTATTGTACGCCCAATAACACCTCAGCAGGGATTTCTAAAGGTAAGTTCTAGGATTAAGAAGAGATGGTTACACTCCAGTCCCAGGATCAAGGGCTTTGCTTGAGAGCCAGAAAGATCCTGCATCCATTTCAAATATCTAAATCCTTCCTGGTCCTTTGCCAGCAAGGTTTTCTTTCTTATAAGAGGAAGGGAATAAAATTTTAATGAGCACATCCTAGCCCCTGGAATCAGAGGCCTGCCTTTGCTCCTTCCTAGATGATGATTTTAAGCACCGCATTTAAGCATCCCTATCTTTAATATCTTCATGTGTTAAATATGGATAATATTAGCACCTATGTCATGAAGTTTTCCAGGGATTAATGAGATAACATGTGCAAGCTTTTTTATTGAAGTGTAGTTGCTTTACAATATATAGTTTCAGGTGTACAGCAAAGGGATTCAGCTATGCATATATATATATTCTTTTTCAGATTCTTTTCCCTTATATGTTATTACAAAATATTGAGTATAGATCCCTGTGCTATACAGTAGGTCCTTGTTGCTTATCTATTTTATATATAGTAGCATGTGTCTGTTAATCCCAAACTCCTAATTTATCCCTCCTCCCACGTTTCCCCTTTGGTAACCATAAGCTTCTTTTTTTATGTCTGTGAGTCTGTTTCTGTTTTGTATGTAAGTACATTTGTATCACTTTTTAGATTCCACATATAAGTGATATCATATGATATTTATCTGTCTCTGTCTTACTTCACTCAGTATGATCATCTCTAGGTCCATCCATGTTGCTGCAAATGGCATTCTTTCTTTCTTTTTTTATAGCTGAGTGTGCAAACTTTTTATCACAATACTTGTCATATGAGGCAAGAGCTCATAAGATGTGAAATCTTGTCCTTATTATCTGTTAAACACCCGGTTGGATACTTTACATTTTATCTCCATTAATTTCCATACCATTTGGGTAGGTAAGGATCTTTATCCCCCCCCTCTGTTTATGAGAAAACAGAAGTTCAGAGAAATTAACTACCATGCCCCAGTTTGCTCCATGTGAAGGCATGATGGAGCCTCATCGGTGATTAAGAGCACACACGGAGCCCTACAACTGCGTGAGGGGAAGTTAAGGGCCTCTCTCTGCCTCCATTTCCACTTTTGAAAAAATAAGGACAGTAATTGGACCTACCTCATAAGATTTTTAAGAAATTAAGCAAGTTGATGTTTGTGAACATTTAGAACAGTGCCTGGAACATGCTAAGTGCTACATATGATTTGTTACATCAAAAGATTATGTTTTATTTTTATGTCTTACTCGAGTAAGATTGCCGAGGTTCTTGCTAAATAGTTCCTTTAGTTTTAGGTAAGAAATGTAAGTGCTTTGGGAACAAAGCATCTCTCTATCATTCTACTATAGCTCATATCTGATGAAAGCCACTTTTGTGCACTCTCATTCTTATAATGTCACAGGGCAACAATAATAACTGTATTTTTTTTTGTCCTCAAGCACTGACAGCTTTTGTAGACCATTGTGAACCTGGAATCATGCCTCTTTAATATTTCTCCCGCAAAATGCCAGCCTCCCCCTGTGGCTGGAATTCTTGCTCCAATGACTAACATCTAACACGTGTTCTGCTGCCAGATGTACTTCTTTCCTTTGGCTGGGCACCTGGGTTTGGGAGATGTGGTGTCAATCAAGACTGTATTGCTGGATGAGATAAGCGGGTAGAGAACACATTTTAGAAGCCAATTCACAGAGCTTTGGGATTATACCTGGGCTGAGAGATTTAGCAGAGAGTTCTCAGGCTTTCCTCTGCTCCATGCTATGCCTATGTGATCTGTTGCAGGGAGTTTTTCTTTGCCTTTCAGATTATGACCTTTCTGAAGGCCAAAGCCTTATCTGTTTATTTAGCCAGACCTGTCATAGAGAGGGCATCAAAATGATCAATACAGATATAAATTCTATACCGTACCTATTTTGAGAGAACTCCTTGTAGATTAAGGTCATTCAAATACTGGATGCTTGTTTTTCTAGCCATCTTCTAATAGAAGGCAATTAAAAAAAGGCAACAATAAGCTTTATCTCAAGTAATTATAAGCAAAATGAACTTTAAACACATGAACTTTTCAACCACTGATTTAAAAAAATACTTAAAAAGGCAGGCCTCAGACTTTCTATAGTTTTAATGAACTTATCAAAAATCTGCTTTAGGGGACACACTGCTATACCAGAGAGGGGCTGACAAACTACAGCCTGCAAGCCAAAACTGGCCTGCCCACCAGCTTTTTTTTATGAATAAAGTTTTATTGGAGCACAGTCACACTTTTTCTTTTAGGAATTATTTATGGCTCTTTCATATTACATTGGTAGAGTTGAGTTGCCACAGAGACCATATGGCTTGCAAAGACAAAAATAGTTACTATCTGGACCTTTATATCTTCTCAGTTCTGCCCTTGACAACATGTAAATAAATGAGATTGACAGTTTTCCAATAAAACTTTACTTACAAAAACAGGAAGTGGACCAGAATTGGCAGATCCTTGGTAAATTGGAAAAAGAAAGTCCTTTAGAGTCAGACATACTAGCTCTGTGACCTGGGAAGCAACACTTGACCTCTCTGAAGCTCAGTTTGCACACCCATAAAACATGGCTATCAATGCTTATCTCGTGATTACTATGAGGATAAAATAAGAAAATGTATGATCAGGAACTAGCACACATGAGATACTAAATGTTTGTGAATGTCGTTTCATTTAACACCTCACACCTACAGGCTATCAAAAATTTACAATTAAAATGTAGGAAAATATCCACCTCACCAAACACCATGGGAGGTGTTTTTCTCAGAAAGCAGAGATAGAGAAAAGTTTAAAAATTTTTGAAAACATGCTTAGTGTCATTCAAGGACTTTAGCTGGGCTTATAAGAATATATATTGAATAAGGGGGAAGAAGAATGATGTTTAAAAAACCGTATCATTTTGACATCATAGACTTCTAATTTACCCTCAATTTTGAAAAATATAATGTTTTAGATACATTTCATGCCCTTAAATATCCAAGAATTTAACTTAGTTTTACAATTTCTTTCATGTTTCTCAAGTGTTCAGAAATGTTTCTGCCATATCATTGAACCAACTATTCCTTACAACAACTTCTAAAAATTTAGCATCCAGGACCAAAAGTGGAAAAGCATTTGTATGCATGTTTTAAGCCAGTGAAAAATGAAAGTGTTAGAAGAAACTGATGCCCTTGGGCCATTGTAAGAAAGTTGGTCCTGAACGTCATCCATCACCAAACTCTGAATGTGGGATTGTGGGGTATTCTAGTTATACTAAACTTGAAAGTAATAATAAAAGAAGAAAAAATGTCCCTTGCTTCCGTTCTGTTTTCTCCTCTAAGTATAGTACAGTTTATTTTCTTTATAGCCATAAAATCAAAAGCATCTGATGCAAAAATAAAACTTCCCTTGGAGCATCATGAGACAGACGGGAACTTCTGAGACAAACCCAAGATTCAGGGTCGGCTGAAGTCCTGGTTCAGTTTTGTGTAAACTTGAATAAGAAAACTGACTTCTCTGGTTTTCTGTAACCTTCCATTTAGTGGCAATAAAATGCCCATGAATAGTGCTACTGTAGATATTAATGATATAACAAATATAAACGGCTACATAGTGATTGCTGGGGCCTCAGTAAATTTAATTCTGCCCCAGTGACCATATTATTTTAGACTATGGGGTATAGATCTATGATTCTCAAATTGGAATATGGGACAAACAGAAAGTACACAATGATGCCAGAGGCAAATGAAGCTTCAGGTCAGATAGGAGGAATCTTCTGAGAGTACCAATTTCACTCAAACTTGTAATTAGAAAGTTTAAAAACAGTTTAGTAGAAATTTAAAATACTTTCATGTTGGAAACCAATAGTCTTCATTTGGAAGAGCATGTGAAATGAATGGAAACTTGAAAAATAATGTTGAAACTCCAAGGAAATAAAATAGATGGTTTTGACTGATGGACAGACTCCTCTGTGTTGTAGGGTCCCTCAGTGGAAAGCTCTGGGAGAAAGAATGTGAGATTGGGAATTTGAAAATAAAAGTCTGAGCTCTGGCTCTGCTGGCTTCTTCTTTTGAGACACGGAATAAATTACGTAATTTCCTTGACTCTCAGTTTCTGCATCTGTAAAATGGGACTCACTTTGATCTAATAGGTGGCTTGAGGATAAATAAGATTATGTGAAAATCTTTTTGGAGAGAATTTCTGAAATTTTTGTGAACAGTAAGACAGTCTAAAGATGTGAGTTTTGTTGCCATCAGTTCGTACGGCATTTTACCAGTAAAATGGACTAAGAAACCAGACTCAGGGGAAGCCTTCTTTCTTTGAGGACTCTGTTCTCTGCTTGAAGGCATATATTTTAACCTTACTTTAAATCCCTAAAGTTTATTTTTTTAGTTGCATATAGGTCAAATTAAACCTCTCCTTATTTTCCGCATCTGCAAAATGAAGAAAATAGGAATTACCTCAATGATTGTTCTGAGAATTAAAAGGACATAAGGCATATGAGACTATCCTGCAGGGGCTTACAGATTGGACTCTCAAAACTGTAAATTCCTTCCCTTTCCTCCCTGCTTCTACCCTTCACTAATCTCTTCCAAATTTCTTCCAAATTAAAGAAAAAATTCTGGAGCCTGAATTCTGTTATAATGGATTTTGGTTGCAGTCCTGGAAACTTTTTTCTGAGTGATGCAGCCTTAAAAATAATCTTGTTCAGAATTGGATATTCACCAATTACTTTGGAGAATTTTCTCTGATTAGCTCTTTCATGAGGAAGTAGAATAAGGGGATTATAGGAAGAGCACTAAGCAATTAAATCCAAACCCTTAGTAGTTCTAAGAAACATTATTTTTCTCTGGTTGGGAACTCTGAGTATTTGAAGCTTACACTATGCCTGTTTGCAAGGTCATTAGGTTTTAATATACTTTTTTTTTAATGCATGTCATGAATTTTGAGCAGTCCTCAAATCCAGCATTTTCAAATTACCAATTAATGAAAAATCTTCATTTGTCTTTAATTTACATTACATGATGACTAGAGTTTAAATTTGTAAACAGCACCTGCTAACTAACTTTTTGCAGGCCCAGCTGGGGTATCAACTTTTTAGATTTTTGTCCCAAGCATGCATGTCAATTGAAGATGATTGGCAATAGCTTCCACTCATATTTTTATAGAAGTGGTTCCTCCTTTTTCCTTCAGGCTAAAATATGTTTAATACTCACCAGATGCTAGATACTAAACCAAGTACATTTCTTGTATTTTGTTATTTGATTCCTCACAACAATCACTGACTAGATGTGCTTACATAATATTTTCTTTACAGTTTTGCCAAAGGAAACCGAGTTTCAGAAATGCAATATTAAGGAAATAAAAGTTCACTCAGTATATTATCTCGTTAAAGTGAGTGACTATATTTTGTCCCAATCTCCAACCCTTATTTTGATCAAATCCTTCAGTTAGCCTCTGTTGTACTCCCCTCCCCCAACTCATAATTCTTATAATTTGAAATATGGAAAACCAGCCCAAATCTCAACACTTTGCAAAAAAGTGTGGCAGCCTAAACCAAGACACCAAACTGGGTTTCAGGATTTTATAGGAGGAATCACATCCCTTTAGTTTGTGTTACAGCAAAGGGGGAAAGCTGTACCGTACACACCTCCTACTGTGTACCATCCATATCCCATAAAAGTTAGTTAGATCAGACTCCAGGTCCTAAGATCTGAAAGAAGCTGAGTTTCCAATGAGGTCACTGCCTTCCATCCTACAGTCTCTCCAGCTCTGCCTTCTTAAAGGACAATAGGAGAAAAGACAGGAAGGCTTTCCACTATCCACTCACAATTACTGCCTTCCTCCATCAGGTTTAATGATGCACATTAACAAAGAGTAAAATTCATATTTTTCATGTGTAGATCAGATGAGTTTTAAAAGACATGCACAGGTTACACAGTTGTGTAGCACCCACCACAATCAAGGTTTCAAATATTCCCATTTGCCCTTAAACTTTTCTTTTCCTTGTTATAGTCAGCCCCCATCTCCAATCCCAGCCTCTGGAAACTACTGATCTGATTTCTGTCTCTAGAATTTGGTGTTTTGTAAAATCTTATGTAAATGGAATTATACAGTATGTTGTCTTTGTGTCTGAATTCTTTCATTTAGCAAAATCCTTTTGTGATTTGGTTAACTTGTTACCTATATCAGTAGTTCTTTCTTTATTGCAGTTTTATTCCATTGTATAGCTGTGAAACTGTTTATCCATTTATTAGTTGAATGCCCAGCTGGATTATCAGCTTATTACAGAGTGGGTTAAACTCTATAAAAAAGTCAGTTTTCCAAAGTGATGGTAGCTTTTTGCTTTCCCACAAGCAAAGAATGAAAATTCCACTTTCTCATCAGTACTTGTGTCAGGTTTTTGTTTTGTTTTCATTTTTAGCCATTTTCCTAGGTCTGTAGTGGTTTCATTGTGGTTTCAGTTTGCAATCCTGTTATAATGTGGAACATCTTTTCATGTAGTTTTTTCTTCTTTGGTAAAAAGTTTGTCAAATCTTTTGTTATTTATTTTATTTTACTTTATTATTTTTTTTTGCGGTACACGGGCCTCTCACTGTTGTGGCCTTTCCCGTTGTGGAGCACAGGCTCCAGACGCGCAGGCTCAGAGGCCATGGCTCACGGGCCCAGCCACTCTGCGGCATGTGGGATCTTCCTGGACCGGGGCATGAACCCGTGTCCCCTGCATTGGCAGGTGGACTCTCAACCACTGAGCCACCAGGGAAGCTCTTGTTATTTATTTTATTTATTCATGATTTTTGAGTTGTGAGAGTTCTTTACATATTCTGGATACAAGTTCTTTATCAGATATATTTGTTGAAAATATTTTTTCCCAGTTTATAGACTGTTTTTTCTTTTTTTTAATAAATTTATTTATTTATTTTTGGCTGCAGTGGGTCTTCATTGCTGCATGCGGGCTTTCTCTAGTTGTGGTGAGCAGGGCCTATTCTTTGTTGTGGTGTGCGGGCTTCTCATTGCTGTGACATCTTGTTGTGGAGCACAGGCTCTAGGAACACGGGCTTCAGTAGTTGCGGCTCGTGGGCTCTAGAGTACAGGCTCAGTAGTTGTGTCACACAGGTTTAGTTGCTCCGTGGCATGTGGGATCTTCCCGGACCAGGGCTTGAACCCATGTCCCCTTCATTGGCAGATGGATTCTTAACCACTGTGCCACTAGGGAAGCCCTAGACTTTTTTCTTTTCCTTAACAGTATCTTAGAACAGAAGGTCTTAATTTGAGGATGCACCATGTATTGGGATTGCATTGAATCTACAGGTCAATTAGGGTCCTGATAGCTTAACAGCATTAGCATTAAGCAGAGATTTAAGAAAGGGAGGGAGCAAGTTTTTAGATATCTGGGAGGAGAGCATCCCAGGCAGAAAGATTACTAAGGTGGAAGGCTCTGAGGCAGTCACATGCTTGACTTATTCAAGGAGAATCAAAGAGACAGTGGGGCTGGAGCTAAAGGAGTGAGGAGGAAGCAGCAGCAGATAAGGACAGAGAAGTACTAGGGGCCGGATTGTGTAAGGCCTCGTAGCCCATAGTAAGGACTTGGGATTTTACTCCTAATGAGATTGGAAGCCTTTGAAGCCTCTTAAGCAAAGGACATGAACTGTCTTGCATTTTAAGGAGATCAATTCGTCTGCTACAAAAAGAGGCTAGCAGACAAGGGTGGGAACTTGGAGGCAAGTTAGCAGGCTATTACCATGTCCAGCCTAGAGATGATGGTGGTCTATCTAGGCCTGGGAAGTAGTGATGAACCATGGTTGGCGTCTGGGTTTATTTAAAAAGTGGAGCCAACTAGATTCACAGATAATTTGGGGGAGAAAGAAGGAACAGTCAAAGATAATGCTAAGGTTTTTGTGCTGATAAACAGGAAGAGAGGAATTGCTAATTACTGAAATGGGAAGAGCGAGGTGGGAGTGGGTCTCTGGAGGGGGCAGCATGAGTTTGGTTTGGAATAAAGAAGACTGAGATGCTCATTAGACATCAATGGCTATTTGGATATCCAAGTCTGGGAAGTGAGGGGCTATCGGATCTGATGTATGAATTGGGGTGTCAATGTGCATATAGATGGAACTGTAGAAGGAGGAAAAATATTAAGCATAAATCTCATTAAGAGCCCCAATTTTCCCTCATTCATTCTTTGGGCCCTGGGATTCCAGTTGTGGCTGAAAATGCCTGGTGAACATGAACGAGGTGAAGCTGACATAAACCAGAACTGGTCTTTGTTTCTCCTCCTTGAGGTTAGTTTCCTGTGTGGATTAGCAAAGTCATTCCATGACTTTGGGCTTCTTTTCAGCCTACAATACAGATGCCTCTGGGAGTTGTTGTGAATCTCAGTTTATTAATATTTGCAAAAGTGCTTTCAGGTTCTTCGTTGAAAGGCATTATAGAGAAGCAGAGTGTTATTATTA
Organism: Lagenorhynchus albirostris; assembly: GCF_949774975.1. Taxonomy (NCBI): domain Eukaryota; kingdom Metazoa; phylum Chordata; class Mammalia; order Artiodactyla; family Delphinidae; genus Lagenorhynchus; species Lagenorhynchus albirostris. Next base: position 6,897,882 of record NC_083099.1, on the reverse strand, counting down.
AGGATGACATTTGCTCATTGTGATTAAAAATGACAAAATGAAATTTCTAGTGCAGGAGTCAACACTGCAATTTAATGTCTAAAGGTGTCTTTGCCCATCAACATGCAGCCAAATGAGGTCCATCTGTATTACAGAGATTTTTCTAGTTTGCTTTCAAATGAGCATTGGTTTTCAAGTGGGGATTGAATGTAAGCAGACATCATCAGAGGCCAAATATATACCGTTTCAGCTAATTGCATCTTTTTGTGCAATGTTTTCTTTTCCCCCTTTAATTTATCACGGGCTGAAAATGCAGCCCAGAGAACTGTGTACTGAGGCTGTGACCACATGGTTTTATTTACCATTGCACAGAGAATTTTATTAGGCTATAAAGTAAATGGATTTCAGACGAAGCAATTAAAACAGTGCCTTCTAAGGCCACTGTGCAAATTAGTACATACCCATGGGCTCTTCCTTGGAAGAAGCCTGCATTATGCAGAGAGGAAATGGGGCAGGAGCTTGAGGGGAAAGGTGGGAAGTTCTCACTCATATTTCCGTTACCCTCTCAGAACACGCTGTTTGTGAGCCCCAGTCGTGGGCTCTGTTGTCATCAAGGACAGGCTGGCACACTTGGGCTGAGAAATCACAACATGTTTGAGGGAAAACTGAATTGAACTTGCTTGTGGATGGAGATTAGGGAGGGAGACAGAAGACTCTATAGAAAATTCATCTGCTGAATTTTGAGTCTCCTTTCCTCTCTCTCTTAACCTGTCGAGGCAAATTTTCCAATGTGGTTCCATCCGCAGTTTAGCATAAGTAAAAAGTGCTGGAAGGTGCTCTGTCAGTGTTTTGAGGGGCTCCACGACTCCCTCCAGCATGCCCAAATAGCCTTGAAAAAGTGTCTTTGCCTTATCGCTTGTGGCTCAATTCAGTTGTATAACAAGCGACTTTAGAGTTGTCACCTTCCTCTTAGTTTCAGTGATGACACCACTTTTGTGTGTATCAAGAGAGTGGCAGTGAGAGACAGGAACCATCTTTCCTCACCTCCATGGGAGGAAATGACTGTGAATCTGGTCAATGACTTTTGAAGCTCTCAGCCAGATCAAGACTTAAAATACAGAGTTTCCAGAGAGCTGAGGACATTGGAAAATAGATTTCTTGGAACAGAGATATTATTGAGTCTAGAATTCCCACCATGCCTGGGGACTGCATAACCCTGTTACCCTAGAAACTATGCCTAGTGAGGGGGCTCTCAAGGAGTTACACAGAGGGCATGGACAGCGGATGTCCAGCAGTTGCTGGCTTTATGTCTGAAAGGACAAAAACAGATTGTGGGCTGGGATCTGACTGTGTCCTGAACCTCTAGGGGAAGATGTGGGCTTTGGTGGAGGATCCAGGAGTGTGTTGTTGTAATTGTCCTGCGCCCAGAGTGTGTTGAGCCTAAGGATGTTTACATGTTTCCGAGGACCACGGGACTATGTGCGGGAAAGAAGAGAGCCTAGGAAGGATGAATTAAGTTCTGTCCAATACAGTGGCTTAGGGTAACTCCCATTGGAGCAAATTTGGAGTAAAGTCTCTTGTCTTCTTCATCTCTGTGCTTCTATAGAACAGATTACCTGGATATTTACTACCTATTGCCCTTGTATTATATGTTGTTGCCTTTCTGTGTCGACATCTTATCTCCTTTAGTCAGTCTTGGACCTGTTTCCTTCAGCTGTATACCTTGCCCTTCTCTTGCTCTGTCCTGCATTACAGGGGTCTGATTCTTACCAGTTGCATTTCCCAGACTTCTCATTGGGTTTGACCAATGTCAGGTACTCTTAGAATATTATAGGAGATGGGAGGGCTGTTGGAAGAGAGAGAAACCACTAGAGCATTTTATATAAAACTTGCCTTCCTCATCAATGGAAATTTATAATCTCCTTGAAAATGAAGACTAGCCTATTTATGTATTCAGGGCTGGCTATATAATTTTTTGGTACCCCATGCAAAACAAAAATGTAAATGTTCTTGTTTAAAAAGCAGGGTAAAAAAGATGTTTTTTTTTTCTTCCACTGTGTCTCCCTTCACCTGTCATGGTGTTTTTTATTTGCTAATTAATATTGCAATCTCTCTAGTGCAGGGATACTCAAGGAGAAAGTGTAAACCTTACAGGCACCAAGGGACCCCACTCTATGTGCACATGCAGGACCAGCAAGCTGGGTTCCCTCTCCTGCCAGTTGCTAGACTGATGCCTCTGAAAGTTGAACTAGGTATCTGTCCTCCCACAGCCTTGCTCCCTTAACCTACAGTTGACAGGTGATCTTCCAAGAGCATTTCAGAAGCTGCACCAGAATGTACTAGGTAGGCTGGCTTCCACAAAATTGCCTGTCCAAAGCACTCAAGGAGTCACTGCCATGCTCCACCCTGAGATGCTCTGGGGCAAGTGCCCAACACTGACCTTTCCATGTTTGTGCCCAAGTCCCAACTAAGGGTGGAGAGTGGCAGTGGAATGAGAACAGGGCAGCTCAGGATACTAGAGAAGAGAAGGTGGCCAAAAACCCATCCTAGGGTGGTGGCTGGAGGTTGGACCATGCATGGGCTGAATCTCTGATTCCCTACTGTATGCTTCATTGTTCCATTGGACTTCACGTTTAAAACACAAATTTAAATATAAAATTAGTAAGAATTTCAAGACAGTGACTGAGGAGCATGACATCCCAATTGCAAGACCCTGTGTGACTGCAACTGGCCATGTGCCCATGAGGTGGGCCCTGCATGTGTGTATTAACCACTGTGCCTCACCCATCAATTTACAAATACTAGAATATCAATAGATGACTACTGGACAAATGAATAAATGAACATAAGAATGAATGAACAAATAATTAAATAAATGAATGAGGTAACTAACTAGTTAATCAGCCTTACCCAATAGTTTGCTGCTTCTGCTGAATACAAGAAATAATTCACCAGAAATTAGCTAGCATTTACTAAGTATCTTTCACATTCAAGGTACATTTTTATGGCCAAAATGACTTCTGGACACAATCTACACTACTGTTTCTTCTGTCCTTCAAGAGGAGAAACCCTGGTATGGATTAAAGACCAATGGCACCCTCATCACACAAGTAGGTTATACCCAGAGGGTGAAGTTATTGATCCATGGGAGTGAAGGGAATATAAATGGTAGTGATGTTAAGCAAATATTCTCTTTGGTATGCTCTCTCTCCATTTTTATTATACCCTTGATCTTTAACTTTCTTCTCCTGTGCAAGATCTGGATGTACTTTCTGATTTGGAGCTGCCTCCATTGCTTAGAAAGCCCTGTGAGGACAGGAAAGGCCCTCTAAGAAGGGAGACATATTGGGGTGAAGGTGAAAACAATTTATAGTGTTTCTTCAAGGTCCAGTCCAGCATTTCACAGCACAGATAAAGAGGAGAGAGAGAGTGAAGTGGATGGCATGGTTTCTTTTTGGTTTAGGACACAGAAGGTAACAATTTTCTCAGCTCAAACATTGTCTTGAAGGTTCTATATGGCTTTTATATTTTAGCTACAGAAAATTTGGGGACTGTGGGGAAACAAAAGAGACTAACCCCAATTGCCATTTTACTATATTCCAGAAACTATCATGAGTGTTTTTCATGTGTTATCTTATTGGATCCCTACATGGACCAAGCCTATGAAATTCCTGCAAGTTTATCCATAAAACCAATAAGAATGGAAGCCTTAGAGAAGTCAAATAAATTGATTAAAATCTCTCACTTGTAAACGGAGTATCAGAGATTCCAAACCTGATATTTTTTATTCCTAACTCCTAGAGTCTAGGCTCTTTCTACAAACAAATAAATGAATAACTAAATAAATAAATACTTAAATATTAGTTACTTGGTTATATTTGTTTTGTTCTCTTTTGACACAGGAACTTATAAAAAGTCTTTGAGGTTTTGGGTAGATCCTTTAAAAAAAATAGGTTGCAGTGCAAGAGTAAATGATGTAATGATTAAACCAGCAAAAATGTAAAGTATATTTTGAAAACCATCTTTAGTTGTACTATTTAACATGAACTGAACACCGAATTCTTTTAAACAAAGTACTTGAAAGAATCAATAACCTCAATAAGTGGCCTTCCCTCACTTCCTATTTCAGTAGAATTAGAATTTCTTCCTTTACAAATTATTTTCTGTCTTTTCTATCTTCTGAAGTCTGGGTGAATGGCACCTCCAGGGTGTTTTAAACAAATTAGATACACAAATAGTAATAAATAATTTTGCCTGTCATATTTTCTGGGCTGTGAATTCTGCTTGAGATCTTATTGGGTGGATTAATTTCACCTAAATACAATTCCCTTTGCTTTCATAAAAGAAGGAAGATTGTCACTCTCTTATCCATCCTGATCTTAGTTTTGGATTAGATGTTATGATGGTTAAATACTGCCATATTAGGCCTTTGATGGAAAAATGATTCCTCTGTATTATTTTTTAAACAGGCCATAACATTTATCAAGCCCTAGAGATATTAGAATAAATCAATTAGAAAAAAGTCAATCACAACATTCTTTGTTTCTTTCCCAGAATAATTATTTATTTGGTACCTTCTCCACACAGGGATGAGTGCAGATGATGGAGTGTAGGGATTTCAGTTACAACATAAACATTCTCCTTAAGGAATCTACAGATTAGTATGAGATAAGTGGCTATGAGGGGAGCTGATGTGGGTTAACACTCTTAGTCTGTTCCAGTTGCTATAACAAAATACCATAAGCTATGTGGCTATAAACAACAGACACTTATTTCTCATAGTCCTGGAGGCTGGAAGTCTGAGATCAGGGTACCAACATGGCCAGGTTTCGTGAGAGCTCTCTTCTGGGTTTCAGACTACTAAAAGCTCTCTACGTGTGGTGGAAGGAGAAAGGGAGCTCTCTGGGGTCCCTTTTATAAGGGCACTAAACCTATTCGTGAGGGCTCCACCCTCATGACCTAATCACCTCCCAAAAGCCTTACCTCAAAATGCCATTACACTGGGTTTGAGGATGTCAACATATGAATTTTGAGTCTAGAACAAATGCCTTCCTGAGGACAGGTACAGAAAGAGCCCTAGGAAAATTTAGAAGCAAGGAACATTATTTCCAGCTAAGAGATTGGGAGAGACTTCAAGTAAGAAGTTATGAAAAGGGGACAAAGTAAAAATGATAGAATTAGGTTATTTCTTTGAGTCAAGGAAAATATCCTTGAAGACTCTGTAAAGTCCATTTTTGGAGGCAGAATATTGTCTGTTATTTGTGTTTATTTTGGACATTGAATTTACAGAAGCACAAGACACGGGTGAACAAAGGCCCTGAGAGTTCCAAAGTCTGAATTTCTAGTCTTCATTTGCTGACTTAGAAGAAATTTGGGGAAATTGCCTTATGTATATGCTAGCAGGACCCTATGTGATAGGAAAATAACTTATTCAGTGTTAATTGATTCATTTATTTATTCTTTTACTCATATATTCCCTAAAACTTAATATTTGAGCACATATTATATAAAAGGCTCTGAACTAGGTAAGGGGTGAGTGTGGGTAATGTGGCTGACCTAGTTGCTACTCATATATGACCTAGATCTTTGCTACTCTAAGTGTGTCCAAGGAGCCAGAAGCACCAGCATCACCTGTAAGGTTTGGAGAAATACAGAATCTCTGTCTGCCCTAGCCCTACTAAATCAGAATTTTCATTTTAATTAGATCCCCAGTTGATTTGTGCACATATTAAAAATTGAGAGTAAGTTGGATTTGTAGCCCTAAATAGCCAAGAAAATAGTCTGCAAGCTAGGTCAAATTTGTCTGGTCACATCCTCAAGAGAACAGGAAAGCATCTATATGCAAGGCTTTTCTTTATTGAGTGGGAACTATGGGTTTCAAAAGAAATTTCATTTAAAATAACTAACTGGAGGGAAGATCTAAATTCCAAATATAGAAAACGTGAACACTATGGATACTGACAAAGCTGAGAAGCTCAGACTTCTTACCCTAAATGAGACTGGAGAGAAGTCTTAGAATGGCCTCCCAGCAGCCTAATAATTTGGGTTCCTTCAATTAGATATGACCAGCCTTTCTCTTTCCTTGCCTACAACCTGTCTTTTGACAATCTCAACTTGTGCAAATATTATCTATCCTTCAGTAACCAGCTGGAATGACACCTTCACCTTAGAATCATTCTCAATACCACAGCTAGAGCCAATCTCTCTCTTTTCTTTGAGTGTCCCCAGCAATATATCTGTACCTTTCCATGACATTTATATATTTGTCTTCATGTGTGCACGTGCAAGTCTGTGACTTATTTCCCTAGCAATAGCACCTTTAAGGAAAACAGACCCTAATACATACAGCACATGGCATGATACCATGAACACAGTAGGTCTTCAATTGTGCTTGTTGGATAAACTGAGACATAGAAATCACTACTGCATTTTCAAATATATTAAAATAAAGATTCAAACACATTAATTAAGCTTAGTCAAAGACCTTGGAAACTAGCAAATAACATTATTCAATCCAAAATGTCTTAAAAACTTTTTTTGATTATAAAATTGTTTTAATTAAATTTTTATTGGAGTATAGTTGATTTACAATGTTGTGTTAGTTTCAGGTGTACAGCAAAGTGAATCAGTTATACATATACATATATCCACTCTTTTTAAAATTCTTTTCCCATATTTTCCCATATAGTTCATTACAGAGTATTGAGTAGAGTTCCCTGTGCTATACAGTAGGTCTTTATAACTTATTTATTTTATATATAGTAGTTTGTATATGTCCATCTCAATCTCCCAATTTATCTTCCCCCTGCCCTTTCTGCCTGGTAACCATGAGTTACAGATGTAGACAACAAAATGTCTTTATGATGGTTAAGATTTATAGCCAAAGTTGTGCCTTGTACAGGGGAATTAAAAATGAAGTCTATAAGGTGTTTAGAAACTTAGTTGGGGAGGCAAGACATACTGAGAGTATCCTAAAGAACATTTAATAGCAACAGAAGGAAGAACATAATAATGTTACTAATTTAACATAAATGAATGCCAAAATGCAAAATAAGGATATGAGGATTCTGGGGTGGAGAGGGATAAATTAACATTGGTGAGTTTCCCAAGAAGTGGGTAGAATAGGTGAGGCTTGAATTAGGATTTTAAGGATAAGTAATATTGAGTTGAGGAAGAGAAGTACATAAAATCTTTGCATACACAGATTTCAAGTGTGGGAAAAATAGGAGAAACAGGCTCTTCTCTGCGAAGGAGACCCAATGCTAGAAGTCTTGAAAGAAAGACTCTTGTGTTAGGTTGGGTTTTCCAAAGATGGCCCCAATAATAGCTCTCATCCCCCATACTGTTCTGCAGTGTGATCTTGTCAGTTCCCCTCCAACAGGGGGTTTATGTCTCCTCCTGTCGACTCTGGACAGGTTTGTGATTGCTTTTACCAATGGACTAGGGTGGAAGTGACTTCCAAAGTGAGGTCCTAAAAGGCCAGGCAGTTTCTGCTTGGATCTCTTGGAATGCTCACTTTATGATTCTTTCTCTTTGGATAATTCTTCTTGGAACCCAGCTGCCATGCTGTGAGAAGCCCAAGCAACAGGAGCGGTCATGTGTACATGATCCAGTCAACAGATCAGCTGAACTTTTTCTTCAAGTAACTCCAGTCCAGGTACCAGACAATCTAAGAAGTCTCTAGATTATTCCAACCCCCGGCCATATTGAGTCACTCCTATCCCTTTTAGTCTCCCCAGATAAAGCCTCAGACATTGTGGAACAGAGATAAGCCAGCCCCGCTGAGTCCTGTCTAAATTCCTGACCCATAAAATCTGCGAACATAATAACATGATTGTTTTATGCATGCCGTTACTTTTTACATGCATCATTAAGTAACTGAAACCACTGGTTTCCCATCTTTTGGGGGACAGTGTGGTATGATGGAAAGCACACATATTTTGGAATAAGACTACCCTGGGTTTTAATCTCAACTCCATCACTTACTTAGCTGTGAATGCTTAGACCAATTATGAACAGTTTTAGGGTCAGTTGCCTCATCTCTAAAATGGGGGTGATTGTTCTAACATGATAGAATCATTGACAAAATTAAATGAGATAAAATAGGTAAGAGGCCAGATACAAAATAGGTACCTGATGTGTTGTAGGTGTTATTACACCTACAGGGGTGGTGTGTGTGTGTGTGTGTGTGTGTGTGTGTGTGTGTGTGTGTGTGTAGAGGGCCCTTTCCCTTGTAAGATTTTGTTCAGGAGCCCTGAATATTAGCAGTAGGTAAAGCTAAATAATACTTTACAGTTTATACAGTGCTTTTGCAGATGTGACAATATTTGAGTTTGGGGCAGCCTTTCCAGGAAGATAATCAAATTACAGGTTTCCCCCACTCTCTGAAAATAGAGTAATCTTATCAAATCTTTCATAAGTGGAAATGGCATAAAGTGAAGAAGCAGTTACCTTAGGACACAATTTGTGAACAGATGCATAAGTTGAGATAAAGCATAGATACTCACAAACACAGTTCAAATCTATGGTGGTTTCATGCTGAGATATGGGGTGTAGTTCTTGGGGAAGGAGCTCAGAGGTGTGGCTTTACTGCTGGGGGTTGGGGGTGGGGCCAGCACTTCTCTAACAGCTGCTACAAAACAAATGCTGAACTCTGTTTTTGCTATTTGGAAAAGTGAAAATCTGCAGATTCCTTTTGGTTAGCAAAAATAGGTACTAAAGCAGGTCTTTGGTAAAAATGAAGTGTTGTAAAGTGAACTTTTGAAAAGTGGGGGCTACCTGTACATTATTTTATAGATTTTTATAAGCTGTAGCTGTAGGTAAGTAATTCATCCACCATTTGGGCCATGATACCATATTTCCTGAATTCAAACTCACCAACCATGTGACCTTGAGGAAGTTAATACTACTCTCCTGCTCCTCAATTTTATCACCTCTAAAACAGCAATACTATATTGTTTTCAGAATCAAATGAAATTATACATGTAAATCACTTAAAACAGTTCTTGCATAGAGTAGGTGTTCAATAACGTGCTATCATTATAGATTCGGCTCAGAGAGTTAGATTTTCTAGGGTCACACAGGTATAAACATCATCAAACCCAGACCCTGTGCTCTTATGCCACAGTTATTATACATTTTTCTTTTAATTTCTGCTTAGGCACACGTTAACTATTGGGTTTGGTCACTATTTAAACACACTCCTTGTTTTTACACTCTGAAGTTCTCACAAGAACCACTTGTGCAAAATCAGACTCCATACCAGTTCTGAATTTTGCCCAAGACATGGGAGGATGGCTCTCATGGTCTCTCATTAGCAAGAATAGTGGCCTCACAAAACCTGTCTTAACTACAAACCTGTGACCATTAAGATCCCCTTTATGGCTGCCTCATCTTTGTAAAACAGCAAAAGACCTGTTTCTCCTGAGGTATTGAGAGCATCTTCCCCTGTCCTGCAACAGTCACATCTCAAAGATCCTTTTGAAGTCTACAGTCAGATCCCAAAGATGCTTTTTAGATCTACACTCAGATCTCGAATATCCTTTTTAGGTCATCTATGCAAAAAAGTTACTCCTTGAAACAAGGCTTTTCTCAACTATGATGGCTCTCTGTTTAGATTTCTATTCATCTCTGAAGCCTTTCCAGTTCCTGGGTTGTCTCCTGACTTTAGCCATTCCAATGCATGGGACATCCTAGTAAACCTTGTCAGACTTCATCACCATCACCAGCCCCTCTACAAGCTTATCTCCTCTCTTTCCTATCTATGCTTTCTTTACTCTCTATTTCCATTTGGGTCACCATTTAATTGTCTCTCAGCATCTTACATACATTAACTAATCCTCAGTTGGTGTGTCAACAGCCTTTTAATAATGCCAATTTGTAGTGTTTTCTAAAATATATATGGCTTCCTTATGCTTGTGCTTTCTTATTTGTGAGCTGTCACGTTACCTGACAGTGGAATAGTGTGCAAATACTTTGCTGAAGGTGACTTATCCCAGACCTTGCTTCTCCCACAAGGCGGAGAAAAAAAATCAGCCTTTAATGAACTCAGTGCTAAAGTAGATTAGCTGTTTTCTTTGGGTAAGATGGATGATTCTATCAACATTATTAAGTCACTAGGTCTGAATTTCTCTCTGTGAAAATCCAAAGTAAGAACTCTTAAGTAAGAGCTCCAAAGTAAGAGCTCTTAAGACCCCTGTCAATCTGTCTCACTGACATATTTTAATGTTTTGGCAAAAAACTAAAATGATACTAGTCCTGATTGAACAGTTTACATTGTTATCTATTTGGTTTTCTTGCTTCCAAGTGGCTTGATTTTACCTACTATCATGTGGCAATGGGCTTTATTTCTTAATGACTTTATGTTATACTAGATGGCATACAATTTGTCCAATTACTTAAAACAATTGAAACATCACTAGATTAACAAGACAGCTCTCTTATATAATCTCATTTTAAGAAGTTTAAGAGTTTTTGTTTTTTTACATACAAAGCTTCCCTTAAGTATTTTTGTAACTCTCCCTATTGAGGGAACAGATCAGGGTAGAAAATTGTAAAGAATGTTCTAGGCTATGAAGGCAGGAATGGATGGGATGGCCATGTCTCTCTGGAAGAGATGGGGAGACTTTCTCACAACCATAGGAACTGTTACTGCAAATCTCCAGAGCAAAATGAACAATCTAGTCAATTTAATCTACGTAAGATGTGTTAATGGAAGGGTGGTTAAGGTACTGTTTTCAAGGAATGTAATAACATCTTCTGTAGGCTGTTTCTGTTACTGAGCAAGGGCTTTTGTGCCCGCGGCACAGAAAGCCAAACTCTGACAGCAGGTGTTTACAGCAAAGTATGGGTTTATTTGCAGGGCACCAAGCAAGGACAATGGGCAGCTCATTCTCAAAAGACCCAAACTCCCTGATAGCTTTCAGGGAAGGATTTTTAAAGATGGTGTTAGGGGAGAAGGTGGTAGGATGTGTGATCTCTCATGGACCTTCTTCTGATTGGTTGGTGGTGAGGTAACAAGGTGAAGGGAATCTTGACCTTCTTGTTCCAACCAGTCTGTGGTCTATGTGTTTGTGGTCAGCATGTAGCCACCATCATCCACCTGGGCAGTGGTCTTAGTTTTTGCAGGACAACTCAAAAATATGTATCAGGTTGTTATCTATATCCCTTCATGAGGAACTGGGAGCCATGTGACTTTATTGTCCTGATTATTAACTGCTGGAGCCGTTCTTTGGAACTGGCAGAAGGCTAGGAGACTAAACCCTTTTTTTCTATAAACAAGAAGGAGGGGACATGTAAGGAATCTTGCACCTGGGAAGGCCCCAACAGGTCCTGCTTGGTTTCAACCCCCTCTTTTCTTTGATACTCCTAAATTCTGAGGAGAACAAGGATAGGACAAGAAAAGGAATGAGGTTTTGGATAGAGAGATTAATCATAAACTCAGCAGGGGAGCACAGTTTTAGGGGGGACTTTGTTTCATTTCCTATATCGCTTATAATGGCACTCTCCTGCTACTGACCCAAGGAACCAACTTCATTTACCTTCTCAAAAAAGAAAGAAAAAAGTGAAAAATAAAATGAGAATTCATAGAAAAAGCTCTTAGAGTTTCACTGGCATATTCAGTATTTTGTCTTCCTGTGTATGGAGCTATTTTAGTAAGAGCGTAATGTTTTCTTTTTAATATTATGCAGACGCCTTAAGGTTGAATTTGTTCTTGGGTGGCTCTGTGTAACTTCCGAGGAAACTTTTCCTTCAGATTTTTTTGTTTTGCTTTGTTTATTTGTTTGAGTGCACTTTAATAATTGGTGACAGTCACTTGTGCCACCAAGACTTACTGACCCTTATTTGCTGACATTGGTAAGTTGGAATGACCCCTGAGTAATTGAAATTGGAATTTGCCCCTTCTGACTTCTAATAGGAAGTAGACGTTAAATCTTTGCAATATAATGCCATTTCACTCACCAAAGAAATGTGTTTATGTTAATACTATGTGGTGCAGAATCCTCTTGTTTATTATTAGAAATTGACTGGATGGAGAATTAGGAGCAAAAAAAAAAAAATGGAAAGGTAGAGAATTGTTCACTGACTCACTCCTAAATTTACTTGCAAGGAGAAGAAAATTAATGGAAATCAGTATTCTTTTATTGTGTTTCCATTCCTCAAAGAAATGATAAAACATGAAAAGAAAGAAAAAATGCTCTCATATTTTATCTGTCCTTTATATACAAATAGGGTTCTGATTAAAATACATTTTGGTGGCTCTGACTGGGGAGAATTTATCTGTAAAGAAAAAACTTGAAAAGGATAACGTTTTATTGTTTGGTATTATCAGTGCTACAACTCAAATTCTTTATAGAGTTCAGTTCTGTACAGACTATGTAAAATTGCTAATTCTTCTTTCCTTATGTGGCTCACATTTTTACAGAGAAGCTTAATCTGAAGTTCTGCATGCTCTTTTCATCTATTTTTTTGTGTGTGTTACAATATCTTCTAACATTTTCTCTTTTCCTCCCTCAGCAAGATTTTCTCCCTTCTAAAGAATTTTAATCTCTTGAGGTCATAAAGTTTTTTGATGCCTTCTGCTACACTTTAAGTAAATTCAGGGTGAAGTTTTTTTTGTGGGGGTAGTAGTGGGAAAGTTGTTACTTGCCAACTATTGGAGAGTGGGAAACTTGAAGGAACAGTTATACCAGTGTACACAGGTCCCTCTGGTGTTATGGCCAGGTGGTGCTGTAGATTCAAAGCAGCGACCCCCAGTGTCACACACTTGATTCTTTTCTAAACAGTGAAGGAGATTAGACAAGTCAGCTGTTTTTGCTGTAGAAGTTTTTGGGCTCAGTAGATAGGAATGATGGGTATGTAATCCAGAGCCTTGCTCCTCAAAGTGTGGTCTGTGGACCAGCAATATTGACATCACCTGTAAGTGTGTTAGAAATGCAGAATCCCTAGTTTCACCCCAGAACTACTGAATCAGAATGGGCACTTCAAATAAGATCTCCAAGATGTATGTATTCATTAAAGTGTGAGAAGCACTGGTCAAGAGATAGTTCTTTACCCCGTCAACAATTCTTCAGTCATAATTGTAAAACAGCGCTAATGATAGTTATGCACCAAAAGTCGTGCTAAGAGCTTTTATTACATCATTTAGTTTAATCTTCATGTGCTATCTAAAAAATTATTTTTTTCTATCTCCCTTATTTGACAGTTATGGCACTTATGCCCAGAAGGTTGAGGCTACTTGTTCAAGGTCACACAGAGAGACATTTATTCATGAGGTCACTGAGAAAGAGAATCTTCTCTACATTGGATTTTGACTGTGCCTCTTGAGATGATCAATATCTGAACAAATTCACACAAACTAAATTCTCCAGAAACTGATTTATAACAACAATAGAAGATTATCTCTCTATAATGAAAAATATAATTGCCACTGGTTTTGAGCATACTCAGACTGTCTCTGTCTTCTGGATACCCTGATGGAAGGCAGGGTAAAATCAAGAGGTTTTTAGGTTAGCCTGGAATTAGAGTGATGGAATTGGCTGATGGTAGGAGAGTTGATTGATCATTTTAATGTCTAATGTCATCAAATAATACCTGGATGTAGTTATTTCTGTTCCATGGCCAAGATTGTGTCAAGGACACCTGCAGATTGACTTTGACTGATGGTACCTCCTCCCTTCCACAGAACTGGAGATTCAAGACACAATCTTACCTCAATGACAAATCTTATTTTCAGGCAGATCATATAATTTTGTGACCATATTAATGCTATCAATTTGCCTATAGACAAATCTTACTATTGCTTTTGCCTAATGTCTATTTCTGACTGTGGCCATTTTGAGTTCATTTTACTAATCTATCTCTAGTAAGGTAGGTCTCAATCTTTTTTGAATTTGCATTATTCTCAATCCATGTACTCAGAAAACAAAAGGCTTACAACAAACTGCTTTCTTGGTGGGAGTTTTGAACAGCTTTGACTCACTTAACATGACATTGGATATTGCACACACAGATATGTATTCAATTATATGTTACCATATACAATATATAATATATGTATATGTGTTATTAACTACAAAAAAACAATAGTTACTACTTATCAAGCCTCTGTCTTGTATCAGGAACTATAACTAATTGTATAACTACAACTATAACATATAATATTTTATTTATTCCTCATAACATACATATAAAATAGATGTTAACATTCCCATGTTACAGAGGAACAAACTAAATTGAACTGAGATTAGGTAACTTACTCTAGGTCACACAGATGGTAAATGATGGATGTCTGTGACCTTGATATCTGTGACAAAAAAGCTCACATTCTTCCCAATTTATTACCTTATATTACATATAGTAACTTATCTAATGAATGTAGTTAACCATGATTTAGGATTCTATTAACAATGCATAGACTAAATCATGGAACTGTGACTTATGAAAACATAGGAGACAATCTGTAATAGTTTATAGGTTTGGTGGAAGAAAATCTTCCAGTAAACTATTCTAACAATGTCTTGACTGAGAATTTCATCCTGTTTTCTAAACTGTTTCAGTGTTCTAACATTTTTTCTCATCAGGGAAACCATAATCCAATTTAAACAACTTCTGAACATTATATAAAATAACTACTTCAAGTTATTTTTATGTACTGCATTGGTCTGTATGTATTAGAAAATTTTATGGGTCTTTTAGCAAACAAAATGAAAGTAATTATTATGCAGTAATACTTTTTGTCTTCCTTAATAAAGAAAAATGATTACACTAAATTCAGTTGCTTAAGAAGTAGATAGAGCTGCATTAACAGAGTTCCCAATCTTTCAGTAAGCATCAAGCTTTTTAAAGTATTCATTCACTTGACAAATACTTATTCATGCCTACTTTATGTTGGCACTGTTTTAGGCACATGGGATATTAGGTAAACAAAATATACAAGAATCCTTGACTTCATGGAAACTAAATTATTATAAGAGCCTATAGGAAATAAAAAATTAAATAAATGTGATTAAGATGGTGGATGCAAGAGATAATATTATGCAGGCTGGTTCAGGCAGACCTCATTGAGCAGAAAAGTACTGAATAAAGAATTGAAGAAGAGGGTCTTCCCTGGTGGCACAGTGGTTAAGAATCCACCTGTCAGTGCAGGGGACACGGGTTTGAGCCCTGGTCTGGGAAGATCCCACATGACGTGGAGCAACTAAGCCCCTGAACCACAACTACTGAGCCCACGTGCCTGGAGTGCGTGCTCCACAACAAAAGGAAGCCACCACAGTGAGAAGCCTGTGCACTGCAACAAAGAGTAGCCCCCTCTCACTGCAATTAGAGAAGCCTGAGTGTGGCAATGAAGGCCCAATGCAACCAATAAATTAATTAATTAGTTTAAAAAAAATTGAAGAGGGAGTTAACCAGGCAAATATCTTGGAAAGAGCATTCCAGGTAAAGGGAATAGCTTCAACAGAGGATCAAAATAGGAGCATAAACAGAAAAGAGGTCAAAACAGTTGGAGTGTAGAGAAAGGGAGTGAGGGAGAAAATAGTAGGAGAGAAACTAGAGAGAACAAGGAACCAAGTCACTTGGACCCTTGTCAGCTCTTACAAGTATTTTGGCTTTTATCCCAAGTGAAACAAAGCATTATTGGCAGTGTTGAGTAGAAAAACAATAGCATTTGATTTATATAAATATAAGATCACTCTGGATAATGTCTTGGAAATAAACTATAGAAAGAAAAGAAAAAAAAAGAGTGGGAAAAAAAAAAAGAACAGAACTACTGAGCTCTGTGGGAAAATATCAAATAGTCTAACATGTGCTTGAAGTCCCAGTAAGATAGAAAAGAGAGAATGGGATGGAAAAATATAATTGAAGAAATAATGGCCAAGAATATTCCAACAATGATGAAAACCTTTCAACACATACAGCCAAGGATATCAGCAAACCTTAAGTGATATAAAAAGAAAAGCATAACAATGTATGCACAACATAGTCACACTAACGCAAAGCCCAAAGATAAAGGCCAAATCTTTAATGCAGTAACAAAAAAAATTTCCAAAAGAGACTTGTGCAAGAACATTCATAGTACCTTTAACCCTAATTGATAAAAACCAGAAACAGCTCACACACCTCAACAGCAGAAGAATGAATCAACCAATTATGGTATGGAATCTCAAAAACCCATACTGGGCAAAAAAAAAAAAAAAAACCCACAGAAAAAACGAAGTCATTCATAATGAATCATACATTTTTATAAAGTACGAGAAATAATCTATGGCAAAGTAACCTATGGTAACGGAAATTCAAAATGGCTGCCTCTGAGGAGGGTGGGGATGGACCAGAAAGAGATACAGAGGAAAATTCTGGATGATGGAAATGTTCTGTGTCTTTTTTTGGGTGGTCCTTATGTGGGTGTCTACAATTGTCAAAATCTATTGAACTGTGCAGTTAAAATATGTTCATTTAGGGGTTTGTAAATTATACTTCAACTAAAAAAATTTTTTAAAGAGGGAAAGAGTTATCAACTGGGCCAAATGTTGTAAATAGGTCAAGTTACAAGAGGACTGAGAATTTACCTTTGAATGTAGCAACAGTGAGGTCTTGGTGATCTTGAAGAAAGCAGTTTTGGTGGAGAGTTAGAAGCAAAAGCCCAATCTCTGGGGAGATATTTCTCTCTCCTCCACTATGATTAGCTAATGTGTTGAGAAGGCATTCTTCATAGAGACAAGAGGATTTTCATCCCTAAACAGAATACTTTGAGAGACAGAAGTTAGTGGCTGAAATTTTTCTTTTTTATTTGAAAAAAATTTTAACCTCTTTATTGGTGTATAATTACCTTATAATGTTGTGTTACTTTCTGCTTTATAACAAGGTGAATCAGCCATGTGCATACGTATATCCCCATATCCCCTCCCTCTTGCATCTTCCTCCCACCCTGCCTATCCCACACCTCTAGGTGGTCACAAAGCACAGAACTGATCTCCCTGTGCTATGCAGCTGCTTCCCACTAGCTATCTACTTTACCTTTAGTAGTGTAATATGTCAGTTCTACTCTCTCACTTCATCCCAGCTTACCCTTCCCCCTCCGCATGTCCTCAAGTCCATTCTCTAGATCTGCATCTCTATCATGTACTATCAGCCTGTATTTAGGGACCTATTCTTCAGATTCCTAAGAACTATGTTTCCTAAGAACTATTAAATGCTAAAGATAAAAACCGAAATGCAAAAGTTCACTGAAATCTATACCACCTTTATCAAATGGTATATACTGTGTTTAATGATAACACTCTTGTTAATGATGCCAAATACATGAGGAGCATACTATCTGGGAATTTACTCTTCCTGAAATTTGTTGCCTTTATGCAGACAGATAAAGATCAGGCAGGTGTTTATTAGGTATATATTTCTGGTTTAAGAGCATGCAGGTTAAACAAAATGGTGAGGATTGTAATATAATCCAGTCAAGTGTAATGAGCAAGGAAAGGAATTCGACAAAATGAATCTTAAAAGCAAAGATAGGGAGGGCACCTTCAAGATGGAAGAGGAGTAAGACGTGGAAATCACCTTCTTTGCCACAAATACAACTCCTACAGAACACCTACTGTATGCTGGTAGAAGAACTCAGACTTCCCAAAAGGCAAGAAACTCCCCACGTACCTGGGTACGGCAAAAGGAAAAAGGAAAAACAGAGACAAAAGAATAGAGATGGAAACTGCACTTCTGGGAGGGAGCTGTGAAGGAGGAAAAGTTTCCACACACTAGGAAACCCCTTCACTGGCAGAGACGGGGTGTGGGTGGGTGGGGAAGTTTCAGAGCCACGGAGGAGAGTGCAGCAACAGGGGTGCAGAGGGCAAAGTAGAGAGATTCCTGCACAGAGAATTGGTGCCGACCAGCACTCACCAGCCTGAGAGGCTTGTCTGCTCAACCATGGGGGCAGGTGGGGGCTGGGAGCTGAACTTGGGTTTCAGAGGTCAGATCCCAGGGAGAGGACTGGGGTTGGCTGCATGAACACAGCCTGAAGGGAGCTGGTGTGCCACAGCTAACCATGGGAGTATGGGAAGAAGTCTGGAACTGCCTAAAAGGCAAGAGACCATTGTTTTGGGATGCACGAGGAGAGGGAATTAAGAGCACTGCCTACACAAGCTCCAGAGATAAGCGTGAGCTATGGCTATCAGCGTGGACCACAGAGATGGTCATGAAATGCTAAGGCTTCTGCTGCAGGGACAAAGAAGCCTGTGTAAAAGCACAGGTCACTATCCACACCTCCCCTCCTGGGAGTCTGTGCAGTCCACCACTGCCAGGGTCCTGTGATCCAGGGAAATTTCCCTGGGAGAACACACGGTGCACCTCAGGCTGTTGCAACATCACGCTGGCCTCTGCCACTGCAGGCTCCCCCGCATTTGGTAACCCTCCCTCCCCTTGGCCTGAGTGAGCCAGAGCATCCTAATCAACTGCTCCTTTAACCCTAACCTGTCTAGGCGGGGAACAGATGCCCTCAGGAGACCTACTCGCAGAGGCAGGGCCAAATCCAAAGCTGAACACCACAAGATGTGTGAACAAAGAAGAGAAAGGGAAATCTCCCCCAGCAGCCTCAGGAGCAGTGGATTAACTCTCTACAATCAACTTGATGTACCCTGCATCTGTGGAATACCTGAACAGACAATGAATCAACCCAAAATTCAGGCAGTGGATTTTGGGAGCAACTGTAGACTTGGATCTGCATCTAATTTGTTTCTGGTTTTATGTTTATCATAGTTTAGTATTTAGAGCTTATTATCGTTTCTAGATTTGTTTATTGATTTGGTTGCTCTCTTCCTTTTTGAATTTATATATATATATATATATTCCTTTTCTCTTTTTGTGAGTATGAATGTGTATGATTCTTTGTGTGACTTTGTCTGTATAGCTTTGCTTTTGCCATTTGACCTAGGTTTCTGACTGTCCACTTTTTTTTCTTTTTGTTTTTTTTCTAGTATAGTTTTTAGTGCTTGTTATCATTGGGGGATTTGTTTTTTGGTTTGCTTCCTCTCTTCTTTCTTTACCTATTCCTTTTTTTCTTTAATTACTTTTTAAAAATTAAAAAATTGTCTATTTTAATAACTTTATATTATTTTATTTATTTTCTTTCTTTCTTTTTCTTTTTTCTTCTGAGATGTGTGGCTGACAGGGTCTTGGTGCTCTGGCAGGGTGTCAGGCGTGAGGCTCTGAGGTGGGAGAGCCGAGTTCAGGATATTGGTCCACCAGAGACTTCCTGGCCCCACGTAATGTCAAACAGTGAAAGCTTACCCAGTGATCTCCACCTCAACTCTAGGACCCAGCTCCACTCAACGACCAGCAAGCTACAGTGCTGGACATGCTATGCCAAACAAGCAGCAAGACAGGAACACAACCCCACACATTAGCAGAGAGGCTGCCTAAAATCATAATAAAGTCACAGACACCCCAAAACACACCACCAGATGCGGTCCTGCCCACCAGAGAGAAAAGATTCAGCCTCATCCACCAGAACACAGGCACTAGTCCCCTCCACCAGGAAGACTACACAACCAACTGAATCAACCTTAGCCATTGGGGGCAGACACCAAAAACAACGGGAACTATGAACGTGCAGGCTGTGAAAAGGAGATCCCAAACACAGTAAGTAAAGCTAAATGAGAAATACACAGCAGTTGAAGGAGCAAGGCAAAAACCCACCAGACCAAACAAATAAAGAGGAAATAGGCAGTCTACCTGAAATAGAATTCAGAGTGATGATAGTAAAAATGATCCAAAACCTTGGAAATAGAATGGAGAAAATACAAGAAATATTTTAAAAGGACATAGAACTAAAGAGCAAGCAAACAATGATGAACAGCACAATAAATGAAATAAAAAATGCTTTAGAAGGAATCAGTAGCAGAATAACAGAGACAGAAGACCGAATAAGTCACCTGGAAGATAAAATAGTGCAAATAACTACTGCAGAGCAGAATAAAGAAAAAAGAATGAGAAGAATTGAGGACAATCTCACAGACCTCTGGGACAACAGTAAATTAACCAATATTTGAATTATAGAGGTCCCAGAAGAAGAAGAGGAAAAAAAAAGGGACTGAGAAAATATTTGAGGGGATTATAGTTGAAAACTTCCCAAAAACGGGTAATGAAATAGTCAATCAAGTCTAGGAAGCATAGAGAGTCCAATAAAGGATAAAGTGAAGGAGAAACACTCCAAGACATATTCATCAACTATCAAAAATTAAATACAAAGAAAAACTATTAAAAGCAGCAGGGGAAAAGCAACAAGTAATATACAAGGGAATCCCTATAAGGTTAACAGCTGATCTTTCAGCAGAATCTCTGCAAGCCAGAAGGGAGTGGCAGGACATATTTAATGATGAAAGGGGAAAACCTACAAGATTACTCTACCCAGCAAGGATCTCATTCCAGTTTGACAGAGAAATTAAATCTTTACAGATAAGCAAAAGCTAAGATAATTTAGCACTACAAAATCAGCTCTACAACAATGCTAAAGGAACTTCTCTAGGCAGGAAATACAAAAGAAGGGAAAGACCTACAAAAACAAACCCAAAACAATTTAGAAAATGCTAATAGGAACATATATATTGATAACTACCTTAAATGTAAATGGACTAAATGCTCCAACCAAAAGACATAGACTGGCTGAATGGGTACAAACACAAGACCCATACATATGCTGTCTACAAGAGACCCACTTCAGACCTAAGGACACATACAGACTGAAAGTGAGGGGATGGAAAAAGATATTCCATGCAAATGGAAATCAAAAGAAAGCTGGAGTACCAATTCTTATACCAGAATAAAATAGAGTTTAAAGTAAAGACTATTACAAGAGACAAAGAAGGACACTACATAATGATCAAGGGATCAATCCAAGAAGAAGATATAACAATTGTAAATATTTAGGCACCCAACATAGAAGCAACTCAACATAAGGCAAATGCTAACATCCATAAAAGGGGAAATTGACAGTAACAAAATCATAATAGGGGACATTAACACCCCACTTTCACCAATGGACATTTCATCCAAAATGAAAATAAATAAGGAAACACAGCTTTAAATGATACATTAAACAAGATGGACTTAATTGATATTTATAGGACATTCCATCCAAAACAGCAGATTGCACTTTCTTCTCAGTGCCCATGGAACATTCTCCAGGACAGACCATACCTTGGGTCACAAATCAAGCCTTGGTAAATTTAAGAAAATTAAAATTGTATCAAGCATCTTTTCTGACAACAACACTATGAGACTAGATATCAATTACAGGAAAAAGTCTGTAAAAATACAAACACTTGAAGGCTAAACAATACACTACTAAATAACCAAGAGATCACTGAAGAAATCAATGAGGAAATCAAAAGCTAACTAGAAACATATGACAGTGAAAACATGACAGCCCAAAGCCTAGGTGATGCAGAAAAAGAACTTCTAAGATGAAAGCTTATAGCAATACAGTTCTAACTCAAGAAACAAAAACCATCTCAAATAAACAACCTAAACGTACACCTAAAGCAATTAGAGAAAGAACAAAAAATCCCAAAGTTAGCAGAAGGAAAGAAATCATAAAGATCAAATCAGAAATAAATGCAAAAGAAATGAAGGGAATGATATTAAAGACCAGTAAAACTAAAAGTTGGTTCTTTGAGAAGATAAACAAAATTGATAAAACATTACCCAGACTCATCAAGGAAAAAAGGGAGAAGACAAGTCAATAGAATTAGAAATGAAAAAGGAGAAGTAACAACGGACACTGCAGAAATTAAAAGGATCATGAGAGATCACTAAAAGCAAATATATGCCAATAAAATGGAAAACCTGGAAGAAATTGGCAAATTCCTAGAAAAGCACAACCTTCTGAGACTGGACCAGGAAGAAATAGAAAATATAAGCAGACCAATCAAAAGCACTTAAATTGAACTGTGATTAAAAATTTTCCAACAAACAAGACCCCAAGACCAGATGGCTCCACAGGCAAATTCTATCAAACATTTAGAGAAGAGCAAACACGTATCCTTCTCAAACTCTTCCAAAATATAGCAGAGAGAGGAACACTCCCAAGCTCATTCTATGAGGACACCATCACTTTAATACCAAAATCACACAAATATTTCAGAAAGAAAGAAAACTACAGGCCAATAACACTGATGAACATAGATGCAAAAATCCTCAACAAAATGCTAGCAAACAGAATCCAACAGCACATTAAAAGGATCATACACCATGATCAAGTGGGATTTATCCCAGGAATGCAAGGATTGTTCAATATACATAAATCAATCAATGTGATAAACCATATTAAAAAATTGAAGGAGAAAAACCATATGATCATATCAATAGAGGTAGAAAAAGCTTTCAACAAAGTTCAAAACCCATTTATGATAAAAACCCTCCAGGAATTAGGCATAGAGGGAACTTACCTCAAATAATAAAGGCCATATATAACAACCCAAAAGCCGACATTGCTCTCAATGGTGAAAAACTGAAACAATTTCCAATAAGATCAGGAACAAGACAAGGTTGCCCACTCTCACTTATTCAACATAGTTTTGTTAGTTTTAGCCAAAGCAATCAGAGAAGAAAAAGAAATAAAAGGAATCCAAATGAGAAAATAAGAAGTAAAACTGTCACTGTTTGCAGATGACATGATACTCTACATAGAGAATCCTAAAGATGCTACCAGAAAATTACTGGAGCTTATCAATGAATTTGGTAAAGTAGCAGGACACAAAATTAATACACAGAAATCCCTTGTATTCCTGTACACTAATGAAGAATATTTGAAAGAGAAATTAAAGAAACACTCCCATTTACAACTGCAATAAAAAGAATATAATACCTAGGAATAAACCTGCCTAAGGAGGTAAAAGACCAGTATGCAGAAAACTATAAGATACTGATGAAATAAATTAAAGATGATACAAACAGATGGAGAGATATACCAAGTTGTTGGATTGGAAGAATCAACATTGTGAAAATGACTCTACTACCCAAAGCAATCTACAGATTCAATGCAATCCCTATCAAACTGCCAATGTTAATTTTTCACAGAACTAGAACAAAAAATTTCACAATTTGTATGGAAACACAAAAGACCCCAAATAGCCAAAGTAATCTTGAGAGAGGAAAAAAGGAGCTGGAGGAATCAGGTTCCCTGACTTCAGACTATAGTACAAAGCTACAGTAATCAAGACAGCATGGTACTGGCACAAAAACAGAAATATAGATCAATGGAACAGAATAGAAAGCCCAGAGATAAACCCATGCAATATGGTCACCTTATCTTTGTAAAGGAGGCAAGAATATACAGTGGAGAAAAGACAGCCTCTTCAATAAGTGGTGCTTGGAAAACTGGACAGCTACATGGAAAAGAATGAAATTAGAACACTCCCTAACCCCATACACAAAAATAAACTCAAAATGGATTAAAGACCTAAATGTAAGACCAGACACTATACAACTCTTAGAGGAAAACATAGGCAGAACACTCCATGACATAAATCACAGCAAGATCCTTTTTGACCCACCTCCTAGAGAAATGGAAATAAAAAGAAAAATAAACAAATGGGACCTAATGAAACTTAAAAGCTTTTGCACAACAAAGGAAACCATAAACAAGATGAAAAGACAACTCTCAGAATGCGAGAAAATATTTCCCAATGAAGCAACTGACAAAGGATTAATCTCCAAAATATACAAGCAGCTAATGCAGCTCAATATAAAAAAACAAACTACCCAATACAAAAATGGGCAGACCTAAATATACATTTCTCCAAAGAAGATATAATGATTGCCAACAAAAACATGAAAGCATGCTCAACATCACTAATCATTAGAGATATGCAAATCAAAACTCCAATGAGATGTCACTTCACACCAGTCGGAATGGTCATCATAAAAATATCTATAAACAATAAATGCTGGAGAGCGTGTGGGAAAAGGGAGCCCTCTTTCACTGTTGGTGTGAATGTAAATTGATACAGCTATTATGGAGAACAGTATGGAGGTTCCTCAAAAAGCTAAAAATAGAACTACCATACGCCCTAGCAGTCCCACTACTGGGCTATACCATAAGAAAACCATAAGTCAAAAAGAGTCTTGTACCACAACGCTCACTGCAGCTCTGTTTACAATAGCCAGGACATTTAAGCAACCTAAATGTCCATCGACAGATGAATGGATAAAGAAGATGTGACATATATATAAAATGGTATATTACTCAGCCATAAAAAGAAACGAACTTGATTTATTTGTAGTGAGGTGGATGGACTTAGAGTCTGTCATACAGAGTGAAGCAAGTCAGAAAGAGAAAACAAATACCTTATGCTAACACATATATATGGAATCTAAGAAAAAAAAAAGTTCAGAAGAACCTAGGGGCAGGACAGCAATAAATACATAGACATAGAGAATGGAATTGAGGACATGGGGAGGGGGAAGGGTAACCTGGGACAAAATGAGAGAGTGGCATGGACATATATACACTACCAAATGTAAAATAGCTAGTGGGAAGCAGCCGCATAGCACAGGGAGATCAGCTCAGTGCTTTGTGACCACCTAGAGGGGTGGGATAGGGAGGGTGGAAGGGAGACGCAAGAGAAAGGAGATATGGGGATGTATGTATATGTATAGCTGATTCACTTTGTTATACAGCAGAAACTAATATACCATTGCAAAGAAATTATACTCCAATAAAGATGTTAAGAAAAAGCAGATAGGAAAGCGAAGACTTTTTTTTTAAAGGTAAAGTTATTCTAAAGAAAGAGAAGTTGGACTGATAAGAATGTTAACAGCTTTGTAAGACTTTAAAAGATAATATTAGTTAAGATGTTATATCCCATTTTCTTTAAATAGAAAGAGAGAAAGAGGGAATTGTCTTTTCAAAATTATAGAATTCTATTCAGTTTTGAAAACTAAGTTGTGGGAGATTATCTGTGTCTATATATCTACATATCTATCTATCTATATCTATATCTGTATCTCCATCCATTCAATGGTGTGGTCTCTTTAAGAAAGTCTTTTTCCCCCAATTAAAATGCTGATGACGACATATATTGGCTTAAAATTCAGTATTAATAAGGGTAAACCTTAGTAGGAATATGTGTGCTCTAATTAAAGTCCCCAGATAGAACTGTTGCTTGAAGTTTTGTCCTTTGATTAATGGATATATGAACAGAACTTCTACACCAGCAAGCAGGCTCTTTCACAACTAAAGTGTAATTTTAGCTTCACTTTTATATGGCCATTTTCTGTTTTGTCTTTCCTCAGAGATTTGAAAAACTCTGCCCAGTATCTGGTTAGGGAGACAGTGTTACTGATTCAAAATTCACAACAGTGGTAACGTGTCCAAGGAGTACCCTGAAACCTTGCCAGACTCAAGGGTGTTACAGAAGAGCTTATTTTCCTTCCATTTTCCATACCTAATATAATCTTGACCTTGAGGAACCAAGTCTTAAAGTTTTTACAGCTAATAAATTCCATGAATGAAAACACACTGCTCTTGTAGTTATGAGTGTTTGCAACACTGTGTTTGGACTATCCCATCATTTCACTCTTTTCCCTAAAAGTTAATAAAAACCATTAAGATGATAAATAGGGCCAGCTGGTGATGGTACCTCATAATATTGGGAAGGTCAATACAGGTCAAGAGGGAAGAATCTTTTCTAAAAATTGAAAAACAGAAAATAAAGATATGTTTACTTTCTTGCTGTAGATGTATACCTACAGAATAAGGGGAAAAAATGTAAGAATTACATTTTATAACACATGAGATGGAAGGTATGCCCAACTCTTTAGTTGTGTCCCTAAAAATAAGACCTCAATTTTTGAATAATTGTAATGTTTTAAATGGCTATGTTAGCCAGAAAATCTACACCTTTGCAAATTTTATTACATTTTAAAATATTTCTCATGAAGACTATGTTTTAATTGTCTCCCAATGTATGGTTAGACTTTATATCTCCAGGTTAGACTTTATATCTCCCAATGTATGGTTAGACTTTATATCTCCAGTGTAATTGTTATCTAAATAATTCCAATACCACTTAAACTAATTGGATTCAAATGTTCAGGAATTCAGCATATATGAGGATCTGCATTGAAGTTAATAACATACATTTTGTCCTGTACCACTTAAATTTAAATTTTGTTTAAGATCGAAATAAACTAGATAATACTTACTTTCTAATTTAGCCATCTCATTTTGTATACCTATTTTGGTGATAACCAAGGAATATGTGGTCAAAGAAGATACGTATAATGTATTTAATTTGTAATATAATAATACAACACCCTTTACCAAAAGGTGATTCTGGACCAGGAATAAGACAAATATCTGCAAACATGAAATTATTTGATCTCCATAACAATTCCATGGTAATGTTCTAATTTTAACCCATGAGGAAACTGAGGCTTGCAGAATTGAAGCAATTTGCTAAGAGGATGCAGCTCCAAAAAGCCAGAAATAAACTCAAAGCTTGGGGTGTCTAGTCTAAAAGGATATATCCCTAACCACTAAATCATTGTGCCCAGCCCTGCACCAGGTGCATCTGCCATGTTACATGGTAAGGGTCTCTAACATCCTCTGCAGGGAGTGAGGACTCATGGGTTCTTGTTTTACTCAGTAGCTTATAATCTATTTCTGTCATAGCTTAGTTTGATATTCCTAAGGTGATTATAATGGGCAGCAAAAATTTTAAAGCTCTATACAAGTCAGTTACCCTCATCCATCTGTTTTCTTTTTCCAATGTTTGCTTGTCAACTGGAGTTTCCTATTGTCTCTCCCCACTTCTCTTTTAATACCTTAGAGGGGCTTCAGAAGATCCTGAAGATCGTGTTGTGTTTAATATGCCATGCTCAGCCGGAAGTTTTTAGTCACTTCAAAGAATAAATGTTGGCCATTTTGTCTGAGTGAAGACACATGGGCACACCGGTAATTTCAAGTTAGTAAACAAAGCCAATATGTGCTAGATTTACTCTTACTATATTATTTATGAGTAGACTATAGGCAGTATTTATTTTGCATGATACACACACACACACACAAACATACATATCCGTTTATTTTCTGAAACTTCCAGACTTTATCAGTTTGCACCATTTCTTATCTGAAGCAGAGAAAGCATTGTTTCCATTTGACTGTGTAAAATGCATAGAAGGGGAGACTCACTTGGGCTTATCTTGATAATGAAAATATTAATCCAAATTCTATGTGAGACTCTGGAACTGGTTAGCAATTCAGATCTGCTTTTCAAAAACTGGTAGTGACTCTTTGATGCGCCTGAAATCGAACAGGCTCAGTTCCTGGATGATGTCACCTGTTTATTTCCACAATTCAGTGTTTGAATAATGCAATGAAAAAAATCCCAGAAATAGCACAAAGGGAAGTAAGCCAGCCAGAGAATCCCAATAATGAGCAAACATAATGACTTACACTCCATCTCTCTCTACCCTTGCCTAATTCCTTTTCTTAACCTGATATATTGGGTAAACTTATCTGCACATTATCACTATCACATTTATAAATAATTATAGAATACTTGGTATGACAATTGGAAGGTATAGTTTTATATTTTGGAAGAGGATTCTAATGAGCTGGAGTGATTACTCAGGGGTCAGTGGATGATATTTTGGTGGTAATGGAGAATCTGTTAACTTGAAAGTTAGTTGGCAAAATGCTGAGCCACAGAAATATTCACACTGACTTTATGATGAACGGTTAATGCTCTCAAAGGTTCAGTAAGCCAAGCTATTCCCTCCTGGAAGCTTGTTCCAACAGTTCTTATGCAGGCAAAATTCTTTCTGAAATCAATGCCTTTCACTAATATAAGCCAACTCTTTTTCCTGTCCAGTCATCACTGACAATATTTCCTTCCTTCAGATAGGTTTTTGAGGACGATGCCCCTGTGGTTGATGCTTCTAAAATAATTTTTCTTCTGATTTCTACATGAACACTTGAAAAGTCCTGTCTCTTCCTTCACTCCCATTCCAGCTCCTTCCACTTTCTGAATCCAGCCATTTGGGAAGCATCCCCAAGGTGTTTAAAAGCCCATCATTTTGCTTCATAAAGGAGTCAAAGCATAGGTGTTTTGGTTTTATTTTTTTGTTTTTTATTTTTCTTAACATCTTTATTGGAGTCTAATTGCTTTACAATGGTACGTTAGTTTCTGCTTTATAACAAAGTGAATCAGGTATACATATACGTTTATTCTCATATCTCCTCCCTCTTGCTTCTCCCTCCCACCTTCCCTATCCCACCCCTCTAGGTCACAAAGCCCTGAGCTGATCTCCCTGTGCTATGTGGCTGCTTCCCACTAGCTATCTATTTTACATTTGGTAGTATATATAAGTCCATGCCACTACCTCACTTCATCCCAGCTTACCCTTCCCCCCCCCGCCCCAGTGTCCTCAAGTCAATTCTCTATGTCTGTGTCTTTATTCCTGTCCTGCCCCTAGGTTCTTCAGAACCTTTTTTTTTTTAGATTCTCTATATATGTGTTAGCATATGGTATTTGTTTTTCTCTTTCTGTGTTACTTCACTCTGTATGACAGAATCTAGGTTCATCCACCACACTACAAATAACTCAATTTCATTTCTTTTTATGGCTGAGTAATATTCCATTGTATATATGTGCCATGTCTTCTTTATCCATTCATCTGTCGATGGACATTTAGGTTTCTTAAATATCCTGGCTATTGTAAATAGAGCTGCAGTGAGCATTGTGGTACATGACTCTTTTTGAATTATGGTTTTCTCAGGGTGTATGCCAAGTAACGGGATTGCTAGGGCATATGGTAGTTCTATTTTTAGTTTTTTAAGGAACCTCCATACTGTCCTCCATAGTGACTGTATCAATTTACATTCCCACCAACAGTGCAAGAGGGTTCCCTTTTCTCCACACCCTCTCCAGCATTTATTGTTTGTAGATTTTTTGATGACTGCCATTCTGACTGGTGTGAGGTGAGTTTTGATTTACATTGTAGTTTTGATTTGGATTTCTCTAATGATTAGTGATGTTGAGCATCCTTTCATGTGTTTGTTGGCAATCTCTATATCTTCTCTGGAGAAATGTCTATTTAGGTCTTCTGCCCACTTTTGGATTTGGTTGTTTGTTGTTTTGATATTGAGCTGCATGAGCTGCTTGTATATTTTGGAGATTAATCCTTTGTCAGTTGCTTCATTTGCAAATATTTTCTCGCATTCTGAGCGTTGTCTTTTCATCTTGTTTATGGTTCCCTTTGTTGTGCAAAAACTTTTAAGTTTCATTAGGTCCCATTTGTTTATTTTTATTTCCATTTCTGTAGGAGGTGGGTCAAAAAGGATCTTGCTATGATTTATGTCATAGAGTGCTCTGCCTATGTTTTTCCTCTAAGAGTTGTATAGTGTCTGAGCTTACATTTAGGTCTTTAATTCATTTTGAGTTTTCTTTTGTGTGTATGGTGTTAGCGAGTGTTCTAATTTCAGATGCTTTGGTTTTAAATCAAATCTGTGTGCTATGAAAGAGAGTAAGAACTATAGTGAGTGTAAAAATAAAATATATTAAAAATAAGTGATAACAGGTGAAAATTCCAGGCATGGACTCATGCTTTGGAATGAGTAGAGTGGGTCAAATGAACTGATGCTCTTAGTTTTATTTTCCCTGATTTCTCTCAGTATGAGAACAGTAAATTCTGAATCAGAAGATACTTTCAGGCAAAGCCTTTGGAAAGGGTGTATGAATGATTTTAAGGGATTTGCTGCTATTAAAAATAAACAAAAAAACAACCCTACCTTTTTTAGGTTAGCCAGGAAAGTGGGTAGATCATTGAAGAAACTTATGAAATAAGACCCATAGAGAAATGTAAGGCAAGAAAGAGAGATTGATATTATCTTCATCATTGTAAATTTGAAGTCATGCTGAGCCAAAAAAACTAGTTGTTGCTTTAAGCCACTAATATTGCAATAATTTGTTTTATAGCAATACATAACTGCTGCATGGCCTTCAGAATTTTGTCTACTATAATCTAGCCCCTGCTTTTCACTTCAAGCTCCTCTGCTACTTTCTTCCTTGTATATTGGGCTCCTGCCACATCAAGTTACTTCTCTTTTATCTTAAAGATACTAGACTTTTTTAAAAAACTGGAGTATAATTGACTTAAAATATTAGGTTAGTTTCAGTTGTACAACATACTGTTTCAATATTTTTATACATTAAGTAATGATCACCATAATAAGTTTAGTTACCATCGGTTACCATACAAAGTTATTACAATGTTATTGACTATATTCCCTATGCTGTATGCCACATCACTGTGATTATTTTATAACTGGAAGTGGGTACCTCTTAGTCTCCCATGTCTATTTCCCTCATTCCTGTACACCACCCTTCTGCCAATCACAAGTTTGTACTCTGTATCTATGAATCTGTTTCTGTTTTGTTATGTTTATTCACTTGTTTTGTTTCTTAGATTCCACATATACATGAAATCATATGGTTTTTGTCTTTCTCTGTCCAAGTTATTTCACTAGCATAATAACCTGTAAGTCCATCTATGCTGTCCTAAATGGCAAGATTTCATTCTTTATAGCTGAGAAGTATTCCATTGTGTGGAGATATATATATATATATATATATATATATATATATATATATATATATATATATGTATATCTCACATCTTCTTTAGCCATTCATCTATTGATGGACATTTAGGTTGCTCCATGTCTTTGCTAATGTAAATAGTGCTTCTATGAACATTGGGGTGCATGGATCTTTTTGAAATAGTGTATTTTCTTTGGAAAAATACTCAGAAGTGGAATTGCTGGATCATATGATAGTTCTACTTTTAGTTTTTTGAGGAACCTCCATACTGTTTTCCATAGTGGTTGCACCAACTTACATTGCTGCACAGGGGTTCGAGTGTTCTCTTTTCTCCGCATCCTCACATAAACTTGTTATTTCCTGTCTTTTTGGTAATAGCCATTCCTACAGGTGTGAAGTGATATCTCATTGTGGTTTTGATTTGCATTTCCCTGATGATTAATGATATTGAACTTCTTTTCATGTGTCTGTTGTCCATCTGTATGTCTTCTTTGGAAAAAAAGTCTATTCGGGTCCTCTACCAATTTTTTATTGAGTTTTCTGGCTTTTTGAAGTTGAATTGTATGAGTTCTTTGTATATTTTGAATATTAACCCCTTATCAAATAGGTAGTTTGAAAATATGTTCTCCCATTTGGCAAGCTGCCATTTCATTTTGTTGATAGTTTCTTTCACTGTGAAGAAGCTTTTTTGTTTGATTTAGTCTCATTTGTTTATCTTGCTTTTGTTTTCCTGTGTGAGGAGACATATACAAAAAAAAAAAAAGATAGTGCTAAGACCAAAGTCAGAAAGTTTACTGCCTATGTTTCTTCTAGGAGTTTTATGATTTCTGGTCTTACACCTAAGTCTTTAAACTGTTTTCAGTTTATTTTGTATATAGTGTGAGAAAGTAGTCCTGCTTGATTTTTTACATGTGGCTGTCAGTTTTCCCAACACCATTTACTGAAGAGGTTGTTTTGTTC
The DNA here is from genome assembly GCF_949774975.1 of Lagenorhynchus albirostris. Classification (NCBI taxonomy): domain Eukaryota; kingdom Metazoa; phylum Chordata; class Mammalia; order Artiodactyla; family Delphinidae; genus Lagenorhynchus; species Lagenorhynchus albirostris. The sequence goes on along the minus strand of NC_083099.1, from coordinate 6,866,350 downwards.
TCCAGTGTATACTCTTGCCTCCTTTGTCATAAATTAATTGACTATATAAGTGTTGTGTTTATTTATGAGTTGTCTATTCTGTTCCATTAATTTATGTGTCTATTTTTGTGCCAGTACCATACTGTTTTGATCACTGTAACTTTGTAGTGTAGTTTGAAATCAGAGAGTGTAAGACCTCCAGCTGTGCTTTTCATTATTTTTCTCAAAATTGTTTTGGCTTTTTGGGGGTCTTTCATGTTTCTATACAAATTTTAGGATTATTTGTTCTAGTTCTGTGAAAAAGTGTCATGTATATTTTGATAGGGATTATATTAAATATGAAGATTGCCTTGGGTAGTATGGTCATTTTAACAAGATTAATTCTTCCAGTCCATGAGCATGGTATATCTTTCCATTTATTTGTGCTGTCTTCAGTTTCTTTCATCAATATCTTATAGTTTTTGGAGTACAGATCATTTACCTCCTTGTTTAGATTTATTTCTAGGTAATTTTTTATGCAATTGTAAATGAAATTGTTTTCTTAATTTCTCTTTCTGATTATTGTTAGTGTATAATACAATAGATTTCTGTACATTAATTTTTCTAACAAGCCTGCATTTTTACTGCATTTTACTCCCCCCCACCATTGAACATTTTTGAAGTTATATTTTACATCTTTTTGTTTTGTGTATCTCTTAACTACTTATTGTGGATATAGATGTTTTTACTGCTTTTGTCTTTTAACCTTCTTACCAGGTTTCTAAGTGGTTGATCTACTACCTTTCTTGTATGTTTGCATTCCCAAATGAATTTTTTCCTTTTATAATTTTCCTATTTCTAGTCGTGATCTTTTATTTTGTGCTTAGAGAAATCCTTCTAATATTTTTTGTAAAGATACTTTAGTGGTGTTAAGCTCTTTTAGCTTTTCCTTGTCTATAAAACTCTACTCTTTCAAATCTGAGTGATAGCTTTGCTGGTTGGGGTATTGTTGGTTGTAGGTTTGGTTTTTTTTCTTTCATCACTTTGAATAGAGCATGGCAATCCCTTATGGCCTTCAGAGTTTCTGATGAAATGTCAGCTGATTGTCTTATGGGAGTTCCCTTGTAGATAAGTAGTTGATTTTTCTTGCTGCTTTTGATTCTTCCTTTATCTTTAATTTTTATCATTTTAATTACAGTGTGCTTTGGTGTGGACCTTTTTCAGTTCATTTTGTTTTGGGATTCTCTGTGCTTCCTGGACTCGCATGTCTGTTTCATTTCCCAGGTTAGGGAAGTTTTTAGCTATTATTTCTTTAAGTAAGCTTCTGCCTCTCTCTCTCTTTCTCTCTCTCTCTCTCCTCCTGGGACCTCTATAATAGAAATTTTAGCATGCTTGATATTATCCCAGAGGTCTCTTAAACTATTTCCATTTTTAAAAATTATTTTTTCTGTTCAGCTTGGGTGATTTACACTACTGCCTTCCAGTTTGCTGATCTGCTCCCTAAATCATCTAATCTAGTGTATTTCCTTCCTAGTATATGTTTTATTTCAGTTATTGTATTCTTTATCTCTGCTTGGTTCTTGCCTTGTGAGGTGACTTCCAACATGCTGGTGGATGGGGCTGTGTTCCAGCAGGCATGACTGTATGGCCCAGTGGGTCCTGGGGCTGGTGTTAGCCTCCTGGTGGGAGTGGCCAGGTCTCAGTGTGGCTTCTTGTCATGCTGGCCTACTGGTGGGCAGTAAGCCCCTGCTGTTAATAGGTTAGAGGCAGGACTCCAGAATGGCACCTGCCAGCACCAGTGTCATTGTGGTAGGACAAGCTCCCCCAAATGGCTGCCTCCAGTGACTGTGTCCCCAGGGGGAGTCCCAGATGCCTCCTGACCCTCCAAGAGGCTCTCCAAGATCAGCATGTGGGTCTGACCCAGACTCCTTTCAAATTATTGCTTCTGCCCTGGGTCTTGGAGTGTGTGAGATTTTGTGCTCACCTTTTAATAGTGGAGTCTCTATTTCCCACAGTCCCCTGGCTCTCCCAAAAGTAAGACATGCTAGCTTTCAAAATAAAACATTCTGGGGTCTTGTCTTCCCAGTGCAGGACCCCTGGGCTGGGAAGTCCAATGTAGGGACCCCTTGCTCCTTTGCGAGAACTATGCAGTTGTTATTCTTTTCCTGTTTGTGGATCGTCCACCTGGGGCATAGGTGTTGATTATACCACATCTCCACCCCTCCTACTTGTCTCGTTGTGGCTCCTTCTTTATATCTTTAGCTATGGAAAGTATTTTCTCCTAGTATGCAAGAGATAGTTGCTCTGTAAATAGTTGTAATTTTGGTGTGTCTGTGGGAGGAGGAGAGCTCAGGGTATCCCTACTCCACCGTCTTGGCCACACCCCTCCAGATTTTATATTTGATGTTTAAATATTTAATTCTTAATTTACTCTTCTTTCCTATGCTGTTTTAGTCCTGCCTCACATACATATATACATCCTTTTTCATAATTCAGATTACAGTCTATATATCACATTTTCAAAAAGGCTTTTCCTAAACCAAAGACAGTTGAGATGCCCCATAGTTCTCTTAAAGCACTTACTTTTCTTTTATAGCACTTATCACAACTGTAAGCATCAATTTTTTATAACATTTTTCTTCTCCAGGTGGCAGTGAGTTCCACAAGGGCAAGGGTCACATCTAGGTCATTCCCTGCTGTGTCCCCGCAACTAGTGCAATGCCTGCTCCATTGTAGGTTCTTTGTAGGTCTAAGTATGGGTTGAATAAATAAATGCTTCACAAGTATTTTCTGAATAAATATCTACTCTCATTATCATTATTATTATGTTTTATCCTCTGAAAATGGATTTTCAATGCCAGGGAAATCCATTGTGCTATGCATTGTGTGGTTCTGTAAAGTCAATAATTAAACAGCTGTCAGTATATCTACTACTTTTTTCATCCAAAAGAAACTGGGAGCTCTAGCCTATTAATTGTTAAATAGAGAAAACTGGAAAGAGGTGTTTTTCTGGGCGGGTGGGGAGGGAGAGTAGACATCAATATTAAAATAAAGTACTTTATTTTACTTTTTTAAATAGTAAAAGATAAGTATGTTCGAATATTAACATGCAAGAGAGCAAGTGCAGGTTTTTTCCAGGGAAATGACTGTCACCATGAATAATTGTTAAGGTCAGACCTTAGAAAGAGCTTATTATTTAAGACCCATAGGCAGAATATTCAGGTATAACATAAACATCTTTATGCTCAAAACAATGCCGCATAGCATGCGACTATTTTAGAGATGGGTGGCGGGGTCAAATATTCTACTACATATAAGTAAAATGGGTGCAGAAGTAGAACTTCACAACCCTCTTGAGGCCAGTGAATTGCCAAACCAGCAAAATCTTATTACCGTTCATGAGGGTTTGTTTGTTTATGACCTCTTGACACTGCCATTTATGATTCTACAGAAAATATGGCAAGAATGGCTTTGCCTCAGGCCAAAGGCCTTAAGGGGTTTATATAATGCCAAATGGTAAATAGGTATAGATTGAAAAAAAAATGCGGTCTTGCAAAATCTACAAAAGAATGGAGGAAATCTAGTCCTGACTGTTGACTTCTGAGCTAACTCTAAATTTGGGCAATTCACTTCTTTTCCTATCCTCAGTTCATTTATCTCCAAACTGGGAGGGATTTTAAGTGATGACTAGGGTCACTTCTGCCTATAATAGTCATAGATGGTACAATTTATAAGCATAGATTGTCTACCACATCTGCACTTAATGGGGGTCAATGTTAGCATGCAGATTCCTAGGTCCTTGTACAGATCCAACAAAGCAAAGTGAAAAGTGGTGTGTGTGTGGGGGGGTGCAGAATTCATAAATCTTTACTTTAAAAACAAACAAACAAAAACTCATCTTCAGGTGAATCATAAACACATTTATCCTCAGGCACTTTTTTAAATTTTTTTTTTTACATCTTTATTGGAGTATAATTGCTTTACAATGGTGTGTTAGTTTCTGCTTTATAACAAAGTGAATCGGTTATACATATACATATGTTCCCATATCTCTTCTCTCTTGCATCTCTCTCCCTGCCACCTTCCCTATCCCACCCCTTTAGGTGGTCACAAACCACCGAGCTGATCTCCCTATGCTAAGCGGCTGCTTTCCACTAGCTATCTATTTTACGTTTGGTAGTGTATACATGTCCATGCCACTCTCTCATCTCATCACAGCTCACCTCTCCCCGTCCCCATATCCCCAAGTCCATTCTCTAGTAGGTCTGTGTCTTTATTGCCATCTTACCCTTAGGTTCTTCATGACATTTTTTTTTTCTTGGATTCCATATATATGTGTTAGCATACGGTATGTGTCTTTCTCTTTCTACTTACTTCACTCTGTATGACAGACTCTAGGTCCATCCACCTCACGAGAAATAACAATTTCGTTTCTTTTTATGGCTGAGTAATATTTCATTGCATATCTTCTTTATCTTCTTTATCTTCAATGGACATCTTCTTTATCCATTCATCCGATGATGGACACTTAGGTTGTTTCCATCTCCTGGCTATTGTAAATAGAGCTACAATGAACATTTTGGTACATGACTCTTTTTGAATTATGGTTTTCTCAGGGTATATGCCCAGTAGTGGGATTGCTGCATCATATGGTAGTTCTATTTGTAGTTTTTAAGGAACTTCCATACTGTTCCGCATAGTGGATGTACCAACATCACATTCCCACCAGCAGTGCAAGAGTGTTCCCTTTTCTCCACACCTTCTCCAGCATTTATTGTTTCTAGATCTTTTGATGAGGGCAATTCTGACCGGTGTGAGATGATATCTCATTGTAGTTTTGATTAGCATTTCTCTAACGATTAATGATGTTGAGCATTCTTTCATGTATTTGTTGGCAATCTGTATATCTTCTTTGGAGAAATGTCTATTTAGGTCTTCTGCCCATTTTTGGATTGGCTTATTTGTTTTTTCGTTATTGAGCTGCATGGGCTGCTTGTGAATTTTGGAGATTAATCCTTTGTCAGCTGCTTCATTTGCAAATATTTTCTCCCATTCTGAGGGTTGTCTTTTGGTCTTGTTTATGGTTTCCTTTGCTGTGCAAAGCTTTGAAGTTTCATTAGGTCCCATTTGCTTATTTTTGTTCATATTTCCATTTCTCTGGGAGGTGGGTGAAAAGGATCTTGCTGTGATTTATCTCATAGAGTGTTCTGCCTATGTTATCCTCAAATAGTTTGACAGTTTCTGGCCTTACATTTAGATCTTTAATCCATTTTGAGCTTATTTTTGTTTATGGTGTTAAGGAGTGTTCTAATCTCATACTTTTACATGTACCTGTCCAGTCTTCCCAACACCACTTATTGAAGAGGCTGTCCTTTCTCCACTGTACATTCCTGCCTCCTTTATCAAAGATAAGGTGACCATATGTGCGTGGGTTTATCTCTGGGCTTTCTATCCTGTTCCATTGATCTATATTTCTCTTTTTGTGCCAGTACCATACTCTCTTGATTACTGTAGCTTGGTAGTATAGTCTGAAGTCAGGGAACCTGATTCCTCCAGCTCCGTTTTTCATTCTCAAGATTGTTTTGGCTATTCGGGATCTTTTGTGTTTCCATACAAATTGTGAAATTTGTTGTGCTACTTCTGTGAAAAATGCCAGTGGTAGTTTGATAGGGATTGCATTGAATCTGTAGATTGCTTTGGGTAGTAGAGTCATTTTCACAATGACTGATTGATTGATTCTTTAATGCAAGATCATGGTATATCTCTCCATCTATTTGTATCATCTTTAATTTCTTTCATCAGTGTCTTATAATTTTCTGCATACACGTCTTCTGTCTCCTTAGGTAGGCTTATTCCTAGATATTTTATTCCTTTTGTTGCAATGGTAAATGGGATTGTTTTTTGATTTCACTTTCAGGTATTTCATCATTGGTGTATAGGAATGCCAGATATTTCTGTGCATTAATTTTGTATCCTGCTACTTTACCAACTTCATTGATTAGCTCTGGTAGTTTTCTGGTAGCATCTTTAGGATTCTGTATGTATAGTATCACGTCATCTGCAAACAGTGACAGCTTAACTTCTTCTTTTCTGATTTTGATTCTTTTTTTTCCTTTTCTTCTCTGATTGCTGTGGCTAGAACTTCCAAAACTATGTTGAATAAGACTGGTGAGAGTGGGCAACCTTGTCTTGTTCCTGATCTTAGTGGAAATGGTTTCAGTTTTTCACCATTGAGGATGATGTTGGCTGTGAGATTTTCATATATGGCCTTTATTATTTTGAGGAAAGTTCCCTCCAGGCTTACTTTCTGCAGGGTTTTTATCATAAATCGGTGTTGAATTTTGTCAAAAGCTTTCTCTGCATCTATTGAGATGATCACATGATTTTTCTCCTTCAATTTGTTAATATGGTGTTTCACATTGATTGATTTGCATATATTGAAGAATCCTTGCAATCCTGGAATAAACCCAAATTTATCATGGTGTATGATCCTTTTAATGTGCTGTTGGATTCTGTTTGCTAGTATTTTGTTGAGGATATTTGCATCTATGTTCATCAGTGATATTGGCCTGTAGTTTTCTTTCTTTGTGATATCCTTGTCAGGTTTTGGTATCAGGGTGATCGTGGCCTCATAGAATGAATTTGGGACTGTTCCTCCCTCTGCTATATTTTCGAAGAGTTTGAGAAGGATAGGTTTTAGCTCTTCTCTAAATGTTTGATAGAATTCACCTGTGAAGCCATCTGGTCTTGGGCATTTGTTTGTTGGAAGATTTTTAATCACAGTTTCAATTTCAGTGCTTGTGATTGGTCTGTTCATATTTTCTATTTCTTCCTGATTCAATCTTGGCACATTGTGCATTTCTAAGAATTTGTCCATTTCTTCCAGGTTGTCCATTTTATTGGCATAGAGTTGCTTCTAGTAATCTCTCATGATCTTTTCTATTTCTGCAGTGTCAGTTGTTACTTCTCCTTTTTCATTTCTAATTCTATTGATTTGAGTCTTCTCCCTTTTTTTCGTGATGAGTCTGGCTAATGGTTTATCAATTTTTTTTACCTTCTTAAAGAACTAGCTTTTAGTTTTATTGATCTTTGTTATCATTTCCTTCATTTCTTTTTCATTTATTTCTGATCTGATCTTTATGATTTCTTTCCTTCTGCTAACTTTGGGAGTTTTTGTTCTTCTTTCTCTAATTGCTTTAGGTGCAAGGTTAAGTTGTTTATTCGAGATGTTTCTTAAGGTAGGATTGTATTGCTATAAACTTCCCTCTTAGAATTGCTTTTGCTGCATCCCATAGGCTTTGGGTCGTCGTGTCTCCATTGTCATTTGTATCTAGGTATTTTTTGATTTCCTCTTTGATTTTTTCAGTGATCACTTCGTTATTAAGTAGTGTATTGTTTAGCCTCCATATGTTTGTATTTTTTACAGATCTTTTCCTGTAAATGATATCTAGTCTCGTCACATAGTGGTCAGAAAAGATACTTGATACAATTTCAGTTTTCTTATATTTACGAAAGCTTGATTTGTGATCTAAGATATGATCTATCCTGGAGAATGTTCCATGAACACTTGAGAAAAATGTGTATTCTGTTGTTTTTGGATGGAATGTCCTATAAATATCAATTAAGTCCATCTTGTTTAATGTATCATTTAAAGCTTGTGTTTCCTTATTTATTTTCATTTTGGATGATCTGTCCATGGGTGAAAGTGGGGTGTTAAAGTCCCCTACTATGAATGTGTTACTGTCAATTTCCCCTTTTATGGCTGTTAGTATTTGCCTTATGTATTGAGGTGCTCCTATGTTGGGTGCATAAATATTTACAATTGTTATATCTTCTTCTTGGATCCATCCCTTGATCATTATGTAGTGTCCTTCTTTGTCTCTTCTAATAGTCTTTATTTTAAAGACTATTTTGTCTGATATGAGAATTGTTACTCCAGCTCTCTTTTTGTTTCCATTTGCATGGAATATCTTTTTTCCATCCCCTCACTTTCAGTCTGTATGTGTCGCTAGGACTGAAGTGGGTCTCTTGTAGACAGCACATATATGAGGTTTTTTTTTGTATCCATTCAGCCAGTCTGTGTCTTTTGGTGGGAGCATTTATTCCATTTACATTTAAGGTAATTATTGATATGTATGTTCCTATTTCCATTTTCCTCATTGTTTTTGGTTTGTTATTGTAGATCTTTTCCTTCTCTTGTGTTTCTTGCCTAGAGAAGTTCCTTTAGCATTTGTTGTAAAGCTGGTTTGGTGGTGCTGAACTCTCTCAGCTTTTGCTTGTCTGTAAAGGTTCTAATTTCTCCAACAAATCTGAATGAGATCCTTGCTGGGTAGAGTAATCTTGGTTGCAGGTTTTTCTCCTTCATCACTTTAAATATGTCCTGCCAGTCCCTTCTGGCTTCCAGAGTTTCTGCCAAAAGATCAGCTGTTAACCTTATGGGGATTCCCTTGTGTGTTATGTGTTGCTTTTCCCTTCCTGGTTTTAATATGTTTTCTTTGTATTTAATTTTTGACAGTTTGATTAATATGTGTCTTGGCATGTTTCTCCTTGGATTTATCCTGTATGGGTCTCTCTGTGCTTCCTGGACTTGATTAACTCTTTCCTTTCTCATATTAGGGTAGTTTTCAACTATAATCTCTTCAAATATTTTCTCAGTCCCTTTCTTTTTCTCTTCTTCTTCTGGAACCCTTATAATTCAAATGTTCATTTGTTTAATATTGTCCCTGAGGTCTGTGAGTCTGTCTTCAGTTCGTTTCAAGCTTTTTTCTTTATTCTGCTCTGCAGTAGTTATTTCCACTATTTCATCTTCCAGGTCACTTATCCACTTATCTGCTCTTCTGCCTCAGTTATTCTGCTATTGAACACTTCTAGAGTATTTTTAATTTCATTTATTGTGTGGTTCATCATTGCATGTTTCATCTTTAGTTCTTCTAGGTGCTTGTTAAATGTTTCTTGTATTTTCTCTATTCTATTTCCAAGGTTTTGGATCATCTTTACCATCATTATTCTGAATTCTTATTCAGGTAAAGTGCCTATTTCCTCTTCATTTGTTAGGTCTGGTGGATTTTTATCTTGCTCCTTCATCTGCTGTGTGTTTTTCTGTCTTCTCATTTTACTTACCTTACTGTGTTTGGGGTCTCCTTTTATCAGGCTGCAGGTTCATAGTTCCCGTTGTTTTTGGTGTCTGTCCCCAGTGGCTAAAGTTGGTTCAGTGAGTTGTGTAGGTTTCCTGGTGGAGGGGACTAGTGCCTGTGTTCTGGTGGGTGAGGCTGGATCTTGTCTCTCTGTTGGGAAGGTCCATGTCTGGTGGTGTGTTTTGGGGTGTTTGTGGACTTATTATGATTTTAGGCAGCCTCTCTGCTAATGGATGGTGTTGTGTTCCTGTCTTGCTAGTTGTTTGGCATAGGGTGTCCAGTACTGTAGCTTGCTGGTCGTTGAGTGAAGCTGGGTGTTGTTTTTGAGATGGAGATCTCTGGGAGATTTTCGCCATTTGATATTACGTGGAGATGGGAGTTCTCTTGTGGACCAGTGTCCTGAAGTTGGCTCTCCCACCTCGGAGGCACAGCACTGACTCCTGTCTGCAGCCCAAAGAGTCTTTCATCCACACGGCTCAGAATAAAAGGGAGAAAAAGAAAGAAAGAAAGAAAGAGAGAAAGAGAGAAAGAAAGAAAGAAAGAAAGAAAGAAAGAAAGAAAGAAAGAAAGAAAGAAAGAAAGAAAGAAAGAAGATAAAATAAAATAAAGTTATTAAAATAAAAATTAATTATTGAGAAAAAAATTTTTTAAAAAGTAAAAACAAACAAACAGACAAACAAAAAAGGACGGATGGAACCTTAGGACAAATGGTGAAAGCAAAGCTATATAGAAAATATCCCACACAGAAGCATACACATACACACTCACAAAAAGAGGAAAAGGGGAAAAAATAATAAATCTTGCTCTCAAGTCCACCTCCTCAATTTGGGATGATTCGTTGTCTATTCAGGTATTCCACAGATGCAGGGTACATCAAGTTGATTGTGGAGATTTAATCTGCTGCTCCTGAGGCTGCTGGGAGAGATTTCCCTTTATCTTCTTTGTTCTCACAGCTCCCAGGGCTCAGCTTTGGATTTGGCCCCGCCTCTGCGTGTAGGTCACCGGAGGGCGTCTGTTCTTCGCTCAGACAGGACGGGGTTAAAGGAGCAGCTGCTTCAGGGGCTCTGGCTCACTCAGGCCGGGGGGCGGGACGGGTGCAGATGCGGGGCGAGCCTGCGGTGGCAGAGGCCAGAGAGACGTTGCACCAGCCTGAGGCGTGCTGTGCGTTCTCCCGGGGAAGTTGTCCCTGGATCCCGGAACCCTGGCAGTGGCGGGCTGCACAGGCTCCCCGGAAGGGGGTTGTGGACAGTGACCTGTGCTCGGACACAGGCTGCTTTGTGCCGGCAGCAGCAACCTTATTGTCTCATGCCCGTCTCTGGGGTCCGCGCTGTTAGCCGCGGGTCGCGCCCGTCTCCGGAGCTCCTTTAAGCAGCGTTGTTAATCCCCTCTCCTCACGCACCCGGAAACAAAGAGGTAAGAAAAAGTCTCTTGCCTCTTCGGCAGGTCCAGACTTTTCCCTGGACTCCCTCCTGGCTAGCCGTGGTGCACTAACCCCTTCTGGCTGTGTTCAGGCCTCTAGTCCTCTCCCTGCACTCCGACCGAAGCCCGAGCCTCGGATCCCAGCTGTGCCTGCCCCGGCGGGTGAGCAGACAAGCCTCTTGGGCTGGTGAGTGCTGGTCGGCACCGATCCTCTGTGCGGGAATCTCTCCTCTTTGCCCTCTGCACCCCGGTTGCTGTGGTCTCCTCCGCGGCTCCAAAGCGTCCCCCCTCCACCACTCGCAGTCTCTGCCCGCGAACGGGCTTCGTAGTGTGTTGAAACATTTCCTCCTTCACAGCTCCCTCCCACTGATGCAGGTCCCACCCCTAACCTTTTGTCTCTGTTTATTCTTTTTTCTTTTGCCCTACCCAGGTACGTGGGGACTTTCTTGTCTTTTGGGAGGTCTGAGGTCTTCTGCCAGCATTCAGTAGGTGTTCTGTAGGAGTTGTTCCACGTGTAGATGTATTTCTGATATATCTGTGGGGAGGAAGGTGATCTCCGCGTCTTACTCTTCCACCATCTTCCCCATCTCGGAACCACTTCGTATGTTCTCAAAATTTCCCAGTATTAGATATGAGGACATTTAATTTTTGTATAGGCTTGAGAAATATTATACTGAGGAAACACTGACACTTTTAAAATGTTAGGAGCAGAAGACACTTGACTCATTTGTTCTGAACTCCTTTCTTCAGTACTGAAGTTGAAATCATTAGAGGCACAACCTTGCTCTCATAATTTTTGTCAAGTTCAGGTCTTATGGCATTTAAGGTCTTACAATCAATCAATGAACACCAAAACCTGTACAGGAAATAGACAATTAAGGTAAATACTCCACATCCACATTATTTGGGGGATTTGGGTTCCTCTCTCTATTGTCCTATCAGATATTATGAAAGCAGTGTAGTGATTGAGCCCGGTAGTTAGATAGAAGGATTTGATTGTGTTCTTGGTGTGAAAAATATGTCATTATGTCATTATGGTACCCATCATGCATAGATAGATAGATGATAGATAGATAGATAGATAGATAGATAGATAGATAGATAGATACTCACCCACATAATTATCATCTAAAGACACTTGAATTGCTCCTCACATTTCCAGTGACATTCCGGGGCTGCTCTCAATGTTAATTTTTTATGTTCTTTATGGGCATAAAATATGTGCTAAGGAAGTTGAGAGATCCAGAGTTCTGCTTCTCCAGGGGAATTCTCTGCAAACCATTTTGATATGTAAAGTACTTCGAATTGATGTCTTCTAAACATTTCCATGAGATCGACAGCACAGCCATTGTATCCTCATTTGACCAATGAAGAATTTCAGTGACCATAGGCTTTTGCAATTTGATGCAGAGCTAAACCAAAAATTATTTTCAAGTCTTTTGGCTTTGAAATTGGCACCCTATCTTCCACACCTTATTCATGCCACAGTTCTGAGGTTTTCCTATAATTTTTTTTTTTACTTCATTCTGGTAATTGAAACCATCTGTGTACTTGAAGTGAAGGAAGCAGAGCTAACATACTGACTTTATTGATAATTTATTCAAACCTCCCCATTTTGATGGCTACTGTATTGACCCCATGGTGTGAAGTTACTTGTAGAAAATAGACTGTGGCAGAATGTAGGCTTCATCAAGTCCATTACAGAGATCCCAGGGAGAGGGAATGATATAATGAGATCTCCATTTGCTTAGAAAGAAGCCAGCGCTCCTTCCAAAATAACAAAGAGCCCTTCAGTCTGTTCTCTGTTCTCCATTCCTTCTGCCACTGCTTCAATCTGGGTTCTGTTCAATTTTTATCTGACACGTAGTAGGCACCAGAAAACAAACATTTCTTGAATGAAGGAATGATTGAACTATAGCAAATGTCTCAACTTGTTTTAGTCTCCTTTCTTTTTGAAAAAGACTTGGAAGTAGCAACACCAGGACTGGAACCATGGTTAACGGGGTTCAGGGTACAAGATTTCAACCCTACACTCTGCTGTTCCCAGATCACTGGTCACTTTTATGGTCCACGTAATATACTTGAGGGACATGGTTGCTGCAGCACCAGCCAGGGACTCTTTAACACTTTAGATTTATTATTTGTAAAATTCAACTTTCTGCAATCTCTGCACTACGTTTGGCTACCATCCTGAAATTTCCTAGGCAAGAAAGTTACCCTCAGTGATGAGGTTTTTAGTCAGATTCATGGTCCTTCCTGAATGCTTACCTGCTCCTTGTTATTTTGTTTAGATCATGTGTTCACAAAGAGGAATCATTGAGAATTGAAGATTCCGTTCTGTGAGGACCCTGGCACAGCCCTAGACATGGCTTGACTTGTCCACCTGCTCTGTGCCTGGGGCACTTTCAGAAACTCTTCAATCACTCCTTTGGGCAAAAGAAGGCTGTTTAAGATTCCTTTATAACATGTAACCCTTTCTGTAGGAGAGTAACCCCATGGAGATCAGGGAGAAGCAGAGCCAGTCAAGCTGCCTTCTGCTTCCTTTATTCAGCTAGGTCACTCACCAGCTGTGATTGGGAAGGCATGTTGTATAACTAGAACAGGTCCCTATAGAACCTCAGTATTAATATTAATTAAAGACACTAATATTCCACTGGAAACTTTGCTGACCACCAGCCATCCCCCTGCCACAACTCTGATTTCGAAAAGGGCTCAAAGTCATTTGGATTTGAAAAGCAGCATTTTCAGTTCCATGAAAAGAGTATGTAAATGATATATAAAATATATATCATATGTAATACATGTATGTTATGTATATTATATATATTAAGGTAATACATCTATGTATAAATCCCTTTGATAAGAAGATGATATTGTGTGAGGATTTCCAGACTAATCTACCTTAATCAAGAAAAGAGAGACCTATGTCTGAAAGTGCTTTTTGTCCCATGTGTCACATTCATTTTTTTGGCAGTATAAGCCTCAATGAATCAGCATTGCCCATAGCCACCCAGCTTTTTGCTTGTCATGGTCTTTCAATTAAATTTTGGCCAGTGAATTTTAAGTATAAGTAATACATGCAACTTGCTCACCACTTCTCTAAAAAGGAAGCAGATAAAGCAGATAGCCCTGCATTCTCTTTTTCACAATCTGTGGTCTAATCTCCATCTATGGTGCTGATGAGCTGGCTACTACTGGGAGGAGGCCAACACTTTAAACTGTGTTGGGTGATTAAAGAAAGTTGAGAGTCTGGACACCAGGCAGAGAAGAACTGCCTGCCTTTCGCACACCCACCTACTTCAAGACTATTGTTTTGAGATAGAATAAACTTTGTCAGAGATTCTGCAGTTTGGGGGCTCTTTAGTATAGAAGCTTACTTTACCCAAACACAAAGTCTTTTTCTATAGACCTAAACCTACAGTACCTTTTATTAATTCAACTTGACCTTGGTTTGATCATCTTAGAATATTCAGGGAGGTAGAACATGATCAGAGTTGAATCAAAAGCTGGTGCATCTCATATGATGCAGCAATCCCACTCCTGGTCATATATCCACAGAAAGCTCTAATTCAGAAAGATACATGCACCCAATGTTGACAGCAGGACTATTTATTCAATACAATAGCCAAGACATGGAAGCAACCTAAATGTCCATCGACAGAGGAATGGATAAAGAAGATGTGGTACATATATACAATGGAATACTACTCAGCCATTAAAAAGAATGAAATAATGCTATTTGAAGCAACATGGGTCGACCTAGAGATTATCATACTAAGTGAAGTAAGTCAGAAAGAGAAAGACATATACTGTATGATATCACTTATATGTGGAATCTAAAAAATGATACAAATGAACTTATTTACATGACAGAAACTGACTCACAGACATAGAAAGCAAGGTTTTGGTTACCAAAAGGGAATGGGGCTGGGGGAGAGATCAATTAGGACTTTGCAATGAACAGATACACATTACTACATATAAAATAGATAACCACCAAGGACCTACTACATAGCACAGGGAACTATATTCAATAACTCATAATAACTTATAATGGAAAAGAATCTGAAAAAGAATATAGGTATGTATAACTGAATCACTTTGCTGAACACCAGAAACTAACATAACATTGTAAATCAACTATACTCCAATAAAAAAAAATTTAAAAAAAGAGAGAGAGAGAGAGAGAGAGAGGAAAAAAAAAAAAACCCTGGTGCATCTTGGGAAAGTCAAAGAAAAATTTTGAAGGGTAGTGTGATCACATGGTGGCACCAGGACATACTCCTTATATACATACAACCCTTTTGATCTTGGGCTGAACCTCAGTTTCCTCATCCATCAAATAATGAAAATAATACATGTCTTACAGTACTGCTGTGGGAATTCAGAGCAGTAATATACATGACATTATCTAGCAAAAAATATTTCTCAATAATGCAAATTATATTTCTTCCAATTTTTTAAACTTATTTCAGCCTTGTTTTTGGGGGGAATACTTAGAGTATGGTCTTGTTGTAGTTAGACCATAAACTGCTTTATAAAGAAGACATTTTTCTTCCTGTTAGTTAATTAACTGGAATTGTTTTTGTGGTTTTGAGGCTGACAGAGAAAGGCCATGAGTTGAAATAGGCAATGGCCACTCAGCAGTTCTTTTCTCCTTTCTCTCTCACTTCATGAATACCAAACTTCGGAGCAATACATAAAGGGGAAGGGGACTGGCTGTCCACATAGTCACTCCTGAGGGCTGCCCTCACTGTCATCAAGAGTGCTTTTAACGGAAGTCGTTTCCAAAAAGCCCCAAAGCAAATGAAAACCGACACAGACTCCAGAGGTCAGTCCACGGCACAATCTACCCTTTTAGCTTTACTGACGGGGTCTCCTCTGTTTAGGGATTTGCTCTGTTGACTAGGGTACTGAGTGTCAATCAGAGCTCATCTGGTAGTCTGGTTGACATCTCAATTACTGTACTTTATTTTTTATTTGAAGAAAGCCTTTATGATCTAGCCATTTCTTGTTTCCTCTTTGATCCAAGAATCCCTGGGGAAGGTCAACCCTGAATCATCGGAAGAAATGTGGTTCATCTAGGACGGGTTAATGTATGGATTAGGAAGAGAAAATGGGCAAGTTATATTGCAGCGCACCACCTTTTTTTTTTTTTTTTTTTTTTTTTTTTGCGGTATGCGGGCCTCTCACTGTTGCGGCCTCTCCCCCTGCGGAGCACAGGTTCCGGACGCACAGGCTCAGGGGCCATGGCTCACAGGCCCAGCCGCTCCGCCGCATGTGGGATCCTCCCAGACCGGGGCACGAACCCGTGTCCCCTGCATCAGCGGGCGGACTCTCAACCACTGCGCCACCAGGAAAGCCCCTAGCACACCACTTTTGATCAATATATATCAATTTAATCCTGTGCTCTGTGAGGAAGAGCATAAAAGAAACCAAACTTAGTTCAAATCCTGGCTCTCTCATTTACCAAAACTAAACATTTTCAAAAATTTCTGAACCTCAGTTTCCTTATCTCTAAAACAGATGATGAAAATGTATCTTCATCAAGATAATAATACTTATTTTGAAGAATGGCTGTAGCATATGTTCAATGACTCTGTATGTAAAGTATCTACAATAAAGGCTAGCTATTATCTTTCTTTTCAGGCCATTTGCAATTGATGCACTTCTCATTTTTTTAAATTAGAGATATACTATAGAAGGTGAACCCTGAATCAGTCTGAGCAAGGGAGCTTTATCTTATGCAAATATACATTCAAGACACTTTCCAAAGCCAAATATAAATGGTAGGTTTGTATTGCATACAGTTTTGTAGTATCAACACTCATGCTCTTTCATTGATATAAAATTATGCATCTACATTCTCTCCTAAGCTATGAAATTATACTGCATTTAAGATCCCTTACCTGCTATTTCCATGTAATACATGATTCTTTAAATTCTAATTCATTCATTAAGTATAAATAGTATGCAAGATTACAGAGAAATTTGGGGCATAAACTCTATATTGGTTAACTCAAAATCCATCTCCAATCCCTCCTCTCTTCCTTTGCTTACTAGGAAATTTAAACTGTACTGACAGCCTCTCTTGAAATGAAGGGAATCATGTGACACAGTTCTGATGGGCAAAATGTAAGTAGAAGTCTGCCGAAAGCATTTGGGGAAACATATATTTTTAAGGATAGAAAAAAAGAGGAGGATATAAAAAAGCTTGTGAAACTTTTGCCCTACCGTTTTCTTCCTTTCTGAAATGTGACTAATGCTTAACGTGGAACAAGCCATCCTACAACCCAATATGCTAAAAATAATGGAATTAAAATATGGAAAGGACCTGAGTCTTGATGTCATGAATGAACATGCACATCAGTACTTCAACTCTTTATTCCATTTTGGACAAATGTTTATCGAACATCGCATGTTACCAACATATTTAGACTTTGGAGATATAGCAGTGAAAACAAGACACAAAATCCTGCTCTCATAGACCTTACATTCTAGTGTGAGAAGAGAGACAGAAAACAGATTTCTCTGTGTGTGTGTGTGCATGCGCGTGCGTTACATCAAAATGATAAAAAGAAAAAATCCTAAGGGGAAAAGTAAAGCAGGGGGAAGACAGGGCTAGGAAGTGCAAGGGTGCATATTTCACTGCTGAAAGACCTATATGGGAATCAGAATCTGGAAAGTGGGAGATGGCTTGAGTTCTAGGCTTTATGTTCTACAGTATAAATTAAGAGTATGTAGTTAAATTAACCCTGCTGGTCACAAGGCAGATAGTATGGGTGAATACTGGGGTGAGAGGGGTTTGCTAGGAGCAAGCAGAATCTTAAGGACTCTCTTTTATATGGTGATGGTGATGTGGAGGCTGGAGAGCGGTGGCCTTATTCAGAGCCATAGACACGGAGAGCTGCCAGGTCTCCCTGCAACTCCAGCCAGTGGGTGTTAGGAAAATGTCACCTACTTTTGCTTATTTCTGTACTACTTGCTGTTTAAGAAAAATAGGGCAACATTTGTTTAGGGCACTGTACATTGGGTGTTCTGTTACCTGCATCTGGAAATATTTCTAACTGAAACATATATGGTAGGAAGAGGGAATGAAACATTTGTTGTTGTTGTTGAAGTATAGTTGATTTACAATGTTGTGTTAGTTTCAGATGTACAGCAAAGTGATGCAGTGATACATAGATACATATATATGTATATGCATATATATACTATATATATTCTTTTTCATATTCTTTTCCATTATCGTTTATTACAAGATATTGAATATAGTTCCCTGTGCTTTACAGTAGGACATTGTTGTCTCTATTTTATATAGTAGTGTGTATATATTAATCCCAAACTCTTAATTTAACCCTCCCCCTCCCCCTTTCCCTTTGGTAACATAAGTTTGTTTTGTATATCTGTGAGTGTGTTTCTGTTTTGTAAATAAGTTCATTTGTATCATATTTTAGGTTCCACGTGTAAGTGATATCATACAATATTTGTCTTTCTCTGTCTAACTTACTTCACTTAGTATGGTAATCTCTAGGTCCATCCATGTTGCTGCAAAGGGCAACATTTCATTCTTTTTTTTTAAATAGATCTTTATTGGAGTATAATTGTCTCACAATACTGTGTTATTTTCTGTTGCACAAAAAACCGAATCAGCCATATGCATACATATATCCCCATATCCCCTCCCTCTTGAGCCTTCCTCCCACCCTCCCTATCCAACCCCTCCAGGTCATCGCAAAGCACCGAGCTGATCTCCCTGTGCTATGCTGCTGCTTCCCACCAGCCAACTATTTTACATTCTGTAGAGTATATATGTCGATGCTACTCTCACTTCGCCTCAGCTTTGCCCTCTCACACCATGTCCTCAAGTCCATATGTCTACCTCTTTATTCCTGCCCTGCAAATAGGTTCATCAGTACCATTTTTTTTCTTTAGATTCCATATATATGTGTTAGCATATGGTGTTTGTTTTTCTCTTTCTTACTTCACTCTGTATGACGGACTTTAAGTCCATCTACCTCACTATAAATAACTCAATTTTTTTCTTTTTATGGCTGAGTAACATTCCATTGTATATATGTGCCACATCTTCTTTATCCATTCATCGGTCGATGGACATTTAGGTTGGTTCCATGTCCTGGCTACTGTAAATAGTGGTACAATGAACATTGTGATACATGTCTCTTTTTGAGTTATTGTTTTCTCAGAGTATATGCCCAGTAGTGGGATTGCTGGGTCGTATGGTAATTCTATTTTTAGTTTTTTAAGGAACCTCCACACTGTTCTCCATAGTGGCTGTATCAATTTACATTCTTACCAGCAGTGCAGGAGGGTTCCCTTTTCACCACACCCTTTCCAACGTTTATTGTTTCTAGATTTTTTGATAATGGACATTCTGACCAGTGTGAGGTGATACCTCATTGTAGTTTTGATTTGCATTTCTGTAATAATTAGTGATGTTGAGCATCTTTTCATGTGCCTCTTGGCCATCTGTATGTTTTCCTTGGTGAAATGTCTATTTAGGTCTTCCACCCAATTTTTAACTGGATTGTTTGTTTTTTTGATATTGAGCTCCATGAGCTGTTTGTATACTTTGGAGTCCATTGTATATATGTCCCACATCTTCTTTATCCATTCATCTGTTGACAGACATTTAGGTTGCTTCCATGTCTTGGCTGTTGTAAATACTGCTGTTTTTTTTGTTTTGTTTTGTTTTGTTTTTTGCGGTATGTGGGCCTCTCACTGTTTTGGCCTCTCCCGTTGCAGAGCACAGGCTCCGGACGTGCAGGCTCAGCGACCATGGCTCACAGACCCAGCCGCTCCGCGGCATGTGGGATCTTCCCGGACCGGGGCACGAACCCTGTCCCCTGCATCGGCAGGCGGACTCTCAACCACTGTGCCACCAGGGAAGCCCAATAGTGCTGTTTTGAACTTTGGGGTGCATGTATATTTTCAAATTAGAGTTTTCTCCAGATATATGCTCAGGAGTGGAATTGCTGTGTCATATGGTAGTTCTACTTTTAGTTTTTTGAAGACCCTCCATACTGTTTTCCATAGCAGCTGTATCAATTTACATTCCTACCAATAGTGTAGGACTGTTCCCTTTTCTCCACACTCTTTCCAGCATTTATTATTTGTAGACTTAATGATGGCCATTCTGACTGGTGTCAGGTGATACCTCACTGTGGTTTTGATTTGCATTTCTCTAATAATTAGCGATACTGAGCATCTTTTCATGTGCCTGTTGGCCATCTGTATGTCTTCTTTGGAGAAATGTCTATTTAGGTCTTCTGCCCATTTTTTGATTAGGTTGTTTGTTTTTTTGTTATTGAATTGTCTGAGCTGTTTATATATTTTGGAAATTAATCTCTTGTTGTGAACCAACATTTATTGAGTGTGTACATATGTCAAACACTAGGCTATTACATATACATGTCGCTACTATTGATCTTCACAATAACTCGAAGGTTGATACTTTTATTAGCATTTTATAGCTGAGGAAAGTTAAGAACTGGCTCCAGTCTTTAAGTTAGTAAGTGGTAGCCTGCATTAAAATCTATAAATTTGTGTCTAAAAAGCATCCCTGCTCATTTCCTTATTTATTCAGTAAAAAAAAAAAAAAATTAAGTAATGAGCATTTTCTATGTGCCAAGCACTCTGCTAGACACTTGACTTAGGAATAATATGGTAAACAGAACAGAATCCTAATTGTCTAGGAATCTCTTAGTAGTGAGGAGAATGAACATAAGCACAATTTAAAAATTAAGCTTAGTTGATTCAAACATTTATGAAGTACCTGCTGCGTCTTAGAGCCTGTGCAAGGCACTGGTGAATCTGTGAACAGATTCATAGAAGTCTAACGGGGTCCAATCCATGACTGTTTTATCATCCACTGGGAGAGTTATGTCCTAAACAAAAACTGCCAGTAAGAGTTAGGTGTGAAGCATGGAAGGACCAGAGCAGAGGGAATGATGCTGGAGAATGAATAGGCAGATAAGGTACTGGTATTGCTGGCAGAGAAAAGTCATGTGATAAGTATTAAGAATGAAAAGACCTAGAACCTTAGAGCTGGATGTCCCAGGGTGAAAGATGGGAGCTAAAATTGGAAACGTAGCTAGGGGCCAATAGCAAAGGTCAATTGGCTCAGCTGAAATAGTTGGGGTTTTCTGCTGTAGGCAAAAGTTTTGAACCAGGTGGGTGAAATCATCAGATCTGGTTTTAGAAAGACACGTCTGGCAGATTCAAAAGGGAGGCACATGTGACCCTGTTTATGTTCCTGCACTTTGAAATCCCTTCTTTTTATATAATTCAGGACATTGTCTTTGGATAGGCAGTGTTTTTATTTTTGTTTTAATTTTACTCAAGAAACTGGAGGTTCTCCTTCATAGGATGAAAAAATTCTGCCAACTATTAAACAGTGGTAAAATTACATCACACAGTTAAAATTTCAAACCAATATTACCTCTGAAACTATTTGATATGTCATTCCTTTTCTTTTGGGAAAAAGATTGTTAGTCTTTTCTAGATGAAAAAAGGGGCCAGTCAGAATGTTTAGGGGAAAAAGACAAGAATCATTCATTCCTTGTGTACAAATTCTTCAAGCTCAATTTGAGCAGCTTCCTACATTATGGTCTGGTTATTTTTCTCCCAAATGTGAGTGTATAATGAGTGCATGATGTGTTTGGCCACAGAGGTAAAATACCATATGTTCAGAATATTACTGCCTTCTTATATAAGATATAACAATAAACAAAATAAAAACAAAAGCAAACTCATGCATTTGAAAATAGCAAGGCTTCTGATGTCAGTTTTATCCTCACCAGGTAATCTCCCCAAGCCCTGGTTCAACTGAGATTTGCCACTATCGGTTATATTCTTTTATAAGCATCAGAATTGCTTTATTGTAGCAGTGCTTGGCAAAATAGTTCTCTTTTACAAGTAGTCTAGATCCTTCAAGTTGTCTAGTTCTACTACATCAGTCACTACTTTATAGTTTATTTGGTGACAGTGACTGCCAATAAAATAATGCTGTAAAATATTCCAGTGTGAGGAGGCTCAACCAGTGGGGTTAATAAAAGTGCCGTGATTCATCTTGCCTTGTAGCATGCTTTTTATACCAGGCCCCTTTTATGTGAATGAGCAAAATCACATTGAGGTTTAGCTGGAAGGTATGCCATACCTAGAGGGTCACTTAATTTATATATTTACTTTCATTCAGACCTACATTTGGAATAAAGTATATAAGCTTCTCTATATCCAGGGGTAAATTCTGAACAGGCTCATGAACTCGGGTTATAAAACAAAGGCAAAGAGACACACGTGACAGCCCTGGGGCCTGTTTTATTATGCTTTCTCTCTGAATCTATGCAAAGCAGAAGTGGTACCCAAAACCTTGGAGAGAGTGCTTAAGTAGGCTTTTTGAGGTGTTTTAATGACCTCAGTTCAAGCCAAGAGCAATAAACCTCTCAGAAAGAGGCTGTTAATTGAAAAGACCAGGGATTTCAGAGGTATTAATATTACTGTCAGATCCTACTTGCTTTCTCTCCTTTTTAATTTGACCTTCTGTTTTAATTTACGAACATCCATGCAGATTGGAGCTTTCAAAGGCAGGAGCAGGAGTGGTCAAGAAAATATGCCTGAAGAACCTTGGACGAGAGAGTTAAATGCTAGGGTAGAGACCTAATCTCAGCTCTGTCATTGTTTTCCTCATCTGTAAACTGGGTATTCTAGAATGCTTTTTAGAATACATATAATGTTACTGTGAAGATCCCTTGTCTGATCAATGACAAAGTGCTTTGTAAAGCTTATGTAAAATAAAAATTAAGTGAATAAAGATAAAATAAATAGAAATAATGTAGAAAAATGTTTTAAAGATTTAGTTAATATAGTATATTCAGTTTCACTAGCTGGAAGCACAATTATGTTCAGATCACTTTTGTTACCTCAATTAATTACTTGAGTTCTCACAGATTCTATTAACAAATAATCCAGTATCTGAGACCTTCCTTCCTGCCCCTGTTCTCAAATGTGGTACGAACTCTAGTTGCTAATTCAGCTGCCAGGCTTGGGGAATTGGCATCTGCTCCTGATCAACTCCTGCTGTGGCTTCTGCTGCTGCTGTGACGTGGGGTCTCTGTTGAAAACGTATCTTGCACGGCCCAGGGAAGGACCACCACTGCGATAAATCTTTAGTTGCGCAGATCCTTGCATGAGCTGCAGTGGCTCCCACACTTGGGCTACCAAAGTGACAAATCTTTCAGCTCTGAGCTCATAAGCAAAGCCACTGCTTGGGTGGGCACCTTGCAAGAAGTCTGTCCAAATGGACCTCCACGGGCAGCCTGCACACTGTCCCTGGGGGCTCAGGGTTGTACCTGAGGCCAGATCATCTCAGGGCTGAGATCCCTGTTGTGTCCGTGGGGTCCTTTCATGGTGAGGACTGTGGAAAATGCTCCACTTCCACTGATTCTCTGGATGGATTCAAGATCCCTTTCCCTCCCAGCAGGTTCCTCAGCCCCTAGGCACATGTGCCACTTACTCTCCCGCAGTTTCTCTGGTTACCAAGTAGGTTGGAAGGATCAGCCTGTTCCAGGTGCAAATGTCCTGGTCCTCTTTCCCCCACGGAGGTGGTGTCTACTCTCCTCACACTTGCCTAACCATGCACTGTGACTCAAGTGTTCTTGGATGCATCAAAGATGTTACACAGCAAGAAGATATCCCTGTAGATGAAAAAAAAAAAACAAAAACAGTTTGCACTCCTTTCAGTAAAAGAAAATTGTAAGTTATGTTTCATGAAAACCTCTACAAGCAAACTTTTTTTTTTTGCTGTTTTTGTTCTATCACTATTTTCGAGTCACTCCATGAGTATCCAACTTCTGCTTTAAGATGTGATTCCAAAATAACCTTTCAATTTAGATTTCTCTAGAGAAATCTAAAGGACTTCTTTCTCACCATGAACCTTCACCCGCAATGCTGGGGGCTTGGTATGTTAATGTACCTATAAAAATTGTGGAAAACAAGTTATATAGTAATGAATGTACACATATGGCGTTAAATGTAGTGTATCAGTTATGTGTCCTGAGTGAAAAGTCTGCAGTCTATACAAGAGGGGTTCTTAATCCCTTCGACTCCATCATGGGTTAGAATCCAGGCCCCACCACATCCTGGTCATGTTTCCTAGAGGCAAATATTTAACTTAATAGAGTTTATTTATTCATCTATTTTTAATCATTAAATACTGACACTTCTATTTTGTTTGTTCCCAATATTTCTTTTTTTTTAAATACATTTATTTATGTATTTTATTTTTGGCTGTGTTGGGTCTTCGTAGCTGCACACAGGCTCTCTCTAGTTGGGGCGAGCAGGGGCTACTCTTCGTTGCAGTGCTCAAGCTTCTCATTGCAGTGGCTTCTCTTGCTGTGAAGCATGGGTTCTAGGCATCCGGGCTTCAGTAGCTGTGGTTCGCGGGCTCTAGAGCACAGGCTCAGTACTCGTGGCACAGGGGCTTAGTTGCTCCGCGGCATGTGGGATCTTCCCAGAAGAGGGCTCGAACCCGTGTCCCCTGCACTGGCAGGTGGATTCTTAACCACTGTGCCAGCTGGGACGTTTCTTAAATCTCTGTGTTTTTTGTTTTTTTTAAGCAGATATTCATTTTAAAAATTTTATTTATTTATTTATTTATTTATTTATTTATTTATTTATGGCTGTGTTGGGTCTTCGTTTCTGTGCGAGGGCTTTCTCCAGTTGTGGCGAGCGGGGGCCACTCTTCATGGCGGTGCGCGGGCCTCTCACTATCGTTGCCTCTCCCGTTGCGGAGCACAGGCTCCAGACGCGCAGGCTCAGTAGTTGTGGCTCACGGGCCCAGTTGCTCCGCAGCCTGTGGGATCCTCCCAGACCAGGGCTCGAATCCGTGTCCCCTGCATCGGCAGGCAGATTCTCAACCACCGCACCACCAGGGAAGCCCCTAAATCTCTGTTTTTATTTCCATCCTTTGTTCCACTCTGAAAATTCAACTCTTCACCATCTCTTGTCTAGATCACTACGATGCTCTCGTAACAACTTCTTCTCCCAGGCTTGCTCCTCTCTATCCCATCTTCCATCCTACAGAGAGCAGTCAACTGAGAGGTCTAATCTCACTATGTTCTATTTCTCTTTTCCATGTGTCGCCATCATCCTCAGACAAAGCCAAGTTTCTCAGCATGGTTTACCCCACTTACCAGCCATTTCTCCCATTTTACACTCTTTCAAATTTCTCCCAGATACTCTGTTATTTTTTTGTCCCTTAATTCTTTGGCTAATCTGTATTTCTGCCTGAAATTCTCCTTTCCCTTTTCTTTGCTTGATTAACTCTTACTGCTTAAGGCTCAACTCAGTTAGCTGACCCTTCCCAAGCCCCATAATATCGTTGGCCTATTTTCTATCACTGCACGGACTCAATATTTCATCACTGCCCATGTGTCCCACGCATTAGGGGATGAGTGGTTTGAGGGTCCAGATTCCGTTTTCAAAATTTTCTCATCAGAGCTTAGCACCTAGTAGGAGCTCAATAACTATCAGTTGAGGGAATAAACCTGCAACATGGAAGTCATAACGTCTACCTCAAAGCTTCCCCATGAAACTTCAGTGTTGTGTCTGTCGAAGTGACTGGATTCACCTTTATCACCTGGTGGGCACCCAGTGCATGTTTTATTTCCTTCCACTTACAATGAGTTGCACAAGGCACATATTACTTAAAGTTCATGAAAGATGCTTTGAAATGAAACCATGCTTTCTATCTATATTTCTTCTAAACTCTGCTGGACATTTTGACTACTGATCTTCAGATTTACCTATTGGAAGATTTTAAGAAAACACTGTTCATAATGACATTGTAGGGTGGACGTTTTATCAAAAGGTAGTAAATGCTATATTGAGGGCGATTGGATCCTCTTTCTCTCCTGTAACTGATCTTACCTTATGTTCTACACCCCAGTCTGACTGTGTTCTGATGTGGAAGAGAAATCAGGTCTCTCAGGTCTGGCGTGTGGCTGTAAGAGTTATTCTGTGGTAGGATGAGTCCAAGGTAGCTCAAACCAGCCAGTAGGGAAACATTCAAGCACTTGGGAAAGTAGAAACATTTGTTTATTCAAGTCATTTTCACAGTATTTCTGTATCTCTTTTCAATTTTTCTTTCTTTCAAGAAGCAGAAATGAATGGTACCCTTCTGTCTCAGGGCATGAACTCTGCCATTTACTAGCTGTATAACTTTGGCAAGACCTCTAACTTTCATGACCTTCAGTTTCTCCTCTATATAAATGGAATAATTATGCCCATCTTATCTACTCTACAGAGTTATTGTAAAAGTATGTATGAAAGCCCTTTGTAAGCCATAAAGCACAATGAACAGGTAAGGGGCTACTATTAAGCTTTTTCTTTCAAGAAAATTCATTTCTCACACAATGTTTCAAAGACTTTTAGAATATGGATTAAGCCATGGACTGTCTTTCATGAATTCTGTAAGGTGGCATATACAGCATGATCATAAATGGTAAATAATCACAAAAACATTGTCTCAGTAGGTAAATCTGTCCACCAAAAGTGTCTTTTGTGAGCCAAATGTTGCCTTTTATCCAAATGTCTCACAGCATTTTGCAAACAGATTATGTATGACACATACTGAAAGTAATTCTGTCCCCATCATTCTAATAGCACCATCTTTTGAAAGAAACTGTTGTTTAAAACCCCAGGCTACTGCCAATCAGAAGAGCAAATAAAGAATATTTTTACCTCCTTGAAAATGACTACAGCAGGCAGCTAGTAACCAGCTAACACTAGAGCCAATGCTTTCAGCAAGATTTATGTTCCAGGTGGCATGAAAGCTTTACAGAAGCATGCAAATTAGTTTTCTGAAAAAGTTTAGGTATATCTTTATTTTAGAATAGTAAGATTGGGGATGGCATAGGGAAGACAGCCAAGAGGAAGCTCTGAAGACTAGCTGAGACCTGTAGGAGCAAGATGGTTTCAATGTGCTTAGAGTATTGAGCCACTGACCCTAATGCCAAGGTCACAGCTCACAGATTAATGGTGTCACAGTGGCACGATAGTGCTGGCATCCATGATAAGAGTTGAAAGACTTCACGCATCTCAGACTTATTTCTGAAATCTTTTTTATTTAATTCTGTCCTGACTTCCTGCCTTTTCTTGAAGATAAAAGTGTCCCCAAGGAAATTCTGTTTTATTTTTATTTTTCTGGGTGAAGGAAAATGCAGGAAGTGGAGAAAGGGAAAAAAGGTAAATATCTCTGATCAGCAATTTGCCTGGACATTTTCCCATCTTTTGTCTCTAACTTCTCTTCAGTTTTGCTACTTGCCACTGAGGGCAGAGGAACAGAGAGTTTACAGCAGTGAATCTCAAACTTAAGTGTATGTCAGAATCACCTGGAAGATGGCTGGGTCTGTTGGGCCCATCCTCAGAGATTCTCATTTGGGTGGTCTGGGACGAGGCCTCAGGACATGCATTCCTTCAAGTTCCCGGGTGATGCTGATGCTCCTGGTCCTGGTCCTACACTTTAAGAACCACTGGTTCAGAGTCCACTGGGCAAATCGTAGGCTTTTTCTTTGGAGTAGAGATCAACAGCAATATGACTGGTCTGGCCATGGCATTTTTCAGTAATAATTTCAGTTATGCAGAGAGAACTTCAACCAAGTGAATAGTAACCCTTTAGGTAATTAGAGTCTGAATACAGAAAAGTCTTATGAAAACAGGAAACAATTCATAGGTGTAGAGTGAATAGCACTCTTCCATTTATGCTTCAGGAGGCTGTTTTCTCTATCCTTATGTATTTTTATCTCAGTTCTAGAAGGTTCTTGGTTGCAGTCTTCAGCTAAGGACCCCAGAGAGATTTTCATTCATGAGTTTACTAATATTCAGACCATGTCATAATGTGTTTTATTCTTTCCTCTGGGCTAAGCAGTGCAACCCAAAGTCTACTGTTAGAGAAAAGAGAAGAAGCGCACCACCCCTGTGCTCTTTCCCATGATTATCGTGAGGAAATGAAAAGAAACTGAGACATCAATTAGGTCAAAGGGTTTCCAACAATTTAAGAGAAAGTCTTTGTTTAGATAAAATCTTTCTCAAAACCTCAATATCAAAACCAGGTAAATATTTGACTTCTTTGGTAAAGCAACTAGGTAGAACCCCAAATGATCTCAGATACGGTTTCAAACTCATAATGCTAGAAACCTCTGCAGTTTTCAAATGAGACACCTAATCCTCAGTGACCAAGGACTTGCTATTGTTTTGGAGACAGTGGGAAGACTAGGGAGATTTGAAGTCAAGATCAAGAGCTCTTTGAACAATGCCTAAATCTTTCCATATTGGATTACACATGGAGATAAGCAGTCTCTTGTAGTTACTGCCTAAGTGAGCACAACATCATTCTCCCACAGAGGTGTTTATAAAGTAAGCCAAGATGAATGGATAAAGAAGATGTGATACATGTATATAATGGGATACTACTCAGACATTAAAAAGAATAAAAAATGCCATTTACAGCAACATGCATGGACCTAGAATTATCATACTAAGTGAAGTAAGTCAGACAAAGACAAATATATGATATCACTTATATGTGGAATCTAAAAAAATGATACAAATGACTTATTTACAAGACAGAAACAGACTCGCAGAATTAGAAAACAAACTTTTGGTTACCAAAGGGGAAAGGTGGGGTGGGGAGGGATAAATTGGGAGTTTGGGATTAACATGCACACACTACTATATATAAAATATATAAACAACAGGACCTACTGTATAGCACAGGGAACTCTGCTCAGTATTCTCTAATAACCTATATGGGAAAAGAATTTGAAAAATAAGATATATGTATAACTGAATCACTTTGCTGTACACCTGAATCTAACATGATATTGTAAATCAACTATAGTCCAATATAAAATCAATTACAAAAAATATGGGAAGCCAAACCCAAGGGAGAAATGCAGGAGCCAGGACCAGAAAAGTCCAGTTGTCAATGATCTCAAGAACATTCTTTTAACAGCAATAAATATATGAATACTCCATTCCTATATAACTTGAAGCTGTTAGTTGTTTTCTGTAGGTTTCCAGTTAGGGGAAAAGTTGAAAGCAAATGAAAAGTTTAAATCTTCTAAGTAGCAAAATATCCAATTTTTGATAAGAAAATAATCAAACATACCACCTCAAGTAAAATAAAAAATAATTGAAGGGGGGAAGGTATGCATTCTCTATTCGTTGAAACTGAGAACACTGATGTTCTGAATTGGCTAAAACATTTTGACAAATCCATGAAAAAGACAAAATACTCTACTTAATTAAAGGAGAAGACATTACGTTTCACTCAGGATACAACTTTGAAAATATTAGAAACAGAAACCGTAAATAAATGTTAACATAAACATGCATGCAGAGAAAGGAAATTATTTGCTGTTTGTGTTAGCGTGCCAAGGGTATATCTGGTTTACTCAGATCATCGTTGCCACTAGAGACACTTGGAAATCACTACCATGACTCATATTTACTAAATAGGAAGTTGAGAGGTTACAAATACCACCATGAAAGTTCATCAGATCCTTAGGGGTTTGGTATCTCGAGTCTGACTTTTGAATCCATGCATCCCATTTGAAAGATATTAAGCTATTTTCAGGATGAGAGATCTTTACTTTTGTTTTTATTATCACCATTGACTATTAGTTAAATAGTATTTCTGTTTGTGATCTTCAAAAAACTCTTGTGTCTTTATAAACGACTTCTCTCTTAATCCATTTCAGATAACACTTCGTTAGCAGCTAGTCATTCTCAAACAGCTTTGGGAGACATGGATAGTTAGAGAATGTTTCTTAACTTGACTTCTTTTACATTTGTTTTGCCAAAGTGATTTTTCTACACTCCAGGAAAACTCCTAACCCGTACATGTCAAAAAGATTTTGAAAGTGACTTTTCTAAAACCATTTCTGGAACAATTCATGCCTTTCTCGAGACATCCTTGTTTGCTGGCAAAGCTCTGCCTGACTTTCAAAACTCAACTAAAACATCTCCTTCTCTGTGAGACTCTGTAGAGATAGTCCTCACACTTGCTCTGATGCCTACACCTTAAATGAGCACCTACCTTGACATGCTAGGAGACAAGTGTCCCAGAAATTTGAAATTGGGACATCATTTCTGTTGGGATCTCACACTTAGAGATGGTGTAAAATCAGGGCAGGGATGGCCACACTTGCTCAACTGCAAATGCATCAGGAAAAGAGACCAACAGGGAAAGAGAATAAAACCAACCTGTAGAAACAGAAGCCTGAGACTCTGGATGAGCAGGTGAACAGCAAAGAGGGAAGAAGAGCTCATGAGATGGAGAGATGTGCTTCTCTGAATCTTGGTGACCTTTCAGAACACAGTTCAATGCCTTTGGAGTTGCTGCACTTTTGCTCTGGGTTTCATAAAAATGTAGTTCTATCCATCTAATAAAATCTCTGTTTTGTTCAAGCTAGTGGGAGTGATTTTTGCCACGAAAGCCAGTAATGTCCCATCACCTATTAGATATACAACCTAGTAGAGGAGGTGCTTCTGCATTTCTGCTATCTTAATAATCTGTGCTTTTTCTATTACTGGGTTATACTATAATTCATTTCCAGTCTTTTCTCTCATTAGTCTATGGCACCCTAAATAAAATCAGAAACCACAACTAATTCTTATACTGTCAACATCTAACATAGCACTTGACATTTAGTAGGTGTTCAATCAATATGTACTGAATACATGAATAAATGCACTATTTATTATACAAAAATTTTATTTTGGGGAAATAATCACAAAAGAAGTCTATGATTAATCAGGATGAAGTCTAGTAACTCAGGTGGTGGTAGAAAGCTTTTGAAAATGCCTGCCATTCCTCCCCTGAATTTTCTCACGTTATGAATGCCTACAGTTGCTCACTGATGTTCTGTTATCTCCTCAAGGAACCTTAGGTTGTCACTGTTATCTCCTGAACTCCCTGATAACAACCCACTTATCTATGCTTCTTCAAAGCATAAGGCATAAGTACTTATGGTAAAGAGTCTGGAATGACAAAGGAGATGAAGCGAATTATATTTGCATAGAAGTCTCCTTCCACCTCCTTTTTTTAAAAATTTAATTTAATTTTTTTTATACAGCAGGTTCTTATTAGTTACCTATTTTATACATACTGGTGTATATATGTCAATCCCAATCTCCCAATTCATCGCACTACCACTACCACCACCCCCCTTTCCCCTCTTGGTGTCCATACGTTTGTTCTCTACATCTGTGTCTCTATTTCTGCTCTGCAAACTGGTTCATATGTACATTTTGCTAGTTTCCACATATATGCATTAAAATACGATACTTGTTTTGCAAATAGAATGTTACAAGAGACAAGGAAGGACACTACATAATGATCAAGGGATCAATCCAAGAAGAAGATATAACAATTATAAATATATATCTACCTCCCTTTTTAAAAATATAGTTTATGAGAAGAAATAGGAAGGTTTTCTAAAGCATTCAGTACTTGTGTAAGCTCTCCTCTCTTAGTTGATTTGGACTGAGCCATTTTCTGAGTCTTTTAGCAGTGTGCAGGATATAGGCCAATGAAAATCTCTGGTTTCTGACTAATGAAAACCTTGATATTCCCATCCTGCCCTTCCTCTTCCTGCCATTTCTTCTTCTTTACTTACTGTAGTATAACGTGCATGTGAAAAGTTGTATATATCAAGTGTAGAGCTCAGTGACTATTTGCAGACAACATACATGTCCAACCAGCATCCAAGAAGCTCTTCTTATGCTTCTTTCTTGTCACTATTATTACCCCATCTTCAAGGGTAACCATCATTCTTACTCCTAACATCAGAGTTGAATTTTGCCTGCTTTGGTACTCTATATAAGTAGGGTCTCACAGTATATACTCTTTTGTATCTGGCTTCTTTTGTTCAATGTTATGAGGTTCATCCATTGTTTTGTGTGATTGTTTGTGCTCATTGCTATATATTACTGCTTTTTTGAATTCACCATTCTACTATTGATGGACATCATGGGGCTATTTATAACGAATAACGTTGATATCCACAACTTTCGTACATGTTTCTGACACCTGATTTTCTTTTTGTTTACCTGAAGTCCCCCCAAATACCCAAACACTTTGAGTCACCATCATAATCGCTGTAAAGAAGACATGCAATAGGTAGTTTCCTAGAATCTTCTGAATGAGATTCCTTTTTTGAGGAAACCTTATATCCAATATCCATCTCAGTCAGGGAAAAAAAAATGTGCTCTGACCTCAGATTCTAACCGGCCAGTGGAGGATTCTGCTACTTGAATATCACTCTTACAGATAACGTACAAACTGATAAGAGAAAAAGGAAGTGCTCCACAAAAAGCCAAATTATCTGTGCTTGATAAACCAGGCAGAATATGACAGTTTAGGAGAAATGGGACTTTAGATAAGGGAATGATCTGGGACTGTTCTTTTTGCTGCTGCAATCCATGCATCAAGTGGGCTTCTGCAAAAACTAAGCAAAAACAAAGAATTGTTTGATGGTATCACACTTTGTTTACATGAATCCCTCACTCAGCTCTTAACTGGGCAGGATAAAACCCTCTGAAGAGGGTGATTTTATTTTTTTTAAGCACAAAAATAGTATTTGGAGGTAGACTCCTGCAATATCATTTATTTTTTAAAAATTAAAAAATTATTTTATTATATATTTGAGTATAGTTGATAAACAATGCTGTGTTAGTTTCAGGTAAACAACAAAGTGATTCAGTTATACGTATACATGTACCTATTCGTTTTCAAATTCTTTTCCCATTTAGGTTATTACAGGATATTGAATAGAGTTCCCTGTGCTATACAGTAACCTGTAATATCATTTAAATTGAGGTATTATGGAAAGTGGTGATGGGGATAAATCCTACTAGAATCCTCTGGGCAGCTTATTTAAGTTGCAGGTGCTGGGCTCCATTCCAGGTAACAGGAGTTATGTTTGTTTTTTTTTTTCTTTAACATCTTTATTAGAGTATAATTGCTTTATAATGGTGTGTCAGTTTCTGCTTTATAACAAAGTGAATCAGTTATACATATAAATATGTCCCCATATCGTTTCCCTCTTGCATCACCCTCCCTCCCACCCTCCCTATCCCACCCCTCTAGGTGGTCACAAAGCACCTAGCTGATCTCCCTAGGCTATGTGGCTGCTTCCCACTAGCTATCTATTTTACGCTCGGTAGTGTATATATGTCAATGCCACTCTCTCACTTTGTCCCAGCTTACCCTTCCCCCTCCCCATATCCTCAAGTCTATTCTCTAGTAGGTCTGAAACTTTATTCTCGTCTTCTTGCCCCTAGGTTCCTCTGACCATTTTCCTTTTGTTTGTTTGTTTGTTTGTTTTTTAGATTCCATATATATGTGTTAGCAAACGAAATCTGCTTTTCTCTTTCTCACTTACTTCACTCTGTATGACAGTCTCTAGGTACATCCACCTCACTACAAATAACTCAGTTTCGTTCCTTTTTATGACTGAGTAATATTCCATTGTATATATGTGCCACAGCTTCTTTACCCATTCATCTGTTGATGGACACTTAGGTTACTTCCATGTCCTGGCTATTGTAAATAGAGCTGCAGTGAACATTGTGGTACATGACTCTTTTTGAATTATGGTTTTCCCAGGGTATATGCCCAGCAGTGGGAATACTGGGTCACATGGTAGTTCTATTTTTAGTTTTTTAAGGAACCTCCATACTGTTCTCCATAGTGGCTGTATCAATTTACATTCCCACCAACACTGCAAGAGGGTTCCCTTTTCTCCACACCCTCTCCAGCATTTATTGTTTCTAGATTTTTTGATGATTGCCATTCTGACCGGTGTGAGATGATATCTCGTTGTATTTTTGATTTGCATTTCTCTAATGATTAATGATGTTGAGCATTCTTTCATGTGTTTGTTGTCAATCTGTATATCTTCTTTGGAGAAATGTCTATTTATGTCGTCTTCCCATTTTTGGATTGGGTTGTTTGTTGTTTTGATATTGAGCTGCATGAGTTGCTTGTATGATTTGAAGATTAATCCTTTGTCAGTTGCTTCATTCACAAATATTTTATCCCATTCTGAGTGTTATCTTTTCATCTTGTTTATAGTTTCCTTTGCTCTGCAAGAGTGTTTAAGCTTCATTAGGTCCCATTTATTTATATTTGTTTTTATTTCCATTTCTCTAAGAGGTGGGTCAAAAAGGATCTTGCTGTGATTTATGTCACAGAGTGTTCTGCCTATGTTTTCCACTAAGAGTTTGATGGTGTCTGGCCTTACATTTAGGATTTTAATCCATTTTGAGTTTATTTTTGTGTATGGTATTAGGGAGTGTTCTAATTTCATTCTTTTACATGTAGCTGTCCAGTTTTCCCAGCACCATTTATTGAAGAGGATGTCTTTTCTCCACTGTATATTCTTGCCTCCTTTACAAAGATAAGGGGACCATATGTGCGTGGGTTTATCTCTGGGCTTTCTATCCTGTTCCATTGATTTATATTTCTGATTCTGTGCCAGTACCATACTGCCTTGATTACTGTAGCTTGGTAGTATAGTCTGAAGTCAGGGAGCCTGATTCCTCCAGCTCCATTTTTCGTTCTCAAGATTGCTTTGGCTATTTGGGGTCTTTTGTGTTTCCATACAAAATGTGAAATTTTTTGTTCTAGTACTGTGAAAAGTGCCAGTGGTAGTTTGATAGGGATTGCATTGAATCTGTAGATTGCTATGGGTAGTAGAGTCATTTTCACAATGTTGATTATTCCAATCTAAGAACATGGTATATCTCTCCCTCTATTTGTATCATCTTTAATTTCTTTCATCAGTGTCTTATAATTTTCTGCATACACGTCTTCTGTCTCCTTATGTAGGTTTATTCCTAGATATTTTATTCTTTTTGTTGCAATGGTAAATGGGAGTGCTTCTTAATTTCACTTTCAGATTTTTCATTATTAGTGTATAGGAATGCAAGAGATTTCTGTGTATTAATTTTGTATCCTGCTACTTTACCAAATTCATTGATTAGCTCAGGTAGATTTCTGGTAGCATCTTTAGGATTCTCTATGTTTAGTATCATGTCATCTGCAAACAGTGACAGCTTTACTTCTTTTCCAATTTGGATTCCTTTTATTTCTTTTTCTATTCTTATTGCTGTTGCTAAAATATCCAAAACTATGTTGAATAAGAGTGGTGAGAGTGGGCAACCTTGTCTTGTTCCTGATCTTAGTGGAAATGGTTTCAGTTTTTCACCATTGAGGATGATGTTGGTTGTGGGTTTGTCATACATGGCCTTTATTATGTTGAGGAAAGTTCCTGCTATGCCTACACTCTGGTGGGTTTTTATCATAAATGGGTGTTGAATGTTGTCAAAAGCTTTCTGTGCATTTATTGAGCTGATCATATGGTTTTTCTCCTTCAATTTGTTAATATGGTGTATCACGTTGATTGATTTGCGTATATTGAAGAATCCTTGCATTCCTGGAATAAACCCCACTTGATCATTATGTATGATCCTTTTAATGTGCTGTTGGATTCTCTTTGCTAGTATTTTGTTGAGGATTTTTGCATCTATATTCATCAGTGATATTGGCCTATAGTTTTCTTTCTTTGTGAAATCTTTGTCTAGTTTTGGTATCAGAGTGATGGTGGCCTTGTAGAATGAGTTTGGGAGTGTTCCTCTCTCTGCTATATTTTGGAAGAGTTTGAGAAGGATAGGTGTTAGATCTTCTCTAAATATTTGATAGAATTCGCTTGTGAAGCCATCTGGTCCTGGGCTTTTGTTTGCTGGAAGATTTGTAATCACAGTTTCAATTTCACTGCTTGTGATTGGTCTCTTCATACTTTCTATTTCTTCCTGGTTCAGTCTTGGAAGGTTGTGCATTTCTAAGAATTTGTCCATGTCTTCCAGGTTGTCCATTTTATTGGCTATAGTTGCTTGTGGTAATCTCTCATGATCCTTTGTATTTCTGCAGTGTCAGTTGTTACTTCTCCTTTTTCATTTCTAATTCTATTGATTTGAGTCTTCTCCCTTTTTTCTTGATAAATCTGGCTAATTGTTTATCAATTTTGTTTATCTTCTCACAGAACAAGCTTTTAGTGTTATTGATCTTTGCTATCATTTCCTTCATTTCTTTTTCATTTATTTCTGATCTGATATTTATGATTTCTTTCCTTCTGCTAACTTTGGGGGTTTTTTTTGTTATTCTTTCTCTAATTGCTTTAGGTACAGGGTTAGGTTGTTTATTTGAGATGTTTCTTGTGTCTTAAGGTAGGCTTGTAAAGCTATAAACTTCTCTCTTAGAACTGCTTTTCCTGCGTCCCATAGATTTTTGGGTCGTGTTTTCATTGTCATTTGTCTCTAGGTATTTTTTGATTTCTTCTTTGATTTCTTCAGTGATCTCTTGGTTATTAAGTAGTGTGTTGTTTAGCCTCTATGTGTTTGTATTTCTTACAGATTTGTTTGTGTAATTGATATCTAGTCCTATAGTGTTGTGGTCGGAAGAGATACTTGATACAATTTCAATTTTCTTAAATTTACCAAGGCTTGATTTGTGACCAAAGATATGATCTATCCTGGAGAATGTTCCATGAGTACTTGAGAAGAATGTGTATTCTCGTTTTTGAATGGAATGTCCTATAAATATCAATTAAGTCCATCTTGTTTAATGTATCATTTAAAGCTTTTGTTTCCTTGTTTATTTTCATTTTGGATGATCTGTCCATTGGTTAAAGTGGGGTTTTAAAGTTCCCTACTATAATTGGGTTACTGTCGATTTCCTCTTTTATGGCTGTTAGTATTTCCCTTCTGTATTGAGGTGCCCCTATATTAGGTGCATAAATATTTACAATTGTTATATCTTCCTCTTCAATTGAGCCCTTGATCATTATGTAGTATCCTTCTTTGTCTCTTGTAATAGTCTTTGTTTTAAAGTCTATTTTGTCTGATATGAGAATTGCTACTCCAGCTTTCTTTTGATTTCCATTTGCATGGAATATCTTTTTCCATCCCCTCACCTTCAGTCTGTATGTGTCCCTAGGTCTGAAGTGGGTCTCTTGTAGACAGCACATATACGGGTCTTGTTTTTATATCCATTCAGCCAGTCTATGTCTTTTGGTTGGAGCATTTAATCCATTTACATTTAAGGTAATTATTGATATGCATGTTCCTATTACCATTTTCTTAATTGTTTTGGGTATATTATTGTAGGTCTTTTCCTTCTCTTGTGTTTCATGCCTGTAGAAGTTCCTTTAGCATTTGTTGTAAAGCTGGTTTGGTGGTGCTGAATTTTCTTAAGTTTTGCTTGTCTGTAAAGCTTTTAATTTCTCTGTCAAATCTGAATGAGATCCTTGCTGTGTAGAGTAATCTTGGTTGTAGGTTTTCCTCTTTCATCACTTTAAATATGTCCTGCCACTCCCTTCTGGCTTGCAGAGATTCTGCTGAATGATCAGCTGTTAACCTTATGGGGATTCCCTTATGTGTTACTTGTTGTTTTTCCTTTGCTGCTTTTAATATTTGTTTTCTGTATTTAATTTTTGATAGTTTGATTAATATGTGTCTTGGTGTGTTTCTCCTGGGTTTTATTCTGTATGGGACTCTCTGTGCTTCCTGGACTTGATTAACTATTTCCTTTCTCATATTAGGGAAGTTTTCAACTATAATCTCTTCAAATATTTTCTCAGTTCCTTTCTTTTTCTCTTCTTCTTCTGGAACCCCTATAATTCGAATGTTGGTGTGTTTAATGTTGTCCCAGAGGCCTCTGAGACTCACCTCAATTCTTTTCATTCTTTTCTCTTTATTCTGCTTTGCAGTATTTATTTCCAGTATTTTATATTCCAGGTCACTTATCCGTTCTTCTGCCTCAGTTATTCTGCTATTGATCCCTTCTAGGGAATTTTAAATTTCATTTAGTGTTATTCATCTCAGTTTGTTTGCTCTTTAGTTCTTCTAGGTCCTCGTTAAACATTTCTTGTATTTTCTCCATTCTATTTCCAAGATTTTGGATCATATTTACTATCATTATTCTGAATTCTTTTTCAGGTAGACTGCCTATTTCCTCTTCATTTGTTAGGTCTGGTTGGTTTTTGCCTTGCTTCTTCATCTGCTGTGTGTTTCTTTGTCTTCTCATTTTGCTTAACTTACTGTGTTTGTGGTCTCCTTTTCGCAGGCTGCACGTTCGTAATTTCCGTTGTTTTTGGTGTCTGTCCCCAGTGGCTCAGGTTGGTTCAGTGGGTTGTGTAGGCTTCCTGGTGGAGGGGACTAGTGCCTGTGTTCTGGTGAATGAGCCTGGACCTTGTCTTTCTGGTGTGCAGGTCCACGTCTGGTGGTGTGTTTTTGGGGTGTCTGTGGCCTTATCATGAGTTTAGGCAGCCTCTGTGCTAATGGATGGTTTTGTGTTCCTGTCTTGCTAGTTGTGCAGCATAGAGTGTCCTGCACTGTAGCTTGCTGCTCGTTGAGTGTAGCTGTGTCTTGGCATTGAGATGGCGATCTCTGGGAGATTTTTGCCATTTCATATTATGTGGAGCTGGGAGGTCTGTTGTGGAGCAGTGTCCTGAACTTTGTTCTCCCACCTCAGTGGCACAGCCCTGATGCCTGGCTGGAGCACCAAGAGCCTGTCCTCCATATGGCTCAGAAAAAAAGGGAGAAAAGAAAGAAAGAAAGAAGATAAAATAAAATAAAATAGTAAAATAAAAGATAAATTTATTAAAATAAAAAATAATTATCAAGAAAAAAATATTTTTAAGTAATTAAAGAAAAAAAACCGGACCGACAGAACCCTAAGACAAATAGTAAAAGCAAAGCTATACAGACAAAATCACACAGAGAAGCATACACATACACACAAAAAGAGGAAAAGGGGAAAATATATATATATCGTTGCCACCAAAGTCGACCTCCTCAATTTGGGATGATTTGTTGTCTATTCAGGTATTCCACAGTTGCAGGGTACATCAAGTTGATTGTGCAGATTTAATCCGCTGCTCCTGAGGCTGCTGGGAGAAATTTCCCTTTCTCTTCTTTGTTCGCACAGCTCCCTGGGTTCAGCTTTGGATTTGGCCCCGCCTCTGCTTGTAGGTCGCTTGAGGGCGTCTGTTCTTTGCTCAGACAGGACAGGATTAAAGGAGCAGCTGCTTGGGGGCTCTGGCTCACTCAGGCCGGGGGGAGGGAGAGGTACGGAGTGCGGGGCGAGCCTTTGGCAACAGAGGCCAGCATGATGTTGCACCAGTCTGAGTCGCGCTGTGCATTCTCCTGGGGAAGTTGTCCCTGGATCACGGGACCGTGGCAGTGGCGGGCTGCACAGGCTTTGGGGAGGGGAGGTGTTGAGAGTGACCTGTGCTTGCACACAGGCTTCTTGGTGGCGGCAGCAGCAGCCTTAGCGTCCCATGACCGTCTCTGGGGTCTGCGCTAATAGCCGCCGTTCGTGCCCGTCTCTGGAGCTCCTTTAAGCAGCGCTGTTAATCCCCTCTCTTCACGCACCAGAAAACAAAGGGTCAAGAAAAAGTCTCTTGCCTCTTCGGCAGGTTCAGAATTTTCCCCGGACTCCTTCCTGGCTAGCCGTGGCGCACTCACCCCCTGCAGGCTGTGTTCACGCCGCCAACCCCAGTCCTCTCCCTGTGCTTCGACCGAAGCCCGAGCCTCAGGTCCCAGCCCCTGCCCACCCTGGTGGATGAGCAGACAAGCCTCTCAGGCTGGTGAGTGCCGGTCGGCCCTGATCCTCTGTGCAGGAATGTCTCTGCTTTGCCCTCTGCACCCCTGTGGCTGTGCTCTCCTCCGCGGCTCCGAAGATTCCCCCTCTGCCACCCGCAGTCTCCGCCCTTGAAGGGGCTTCCTAGTGTGTGGAAACTTTTCCTCCCTTCTCAGCTCCCTCCCACTGGTGCAGGTCCCATCCCTATTCTTTTGTCTCTGTTTTTTTCTTTTTTCTTTTGCCCTACCCAGGTACGTGGGGACTTTCTTGCCTTTTGGGAGGTCTGAGGTCTTCTGCCAGCGTTCAGTAGGTGTTCTGTAGGAGTTGTTCCACACGTAGGTGTATTTCTGATGTATTTGTGGGGAGGAAGGTGATCTCCACATCTTACTCTTCTGCCATCTTGAAGCTCCTCCTGAGGAGTTATGTTCTTATTAAGACCCTAGTGTTTCCAGAGCTGTCTTCTGTCTGACACTGGGTTCCCTACTTCTTCAGCTTGGGACACCCCAGGTTAGGCACTTTGTTACGTAAGAAGCTACAAACATGTTCAGCAACATTATCCAATAGAAACATAATGTGAGTCACAAATGCAAGCCGTATATTTAGTTTTACATTTTCTAGTAGCCACATTACGTAGAATAAAAAGACACAAGTAAAATTAATTTTAATAGTACATTTCACATAATTTAATATATCCAAATTATTGTCATTTCAATATATAATCAATATATAGTTACATTTCAAGTGTTAAATAGCCACCTGTGGCTAGTGGCTACCATATTGTTCAGCATAGATAATCATCTAATAAATAGTCTATGGAATCAGATCAAAATGATCAGATAAATTGATTACTAAATAAATGAATAAATAACTGACAGTCACTCCTGTCAGATTCTGCTTTCATGATCTCTCTTTTTTTCTGATGGTTAGGCATGGAGTGTGTGTTATAGGTCCATGAAGGAAAGAGGGACAGTGACAAAAGGAGAAAATGCAGCCAAATTCTCATTTTTTAAAAATTCTGTTACCATTTTTTGTTTGTTTGTTTCTTGAATTTTTCCTTAATGAATGACGAAGTAGAGAAGGAAGGAAAGAAAGAAGAAAAGAAAGGGGAAGAAGGAAGGAAGTTGTACTAGAACTGAAGGAAGACTTAAACCTCCACATTAATTCAATTTAATTACATCAGTGACCTTTCACCTGTCATGTGACCCATAATCACCTGGGGGACTACTTAAAATGCAGTATTATGAGACTCAACCCCAGAAACAAATGAAAAGTAGTAGGATTGGTATTGGCATTTAAACAAATATCCCAGGCAGCACTGATGTAGATTACACAGGAACATTAGGTTAAAGACAGGGTCTAGGACTGGTCCCTGAGGAATCATACATTTTCAGTTATAATGAGCTCTCTTGTGAGGATAGAATGGCAGTCATTTTCAAGTGAACCAACTAACCACAATTAGAGGGGGGACCAACTGGACATGGTATTTCTTGGGCAAAACAAACTTTGAACAACCAGATCATGATTGTTGCTGCCTTGGAAATGTCATCAAGGAAGGAAAGCTTTTCAGTGGGCAATGACTGGTGAAGAAATGTCCCTTTTAGAGCAAAAACATTTATTCTGAGATCTGACGGAAGAATCAGGAACCATCAACAAGCATTGTCTCTCATCCTTGGAACTTCCTGGAAACATTAAGCACGCTTTGATTCTTGCAGGCACAATCAGAGATAGCAAAAGAATGAAGATCTTCACCAAGGAGACCATGAGAAGCATGGACTCTTGGATGTCCACCAACCAACAGCAGCTTCACATAGCCAGGCACCTCATCAACGCACACGCCCCTGTGTGTACAAGATATTCTGTCATGGCGACAGCCAATGTGGAGCTATGGAGGTGCAGGGGACAGGAGGAGGTTCAGGAAGACTTCCTGTAGAAAGCACTGCTGGAACTGTCTTGGAGGGTGGGAAAGATGTCTTCAGGCAGAGACAGGAATGAGGTTTGGCAATGGAAAAATGTAAGACCATTCTGGGAAAAGTGGTCAGGGTGGTAGAGAAACTGCTTGGGAGTTAAATGTTAACTCACCATGGGGTGAGTCATGGTTTTCTGCCCTGAGTCCCTATTTGGGTAAAGGTATTACATATATAGGGAGTCAGTTTGTTCAGTTTGTCTCAGTTAGCCCCGGACAGACCTGCCCTGTGCTCCTCCTTATAGAGTACCCTTCACTCTCACAAGAGTCCCAATTTAGATATAAACTATTATATATAGTCACTCTTACTGTGATGGAAGGATTTTCTCTCTGCTGGTGACTCAGGAAGGTAGAAGGAGGGAGAAATTGGTGGCCTAGCCAATGAGACCTAAAATACATTTAAGACATATAATTTTGCATAATTGCCCACTTATCACCTAGACAAAGCAGCTTATCCTTTTATAAACACTTTCTGAAGAACAAACTATTTATCCTGCGTGAGTCAATTTCCTTATCATTAAAGTTCAGTTAGGGCTTCTCTGGTGGCGCAGTGGTTGAGAGTCCGCCTGCTAATGCAGGGGACACGGGTTTGTGCCCCGGTCCGGGAAGATCCCACATGCCGCGGAGCGGCTGGGCCCGTGAGCCATGGCCGCTGAGCCTGCGCGTCCGGAGCCTGTGCTCCTCAGCGGGAGAGGCCACAGCAGTGAGAGGCCCGTGTACCGTCAAAAAAATAAAAATAAAAATAAAAAGTTCAGTTAATAATCATATTACAGACCCACAACCTGTCATCCAAAAACTCTGGAGAAAGATTTTGAAATTTAGCATTTTTCAGATTTTGGAAAGGTAATTTTTTTTTCAGATTTTAGAAAGTTAAGTATATTGGAGCTTCCCTGGCAGTCCAGTAGTTAAGACTGCATGCTTCCACTGCAGAGGGCACGGGTTCCATCCCTGGTCAGGGAAATAATATCCCGTATGCAGTGTGGTGCAGCCAAAAAAAAAAAAAAAAAGTTAATTATATACCTTCCTCCCCGGTATATATAGCACCTTATAATCATCACAATTCTGTTTCTGCAGCAAATGTATGAATACTCACACAAAGTGGAATAAATAAGTATTTTATAGCTTCAGATCAGTTCTGCTCATGTTTTGCCATGAATAGATTTGCGAGGAACTTGTGGGAAAAAGTTATTTTGTTTTGTTTTGAGAGCTCTTGGGATGCCAGAATTGCTGATAAGGGGTTGGTTGTGGAATTGTATTTCACACATGGCGTGATAAATATATTAAATTAGATTTTCCACGTAGAATGTTAGCAGAATGTTCCAGGACTGTAAGCTAGTAACAAAGATTAGTAGGAATATTTCCCAGAGATCCCAGACGAAAAGTTGTGTCGCTTAATCTGCAGCTGTTCCCTGGTTTGGAATATCATCTTCTGTCTCTGCTCAGAATCAGATTTCCTCAGACGGTCCCAGTCTCACGGCTCCATCATCCATCAACAGGAACAAACACTGACCCTCAGCTGGATTCATGAGTCCAGACTCCTTAATGAGATAGTGAAAATAAATAAGGTCCTATGAAAATTCGATTAAAATCCAATCAAGGAAAATAAACCGCAGACATCTGCTCTTCTCTGCCAGTTCAGTGTCATTTGAATATTTTCTCCTGGTCTTAAAACAAAAACAAGAACAAAACAAAATAAAAAAATTTTTAAAAAGACGGCTTATATTTCTTGAGTGCCTGCCAGATTGGCATTCGATCATTTGATCCATTAAATAACTATATGAACAAGAGCAGAGGAAAAGTAAACAGTAAGGTGAAGGACACACAGGCTACATATTATTTGGCCCTTGTTTCTCATTCAGAAATGTATTGTTCGGTGAACTCATTTTTCTTTCAGATAATAGTAAAACAGTGTTTTGAGTTTCTTTGGAAATGGTCATCCAGCTTTGTATCCAAATCTATCAGCCATGACTGAAAATGTTGTTTTGGACACTGAAAAACAAAAAACAAAAAACAAAATCTTGATGGTGTCTATCTGGGTGAAGTAAATACCTAATCAGTTAATCTCTGGTGCCATCCCCATCTGGGAGAGGCTTTTATTCTTTCTCCACAGTTCAACTTGATATGGCTTCTGTGTGATTTCTCCACCAATAAATAAGCAGCTATCCAGTGATGTATGAAAACCACAACAGGCACAGTGTTGGGAAATCAGAGTGGGGACCATGCCCGGCAGAAATTTGGAGAAACATCCTGCCTTAGTCAGTCTGTGCTGCCATAGCAGAACACCATAGACTGGGTGGCTTAAACAATAAACATTTATTTCTCACAGTTCTGGAGGCTGGAAATCCAAGATCAGGGTGCCACCATGGTTAGGTTCTTGGTGAGGGCCTTCCCCCGCCTCACAGACAACCTTCATATCCTCACATGTCAGAGAGCAGAGAGAAAGAGGGCTGTCACTCTTCTTATAAGGGCACTAATCCCATCACAGGGGCGCCCCCTTTATGACTTAATCACCTCCCGAGGCCCCATCTGCAAATAACATCACATTAGGGCTCCAGCATGAATTTTA
This sequence comes from Lagenorhynchus albirostris, assembly GCF_949774975.1. Taxonomy (NCBI): domain Eukaryota; kingdom Metazoa; phylum Chordata; class Mammalia; order Artiodactyla; family Delphinidae; genus Lagenorhynchus; species Lagenorhynchus albirostris. The sequence goes on along the minus strand of NC_083099.1, from coordinate 6,822,581 downwards.
GGGGAAAACCAACATGCAATCCATAACATATCCCAATTACCTTGCACATAAATAGCTTAGACATAATGATGGTTTGACCAGACTGGAAACTCCAAGCAGACTGTCCAGACCTAATTGGTCACCTCTGAGAGGCTGAATGCACCTGCCACACTGTGACCCAGTTATATTCTTCATTCTGGACTGAATATCCACTGAGGTCATACTAACCACGCAGGTCATACTGAGAGGACCAAATATATGGACCAGGCTGAACCAGTCACAGGCTGTCTTATCTCAATGTTTCAAACTAGTGAGTGGCAGCCCAGACACACTCACCACTGCAAACCTCAGTGAACAAGACTGACACTCTGCTTCAGCCACATGGATGACTGAGACACACTATCCCAGACACCCCAGCGATGCTGGACTCATCCCACTCTCATCACTCAAGATAAACTTGAATTAGGCACTCACCACTCAGACCCACAGATCATTTTCTCCCTCCCGCTCATGATCTCCCCTCAGGACCCCAGGAGATTCTGCTAGTCCAACCTAAGATATTTCCCAAAGGGGAAAGGATTGAAAAGATAATTAGGGGTTCCCAGTGGCTGTCTTCTCTTTTTTATTTACAATCCCCAAAAACTCATCAGGGATAGTTGGACAAAATACATTCGTTTTTTTCTAAGACTTACATAGTCTTCTTGGTTGGTCATAGGGACAGGTATGGACCATTTTTATTTTATTTTAAGGGCTTGATCACTGAACACAGACTATTGTGTCTGGGAAGAATGAGATTATTAATTATGTTTATACTACAATATACGTTAATAAAATGGTGATTTTTATAATAACTGTTAAGAACTTCTCAGATGGCTAATGTGCTGAGCAGAGCTAGGTGAATTTAATAACATAATATGGTAAATCAACGAAATAGAAAGGCAAAAATAAAACACCAGTGTTTATTTAGTAGTTGGCTTCTGTTCTACCCAAATTATAAAATTACTTGCCCCAGTTCACCAACTGGCTTCTTCTGTGTGAACATATTCTTTGTCAAAGCAAATGATCTGCCAAAATTTGAATCGCTATAAATCCATTTAGTAAAAATCCTCTGTGAGGGTTTAATAACTAGTTTCCTTGATTATTTGTGCAACCGAGTAGAATAACCCTCTTCTCTTTCAGTTCTCCTCAAACCAAGCTCTGATTTGTGAGTGGGGGGTGGGAGGGAATGGATTTGCACTCAGGGGACATCTGGCCATGTCTGGAGACATTTTTCAGTTGTCACAATTAGGGGATGGGGGGGCAGGTGTTACCAAGATCCTGCAATGCACAGGACATCCCATATAACAAACAATTATCTGGCCCCAAATGTCAGTGGTGCCAAGGCTGAGAAACTGTTGTGCATAATAAAAAATAAAAAAAAACGTAAAATTTCCATAGCTGGTTTTGTAAACAAACATTCTGACAATCTGACCTCCATCTAGTATATGGCCCTAGAGTAACTCTTAGTCTTCTCAGAGATGGGAAAGAGACACAAAATAAAAGAAAATAGCAAGAAGGGAGCTAAGGATTATGTATTTTAAATATAGCAGTGTGTACATGTCACAACAAAAAGAAGGACCTACTGTACAGCACAGGGAAGACTGCTCAATATTCTGTAATAACCTAAATGGGAAAAGAATTTGATAAAGAATGGGAAAAAAAAAGGGAGTTAAGGAGTTTGCACACCTCTCAGTAATCCACATCACAAGCCTCTGAGGCAGAAGATGTTAATGCCCCCATTATACAAATGAAAAACCTGAGACTCGGAAAGTTTAAGAAATTTTCCAAAATTCACTGCAAGAAATTGGTAAATCCTGCTTTTGAAGTCCATGCCTTCTCCCACTACACTGCATTGCTGCATATAGCAGAGAGGGCATAACTGCTGGCCTCTGGCAAGATGCCTGATGAGGATGCTCCAATTTCCAGAGCAAAGGGAAATTTTGTCGATAGCCTGTGGGATCGTGAGAAATTTAGTCACTTTTGTGAGTGAGAAGAAGGCAGCAGGGACATATCACCCTTTGCAAAAAATCTAATGACCAACATGGTGGAAAATTACCCTTTGCCATTCTTACCTTCAGGTAGAATATGTGTACAGACAGTACAGTACAGGATGTCATAAAACCAAGTTAAGTTCTAACTCTACTATTATATAACACTGGAATCATGATTCTTAACCTATCACAGTTTAATTTTTTTAATCTACAAAACGGAGATGATGACTGCAGTTTCTGGTTCCATAGGTCTGGCGGGGGGGGGGGTGAGAATTTACGTTTCTAACATGTGCCCAGGTGATCATGGTGCCACTGATTGGGGGACCCCACTCTGAAGGCAACACTGACTTAGGACATGGAGGCTTAATTCTACTGCAGAACCTCAGTAGAACTCTATAAAAACTAGCTATTATTTTCTTCCATAATTGTTCACCAATCTCACTCCCTATTTACTGTATTCATTTCCTGCCTCGTCTATGAAATTTTTGGTTTGTACGTGTAAGGTGGCTGCCACTGTGATTTGTCTTCATGATGCTGAATATTTTAGCTTCAGAGTTATTTCTCTCTCGTGTTGCTTATTCCCAATATGGAGTGTCTGTGGCCTGTCTGCCAGGCCACCTGCATCTTTTTCACACTGATTGAGGCTGACTGTAGAGTGTCCTTGTATCAGTTGTCAAATTTGCCTTCAACACACTGTGCGCAGGAGCCGAAAAGTAGGCAATGCAGAAGGCCCAGTCACACTCCAGTGCCATATATGTCTTTTACCATCACTCACCACCTGCTTTTCAGAGAGGAAACAAACTCCTCTTCTGTGTGCACTAATAATCCCTGAGCAGGGAGAGGAGGATCCATGCCAAGATGCCTTCCTCTTAGCAGCCTATTTGGAGAAGATCTAACTCAACGTGTCCTTTCATCATAAGACAGATTCCTTACTTACACAATAGTCATGAGCGTAAGAGAAGGAGGGCAAGGCTGAGAGCTGTTGCTAAGACTTCTCAACCTCTAATTTGTTTTCTTGTCGTCTACCCAGTCCTTTCAGGTCCAGCAGAAATTCCATGATACCTGTATCAATTAGGACCTAGCCATAAAAATAAAATCACCTTGTCAAGTAAGCTAATGGAAGAAATGTAATATGGAGAATTAGTAACAAGGTGCTAGAAGAGCAGATAAAGCACACAGGGAAAGGAAAAACAACCCAGAAAGTATCAATTACTAGAGGCTGTCATCAACTATAGGACTGGAGAGACAGAGAGAAGGTGAAGTAACCATGGGTTAGAGCCATATAGCAGAAGTTGGAACTCTGATGGACCAGCCTGGTGGGAGCTGGAACGATGGTGAACGACGGTCACAGGTACTACTGCTCAAAGAACAAAGACACCATTCAAAGAACAGAGAGGAAGAGAAATATCCTGGCTTCTCTCTTTATTCCACATTCCCTCCCACTGGTACTTCACTGGAAGTACCAGTGAGTACTTCCCTTTAGCCCAACCTAGGAAGAAAAGGAGTCTGGGAAATGTAGTTTGCAGGGTCAGCCCTCTTTGATGCAAAGCAAGGGAAGGGCCATAATAGATCTGAATGCAAACAGGCAGATAAATGTCGCAATAGCCAACCCCATCAGCTTTAAATATATCCCAAGTGAAAAGTAGCATTTAATAAGTCAGTTTTTCATCCTGCCTTGTGATCAAGTTACCTTATCTCTTTTCTGTTAGATTTCATGAAAGGTAGCCATTCATAGTTGAAACACGTGTCTGTCTCAGACACAACTTTGGCCAAAAAACATCCTTGAATCTCAATTCCAACATCTCTATAATTGAGATAATATATTGCCTATGTCATAGGGTTTTGTGAGGATTAAATGAGACAATGTTTATAAAGCACAATGTCTAGCACATAAACAACACTCATTATTATAAGTAAATGGACACTGTCACATTCATTTTAAGTCTCTCAGCGTCTTGCATGCAGACTCGAATATTTGCTGAAGACACAAGTCAATGATCAGTGATACCTGCCTTTCTGTTTCACTTTCTATTTGTATTTGTTTTCAAGCTGATAATTCTTTATTCAAAAGGGATTGGGATGGGGAAAGTACCAAGGGCACTGGAATGTTTCATCACTTCAGAAATGTTTTACACTGAGCCGTCCTAAACCAAATCTAATGCTAACTTGAATTTTTCATGGTGAGCTGGTGCATGATGTGGAGACTTAACAGCAGTTCCTGTAAAAGGTGTAATTTGGATACCAATTATATTGTCATTGCTGCTATTACTTAAGAAGAAGGAGTCAATTTGCCTTTTGTTTGCCCTAAGAAAAAGGGTCAGCCAGGTCAAGTGGGTCACCACTTTGTGTTGTTTTGTTTGAGAAGTGCACAATGAGCCTGTTTGTGATGTGAAACAATAAGCACTTCTAATTTCAGCATCTCATTGTCCTAGGGTGTCAGTGCCTGTCGAGGGTCACGTCACTTAGGCATTTAAGGCTGGCTTTCAGCTTTAGAAAGGGCTGGGCAACCTGCTTTATTTATATAAAGATAATTAAAAGCAAAACAGTCAAGGGGCCACCTATCCTTTGTTGAGGTTCTGGCAGATCCTAGAGTCACTTATTTTGGAGCAAGTTGGGTAAAAGCCAACCAAACGTTGTTGCTTTATGAAGCATGGTGGTAAATGAATGGAAAAATGTCACTGCAAAAACCAAAGGGTAAACGTTGAATTTTAGGTTGTGGAATTACAGTCGTTTTAAGATGAATGCTAGAGCTAAGATATTTTGCTCTCATTTATATTACCATATTCATCTAGGTCAAAAACTCACTTTTTATTCTTAACATAACATTTTTAAGAGACCATATTTGGCAGATTTAGAGAAAGGTTGTTTTAAATTGAGATAACCTGCAATTCGGGAGAATGTACTGCTATAATTAAAAAAAAAAAAGACACATAAAGTTCCTGAAGTCAAGTACAAACTCTTGATGTCTCAAATTTAGAATCCAGCATTTCATTTTACATGCCATTTAGAGAGAGCAAGTTCCTATAGTTGAATTTAGATTCCACAAAGATGCATGAGGCATTATGACGTTTCTTTTTCGGATCTTTTGTGTTTTCTTACCTGGAATGGACTGTAGGCTCAGCATGATATGAGTCCAAGGCATCACACAGCTCAAAGTAGACTGAGCACATGTGGGTCTCTCAAGATGTAGGCGCTGATGTCAAGAGCCCTGTTTCCGCTCCTGGATCCCAAGAAGTCTCCTTAGGGTTGCACTTCTGGGACTTTTGGAAAAAGCTCTACTCCACTGCCACCTGCAATTGAAATCAGTGTAATCATCTGATACTAGATACTTTTATTTTTACTAGTGATGATGCTTTAAGGCTTAAAATTTTATGCCTTGGGGAAATGGTTAACTGTTTATAGGAAGGTGCAAATTAACTGTTTATAGGAAGGTGCAAATTAAAAGTCTTCAGTTCACACAAAAACTCAGTTCACGAATTACTTCTTAATATTTTTTGGTCAGAGTGAATGACCATCCTGCTTTAGATGTCTCTAATTGCCTAAGATCTTGTTGGCTCTGATTAGCTGGTATCAGACCTAATTCAGAACTTATGTTACACTGAGTATTAAGGCTTATTCTTACCCTAAGTCTATTTAGCCCTTTACTATCATGCATTCATTAATCCAAGCATTAATCCATTTATTTGTTCACTAATTCATTCAACAAGTATTTATTGAACCTCATTAAGTGCCAGGTTCTCTAAGGGTTGCTGGGGATAGAGTCTCAATATACTTTGTTGTTCAAGCAAAGCTAAACACTGTGCCTGCCCCCATGAAGCTTAAAGTGCAAATTACATTTTTAAAAAAACGATCGCACGTGTAAATGTGAAACTATAGCTATGATAAGTTCACAAAGGAGATCTTTGTAGTGCTATGGAAACATAAAATGTGAGAATGTTGCCTACCCAAGGAAGTGAGAGCTTTACTTAAACGCATTAGATAAAAAATAAGTAGGAGTGAGAAGTAGAGTGTTTTAAGCATAGTGCAAGGTTTTGTAGTGGCAAGTAACATGTGTATGTCAAAGAACTAAAAGAGAGCCAGGGGCTAGAGCACCAGGGATGAGAGAGAAAGATGGCCGGTGACTCTGCAACAAAAGTCACAGGTGTAACCAAGAAGACCTTGTAGGCCTTTGTGGGGATTTTGGCCCTTATTCTAAGACCATTGGGAGGATGTTGTGTGATTTAAGCCAGGGGTAATGGAGGGATGAGCAGTTAATGTGGGGATCAGAACTTAGATGGGTGTCATGTTCAAATCTGTATTTCAAAAGGATAATTCTGACTGTGGTGTAGACAGGATCCACCAGTGTGAATGCTAGAGCAGTAGTAGAAGGTAATAACCCGGATGACTTGGAACAGGTTTTAAGAGATGAAATCATGGATTAAATATGGTGAAGTGGGGAGAGGACAAAGTTAAGGATGACTTTTGGGGCATGGCTTGTATAACTGAATGCATAATGGTGCCATTAACTGGGACACATAGCACTGGAAAAGGGCTGGTACCATCTTGCTTGTCCACCTCCCCTGTTTTCACACCTGTGGATCTCCATATATTGAATACCTCTGTTAGTTTTCATTACAGGACAATAAGAAGGCAAATGCAGTGACCATTGCTGTACTGTACAATTGAGACTAACTTCTATCAGAGCACTGATATTGGTACTGCTAATAGAAAAGAGTTCAATTGTTATAACCAGTCACAGTCATGTGGAGGCAAGAGCATGAGCTTTGCAGTTTATAATTGGATACCCTTGGCTCTAAATCCTGGTTTACCACCTCTTAGTTTTGAAAGAGTGGACAATTTATTTTAAGGTGTCTCAACCTGAGCACTATTGAAATTTTGGATTGGATAATTTTTGGATGTGGGAGGCTGTCCTCTGCCTTTTAGGATGTTATGCAGCATCCCTGGCTTCTATCTGCAGGATGCCGGTAACCATGCCACTTTGTAATAGCAACCAAAGATGGCTCAAGACACTGCCAAATTGCTCCCAGGAGGCAAAATTTCCTCTGGTTGAAAACTCCTTTACCTTCTTTGAGTCATAATTATATCATTTGTGAAACAGCTATGATCTGCATATCTACTTGACTGATACTTGGCACATACAAGATCAGAAATACACAATTAGATATGAGAGTGAATACTTAGAATAATCAAGTAATCGTAACAAATCATGAATTTTAAAAGCCGACAGTATCATTAACAACAAAAAAAATATCAAAATATTTTCCTAAAAAAAAAAATTTTTTTTTCCTTTGGCTAGGGCTCCTCGGAAAGAGGGTCCTGTGCAAGTGAAGAGCCCTGAAACTCCGTGATCTCACAGAATGCAGTTCTCTGAGCAGAATTTATCACATTTGAAAGATGGAAATGGGTAGAAACAAAGTCGTTGACTCCAAGCCCTGCCTGGGTTCTTGCCAGCAGGATCCACTCCTGACTTTATTCAGAGGTAAACATGTTCTCCTGCTCTGGTTCCCCCATACTGTGTGTTACAAACATCCACAACGAATGTCCTTTCCTTATTGCAAGTAGTTATTATATGCTAGAAGAGAATACAACTTCTATCATCCAATCTATCTTTGAAAACAAACAGTTATTTTAACACACTACTTAATTATCAAGTCACAGGGCAGGCCCACCTGAAAAGCCTGTTGATTGGAAGATTAATGGTTCAGTGACTGAGTAAAGAAGGACCAGGCTATAAACATTATGGACCTCATTCTAAAGTTTAACACTGATCTTATCACCTTAGAAACAACTTCCTCTGTGACCTCTTTATGGGATTCACTGAAGAAATAATTGCCTGTTCTGAAATCTGTTGGAATTAGTACTGGCATCTAAAGATCTATTAAGAGATTAAGATTTCAAGATTAGGCAGCTCCTGGCTACCAGTCATGTTTATGAAATTCTATATGGTCAGAGACTTGGTTCCCATAGAAATGACCTCTCTTTCATTATATATAAAAGGAATTGTGCTTGTCAGGTTTTCTCCTTTAGGAGAAATTTCTCCTTTTGGAACAATTAAATTTATGAGGGCTAGTTGCATTAAACATTTGTTTTGACTTAATAGGGTTTATATTGACTCTAATCTCCAGTTGCTATTTTAATGTCAAATAATAATAATAGCAACTTCATTCATTTGCTAAGGCTGCCATACGAAATATCTCAGACTGGGTCATTTAAAGAACAGAAATTTATTTTCTCACAGTTCTGGAGGCTGGGGATCCAAGGTCAAGGTGCTGGCAGCATTGGGTTTCTCTTAGGCCTCTCTCCCTGGACGGATGCCCTCTTGCTGTCTAGTCACATGGTGGTCTGTGCATGCACACCCCTGCTGTCTCTTTGTAGGTCCTAATCTGTTCTTTTTTTAAGGACACTGGTCAGATTGAATTAGGGCCTACCCTGATGGTCTCATTTTAACTTAATGACCCCTTTAAAGTCCCTATCTTCAAAAACAGTCACATTCTGAGGTACTAGGGGTTAGGCCCCCATATGACTTTGGGGGGATACAAGTCAGCCCATAACAGCAACTCTGTATATTTAGATAGAAATTTACTGTTTAAAAAGTATTTTTCATATATAATTTCAATAGACTAAGTATCCTTAAACTTGTAGTAACTATGACAAAGAGTAATTCCATTTTCCCTGCATTGTCTGGGAAAATCAAATTATTCAGATTCATAGTTTAATATAATGTAGGCTCAATGCATGTGTCATGGTGCTTCACTGGTTATTTTATTCCTATGAATGCCATATAGTTGCCTATTGTTTTGGACTGTGTTTTTCATTCTGAAGGCAGTCAGCCTATTTTTTTGGCTTACGTTGTTTTGTAGGAGAGAGGGATTTTGGCAGTGACATATGAGCAACTATCATGACATCCTAAACTAAAAAAAAAAAAAAGTCAGATTCTGAGCTGTTCAGGGAAAGCTAAAGGGATCTTTGTGTGTCTGACATTAAGGACAGGTATCTCTTGCAATCTGAACTCTCCCTCTCTGAATATTTGATATAACAATTGGTGGAAAATTTACTGGACACTTATTCACCACACACAATAATATATTGTAACAAATATGCATGAGTATAGGACTAAAAACATTTAAGTTACACATGAGTTCTAGATGAGAACATGTCTGGAGAAAACCATCATTTGAATAGACACATGCACCCCAATGTTCATAGCAGCACTATTCACAATAGCCAGGACATGGAAGCAACTTAAATGTCCATCAACAGAGGAATGCATAAAGAAGATGTGGTACATATATACAATGGAATATTACTCAGCCATAAAAAAGAATGAAAAGCAGCAACATGGATGGACCTAGAGATGATCATACTAAGTGAAATAAATCAAAGACAAATGTCATATAATATCACTTACAGATGGAATCTAAAAATTGATGCAAATGAACTAATTTACAGAACAGAAACAGATGCAGAGACTTAGAAAACCAAACTTATGGTTTCCAACAGGGAAAGATAGGGGGGAGGGATAAATTAGGAGGTTGGAATTAACATATACACACTAATATATATAAAAATAATCAACAAGGACCTCTTGTATAGCACAGGGAACTCTACTCGACACTCTAATAACCTATATGGGAAAAGAATCTGAAAAAGAATATATATATATATATATATATATATATAAAACCAAATCAAGCTGATGTACACCTAAGACAAACACAACATTGTAGATCAATTATACTCCAATACAAAATAAAAATAAAATTAAAAAAATTTAAAACAAAAAATTAATTTAGTTGTTTTTCTCAAAGGATTTAACGACTTATTCTTGTTGTTCAAATGTAGCGTACATCATCACTATTATTCTCCTATATTCATGTGATTATATCTTCTGAGCAGTTGGAGATGCTCTTGAAGAAAGTAGGTGAGCCTAAGAGATCTAGAAAAGCCTATAAATTAAAAGGAAAATTGGAGATGATGAGAGCTACTGAGAAAAGTGTGAATGGAAATGGGATTGAACCAAAATAACTGAGATTTTGCTAAGGGGTCTGGATTTAGTGAAGTGGACGGTGAAAATACTGAAGAATGTTAACATCCAATAGTGAAGGAATCACTCCCTAGAAGATCAGTCAATATGATGCTCATCATTGCTCCAAGGAAGAGGAAGATGAAGAGCTACCCTTATTTAACTGGAAAATGTTAAAATGAATATTAGGAAGTGTATATAAACTAGTTGTTTTTGCTAGTGAGTGTGATTCTGTCTTGAGTAAAAACATCACATCCAAAAGTTGCAGTTGTAAGTGTAGTTGTAAGTGTAGCACATGCAAACCAAACATTTCTCTTTGGGAGGTTTGTTGATTTCTTTGGTCCATTGCTTCATAAGTGGCTTTATTCAAAGATTCATGGCCATTCACTTCCAGAGTCTCGAGAACCAAGAAGAGAAAATTACCTCTTGTTCCTTAGATTCAGAAAGTTGGCAATCTCCTGTTTTACTTAGCCCTTCAGCAGCTCACTCTGCTGATCCCCAGCCCAAACAAATAGCATGTGTGACCACAGGCTCCAAGCCTCTGTTTTTGTCACCAAACCTTACTAGAGAAACTGTTCCATTTTTAGATTATGATGCAAAAGTGCTTTACTAAGGGTGGTTTTTCAACCATTAGTCATCCTTAGCAGTATTTCACTATTTGTATTGTATTTCATTTTCACTGAAGTATAGATGGAAAAGATAATTACGCCTGATACTGGTCAGTATCCAGTTGCCTTAGTGTTTGATAATTAGGGGTTGATATTTACTTCTGCATCCCCAGTGTTTAGACATAGTAGGAGCTCACATTTTTGATGAGAGAGAGAGGAAGGAAGGAAGAAAGGAAGGAAGGAAGGGAAAGAAAAAGAGAAAGAAAGAGGAAGAAAGAGAGGAAAGAGAAAAAAGGAGATTTCTCTAACATTGCCAACTTCTAGACTACCTGAAAACTTCATCATTGTACAAAACTTTCTGTCTATGAAGAAAAGTATTCAGAGTTACAAACATTTTTCACAAAAACTTTTGGAACACAAAATTGGTGTACTGCTCTATTCCTTATAGAGTTTTCTATAGATTCCCTTGTTTGAGAACTGACTGTGTTACTTCTTCCTACCTGATATATAATTGCTCATTTCAGTGCCTTGCGCTTCAGATACAGTCTTACTTTTACTCCCCAGCTGAAACTGCTCCTTCTGGGGCTGTTCCTAATGTGCTACCCTACACGCCAAAAGATCAAGTCGGCATAGTCTAAGGGTAGAGTACTATGCAATTACATGCTGCACACATGGCTTTGAAGGATGACAGCAGAACCTTCATTCCACTCCGCAGACTTAGCTACTTACACTCTGGCTGCCACCCCCACCCCCACACCCACCACTCCCCTCTCCAGTGCAGACACAGTTCTCTTTCACTGTAGTGAGGAAAGCTTATAATGAGGCTTTTCCTTTGCCCCTGGTGCCAACATTTTGTTGGGGTATCACTTCATTTCTATGTGCTCTGTCCTCTGGGGAATTTTTCTGGCACAATCTAACTAGGAAAATGTCTTCTCATTAATGCTATTGCCTCCTTCCTCTTAGGGTTGAAAGTAGAAATTGTCACTCAGATTTGCAATACAGTAAAAAACATTTTTTCTAGTCTTTCTTGGAAAGGCTAATAGACTGAATTTCTCAGGAAGGTATACAGGAATGTTGACTTATTTCTACTTACTTATTTTTATTGGGTTTCCAGGAATGGAAAGCCATTAGTAAGGGTGCTTACCAAGGCCATAACGAAATTAGGTACTTTGAGTACATCCTACAGTTTTATTTTCTTAGCTACCTTTCTCTCCCTCTCATTGTTTTTCATTTTAAATCACTCATGAAAATCTTATGTTTCTATTCATTTCATTTTTATCGATCATTTCTACTGACCAAGAATCTTGAGAAGTAATTAGAAATTTACAGTTTTTATTTAAGAGAAGAGAAAATTATGTCAAGTTGAACACAAATATCTTCTTACAGTGTCACCATATATTTTGATACTCTTCACTCAGAAAAACTTAGAAATCTCTATAGAAATTATGAACTCGGCATTGATTATCAACAGTTGCTAATATCACAAAAAGAAAAGCAATCATTTATCATGTGTCTCCAGATAGAAGAATACAATACTACCTACAGAATATTCTTGTCAAAAAAATAAATCTGAATTTGGTCAAACCTACATCTATCATTTGCCAGGAGATACAAAGACAGAGGGACATATTAATGCCACAGGAATGCAATCAGCATAACCTAGAACTTGTTTATTTAACAGATAAATTAAAGGAGGAACAAAAAAGGAGTTAGAGGGAAATCTATAGATTTAAAGAGATTCAAGAAATGCATCGACCCACTCTTGACTAGATCCCACGAGAGAAAGATTTGGAATTATTGTCTAAATTCTTGGTTCAATTGATGAGGGAATGCAATCTTAGAAGGTCAAATAACTTGGCCAAGGTCATATAGCTGCAAGAACCCTGACTGTCAAAGCTCTTGTTCTCTGGTGCCATATGTCTTAGGAGCATGGAATACGTTACAATATACATGTAGGTCATGATTTCTAACTTAAATACAGCTCAAATAGAAAGTAAGTAATGGAATAAAATTCTACTTGTTCATAGAAGTAAATGGTAGTATTTATTTTTCTCAATCCATTTAAATTTTATTCTTGGTCATATGTAACAACTGTAATAGCCTATCATATTCCATATTTGAAAAAAAGAATTAAAATAAAATGGAAACATGAAAATATCTCACAATTCTTCCCCTCAAAGATTCAGTGTACTCTTTGCAGTGCATGACATTAGCTAGGGAGGATTACTGATAACACTGATCAATTTTTCTTTGAACCAAATGTGTGGCGCAAACATAAATCACGCAACCCAAACCCAAATCACTTCACTTGATTATCACTCTTGTTCATGAGCTAGAAGTAATATAGACCAGAAATTTCCTAATCCCTTTTCACAAGCATATTTGAAAGTTGATGTCTTAGTTTGCCATGTAAGGAGACACATTTTCTCTGCATTTAACTGAATTAGGATTGAAATAAATATCTTATGCTAGATCTCTTTCTTTATATCTTCCATGAGAGTGAGCGACTGAAGAAACTTGACTTTGAGAAGGTAAATATACTCCAGGAAAGATATGGTGTTTTTAAAATATATTTCTGCATTCACACTTATACCACATTTGGAAGATGTGGAAGGATTCAATATGGGAAGATGCAAAGTATGAATGGAGGAAAGATTTTTGAATGCTTTATATGCAGAAAAGAACATATATTTTGCAAATTTGTAAAAGGGCACATAGTTTTTTTTACAACTATTCTCCATTATTGCAATTCTATCCTTAACTTTTGAACTTGATGAAATGTCTATGGCTATATTCTATTCATATATTGAATATATAATTATAATATCAATGCAGTAGCCCAAACATAAGGCATATTTGTCTATCAGTCATTTTGTAGAAGAGGCAGCTGCTGATAGATAACACAGCCTCTTGAATATAAAGATGCAATTCATTTTTTTGAACAATTTGGATGGCTTATCTTAATATGTGATTTTTTTGTACTGAAATCAGGAAATACTTGATATTAAACTGCTTAATCAGGAAGTCTGGAATGATTATGAAGTAAGTAGATTAACAAACTTAAACTAAGCACCTACTGTGTGCCAGACACAGGGCTATGTATGCACTTTCGAGAGAGCAAAATGAATGACAAGATTTCTAGTAAATACATCAATTTCCCCTGTTTTATTGAGATGTAATTGACATACAGTACTGTATAAGCTTAAGGTGTACAACATAATGATTTGACTTATGTACATCATGAAATGATGATCACAGTAGGTTTAGTGAATATCCATCATCTCATATAGTTATAACATTAGAGAGATAAGACACTTTTTTCTTGTGATGAGAACTCTTAAGATTTATTCTCTTAACTTTCATTTATAATGCACAGCAGTGTTAAGTATCTTTAAAATGTTGTACATTATATCCCTAGTACTTATTTATCTTGTAAGTGGAATTTGTATCTTATGACTGCATTCATCCAATCTGCCCTCTGCCCACCCTCACCTCTAAGTAACAACAAATCTGATCTTTCATTCTGTGAGTTTGTTTGTTTTTGAAGTATAATTGACCTACTAAACTATGTTAGTTTCTGGTACACAATATAGTGATTCAATATTTCTGTACATTTCAAAATGATCACAAGTCTAGTTGTCATCTGTCACCATACAAAATATTACATAATTATTGACTATATTCTCCACACTGTACATTTCATACCTGTGATTCATTTATCTTGTAATCAAAAGTTTGTACCTTTTAATCTCCCTCATCTGTTTTTCTCCTTCCCCCACCTCTTTCCCCTCTGGAACCACCTGCTTGTTTTCTGTATCTGTGACTCTGTTTTTGTTTGTTCACTTGTTTTGTTTTTTAAATTCCACATATAAGTGAAATTATATAGTATTTGTCTTTTGCTGTCTTATTTCAATTGCCATAATACCCTCTAGGTCCATCTATGTTGTCACAAATGACAATATTTCATTCTTTCTTATGGTTGAGTAATAGTTCATTGTATAGATGTATCTTGGCTATTGTAAATAATGTTGCATTGAACATAGAGGTGGATATATCTTTTTGAATTAATGTTTTCATTTTCTTCAGATAAATACCCAGAAGTGGAATTGCAGGATCATATGGTAGTTCTATTTTTATTTTTTTGAGGAATATCCATACTATTTTCCATAGTGGCTGCACCAATTTACATCCCTGCTAATGGTGCATGAGAGTCCCTTTTATCCACAACCTTACCAACATTTGTTATTTTTATCATGGCCATTCTGACAGGTGTGAGGTAATATTTTATTGTAGTTTTGATTTGCATTTCCCTTATGATTAGTGATATTGAGCATCTTTTCATGTGCTTGTTGGCCATCTGTATATGTTCTTTGTAAAAACGTCTATTCAAGTCCTTGGCACATTTTTTAAGTGCATTTTTTGTTGTTGTTTTGTTGTTATTGTTGTAGTGTTGAGTTGTATAAGTTCTTTGTATATTTTGGATATTAACCCCTTATCAGACATATTGTTTGCAAATATCTTCTCCCATCCAGTAGGCAACATTTTTATATTGTTGATAGTTTCCTTCACTGTGCAAAAGCCTTTCAGTTGGATGTAATCCCATTTGTGTATTTTTGCTTTTATTTCCCTTTCCAGAGGAGACAGATCCAAAAAAATCTTGCTAAAACATGTCAGAGAGCATACTGCTTGTTTTCTTCTAGGAGTTTTATGGTTTCAGGTCTTACGTTTAAGTATTTAACCATTTTAAGTTTATTCTTGTATATGGTGCAAGAAAGTAGTCCAGTTTGATTATTTTGCATGTAGGTGTCCATTTTTCTCAACACCATTTATTGTAGAGACTTTATTTTCCCCACTGTTTATTCTTGCCTACTTTGTTGTAGATTAATTGCCCACATAAATGTGTGGGTTTATTTCTGGGCTTTCTATTCTGTTCCATTGATCTATGGGTCAGTTTTTGTGCCAACATGATACTGTTTTGATTACTGTAGCTTTGTAGTATAGTTTGAAGTCAGGGAGAGTGATACCTCCTGTTTTGTTCTTTCTTAAGATTGTTTTGGCTATTCAGGGTCTTTTGTGTTTCCATACAGAGTTTAGAATGATTTGTTCTAGTTCTGTGAAAAATGCCATACATCTTTAAAGAATTTTTTAAAAATTAAGTGGATTGTAAGAAAACTTATTCTCTCAATTTCTCATTGAATGCCAGGCATTTTACCAGAAACTGAGAATATAGTGGAATTAGGAGTCATGTGACTTAATATATTCTCATTCTACATTACATGTGTGGTCACCATATTTTCAGATTCATAATAGAACACATTATCTGACAATGGAATATGAAGTCCAATTGGAAGTCAAGGTTTACAAAACTCACTTCTTTGAAGAAAACCCTAGCTTTTTACAGTCCATTTGTTTATTACAAGTTTTCTACATCTGTCACTTTGGGGCAGTTTAGACAAAGGAACATGTCAGGGGGACACTGGAAGCATGAGATGGGGAGACTGAGGTCTGCAGAGCTCATTATTGTGTACAGGAACCAATCGGGAATATTTTCTGATTGGACTGTCATATCTGTCTTAGTCAATCAAAGTATGTATCTTAACTTACCCTACTCTTGACATAGTATACTGTATTTAAAAAGTGTAATTCTCTGCTGTCCAGATTAATAAATGTTTATGGTGAAATGGATAATCCTCAACAATAGACAATCATGGACATTGCTCTAGACATTCACTCATTCACTCTTTCACCCATTCACCAAACACTTGAATGACTCTTTTATGCAAAGTATATTTATCCCTCTCTTTTCTTGTCTCTTCCTCATTTCCTCTCCACTAGATTCTTTGTTTTTAGCATAAAAATAACTAAACTTATGTCTGACCCACCTAAACAATCCTTGATTTCCCCTTCCCTTTGGTATTCCTATCTCATTCTTTTTACAAACTTGAAAAAAATTAATCCATATTTTAGTATCTCCTTATTTCCTGCTTATGTAATTTCATGGCAGCCTGTAAGTTTTCTTGATTTCACCCTGAGATGGATGCTGCTAAGGGAACCAATAACCTAATTATCGTTCAATTAAAGAGAAGAACATCTGGCACTATTAAATGCCTCCTTTGTTGATACTATCTTCCACTGTCCTATGCAGTGGAAAGAAAGAAATGAAAGCATTTTTCCTGCATTCCATCCTTTCCCCATTACCAGGGAAGAAGGTGGGATACTCTGGGAAGGAAATAAAGTAGATGACCTTGTCTAATCTTGTAAACATGATAAGCAGACTGCTGAGCAAATAGACTAGTGGTATTTGCTAGGAAGAGAGCATTTATGAAATGCTTTTAACAGGATGTTCCTGGTTTACAATTACTGTGGATCAAGTTTAAAATCTGGATACGTGGCTCACTGGTAAATATCACATAGGCTAGTTGGCCATTTGAGATATAAAGTGGAAATGTCTTAAAATATAAGTTCTCCCCACTGTGTGAGGTAATCTTTATAAATGATTTAGAGTCCTTACCTACTTTGGACTGGGGATTTGATGTCCATTGTGGGAAGGGCATAACCAGGTAGCCATCTTCAATATCCCAGGTCTCTCTCTGCTTTCCCTGTGACTCTTGTTTGATCATACCCTTCAAATTATTTGTAAAGTCTGATCTTGGGAAAAATCACTAATTTGTGTCAGTCAGACTTGATCATCCAATCTTGTGTGTTAGCTCATGCATGTGTGTGTTTACTAGCTTCTCTCCCAAGTCTTAATATGCTCTTTCTGTTTTCCTCATAAATGTCTGCTTTCCCCCAAACTTTTTCCCCTGCCATTTAATATACAATTAATGAGCAACCACATTTCCCCAAATGGCATCAAATTGCCACTGAACATACTTGTGGACTCCCTCCCCTTGATGTTTCCCAACCCAGTGAAGGACCTCACCATCTACCCAATGATAGATGAAACCAGATTATTCCTTCTCAATTAGTTTTCACATTCATGAAGTCATAACATAATGCAAATCTAACTCTCACTAGTTCTATCAATACCATTCCCAATGCCACTCGTTTAATTCAGTCATGGTCACTCTTTTCATGTATTAATAGCATTGTCTTATACCTAATTAGTTTTCTTGCCTCTAGTTTGGTTTCTCTACCACTGTTTCCTGCACTTTTGCTGGAGTGACCTTGATAAATGTCAGTCTAATCACATTACACCTATGCTTAATGTTCTTTGATGGTGCTCTATGGTTATCAAGATTTTGTCAATACAAAACCCTTCATGATGTCCCCTGTTATCTCTCTACTCTTATCTTCCAAAAGTAACTTGCATTCTTATTGTCAGTCATTATGCTTGCAATTGCACAAATGGATCAAGCTATTTGCCATCTGTGGTTGCCATGAACATTTACAAAATGCCTTTTTACCCTCTATTGAGATAATTGTTTTATATTCCCTATACTGCCTATTCTCTTATGTGTTGTATTCTCTTAGCAAATTTCTTAATATCAAAACAGCCTTCCTTTATAAAAATAAATCATGCTTGGTCAGGATGAATAATTATTTTAAAGTATTATTGAATTCTATTAAAGTTTCCTTTTGAATTTTTTCTGCACCTGTGTTTATAAGAGAGATGGAAAAAGAGTTAGTTCTCTTTTATTTTGCTATTGTTGCTGGGTTTTGGTATCGAAATAATGCCATGCCATTAAATGAATTAATTTTTTTATCCTTTAAATGTAATACTTTATATTACATTAAAATTGGTTTTCCCTTTAAGATGCAAAAGAACTCAGCATAAAATGTTTTGATAGTTTTTTAAGGAACCTCCATACGACCCAGCAATCCCACTACTGGGCATATACCCTGAGAAAACCATAATTCAAAAAGAGTCATGTACCAATATGTTCATTGCAGCTCTATTTACAATAGCCAGGACATGGAAGCAACCTAAGTGTCCATCAACTGATGAATGGATAAAGAAGATGTGGCACATATATACAATGGAATATTACTCAGCCATAAAAAGAAACGAAATTGAGTTATTTGTAGTGAGGTGGATGGACCTAGAGTCTGTCATACAGAGTGAAGTAAGTCAGAAAGAGAAAAACAAATACCGTATGCTAACACATATATATGGACTCTAAGAAGAAATAAAGGTCATGAAGAACCTAGGGATAAGACGGGAATAAAGACACAGACCTACTAGAGAATGGACTTGAGGATATGGGGAGGGGGAAGGGTAAGCTGTGACAAAGTGAGAGAGTGGCATTGACATATATACACTGTGGGACTCGAGAGACATTGTTCCAGCTAATGATTAAGAACTCTCCAGACAATAGGGGCTTCTTAGACAATGGGTGAATTTCCAGGATGTCCGGCCCCCTTCCGAGAAGGAGGGAGATAACAAAATGTAAAAAAGGTGTCTGTCAAAGACCAATCAGGCAGCTGGGGACAAGTTCCCTCTCTGGTCCGAGCCTAAGCCGGGACCAATCAGCAGGAGAACACAACCAAATCTGTAATTTACATACGGGGAAGTGGGAACCTATAAAACTGACATATTCGCGCCCAAAAGGGTTCCTTCTTCGACCTCCTGCGTGAGGACCAAGGAACCCCGGTGCACCGGCCTTCAATAAACCTCTTGCGTTTTGCATCGACTTCCGACTCTTGTTGTTTCCTGGGCGAGTTGAAACTCCTAGGAGACCGCGCAGGTCTAACATTTGGGGGCTCGTCCGGGATTCCACTCGCCCCGGACCACAAGAACATCGGGAGTTGGAGGTACCAGGTAAGCTTGAGCTTGATTGTCTGTTTGTCCCTTGTTCTTTGTGGGCCATTATCGGAGGAAAGCCGTAAGAATCGGCTTATTATGGAATCTGTATCGGACCTCTGGCTAGGCAGACGTGCTAATAGCCGGCGTCCATGAGCCCTAAGGGACGCCCTGGTGGCTCATCTGGAAGGAGAGGCAAACTCTGTCTCCCCTTCACTCGGTTTCGGCAGTTCCCTTGGTGATAACTGCCATCTGAAGAAGTTTCGGTTTTGAAGCGAGCTCGCGGTGGCCCATGCGTATATGTGTTTCGTGGAGTTTTAACTGTTTCTGTATTGTGGTCTATTCTTCTTCTCTGACGGACGACAATGGGACAAACTATGACGACTCCTCTTTCCCTTACCCTAAGCCATTGGACCGAAGTTCGGGCCAGAGCCCATAATTTTTCGGTAGAGGTAAAGAAAGGAAAGTGGCAGACTTTGTGTGCCTCTGAATGGCCAACATTTCAGATAGGATGGCCCCCCGAAGGATCCTTTTTATTAGACAAGATTAAGCTGCTGAAGTCTAAGATATTTAATATAGATCCCCACGGACATCCAGACCAAGTACCATATGTCTTGGTCTGGGAAGATTTAATTCTCTCCCCACCTCCGTGGGTCCGGCCCTTTGTTTCCTCAACAGGTACGTCCGCGCATACATCAGGAGCGTCGGAGATATTAGCCTTAAAGAAAAACCCCAACACGGAAAAGCTACCTGATGCCCCGGATCCACCGAAGGCGATTTATCCTGACCCGCAGTCCGATTTGCTTCTTTTGGATTCCCCACCCCCTTATCCTCCGGCCCCAAATCCCCTACCACCTAGAGGACCCCCAGCTCCATTGCCCTCGGCACCAAGGGAACCATCCATGATGGAAGAAGAAAGGGGTCCCTCAGCGGGCACTAGGAGCCGGAGGGCTATCTCCCCGGACTCCACTGCCCTACCTCTTAGAGAGTATGGCCCCCCCCGACGGCCAAGGGAATAGACCTCTCCAATATTGGCCCTTTTCCTCTGCAGATCTTTATAATTGGAAAATGCATAACCCAACTTTTTCCGAAAATCCACAGGCCCTTACCGCTTTAATAGAATCTCTTGTTTTCTCCCACCAGCCCACATGGGATGATTGTCAGCAGCTGCTCCAGACTCTCCTAACGACTGAGGAGAGGCAACGGGTTCTTTTAGAAGCCAGAAAAAATGTATTAGGCGCCAATGGGCAACCTACCCAGCTGCCTAACGAGATTGATGCTGGTTTCCCACTCGTCAGGCCAAACTGGGATTTCAATGCCCCGGAAGGTAGGGAGCGCCTGAAAGTGTATCGCCAGGCTCTGGTGGCGGGTCTCCATGGAGCGGCCAGACGGCCCACTAATTTGGCTAAGGTAAGGGAAGTCACTCAGGGGCCCCAGGAATCTCCAACTGTGTTCCTGGAACGTTTAATGGAAGCCTTTAGACGCTTTACCCCTTATGATCCAACTTCGGAGGAACATAGGGCTACTATAGCAATGGCTTTCATAGATCAAGCGGCCCCTGATATTAAGAAGAAATTACAGAGGCTAGATGGCTTGCAGGGATTTTCGCTTCAGGAGTTAGTAAAAGAGGCAGATAAAGTATATAACAAAAGAGAAACAGAGGAAGAGAAGGAAGAAAGAAAGCAGAAAGAGCAGGAAGCCCGTGAAATAAGACGGGATAAGAGACAGGAGAGGAATTTAAGTAAGATACTGGCCACTGTGGTTGGAGGAAGAAATATAGGGGATAGAAATAGGCAGAAAGGGCGAACGGCAGACAGAAGGCGGCCATTAGACAAGGACCAATGTGCCTACTGTAAAGAAAAAGGACATTGGGCGAGAGAATGCCCTAAGAAAAAGAGTGGAGGAAGGCCAACCAGAAACAAAATCTTAACATTGGAAGAAGAAGACTAGGAAAGTCAGGGCTCGAACCCTCTCCCCGAGCCCCGGGTAACTCAAAGTGGAGGGGGAACCTGTTCAATTTTTGGTAGATACCGGAGCCCAGCACTCCGTCCTTCTCCACTCAAAAGGTCCTATCTCAGCTAAAAGGTGATGGGTACAAGGAGCCACTGGGAATAAACAATATTCATGGACCACACAAAGGACAGTAGATCTTGGGATTGGACGAGTAACCCATTCATTTTTGATTATTCCGGAATGCCCCTATCCTTTGCTGGGAAGAGATTTACTCTCCAAAGTAGGGGCTCAAATCCACTTTCAGCCAGAAGGTCCCACCATAACTGATAATAAAGGAAGGTTACTTCAAATATTGACTATGAAATTAGAAGATGAATATAAATTATACGAGCAGCCTTCATCCTCACGAGTTAATGTTACAGATTGGGTAACTCGGTTCCCTCAAGCCTGGGCAGAAACTGCCGGAATGGGGATGGCCAAAAATCGGCCCCCGGTGCTAGTGGAACTCAAGGCAACTGCCACCCCAATAACGGTCCGTCAATACCCCATGAGTAGAGAAGCCAAAGATGGTATCCGTCCCCATATACAGAGGCTACTAGACTTGGGCATCTTAATAAGATGTCAATCAGCATGGAACACCCCTCTCCTGCCGGTAAAGAAACCAGGAACAAATGATTATCGGCCGGTGCAGGATCTACGAGAGGTAAACAAACGGGTGGCAGACCTCCACCCCACAGTTCCAAACCCTTACAACCTCCTGAGCACTCTTCCACCTCAACATACGTGGTATACTGTTTTGGACCTTAAAGATGCTTTTTTCTGTTTAAGACTCTCCCCTGAGCCAACCCTACTTTGCCTTCGAATGGAAAGATCCAACATCGGGAATGTCTGGTCAGCTGACATGGACACGGCTACCTCAGGGATTTAAGAACTCCCCGACCATCTTTGATGAAGCCCTCCATCAGGATTTGGCATTATATAGAGAATCAAATCCCCAGGTAACATTACTCCAATACGTTGATGATATTTTATTAGCTGCTGAGACCCAAGAAGATTGTATCAAGGGTACTGAAAAACTGTTAACGGAACTTGGAACCCTGAGATATAGAGCCTCAGCCAAGAAAGCACAAATATGCCAACAACAGGTCAGTTACCTGGGGTATCTATTAAAAGGGGGGCAAAGATGGCTCACGGAGAGCAGAAAGGATACGGTGGCCCAAATTCCGGCTCCCAAAAACGCCAGGCAGGTTAGAGAATTTTTGGGGACGGCCGGATTCTGTAGACTATGGATTCCAGGGTTTGCTGAGCTGGCATCCCCATTGTACCCCCTAACCAAAAACAGCACTCCTTTCGTTTGGGGCGATAAGGAACAACGGGCTTTTGACCAAATCAAACGAGCTTTACTTTCAGCTCCAGCCCTAGGACTGCCAGATGTAACCAAACCTTTTCATTTATATGTGGCCGAAAATAAGGGCATTGCAAAAGGAGTATTGACTCAGAAATTGGGTCCCTGGAATCGCCCAGTTGCTTATTTGTCAAAAAAATTGGACCCTGTGGCATCAGGATGGCCCACCTGTTTAAAGATAATCGCTGCAGTAGCCGTTCTAGTCAAAGATGCTGACAAACTAACTTTAGGACAAAATCTAACGATAACAGCTCCTCATGCCCTGGAAAATGTAGTCCGTCAACCACCGGATAGGTGGCTAACTAATGCCAGGATGACCCATTACCAAACCCTGTTGCTAAACTCAGATCGCATCAAGTTTGCTCCAGCCACAGGACTCAATCCAGCCACCTTGCTACCTGATCCTGACTTGGAAGGCTCCACCATCATACATGATTGTCAGGAAGTACTGGCCGCAGCACACGGCAGTAGGCCAGATCTGATGGACCTGCCCCTCCCTGATGCTGATTTCACCTGGTTCACGGATGGGAGCAGTTTCCTGGAGGAAGGTAAGCGTCGAACTGGGGCAGCCATGGTAGACGGAAAACAAGTCATATGGGCAGCGGCGCTACCACAAGGGACCTCAGCCCAATGAGCTGAATTAATTGCCCTGACGAGGGCATTAGAGATGGCAGAGAATAAAAAAGTAAACATCTACACAGACAGTAGATATGCGTTTGCTACCGCTCATATCCACGGTGCCATTTACCAACAGAGAGGGCTACTAACTTCAGGTGGCAAAGAAATTAAAAACAAAGACGAAATCGTGGCTTTGTTGACTGCACTCATGCTTCCTACTAAAGTCAGTATCATCCACTGCCCTGGACATCAAAAAGGAAATACCCCAATAATTAGGGGAAATAATATGGCTGACCAAGTGGCCCGAAAAATAGCATCGGGAGAAGTCATTTTAGGACTGTCAGATAAAGTTCCTGAAAAACCAGGCCACGATGAAGAAATCATCCCGGCCACAACAAAAGGAACTTTGTCCCCTCAGCAAGCAGAATCCATGTTACAACAGATGCACAGATGGACACATTTGGGGACTAAAAAGATGGTAGCCTTGTTACAAAAAGCCGGGTACGAAACCCCTGGAATGACAAAATTAGCTGAACAAATTGTGCAGGAATGCGTCCCATGTCAACAGGTAAATGCTCACAAAGGGAAACTTGAAACTGGAAAGAGACTCAGGGGGGACCGCCCAGGAACTTACTGGGAAGTGGACTTTACCGAAGTGCGTCCTGGAAGGTACGGTAATAAATACCTTTTAGTTTTTGTAGACACTTTTTCAGGATGGATAGAGGCTTTCCCAACAAAGAAAGAAACAGCTGCTGTAGTAGCCAAGAAGATTTTAGAAGAAATTTTTCCTCGATTTGGAGCACCAAAGGTAATAGGGTCTGATAATGGTCCAGCCTTCGTCGCCCAGGTAAGTCAGGATGTGGCCAGATATTTGGGGACTGATTGGAAATTACATTGTGCATATAGACCCCAGAGTTCAGGTCAGGTAGAAAGAATGAATAGAACTCTAAAAGAGACCCTAACCAAATTGTCCTTGGAGACTGGCGGTACAGATTGGACGGTGCTCCTTCCTTTAGCCCTGTTCCGGGTTAGGAATACACCTTCCCGGTACCATCTTACTCCTTTTGAGGTGCTATACGGGGCCCCACCTCCCCTTCTCACCTTAGGAGAAGAAATAAAACCAGACTGTCAAAATAACACTGACTTGTATGCTAGGCTATTGGGACTCCAACTGGTCCAAAAGGAGATATGGTCCCAACTCGCCGAGGCCTACCAACCGGGAACACCGGGAGAAACTCATCCTTTCCAAGTCGGGGACTCCGTATACGTCCGTCGTCATCGAACCCAGACGTTGGAACCTCGATGGAAAGGACCATACACCGTCCTCCTAACCACCCCAACGGCCATAAAAGTGGACGGCATCGCTGCCTGGATCCATGCTTCACACGTGAAAGCTGCACCAGTGGCGGCATCATCAGGATGGCAGGCCCAAAGAACCGACAACCCGCTCAAACTCAAGCTTCTACGAACCTAGGACTTATAATTTTGGTTTTACTGCCTTTATTGACTGTAAGTGATTTTAGCCCTCACCTCCCCCAACGTTTAACTTGGCAGGTAATTTCTCAGACTGGAGATGTAACCTGGTCCATTAGTCATACTGCACCCCCCTGGACCTGGTGGCCAGATCTTTTTCCTGATGTTTGTAAATTGGCTATAGGAGCACCTTATTGGGATACAGAAGATTCTCATGATATGAACACTGCCCCTTCCAAAGTTTCGGAAACTGGTTTGGGCCGGGTTGCAAAAATGCAGGCAAAAGAATGATGCTTGGTATCCTCACTTTCTACGTATGCCCCGGGTTCCACCGCCCTTGATCTCTGAATTATAAATGTGGTGGAACTGAAAACTTTTATTGCAAAAGCTGGGGATGTGAAACTACCGGGGATACTAATTGGAAACCCACCTCAACTTGGGATTTTATTACTGTAACGGCTAATTATTCTCATAATGAGGATACCGGACACCGGAGTAAATGTTCAGGATGGTGTCATCCCCTTAAAATTTCCTTTAGTAATCCCGGAAAAAGAGATGAAAAATGGATAAATGGTCATTCTTGGGGCGTTAGATTTTACATGAGGGGATATGATTTAGGAATATTAATGACCCTTAAGCTAAAGATTGAGACTCCTGCTCCTATATCAATAGGCCCAAATCCCGTACTTGGCCCCCCTTTGCTTCCCCCGGCCCCTTCAACTACGTCAACAAAGAATGAGACTAATGAAACCTCTGGATCCAAAGAACCCACAGTTAAGCCTGGGACTCCTCAGGATAGGATGCTTTCTTTGGTGCAGGCAGCCTTTACGGTCCTTAATGCTACAAACCCGGAGGCTACAAAATCATGTTGGCTCTGTTATGCTGCCCCTCCCCCTTATTATGATGCTATAGGATATAGTTCTAATTATACTAATGTCAGCTCCCCGGACCATTGTCGATGGAAACAGAAAGGGAACAGTAAATTAACTCTGTCTTCGGTTTCTGGAAATGGTACTTGTATAGGAACACCTCCCCAGTCCCATCGACACCTTTGTCATGATTTCAGCCTCCCTTCAGGCTCGGGATATCTTGTACCTCCCCAAGATGGATGGTGGGCATGTAACACGGGGCTCACCCCTTGTGTCTCTCTAGAGGTTCTCAACAATTCATCTGATTTTTGTGTGCTAGTGCAATTAGTTCCTAGACTTATCTATCATTCAGATTCGTCCTTCTTAGATGAATACGAGGGAAAAACAAGAAGGAAGAGAGAACCTGTAACCCTCACATTGGCTGTCCTTCTAGGACTAGGAATATCTGCCGGGATAGGAATAGGAACCACAGCCCTCATACAACAACCCCAGTATTATGCAAGTTTAAGACAGGCTGTAGACATCGACCTTCGAGCATTAGAAAGTTCCATAACTCAACTAAAGGAATCACTCACCTCACTTTCAGAAATGGTGTTGCAGAATAGAAGAGGCCTAGATTTGCTGTTTCTTAAAGAAGGGGGATTATGCGCCGCTCTAAAAGAAGAATGTTGCTTTTATATTGATCATTCAGGAACCATTACCAAAACCATGGATAAACTAAGGGAACGCTTAGATAAAAGGCAAAGGGAGAGAGAAAACGAAAAAGGATGGTTTCAATCATGGTTTGATAAGTCCCCCTCGTTTACCACCTTAATCTCTATTCTGTTGGGACCTCTTATTGTTTTATTGTTGATTTTAACTTTTGGACCATGTGTTCTAAATCGCTTGATAGCATTTATTAGAGAACATATCAGTACTGTACAAGTTCTAATGTTAAGACAACAGTACCAAAGTTTACGAACAGAAGGTTGAGATTCCATGATTGGAATCAATAGTCACAAGAAAAAGGGGGGAATGTGGGACTCGAGAGACATTGTTCCAGCTAATGATTAAGAACTCTCCAGACAATAGGGGCTTCTTAGACAATGGGTGAATTTCCAGGATGTCCGGCCCCCTTCCGAGAAGGAGGGAGATAACAAAATGTAAAAAAGGTGTCTGTCAAAGACCAATCAGGCAGCTGGGGACAAGTTCCCTCTCTGGTCCGAGCCTAAGCCGGGACCAATCAGCAGGAGAACACAACCAAATCTGTAATTTACATACGGGGAAGTGGGAACCTATAAAACTGACATATTCGCGCCCAAAAGGGTTCCTTCTTCGACCTCCTGCGTGAGGACCAAGGAACCCCGGTGCACCGGCCTTCAATAAACCTCTTGCGTTTTGCATCGACTTCCGACTCTTGTTGTTTCCTGGGCGAGTTGAAACTCCTAGGAGACCGCGCAGGTCTAACACACTACCAAACGTAAAATAGATAGCTAGTGGGAAGCAGCCACATAGCACAGGGAGATCAGCTCAGTGGTTTGTGACCACCTAGAGGGGTGGGATAGGGAAGGTGGGAGGGAGGGAGACGCAAGAGGGAAGAGATATGGGAACATATGTATATGTATCACTGATTCGCTTTGTTATAAAGCAGAAATTAACACACCATTGTAAAGCAATTATACTCCAGTAAAGATGTTAAAAAAAAAAATGGTCTGATACCAAATGCTTATTTGGTGATAACTACTTTATAACTTTTCAATTTCTATATATATTACTAATAATTTTTCAGAGCACTCTTTCTTTTAGAATAATTTTAGAATGATGTATTTTCCAAGCAAATTATCTACTTCATAGGGACCCTTTTAGCTTTATTTGAGAGTATTACTCTCTTGTACTTTTAAATTTCCTCTGTATTTATTGTTACATTCCATTTGTGAATTCTCACTTTTTCCTTGGTGAGTTTTATCAGAGGTATATCCAACCCTCTATCCCCTTAAAGGTCAGCACTTGAATCTAGTTATAATTGCCAATATTTTGCTTAGTTTTTAATAATTAATTCTATAATCACATTATTATTTTATCTCATGGTCTTTAAGTGTTGTTTCACTTTTTTTTTTAATTTGCAACTTAAGTATTTAAGATAATCAACAAAAATAGAAACAGTGGGAATAAAAATAGAATAATAAAATAATTTAAAAATAATAGCATTAATATGTCTTATTATATATAATATTATATTATATGTAATAATAATATATATACACATGTATATATAAAGTAATATAAATAAACTTACTAGTTAAAAGATAAATGTGGTTGGAATGCATAAAATGTAAGGAAGTTTACAGAAAAATATTAAAAAAAAAGAATGGGCTAAAATTAGGCAAATGTTAACCAGAAGGAAACTGGTTTAAGTATATGATTATCAGATAAAATGGATTTTAAGTTAAAATAATTACTGGCAATAAAGTAATTACATACTGATAATTCACCAAGAAAAGTATAATAATTTATAATTTATATACATCTGATGTAAATTCAGAGTGGAAGACTGCAACACACCTTTCTTATAATCAATAGATCAAGCAGATAAAATGTCAGTAAGGATACAGAACCTATGAACAGCACAATTAACAACCTTGATATAATGAACATACACAGATTACTTAAGGCATGAAATGGAGAATACTCCTTTCTTTGAAGCACACACTTGAAATATTTATGAAAATTGACAACTTATATGAAAGCAAGCTTTAACTTAATTTCAAAGAAGCAAGTTTTATCTCAAAATATCTCTTCCCTAAAAAGTGTGTATCCTTCATTTCTCAGGAATCTGCAATCGATCTTAAACGAATCGTCCTCATCACCACTGGAGACATTTTCTCTTTGAACAGAGTGCTGCAAATAACAGGAAGGATGTAACTCATCACTGGGGTGTCCTGCCTTGGACTCATCACACAGGGTTGAAGTTGGACAGAGCCATCAGTACAGGGTTGCAGAACCAGAACTGAAATCTTCTGAGTTTAGTTCCCTGACATAAGCCTGTCACCACTGATGTGGCAGAAGCTATTTCCAGGAGTCAGGGCAGGAGAGTTCAAGTTTGCTACTTGAATTGGAGTCACAGTGCAAGTCTCCTTCCACAAAGTGATGCTAAAATGCTCATTGGACCAAAGTGAACATGTCTGTTGGCTTTGCATCACAGTTGGATGAAATTCCAGGTCTCCGTCCCTTCCTTCTTTATACAGCTATGTTCTTGAACATTAGGCTGCCATGTTACTCAAGTTAAAGAGTAGAGCCCATTTCATAACTAAGTCGACCAAGGTGAGCACTTTTATTCCAGCCACCTTTGCACTGGCATCTGACTTCTGTTTATATCATCTCAGCAAAGTGACCAGAATCTTGAATTTCTGATTCTGTGTAGGTCAAGCCTCAGTGAAACTGCAATTTCTCTAAACCATTCAAGCCTAAATATGGCATACACTGGGGAGACAAAGGCCAAAAAAAATTTTTAAAGGAAATAAAATATTCAATTACAATGCAAGAAGGCTGCAAAATGCCACTGTATTCACTCTTTTTGTTACAAAGGGCATTAAAAGTTCTATGGCATTTCCACTAACTAAGCGTTTCCAAGAAGTTTTTACCCTACAATAGAAAGCTTGTGCAATGGGGACAACTTGGTTTGCTGCATCGTAATACACACAATGAGAGTTTATTGAGGTGGTGTCAGGTGTTCATAATCCCAGGCCTCTGCAGGAGAAACATACATGATATTTGCATATTTTTTAAAACCACATACCAGCAGAGAGTGTATAAGAACAACTGGAATGTACTGAATCAGTTAAGTGTTTGTGGAATTCCGGCACCATCTTGACACAACCTGTATTAAACCCCTGTTCTGTGCTTTGTTAGGTGTTTGTTAGAATGAAAAAAGCTGGAGTCTGTAGGTCAGGAAAGTCATAGAAACAGATGGACTCTAATCAGTTATCCATTCTGGGACGGAAGTGTGCCTAAGATGCCTAGAGAACATATATATGGAAAATGATCATTCCTTGGAGGAGGGAGGCAAGGTTCTTCAAAACAGGGAGAGGAAGTAGTATTTTAATTAGGCATATAAGGTGAGTAAGATAAAGAAGCAATAGGAATGTTAGCATAAAGTTGTGTGCCTTTAAAAATAAATAACCTGTGTTGTGAACCCATTGTAAAGGGCCCTACCTACATGTATTCCTTATGTTACTATTTGGATCCACACAACACATTTACCTTTCAAAAGGCTTCCACACGGATCACTCATTTGTTCCTGTGTGCAGCTCCAGGCAGGTGGCCATGTGACATCATTATTCATATTTTACCGATGGAGAAACTGAGGCATAGGGAGAATTTGTGCTTTCTCACAAGGCTATTAGTAAACAAACAAAATACCTGGGACTAGAAACACTGCTTTTTTTGGCCATCTTGAGGTTGGGTGCTTTGTTCTATACCCCAACCATTTTCTACCATTTGTATTTTTCCCCAGGAACTGTGAGTCACAATGAATAACAAATGCTACTGATCCCATTTACATGTTACAAAAGGAAGTGGAAAAGCAGCAGTAGCCTGTAATCAAGTATAAGTGTGTTTTGTAACTATTGAGAGTACCAGAAGGGAAAAGAATTTGATGGCCATAAATATAAAACAACCCTTGTTAAGTTGTTCATTTTTCTAGATGTAATGCTAGATGTAATAATAGTTTTCCTGCCCTATGTGTGTGTCTTTATTGAATTAAAGCATATATGGAGAAACACGCATGGATACGTGCTCAGCTACGTGAATTTTCACTGAGTTGCACCTGTGGGACAAACAGGCAGACAAGAGACACAGAACGTGACCTTGGAAGTCATCCTGTGCTCTCCCTTCTGGTCACCAAGTCGCCGTTATATGTTCTGACTTCTGACCTCACAGATTAGTTTGCCTCTGTATGAGCTTTAGGTAAATGGAATTGTTCACTGTGTCCTCTTTTGTATCTGGTTTCTTTTGCTCAACATTAGGATTGGGAGATTTACACAATTGTTGCATGTGGTTGTGGTTTACTGATTCTCACTGCTGTTTCATATACCATCGATACCTCTCTTTCTACCATGATGAGCGTGGATAACGGCATTGTGGATACTATTGGGCTGTCTGTTGTTTTGCCCAATTTAAAAATCTTATGGGAAGACCTTTATGAGGTAAGTTGAAAAAAAAGGTAAGTCAACTTTGTTGTCTTGGAGGGGACCTCAGATTCTGCATTTCTAATGAGCTTCAGGTGTTGCTGCTGATAGCAGGCCCACAGGAAATACTTGGAGCAGTGCTGTCTTAGCATTTCAATGTATACATTTACTTATTGAGTGAGTCATTCAACTGTTCCTTCAGAGGATCTCCTGAGAACCTATTGTGATACCCAATGTATGTGATATCTCCACCCTCACCACAGCCCACCCCTCCACCCACACACATGAGGGTCAGCATGTGGTAGAAGCTCAATGATTAATTCAGTGACAGAAAAATATCTCTGCCAGTCAAAACTTGATTTTGATGACACTTTCTATTTGAAAATGGAAATAAAATCAATCAACCATTATTTCAAAGCAGTGTGTCTGAAGTCATTAGAAACAGCATTTTTATTTTTCATGAGTGTCTGAAGTCATTAGAAACAGCATTTTTATTTTTCATACTATGATATTGTGGGTCCCCGAGATGTGATTATTTTAATACTGATCTAACCTCTTAATGTAGGGTTGGACACAGGGATAGGCAAATGTTGATTTTCAGAGTTAGTGTCATGCAAAGCCATGTTTGAATTCTAGGGAAGACACAGTCTCAGAAATGACCAAATTTTCTGTCTTTAGGCCAGGAGGTACTAAAGCCAATGCACAGACAAGAGCCCTCTTCCTAAATTGAAATTTCCTGGAAGAAAAGAGCCTGAAGCCTTCTTTGCAGCCCTTAGTCCAATACTGAGGACGCCTCTCTGATTTTCCTTTTTCTTTGACCCTGCATGGATTTTCTGTTCATGTGCAAGGCTTGTGCTGACCATGCCTTATGATGCTGAGAATTACATTGCCTCTTACCTTCTATATCATGGCTAAACCATAAGGAAAAAAAGATACTAAGAATAGGATTTCAGAATTGTATGTGAAATAGATAAACATGGTGGAATGTGGAAAAGTTACAGGCAGTAACAAGTGTACACAGTTTTAGAGTGGGCATCTTGGAAGGCTGGATCCATTCCTTCAAGGAACTAGAGAGACCATGACTGAGGCTCAGTGTGGCATGAGTATTTGCTGCTGTTTCTGAATTTTTCAACAGGGTTGAGAGTAGATTTTGATGTTTCACATGGGCATCTGCTGTATAATGGCGCAGCTCCAGAGCTGGGAAATAAATAGGAGTGGTATAAATTTGGCAGCTGTCCTGTGGGCAGTCAGCATGCTGGTCATCTCAACGAGGTCAGTCCTTGCTGTTGGCTAGAGGAAGCAGTGGGCACAATTCCAGAGCTGAAAACCATTCAAAAACCAGTTGAGAAGTTTGAGAACCAGAAGTGATACAAGCTCAAAACCCTGTCTCAGCGGCTCAAGCCTAGCTGTGAATTGCATCATTTTCCCCTTTTCTTTTCTTTTTCATTTTCCCTTTCTTGTCCCTACTCTGGCAGGGAATTGACTGCCTTCTCTTTGGAGCTGGACTGTGAATTCCATGAGTGCAGGCACTATGGCTGGTTCCACGCTTCTGTATGTCCATCATAAAAGATACTGTCTGGTGCAAGATAGAAATTTGTTTAAGAAATCAGTTAAGAAAACAGATAGAACTCAGGAACTGAGGAGGCAGAGAAAAGAGTTTACTTGACTTTTTGGATCAACTTCCCCTGCATACTAGTGTTTTCCTTTTTAGAATGACGATCATCACATTTTGAAAAATTTAGATATAATTCATGTCCCACAGAAATCACCCCTTTAAAAGCACAATTTATTGGTTTATAGTATATTTATAAAGTTGTGAAACCATCACTACTGTCTAATTCCAGAACATTTTCATCATCCTCCAAAAACCCCCATATCTATTAGCAATTTTCTTAATTTCATTTTCAGATAATTCAGTGCTTATGTATAGAATTGTTTTTTGTAAAATGATCTTGCATCCTGAAGTGTTGCTGAATTTGTTTATTAGCTTCAACTGTGTGTGTGAGTATTTCGTGGGATTTTATTTATATATTATATATATACACACACACACACACACACACACATATATATATATATATATATATATATATATATATATATACACTCATCTGAAAATAGAAATAGTTTTTCTTCCTTTCTAACCTGGATGACTTTTATTTCTTTTTCTTGCCTAACTGCCCTGGCTATAATCACCAGTACAATGTTTAATAGATGTGGCAAGAGCAGACATCCCTGTCTTGTCTCTGAGCACTACCTCTTAGAAATAAAAACCATATAGATTTATAGTTCCTAAAGTGTTTTTTAGCTCATCATTAAGCTTTCTTTCTAGCCAAACTTTTAATTATAACTTCTGATGCAGAGCAACATTCATTTAATAACATTGAGAGCGGGAACGTGATAAAATGCAAAATACATAACGTCTTTAAAAACTCAGCTCTTACTGGGGTAAGAGAATGCCTTTTCATAGGGAGCAAAAATGATAAATATTTGTAAGAGGATTGCAGGTAAAATACGACAGACTTTCACAGAAGGGAGAAAGAACATTCCTTTACAGAAGAAAAACATGTTTGACATGGATCTGGCAGAAAAAGCAGGACTCAGAATTTCAGTGATGAAAGATTTTGGTTTTCAAGTGAGGCAAAAAAAAACTAAACAAAACATGGAAGTGGAAAACATGAGGCATGTTTGGTGGCCTCTGAGTAATTCAGTTTGGGGAAACTTGAATTGTCTGTGGGACGTAGCTGGAAATAAGGGTCAGGAGTTTCTGAGGCATCTAAATCATGAATGGAGACAATGACAAGGACAACTTTAAATTGTAGAATTCATATACATGTTTGAACTGGAAAGACAGAGAAAGACAAATATCATATGATATCACTCATATGTGGAATCTAGTTTTAAAAATGATACAAATGAACTTATTTACAAAGTAGAATCAGATTTACAGATACGGAAAACAAACTTATGGTTACCAAAAGGGAAACATGGGAGGGGGCATAAATCAGGAGCTTGGGATGAACATACATACACTACTGTATATAAGATAGATAACCAACAAGGATCTACTGTATAGCACAGAGAACTCTACTCAATATTCTGGGATAACCTATATGAAAAAAGAATCTGAAAAAGAATAAATATGTAACTGAACAGCTACATGTAAAAGAATGATATTAGAACACTACCTAACACCATACAGAAAAATAAACTCCAAATGGATTAAAAACCTAAATGTAAGACCAGATACTATAAAACTCTTAGAGGAAAACACTCTTTGACATCAACCACAGCAAGATCTTTTCTGACCCACCTCCTAGAGTAATGAAAATAAAAACAAAAATAAACAAATGTGACCTAATGAAACTTAAAAGCTTTTGCACAGCAAAAGAAATCATAAACAAGATGAAAAGACAACCCTCAGAATGGGAGAAAATATTTGCAAATGAAATAATGGACAAAGGATTAATCTCCAAAATATACAAATAACTAATGGAGCTTCATATCAAAAAAACTAACAACCCAGTTAGCAAATGGGTGGAAGACCTAAATATACATTTCTCCAAAGAAGACATACAGCTCATGGACAACTCCATTTCTCTCTGCTGCTACAGAGTGGTCACTGGACATTTCAAATGCAAAGACTAAGCAAGCTAGAACATAATCCTTTCAAAATCAGGAGCTTCGTCAAAATGCTCATTAGAATATGTCTCTAAGTTTGTTCTGCCATTAACATTGCCATTTTAAAACCATAAAAGGATGCTTATGTGAAGTAGAAATATTTATAATATCATGTCTACTTACACATATGGCACTAGTGAATAAGATTTCTACAAATATATCTTTCTCTGTATCGTATGTATTCATTGAAAACATCATCTAGTCCATTGACATTTTCTTACTAAATAATCTTCTTCAACAATACCCAGCCAACATTTCTGGCATAGAAACTGGGTCATATGTGCACTTATATATTTATGAGATGTTATAACAGTGTTCCTTTGATTAATATATATTAGAATAATAACATAAATATAATTCTCTTTCCTTATTTTTTGTACACAAGGTAAACCTAGTTAATCATTTCATCCCTAAACAATGGGATCAGCTGCAACCATAAGCCAGTTGGATTCACACCATGTGTGAACCACAGGACCTGAGCTGCAATGAGAGCAGATTCAGCAAGGCTGCCTTTAAAAATGGAAAGTGACTTTTAAAATGTCATTAAAAAAGGCATGACACAAATACAAATTGAGACACATCTTCACTAGAGACTTGCATAAATATTTAGATTTCCGATTTCCAGATGTCAAACTGGTAATATATTCCCTTCAAAATCGTATGATAATTACCAAATGTGTCAGTCACTCTTGGCAGATGGTGGGTAGGTACATTGCATTTGGATCTTATTTCTGATAAATATATGGTGTGAATAATTATTCATTACATGGGGACTGAAGTTTTCTAGAACCTGCCCAGTTTTCTTTTCCAGAAAAGTTACTGGGGCTGGATTAAAGAATGGGTACTCTTTTGGATCATATTGATGAACTGGATAATGTTTTAATTGTATAGGTGTTATGTAGAAGTCAGTTGTAATTGTATATATTTGATACAATGCTATATATTCAAATGTTAGAAGAATATGAGATAAATTCTCCTTTTTAAAAAAATGATCTCTTTCTCTTGATATTCTTGGTCATTTTTAAGAGAATGTTACTCCCATGATTCTTTTTTTTTTCCTTCTTGAGATTCATGACATGTCCATTCATACCTTCCCTTAAACAAAAAAATAAAATGTATTTCAGAAGATCTGGGGGAAAGATATTATAATGTACTTCTCAATGTGAAAATGGAAAAATAGGAATGCTTTTACACTGTCAGTCCTATTTCATGATGATGTGAAAAATCATAGGTACCTGTCCTTGAATTAGGACTAGGAAATATTCTTCATGGAGCCTTAGAGTTATTTTGCCACTGCTGCAAACTGGGCAGGTATGAGGTTGAGTAGCTTTAAGTAAATAGCTTTTCCAGTATTTCCACTTCCCAATTTATGAAATAGTTAAACAGTCCTTAAATAGTCATGTCCTTAAACAGGGCAATCCATAAGCCACATGGCTATTACACAAAAAGAGTTCTTCCAAGGCATCAAGCATGGTCTGTCTCTTGAATGTTATCCTACCATGCATTTTGTTTCCTGATTTTTTTCTGGGATCCCTGGGCCCTGATCCCTGGGATTATTTCCTCACCACAGCTTTCCACTTGCCCTCTTAAAGTGGATAACTGACCTTATTCTCTTAGTACTAGACCTCATCTTCTCTATTCAGTTATGCATAAAGGCCAGTTCCCCGTGTTGGGTCATTTCCTGGGAGGAGCAGCAATGAAAAAGTATAAATCCACCTCACAATGATCGTCAGAAAGCTTAAGCCAAAAGGGATTGTACTGTGTCATGGGTCAAATATATATTGCAATTTTGTAATCAAACTTCCTGATTCTTTGGTTCTTTACCTTCAAGTTACCAGTACTCACACATCCTATTTTTTGTTAATCCAAAATAGGTTTTAATGGTTCTATGGCATGTAAATGGAATTGCATATCTCAGTGACAAATAGTTAGCTATAGATTGTGTAATATTGTGGAAAATGTTCAGATCTGGAGTTAGAAAATAGGAAATTTGATTCTGGGTTATTGCTTGTGGTAGTCGCTGTGTGATCTTGGACAAGCCATTTGAACTCTTTTAATTTCATCTATAAAAAGAAAATAATATTAACAACAATGTTAAGAATATCTAACACACAAAATAATTGTGAGGAATCAAGAAAATTGTTATGTAATTATGAAAAAAATCATCAGCAATAGATTTCTAAACTGACGGTCTTAATGTTCACTTCACTTTCTTCTTCTAAATGGCAATTAGGATGGCATTCCTGTGAGCTACACCATTTAAGTGCCTCCTCATTCCCCCTCCAACTAGAAAAGTCTTATGTTTGCCCTTTCTATTCTCAGAGAGTGTGAGTTCTGTTACTCCCAGCCTGGGGACATAAGGGTAGCTTTTCAGGTCTCTACATCCTGGATGCATAGTCAACAAGAATTCACATGAGGGTGGAGGGAGATACAAATACGGGAAATCGCCTTGTTATGGAAAGAACATAAGCTTTAGAGTCAGACAGACCTGGATTTGGAAACTGTCTCTACCATGTATCAGCTCACTGTGTGATCTTAGACTTGCTACTGACCCTTCTGCAACCTCAGTTTCTTCACTGGTCAAAATGGAGAATAAGATCCATTTGTAAAGTAGCATATTCGACAATCGGCCCATGGTGGATACTTTCATTCCCATTCATGGAATGTCTCCACAAAAGTTTGCCAAAGCTTTTACTAGCTTAATTTTGTGAGTGTGTATTTCACCTTAAGGTGTGATAAAGACAACTGGCAACCACAGGGCTCTCATACTTAATATGTGGCTCTCCTGAATGGTCACACTGGGGGGTACTTCCCTCAGGGGGAATGTGAAATGATAATTCAACTAAGATCTTAGTGTGTGGAATAGCTTTAATGGTTATTTTTACAAGATGTATGAACCTGCACTTTCCTCACCAAAGGAATGAAGAGAGCATCATTTGGGTTTGGGGAGCATACATGGTGAAGGAATTTGGCAACAGAGATGTTGTTCATGGAACTTCTAAAATCCTTGAAAGCATGAGACCAGATATTTTAAATTTCAGAGGACAGAGGAAGTGAGAAAGGAAACTGTCTTATGGCCTTAACTTCTTCCTCAAAAGAAGCCTAGATCTGAAGTCAGAAAATCCAGATTTTGAATCTGGCTTTACCTTACAGCTTACAGGTTTTGTAATCTTGGGCAAGTTTCTTAAATTTCTGAATCTACAAAGGGAAAAATACTACTTCTAATAATAATCACAATAATAATAACACTAGTAAACATAATACTAACTCATAATTTTTTGTGCAGATTAAAATATAGATTTTTGTGTTTTGTTTTTAATTTTTATTAGAGTATATTTGATTTACAATGCTGTGTTACTTTCTGCTATATGGCAAAGTGAAGGAGTTATACATATAAATATATCTGCTCTTTCTGAGATTATTTTTCCCATATAGGTCATTACAGAATATCAAGTAGAGTACCCTGTGCTATACAGTAGGTCTTTATTAGTTATCTATTTTATATATAGTAGTGTGTATATGTCAATCCCAATCTCCCAATTTACCCCTCCTCCACTTTCCTTCCTCGTAACCATAAGATTGTTGTCTACATCTGTAACTCTATTTGTGTTTTGTAAATAAGCTCATTTGTACCCTTTTTTGTACCCTTTTTGCCTCCTTAGGTTCTACATATACCTGGTATCATACAATATTTGTCCTTCTCTGTCTGACTTACTTCATTCAGTATGACAATCTCTAGCTCCATACATAATGCTGCAAATGACATGGTTTCTTTCTTTTTTATGGCTGAATAATATTCCATTGTATATAAGTTCCACATCTTCTTTATCCATTCCTCTGTTGATGGACATTTAAGTTGTTTCCATGTCCTGGCTAATGTAAATAGAGCTGCAATGAACATTGTGATACATGACTCTTTTTGAATTATGGTTTTCTCAGGATATATGTCCAGTAGTGGGATTTTGGGGTCATATGGTAGTTCTATTTTTAGTTTTTTGTAGAACATCCATACTGTTCTCCATAGTAAATTTACCAATTTACATTTCCACCAATAGTGTAAAAGGGTTCCTTTTTCTCCACACTCTCTCCAACATTTATTAGTTGTAGCTTTTTTGATTATGGCCATAGCTTTGATTTGCTTTTCTCTAGTAATTAGTGATATTGAGCATCTTTTCATGTGTTTTTTGGCCATCTGTATGTCTTCTGTGGAGAAATGTCTATTTTGGTCATCTGCCTATTTTTTGATTGGGTTGTTTGTTTTTTCATTGAGCTGTATGAGCTGCTTGTATATTTTAGAGATTAATCCCTTGTGAGTCACTTCATTTGCAAATATTTTCTCCCATTCTATGGGTTGTCTTTTCATTTGTTTATGGTTTCCTTTGCTGTGCCAAAGCTTTTAAATTTCATTAGGTTCCATCTGTTTATTTTTGTTTTTATTTCCATTACCCTAGGAGGTGGGTCAAGAAAGATCTTGCTGTGATTTATGTCAGAGTGTTCTTCCTATGTTTTCCTTTAAGAGTTTTATAGTGTCTGCTCTCACATTTAGGTCTTTAGTCCATTTTGAGTTTATTTTTGTGTATGGTGTTAGGGAGTGTTCTAATTTCATTCTTTTATATGTAGCTGTCTAGTTTTCCCAGCACCACTTATTGAAGAGTCTGTTTTTTCTCCATTATATATTCTTGCCCCCTTTGTCATAAATTAGGTGACCATGGGTGTGTGGTCACCTAATCTATGGCCTTTGTATCCTGCTCCATTGATCTATATTTCTGTTTTTGTGCCAGTACCATACAGTTTTGATTAGTGTAGCTTTGTGGTATAGTCTGAAGTCAGGGAGCCTGATTCTTCCAGCTCTGTTTTTCTTTCTCAAGATTGCTTTGGCTACTCAGGGTCTTTTGTGTTTCCATACAAATTGTAAAATTTTTTGTTCTAATTCTGTGAAAAATGCCATTGGTAATTTGATAGGGATTTCATTAAATCTGTAGATTGCTTTAGGTAGCTTAATCATTTTGATAATATTGATTCTTCTAATCAAAAAACATTGTATATTACTCCATCTGTTTGCGTCATCTTTGATTTCTTTCATCAGTATCTTATATTTTTCTGAGTATAGGTTTTTGCCCCCTTAGGTAGGTTTATTCCTAGGTATTTTATTCTTTTTGATGTGATGGTAAATGGGATTGTTTCCTTAATTTCTCTTTCTTATCTTTTGTTTTTAGTGTATAGGAAAGCAAGAGATTTCTGTGTATTAGTTTTGTATCCTGCAACTTTACCAAATTCATTGATAAGCTTGCGTAGTTTTCTGGTAGCCTCTTTAGGATTTTCTTCGCATAGTATCATGTGATCTGCAAACAATGACAGTTTTACTTCTTCTTTTCCATTTGGATTCCTTTTTTTTCTTTTTCTTCTCTGACTGTTGTGGCTAGGACTTCCAAAACTATGTTGAATAAAAGAGGCAAGGGTGGACATCCTTTTCTTGTTCCTGATCTTAGAGAAAATGCTTTCAGTTTTTCAGCATTGAGAATGATGTTTGTTGTGGGTTTGTTATATATGGTCTTTATTATGCTGAGGTATGTTCCCTCTGGGCCCACTTTCTGGAGAGTTTTTATTATAAATCAGTGTTGAATTTTGTCAAAAGCTATTTCTGCATCTATTGGGATGATCATATGGTTTTTATTCTTCAGTTTGTTAATGTGGTGTGTCATAGTGATTGATTTGCATACATTGAAGAATTCTTGCATCATTGGGATAAATCCCACTTAATCATGGTGTATGAACTTTTTAGTGTGTGGTTGCATTCAATTTGCTAGTATTTTGTTGAGGATAAAAATAGCTAAAATTTAAAAAATTTCTTTTTAGTAGGGGTGAAATAAATTACTGACAACATTAATATTGTAAATAGGAAAGTCTTAATTTATGTTCATTTCACTTCATTCCCTCTGTGGTAAAGAGCACAGCATTCCTCTGATCTAACCCTTTTTAAAATCTCTCTTCCTATCGCTTGGTATTTTGCTATTATTTGCTATGAACATTATTGCACATGCTTCCCAGAACTAATTTGTTAAATATTCTCTAGACTATTGCTTTAATCAGTGTTCCATCAGGAATTTAGAAGCTTCTTGAAGTAATAGAAATACAAGGGTTTAGTACAGGGCAGTAGAAATGTACAATCATTGCAAGGATTCACAATAAAAGAGAAAATATATTAGAGAATGAGACCTTGTGAGAAATTTTCTTAATTCTTGGCATTTGAGACTGTCAAAGGGGACTGCTTTATATGGCCAATTTTCAAAAGCCCTGTTTGAAGGAACTTAGCACTCTCATGGGCTGAGTCTCTATAAGAAAAATGATTCAAGATGGACAGAAATATGCAAAAATAAAATGCTGAATATAAAAATAATCTAAATGACCAAGCAAATGAGATGGTATCCATAGAAAGCAGATTATTTTCATAGATTTTCAATTAAACCTACTTTTTCAAGGACACTTAGAGAGGCTGGAAAGAGTGGGAATTTAATCAGAGGTGGTTACAAAAGAGTGGTGAAGGCAGCTGAAGGGCAGTGGAAGGTCACAGTTGCCCAAGCCGGTAGTCATGAATTTGAGTCTTGATTCACAAGCATGCCATCACTATATTTTTGAGAAAATATTACTTATCAATGTCCAAGTTTCATAATTATAAGATGGGTATAATATCAGTCAAATTATTTTTATTTTAACATGTACATTATTCGTAAACTTTATAAAGGAAAAGAAGTTATTATATGAAATAAAAATAATATGACAAAAACTAACACTCCAATTTCATGAAATAATTGCAAAGTCCAATCAATAGGACCTCTTAACGATTTTAGAGTCAAGAAGGTCCAGGCCTTTAGCTTAGAGTAGAGAATGAAAAAGGATGAAATGGAGAATATGGGACTATTTGATTTTTATTTTGTACCTATTTATTCTGCCAAAGAGACTTAGCTGTCAGTTCAAAATGACAGAGCAGGTACAGTTAAAGATGGACTTGAAGCGTAATATTGGGAAAGAGATAAAAACTTTTCTTTTGGCAAAGATTTATTTAGTGCTTACTGTTTGCTAGACTCTGTTAGGCTCTGGGTAGGAAGGGGTCAGTAGAGCAGACCAAGTCCTTGATCTTATAGTCACACAGTTTTATGGGAACTTTATAGGATAGCATGCTGCTGTTTTCAAAGGCGTTATGTCTCAGGGTGGTATGTGAAATTGAAAAGACCCTTTGTCGTAGTAACTGAACACCAGTTTCATGATGAATAAATAATTAGATCACTGTTAATTAAGACATTTTTGAGAACAGTAGAACTTCTGGAAGATAAGATATGAGCAAGTATTATCTCTTAATTTCATTGAGCTTCAGTTCTTTAATTATAAAATAGGGATGAATCTTCAAATAATCCCAGATATTTAGTAGAACATCTCATTGCATCCTTGAAATAGATGGAAAACTGTGACATAGATTTGTAACCTGTAATTCATTAAATTATTATGACTCCAAAGTGATAATTATTAGATTAAAAAAAAACCTCAAAGGAGGATTTTTGTGGCAAAAGATAGGCTTCATCCTTGGTTACATTTAGTCCTAAATTTAGCCAATAATTCAAATGAGTGTAGAGAAAACACAATTATTAGCTTTTTAAATGACACAGATTAAGATCTAAATAATACCATTTATGAAGAAAACCTTTGTACAAGTATCTAAATAAAAAAGAATGATACACTGAATAAAACAAAATAAAATATATTATGAATAGTTGCAAATTCTGGGTTCATAAAAACAACCTGCACAAGAACTCATAGAAAGATACCTGACTATCTAGCTATAGAAAATGACTTAACCAATTACCAAATACTATTTGCAGAACTGCTACATTTTGTAAATTCAAAAGTTAACAGCATTATGTATCTTCTAGGAAACCTAATATTCCTTTATGCTGCATTAATAGTTGTGAAGTTAGTCAGAATAAAGGCCTAATTTAATTTTCTGTTCTTAGGAGAAAACAGAGGTTTGTTCACTTGGTGGCATCCTATCTTCGGAGGAAAAAGATAAGTGGTTGTGCTTCCATATTAGAGCTAAATAAGCTAGATGATGTTACTCTTGTGGCATTAAGAAAACATTTAGCATTCCAGAGTCAATAATCTATCAAAAGCTGAAATTTGAGGATTCCATGCGAGTGAGCCTGGACTTAGGGAAAGCCTTCAGCCCATGTATGAGATTAGAATGCTTTTTGAGTATACAGGGACAAGACCAGTCATGGTTCGGGAAAAATATGTCAGACATTAGGGGAAATCTGCACTTTTGAAAGTACTAAGCTGCTTGCGGCTCACCCCAAAGACCACCATATACCAAGCTCATAGCAATGCAATCGATCTCAGACTTCACCTACTAATGAGGATGGTGCTCTTAAGATACTGGCTATCTTGGTTAAGATTCGATTGAGAAGGACACTAAGTTTGTGTATGCTTAGCCTCAAGGACGCCATCTGAGTAAGCAGAGGAGAAGGAGCTGTTCAAATTCCTGATCAAGCATTATGCAGCAAGATGCTCCTTGGGGACATACATGGGTTTTATGACCAGAGTTTTGTTTTGGAGAAATAATGGTTGAATTTATGAGCATTTGGACTAGGTGGATATTAAGACACCATTCAACTTTACTCCCTGGTTCCATACTCAACACATAGGTAAACTTAGCTCTGTTGAGTCCTTTTATTTGCCTTCACAGTTTCTCTTTATTCTGAGGACTTTGCCCATACTTTGAGACAAATTATTTCCTAAGCACATAAGCAGGGGAAGAATTTCTTTTTTCTCTATTTATTCCTTTAGAAAGATACAAAGTGACCTACAACACTTGGCAAGTACATGATTTCTGGTACAAGGTAAATTCAAAGAGATTTTGAGAGCAGCTCAATTCAGTCAGTAAGGAATGAAGAACAGTATACTTTATAGAATACCCAAAAGCCAGACAGAAAAGGAGGCAAAATGGAATGGTCTGTTGATCTCCTTGGTACACACAGCTATGTTCAGGACAGACACCATGAGGGCAGTGGGTCTGAGAAGATAAGGTTGCTTTCCTTTTATTGAGCAGTTCTATTGTGAAGGCAAGGTTAAAAATGCTTATAAAAGAGCAAAAACCCAAGTCAAATTGTATAGATGACAGGGGCTTGTTCTTGGATG
This sequence comes from Lagenorhynchus albirostris, assembly GCF_949774975.1. Lineage (NCBI taxonomy): Eukaryota > Metazoa > Chordata > Mammalia > Artiodactyla > Delphinidae > Lagenorhynchus > Lagenorhynchus albirostris. Next base: position 6,778,848 of record NC_083099.1, on the reverse strand, counting down.
CCAATTAATGTTGTCATGGGAGATGGCTACAATGAGAATATTACCTACTAGTAAATTAATAGGATATGTTGAAGCATACCACAAGGGAGGAATTGCTTTTGCTAATACAGGATAAAAGAGATTGCCACTGGCAAATGGTTCACGGTAAAGAGTTTTCTGCATTATGTATAAACTCTAAGAGATATGACTTAAAGTACGCCATGCATCTTTAATTGAGAGAAAACCATTTGCACAGGATAAAGTGGGTTGGCAAACCCATACATCCTTTTTTTATTATCTATACCAAATGTTGATTGTGAACAATTTGAAAAGAAATTGTTGCATGAAATTACTATGCCATAATCAAATCAACTCAACAACGTATGTGTCTATGTTTGCTGCAGAAGTCAGCAGATTATTTCTCTCCTCAGAGTTGTCACCTTTGACTGTGGTCTAATTGCTAGCTGCAATTACATGGAACTTAAACTAGGTTGATTCATGGATCTAATTCACAGAAAAGCCAAGAAAAAAATCTATGTCAATGATTTTGGAAGTGAGGTTTAACATTTTTTATTGTAAATTCAATATTTATTTGATTTTCTTAAAAAGTTGAGAGGGGGGAGAAGAAGGTCTTGATAGGATGGAGAAGATGAAAAGAATGAAAGCAAAAAGTAATATTGAATGAAAAAGATATATGTTGACAGGCTAATACAGCAGTTCACCGATTGAGTCTCAGACCTGAAACTCTATAAAGTGTAGTGAAGTAAATATGCTAATGTCTTTCAATGCTCATGACCTATAGAAGCCATTTATTAGCAATTTTAAAAAGAAGGTAATAAGCATATACATTTCTATTGTCTTATTCTCTCAGAATCCAAATCTGTGAGGTCACATCCTTCCTAAATTTTTGTTTTTGTTTGTTTGTTTATCTAATACAATTAACCAGCCAACTAAATTCTATAAGGCCTTTTGTGATGTGGCTTAAATATTCTGTGTTCATCCTTCTTTCATTATCCTTGACCTTGTAGTTTTTATCTTTATCGAAGTCAGCAAGCCTTTTTTTTGTCACTTTTGATCAGCAGCTGACATTCCTCATCTTACCTAACTTCTCTCTGACATTTACCCATTTGTCAGTCTTACCAGATCCTATGGTTTCCATACTTATAGGCTCTTTCTTGATCTGCCTCCGAAGTTTTTTTTTTTTTTTCTAGTTTTTGACTTCCTAATTGGAAGACCTATTTTTTGCATAGTTTAAAAATATTGAACTGTTAGGAAGGATGGGGGGAGGGAGAGACTGGGAGTTTGGGATTGACATGTACCCACTGCTATATTTAAAATGAATAACCAACAAGGACCTACTATATAGCACAGGGAACTCTGCTCAATATTCTGTAATAACCTAAATGGGAAAAGAATTTGTAAAAGAATATATACATGTGTATGTATAACTGAATCACTTTGCTGTACACCTGAAACTAAAACAACATTGTTAATCAACTATACTCCAAAATAAAATAAAAAGGAAAACTTCATTCCACAGTTGTGTGTGCAATAAAACAGAGAATTACTGTAGAAAAAAATTCATACAATTAAGATAACAGAGGAAAACTTTTCATTAGTCAAAGTCTATAGATTGTGACACCAATTTCAATATATACACACTACTATTTATAAATCAGATAACCAACAAGGACGTACTGTATAACACAGGGAACTCTGCTCAATATTCTGTAATAACCTAAATGGGAAAAGAATTTTTAAAAGAATATATACATGTATATGAATCACTTCGTTGTACACCTGAAACTAACACAACATTGCTAATCAACTATACTCCAATATAAAATAAAAATTAAAATAAAATATTAGAGTCATTTAGGAATCTCAATCTCTTATCAAGCTACCCAATTTCCCTAAGAAAGCTTCTGAAATCCTGTCTTTAGTTTTCTGTAGGAGACTGATACCTCCTAAATGTTTACCTCCAGGCAAATCCATTACCTGACTTTCAGACTTGCTTCAGGTCAGATTCACTCAGACGGTGCTCAGACACCTCAAACTCAACCTGTCCAAAACCAAGCACATGGTCTTGGCCCCACTTTGCTCATTTGCTCAGTTCCAGAGCTACGTGACTGGCTCCATGCTCTACTCAATTTCCCAAGACCCAAATCTCAATGTCATCTATGAGGTCTTCTTTGCTTTACTTTGAACATCTAATTATTTTACATTCTGTTGATTCTGAACCTCCTAAATATGTCTTGAATCCATCCATTGCTCCCCTTTGCCCTAAAATACCTAGGTTTCTTCAATAGCCTCCTATATATTGTTCCTCTAGTCTTGCCCAAACTTAAAATATTCACACTGCAGAGTGATCTTTCTAATATACAAATCTAGAATATGTTACTGTTCTGTTTAAAACCCTTCAATGGATCCCCATTACCCTCAAAATTAATAATTATAATTTCCTTGTCTAGCATAAAACAAGAGAAAATGAATAAACTCAAAAGTAATGAAATAGTATTTCATTAAGAGAATAAACAAAAATAAACATTGATTATTGGAAAATGACTAATAAAATAAACAAGCTTCTTGGTTAATTTTAAGTGTGGACATAAAAATATACAGAGAGTAACAGATACTGAGAGTATTATGAACCACTTATGCAAATAAATTTGAAAATATTTATGAAATGAACCAATTTCCAGAAAAGTATAAATTATAAAAACTGACTCAAGATAGTAACATAAATAGTCCTGTAACCATTAAAATAATTGAATCTGTTGTTGAAAACTACTCTAAATGAAGACACCAGACCCACATGATTTTAGAGTAAAATGCAACTAAACATTCAAGGAGCAGAAAAATCCTTTCTTTTCAGGGAAAAACAAAAACCAAAAAAAAAAAAGGAAATAAATAAAGACCGGTATGTACTATGGTATAGTAGATATATATTAGAAAATAAGTGCTCTAAAAATTAATGAATCAAGCATGAAACTTAAGATATTAGACAAATGAAAATAATCATTTTTAAGTAATTCCTATTTATTCTTATTATGATGCATATAATATGTAAGAATATGCATAACATATAGGCATATTTTAAAACAATAAAGCAAAATACCATGTATCAACCACATTGCTCAAAAATTATAATATTATCTACATCTTTCAGGACACTGTGGGCCTCACTTAGATTGCCACCCACTTCCTCCTACCTCAGATGTAACCACTAACCTAAATTCTATGTTTATTGTTCTGTCACTTCACTTTAAGTTTTAAATGTATAAGCAAGAATCTTTAAATAATATACATTAAGTCCCCTACATACAAACCTTCAAGTTGCAAACTATCAAAGATGCAAGTGTGCATTGGCATGTCCAATCACATAAGTTAGTTCATGTGTCTGGTGTGCATTGTCATGTGCACCCATCCTCTACAAGTGGTTGTGCTTTTGTGTACTTTACTGTACAGTACTGTATAGAGTACAGTAGTACAGTATCTTTATTTCAAGTACAGTAGTACAGTATCTTTATTTCAAGCCCTGGAAGCAGGCGTAAAAGCAGCAGTGATGTAGCTGGTGTGGCTACCAACCTCAGTATGCCAGCTGTTGTACTGTACTACTGTACTTTTCAAGGTACTGTACTATAAGATTAACAAGGTTTTCTTTATCTTTTGTGTTTGTTTTTTATGAATTATTTGTGTGAAAAGTATTATAAACCTATTACAGTACAGTACTATATAGCCGATTACGTTAGTTGGGTACTTAGGCTAACTTTGTTGGACTTATGAACAAATTGGACTTACAAACGCACTCTTGGAACTAAACTCATTTGTATGTAGGGGACTTACTCTATTGTTTAGTTTTTCATGTATGGCGCATTTATATGAGTACAAACATTAAATGTATTCTTTCATGACTTTATTTTCAATGTTATGTTTCTGGAATTCAGCCATGCAGGATCTATAGTTTATTTATTTTCATTGTTAAATCATTTCATTAAAAACATTATTCATATACATAAATGAATTTATATATATATATATATAAATTTACATGAATGTGTATATTGTTCTATAATTTGTTCTATAACTTTCCTTTCTTACAATGTTCTTCTCCTAATATCTGTTATTAATCTCATAAAGTGAATTGGAGAATATTTCCTCTTCTTTTTCTCTCTTTCCTCTTTCTGTAATTTCAATTAGAAATGTGATAGACAAGCCCACTCTTCCCTTCTTGTTTTTCAACTTCCCTATTTTCCATCATTTTGCCTTCTGGTACTTTCTTTCAACATGTTTATTTCTATATTCTGGTTCACTCATAACCTCTTAATTTGCATCTAATTTGCTATTAATCCAATTCATTAATTTTTTATACTCATCTCATTCTAAGTAACTCTGTTTCTTTTTCAAAGTGGCCTCTTTGCTTTTAATTGCTTTTATGTGGCTGAGTTCCTTTTTATAACCTCATTTTTTTAATGGTATAAACATATTTACTGTTCTGTATCTGATAATCTTGTTTTTATAGTCTACGTGATCTGATTTGTTTCTTTGGGTTTTTCATTGCATTATTTTCCTTCATATGTTATCAATATCATAATTTTGAGGCCTGGTTAAAGTGTATTCCTCCAGGGAATATTATCCTTTCCTCCAGGTGTAACAGGGAAGAGCCAAATCTGACTACATGTTGGATCTGTTTCTTTTACTTTAACTTTTGCTTCCCATTGCTTTTGTTCACTAAAAGGATACTGTCTATACATAATGGCTTGCCTCGGGGAGCCCTGCCCCTCTGCCTGAATGTTAAACCAAAGTGCCTTTGTCCAGGGAAACGTCCGGACCCTGTCCACCTGTGGATGGCTGCAAGAAAGAAGAAATTAACACATCCACTCCCCAAGGCTGGCCATTCCAGGAGATATTTGCAGAACTTACGGCCTTTTTACTTTACTTCCTCATCTCCTCCCCCTCTCTGTGCTATAAAAGAAACTGGCATCCAAACCCCGATAAGATGGTTTTTGGGGGTCACTAGTCTGCCATCTTCTTGGTCTGCCAGCTTTCCAAATAAAGTTGTATTCCTTGCCTCAACACGTCTCTGATTTATTGGCCTGTTGTGCGGCAAGCAGAGCGAGCTTGGACTTGGTAACACTGCCAGGTTCCTAGAGGCACTACTACTGAGGATCACTCCATTTAAATTAATATTCTCCTTTGGGTACTTTGAGGCATCCAAGTAGTATGGACACTGGCCTCTTACCAGCAGACAGCTAAAGATTTTCAGGGAAGATTTTGTTTTTCTTGACCAAGAGATAAAGTAGGTAGGTTGTCTCACTTCCTTCTTCCTCTTCAAACAGTCTACTTGACCCTAAGGATATGGAAGGTATCACTTTTTAGGAGTCCTGGTTTTATGTCTTTGTGTGGGTATGTTTGATTCAAACTTCCATGTTATCCAGGACCTCAGATTTTGACTTTTTTCTGCAAAAGTCCTTTCAGTCCCATTGTGTAAGCCACCTTGGATGGGCACATGTCTTCGAGGTAAATGCCAGAATAGTAGTTGCTTGCTTCTATAGATTTTCTCTTTCTTGGACTTTTTAATAATCCATGAAACATTGACCGTGCCACCAATTCATTTAAAACCTCTTAAGTGTCATATTTTTTCATCTTAAAATAAAGGAAAGTTAGAGTAGGTGATCTTCTATATTGTGACTCTGAAATAGTTTAAAAAATAATTTTAGGTATGGTTTTTCAATAACCTTCAAATTATATATTTTAGGGATAGATTAGCAGGTGACCTTAATTGTAAAGAGGGGAAGTTGTCTTGCCAGGCCTATGAAGAGTGCTCTGGAGGACTTCAGTGATGAAGCCCCAGTGAGGGGCTGACCTCACTGGCTAGTGCTCAATGCTTGAGAACAATTGCTTCATCCTGAACAGAGGAAGTATACTCCATGGAATGACTTGCAGCTTTGTCATTTCATAAACAAACTCCACATGCTAGTGACAGCTACCGTGTGGCTTCTCCCAGGTAACACCTTGCATATTAAAAGAAATCAAGACAATGCCTTCACACAAAGTAGAGAGTTAAAATGTGGAAACGCCCAGCGCTCCAGCAAAATTTTCATGCTGAGAAAGCTTATTTGATATTATTCCAGTTATGTCCATAGGGTAAAAACAGTCCATAGATATCAGTGCTGAGGCAGAGATGCCAATATGTCTTCATGTGGGGCCAAAAGATGTTGACCCACTGTTTCTAGAAAAAGAGCAGCTTCATTCTTTCAGCTGTCTCCAGGAATTAGTGACAGTAGTGAACAGGGTGTCAAAAAGTATACCCCCATATTGGTACGTAAAAGAAAATTTAAATAAATTGAACGAAAAAATTGTCATTGTAATCATTTTATTATTCTCCCTTTATCAATCTTCAGTAAATGAAACTGCTTTCTTTGCTCTGTGAAGGTAAGCAATTTCACTCCCTAGTCTGAATAGCATGGCACTGATGAACAGCTGGGAATGAATCAAGTACAGGGTAAATATACAAGACAGCAAGTGATTTTTAAGCTCAACAGTCCATGAACAATAACTGTAATTAAACCCAATAAAGAACAAGAAAAGAGAAAAGAGGCAGAGTTTAAAAATCCCACCACCACAACTGTAAAACAGCCTGTAGTGATTGAGGGAAACCAGCAGAGCACCAGAGAATTGCTGAAGCCACTTTGCTTGGCATTCACTATAATTGATCAATTTATATGTCAAATATCATTTTCCCCAAGGGATCCAAAGGTCAAATTCAGGGTCAATATGTCCTTGAATATATTTACTGGATTTTGGAGTGTATAACAAATGACTGGGAGAGATAAAGCATACCTCAAATCCTCAAATTTCTTTCATCTCCTTTTTTTTGGTAGTCATTTTAGCAGGCAGTTTTCTGCATTTAATAGAAACACAGCATCTGAAAGTATCTTTACTAGGATAGTTTGTCATTTCCCTTGTTTGCTCCCAGCTTCTTCTTATTCAACACTTTTGACTGACATTATTTATCTAGTGTTTTTCTCCCTGGTCTCATTTTCTTGTCTTCCTCTTATTCTTTGTGGGATGGGCCTGACAGTTCATTGATGTTCTTATAGAACCTGACCATCGTATTTTCCAGAAGCAACATTTAGAGTATATTGAGAAGTCACAAGAAACATATGCACACAGCAGGGTAGTTTGTTCCATAAGACTGCATGGAAATAGAAGGTTAATATGCCAATTTAAGTAGCCACCTCTATCTTATTACTATGAAAGTAAAAGGTTTTCATGTTTCTTATTTCTCTCTGTAAAAGCATCCTTCCCAATGTAAACTTGATCAATTTCAGGAAACTATAATAATCCAGCTGTACTAATGGATTGTGTGAGAAAGATGTGACCAAAAATCAAATCAATGCACTGCAAAGGGTGATGACCCTATTTTGTTCAAAAGCGATGGGAAATATAAACTTGCTTTTCTCTTTTGTGAAGTAAATCAAATAAATCAAGTAAAGTCATTTTAAATTAGTCAATGATAATCTCTTTCTGACATGGCCGTGACATTAGCAGAAATGATAGAAAAAGGGATTCAATCCAAATTCAAGACAGTCTGAACCAATAAGTATTTTATTGTCATTAAATTTTCTGTTTTGCAAGAGGCTGGCACACACCTCTGCAGTACACTGAAGAACCGCCACAGATTTTTGTCAGGGTTTTATCATCACTTTGGAGACAAGGTATAACAAAAAGGGCTAAGGTTCTTGACACCCGTGATCCTAGATTCAAATTCCCATGGGACCTGTATGACTCTAGTCAAGCTATTTACAATCCCCAATATTCCTGTTCCAAAAATGAGGCTGATAGTAACCATTTATGAGAATGGTGCAGAGAATGCAAGAGCATATGTATGGATCATCATACAGAGGATGCAAGAGCATATATAGTTTGTATAACATATAATACACACAGCATGGTAAATTTTAAGAGCTCAGTACATGTTTTAAACCCCAGTCCTACCCCCTCTTCCTACTTGCATACTAACAATAATAACTGATGTCAACCAAACAATTTTTATGTGCCAAGCATTATACTCTCATTATATCATTAATTTCTCAGAACATTTTTTATATCCATTTTAGATATTAAGCCACTTTTCTTTTCATTCATCACTTTGCATTTGCTTTTATTGTAAAGTGATTTGCCCAGGGATGGACTGTTAGTAAGTGTCAGAGGGATTTGAATTCAGGTTTGTCTGACTTTGGAACCTACCTTCTCAACCACGCTTAAGCTTCTCTGCTTCCATAGCATACTGAGGGGAAGCGGCAGGTTTGCTTCAGTCAAAACCACACACACAATGTGTTTGCACAATGTGTTTGCCTGATTCCTGGCCTCCATGGATGACTTACTGCCTTTCAGGACTCCTACTGTTCTGTATTAACTATCTATTGCATCTATTGTTGTCTAATGCCAAAACTGAGTGGTTTAAAACAATTTATTTATCATCTTGTAGTATCTGCAGGTCAAGAATCTTGACATGGTTTATATGCATCCTTTGTTTCACAGTCTCTCTCAACCCTGCAGTCAAGTTGTTAACCCAGGGTCTGCAGTCTCACCTGAAGGCCCAACCGGGGAAAGATCTGATTCCAAGCTCCCTCATTGGTTGTTGGTGGCATTCAGAGCTTCATTAGCTGTTGCACTGATGATCTCACATCCTCACTGGCTGTTTCCCTCTACTGACTCATATATTAAAGTTCTAACCCTTAATGTGCATTTGGAGATGGGACTTTTAAGGAGGTGATTAAAGTTAAGTGAGGCCATCAGGGTGGGGCTCTAATCCAATAGGACTGGTGGCCTTATAAGATGAGGAAGAGATGCCAGATCTCTCTCTTCACATAAGCACAGAGGAAAGGCCATGTGAGCCCAGTGAGAAGGAAACCAGCAACACAAGGAGAGAAGTCTCACCAGAAACCAACCCTGACGGCACCTTGATCTTACATTTCCAATCTCCAGAAGTGTGATAAGATAATTTTCTGTTATTTAAAGCACTGGTTATTTCCATCACTTTGGAGCTAATGACCAATGGCAGCTCTTGAGTGCTGAATAATTTCCCCTTCAATCTGACTATGCTATCACTCCCTCTTTGTTTACTCTTTTGGATTATATTATGAAGTTATAGGGAAACACTTCCCAGGAGTCTCTTCCTTGCCTCCAAATGAGAAATGATGTAGATGTCTGTCTTCTCTGAAGATTCCTTTCCACCCACCTCATATCATGTGCTTTCTTCTTTAAGACTTGACCTTGACTTTGTCAGGCAAAATCCAGCATATTTCTCTTTCTCTCCCTTCTTTAGCTCTCCTTCTTTAGCTTTCCCTCTTCTCAACCTGTCAGGACTAGAAATAGCTTCACTTCTTTTTTCTTCCTATTTAGGAAAGAATTCCATTTTGTAACATTCTATGACTACATTGACAAAGATTACCTCTCGATATTTCAAGTGGAAGAAAGATGATAAAAAAAATCAACACAAACCCTTTTTTAAAGACAATTCCTAGTTTTCACTATTGTCTTGCTGTAGACTTTAAAATTCAATTGAGATGGCAGGTGCCAAACCTTAACTGTTCATAGTCATGTTGTAACTGCTGTCTTTCTTTCTCTCTTGGTACATCCCCCACGCTTGGCCTTGAAGTAGGGACATACCTCAGCATGACAAGGAAAAAAGTCACATACAAGGAAATACAAAGATAAAAAAGCACATGAATATTTTTTGTTGCAAGGATTTTCTTATCCAGAAAAGGTAGAAAAAATCTAAGGAATTTATCTAATTTTTTAGACCTAAGGCAGACCTAAGAAAAGACCTAAGGAATTTATCTAAATTTTTGTGTACAAAGCTTTTCTCTAACAAAATTGGTATGTATGTAGGGCACAGTTTGAAGCAAAGCCAAACCACTCGGATTCTGGCAATTTGTAGCAGTACATCTGTTCCCAGGCTAATAGAGAGACTTGTGAAATCGGAATATCAAGTTTGAATCAATTGCAGTTTCTTAATCAGTGATTAGGAGAAGAAGTGTCAGGATTTTAGCAGCACTATTTCAAAAAGTATTGGAACACATCACCCTCCAGGCCACATGGACCTGAGCCAGAACCACCAAGCTGCTCATTATCTGGAACATTCACAATCACCTTGGAAGCACAGATGCTGGGGCACCTGACCAACTCAAACGACATTGCCTTTCAGTCTGCTTCCTTACAGATGCAGAGGTAGACTTGCATGCATTGGTCTGTAGTCTCCGGGGAGCATGGCAGGTTCTTCTGCCCAGAAACAGGATCAAAATGGAAATTATGTCTTAGAAAGATCTTTGGAGGATTTGTATGAGAGACCTGATTCTCCACTATCTACTGAGTTTGTAAGTTCATTATCTGACTCAAAGCATCCAGAGTTCTTTTGAACCTCTGGAATACAATGGGGAAATGGTCCCTGGGGTCTGGGTTATGAGTATGACATGCAGCTCCATACAATAAAGACCAGAAATTATGAATCTAGCTGCACTATGCTATTGGAATGTCACATAAATTATTATTCTATGTTTGCATCTATGCAAATAGAATACAGGAGAATACATTTGTCCTTCCTAGGATCTGAGGAACACGTTTCCCTGCTATTTCAGACAGCACCAATGTATAACGCATTCTTTCAAGCACTCAAGATTCAACAAAAATTTATTGAGTAGTAACTACATTACAGGCACTGTTGAAGGCAACAAAAACTCAGGCAGCTATGTACTAGATAGGAATTCTGAGAAAATAATAGTAGAAATTTCTTACTTCATTTAAAACACGATTTTCTGGGATTTCCCTGGTGGTCCAGTGGTTAAGACTCTGTGCTTCCAATGCAGGAAGCATGGGTTTGATCCCTATTGAGGGAACTAAAATCCCATGTGCCATCCAGCGTGGCCAAAAAAAAAATCTAAAAAAATAAAAATAAATAAATAAAACAATTTACTACAGGGTGAATTCCTTAAATGATGAGCTAACTATTCCAAAAAGGAGAAGGCACCTCTGATACTATTTGATTTTTTTTAAACAGGAAAATTTATGTAATTATCTACACAACACATCATTGGAATGGATTTTAAAGGCTATTTACTTGAGCTCTGTAGAGGACAGAGTTCAAGAGATTCTATGAGTTTCAGTGAAAAAGGTTAGGCTCATTTTATTAAATTTTGTTATTGATTAGGACCAGAATTGACATGGTGGGAAGAAAATCAAACTTGATCTATTATTTCCCACCCTAAATAATCCCCCTTATGCCAATAAGAGGAGATTAAAGGGAGGAAAGTCAGGCAATAGAACTGCCAAGAAAAACTTCACCTGATCTAATTCCATACAAAGGAAAGATGTCTTGGTAGATATTCTCCAAAGCTGACCACCACCAATCCCTTTCCTCCTTATGTGCACATTAAAAGATGGAGTCGAATTTTCCTTCCTTTGAATGTGGGGTGGATTTAGTAAGGTGATTGAACAACAGATGGTGATTAAATGATATCACAGTTTGTAGTACAGTAAGAAGCAAATTTGCGAACTGCAGAATATTATTGTACATGGACAATGATTTTTATTTATATTCAATTTCCACTACTAAATTCAGTATACCAAAATCTAGGATGTCAGCCTTTTACGTATTGGTAGCTTTTGAGTTGTCTTCTTTACTATAAGCTTGCTTGATTCTTTTCACCTTTAAAGACACGTCATATACAAAATAGACTTTAAAATAAAGACTATTACAAGAGACAAAGAAGGACACTACATAATGAACAAGGGATCAATCAAAGAAGAAGATATAACAACTGTAAATAATTATGCACCCAATATAGGAGCACAACAATACATAAGGCAAATGCTGACAGCCATGAAAGGGGAAATTGACAGTAACACAATAGAAGGGAACTCTAACACCCTACTTTCACCAATGGACAGATCATCCAAAATGAAAATAAATAAGGAAACAAAAGCTTTAAATGATACATTAAACAAGATGGACTTAATTGATATTTATAGGGCATTCCATTCAAAAACAGTAGATTACATTTTATTCTCAAGTGCTCATGGAACATTCCCCATGATAGAACATACCTTGGGTCACAAATTAAGCCTTGGTAAATTTAAGAAAATTAAAATCATATCAAGTATCTTTTCCAACAACAACGCTATGAGACTAGATATCAATTACAGGAAAAAACCTGTAAAACATACAACATATGGATGATAAACAATACACTAATAAATAACCAAGAGATCACTGAAGAAATCAAAAAGGAAATAAAAAAATACCTAGAAACAAATGACAAAGAAAACATAATGACCCAAAACCTATGGGATGCAGCAAAAACAGTTCTAAGAGAGAAGTTTATACCAATATAATCCTACCTCAAGAAACAAGGAAAATCTTAAATAAACAACCTGACCTTACAGCTAAAGCAATTAGAGAAAGAAGAACCCAAAAAAACCCCAAAGTTACCAGAAGGAAAGAAATCATAAGATCAAATCAGAAATAAATGAAAAAGAAATGAAGAAAACGATAGCAAAGATCAATAAAACTAAAAACTGGTTCTTTGAGAACATAAACAAAATTGATAAACCATTAGCAAGACTCATCAAGGAGAAAAGGGAGAAGACTCAAATCAACAGAATTAGAAATGAAAAAAGAGAAGTAACAACTGACACTGCAGAAATACAAAGGATCTTAAGATCCCTTGTAGTAATGAGAGATTACGACAAACAACACTATGCAAATAAAATGGACAACCTGGAAGAAATGAACAAATTCTTAGAAAAGCACAAACCTTCCAAGACTGAACCAGGAAGAAATAGAAAATATAAACAGACCAATCAGAAGCACTGAAATTGAAACTGTGATAAAAATTCTTCCAACAAACAAAAGCCCAGGACCAGATGGCTTCACAGGAGAATTCTATCAACTAATTAGAGAAGAGCTAACCCCTATCCTTCTCAAAATCTTCCAAAATATAGCAGAGGGAAGAACACTCCCAAATACATTCTAGGAGACCACACATCACCCTGATACCAAAACCAAAGAGGTCACCAAGAAAGAAAACTACAGGCCAATAACACTGATGAACATAGATGGAAAAATCCTGAACAAAATACTAGCAAACAGAATCCAACAGCATATTGAAAGAATCATATATCATGATCAAGTGGGGTTTATGCCAGGAACCCAAGGATTCTTCAGTATAGGCAAATCAATCAATGTGACACACCATATTAATAAATTGAAGGATAAAAACCATATGATCATCTCAACAGATGCAGAAAAATCTTTTGTCAAAATTCAACACCCATTAATGATAAAAACCCTCCAGAGGGTAGGCATAGAGGGAACTTACCTAAAAATTATAAAGTCCATATATGACAAACCCATAGCCAACATCATTCTCAATGGTGAAAAACTGAAACCACTGCCACTAAGATCAGGAAAAAGACAAGGTTGCCCACTCTCACCACTATTATTCAACATAGTTTTGGAAGTTTTAGCCACAACAATCAAAGAAGAAAAAGAAATAAAAGGAATACAAAATGGAAAGAAGAAGTAAAACTGTCACTGTTTGCAGATGTCATGATACTATACATAGAGAATCCTAAAGGTGCTACCAGAAAACTACTAGAGCTAATCAATGAATTTGGCAAAGTAGCAGGATACAAAATTAATGCACAGAGATCTCTGGCATTTCTATACACTAATGATGAAAAATCTGAAAGAGAAATTAAGGAAACACTCCCATTTACTATTGCAACAAAGACAAAAAAAATACCTAGGAATAAACCTACATAAGGAGACAAAAGGCCTGTATGCAGAAAACTATAAGATACTGATGAAAGAAATTAAAGAGGATACAAACAGATGGAGAGATATACCATGTCCTTGGACTGGAAGAATCAACATTGTGAAAATGACGATACTACCCAAAGGAATCTACAGATTCAATGCAATCCCTAACAAACTACCAATGGCATTTTTCACAGAACTAGAACAAACAATTTAACCATTTTTATGGAAACACAAAAGACCCTGAATAGCCAAAACAAACTTGAGAAAGAAAAACGGAGCTGGAGGAATCAGGCTGTGTGAGTTCAGACTATAGTACAAAGCTACAGTAATCAAGACAGCATGGTACTGGCTCAAAAACAGAAATATAGACCATTGGAACAAGATAGAAAGCACAGAGATAAACCAACGCACATATGGTCACCTTCTCTTTGATACAGGAGGCAAGAATATACAATGGAGAAATGACAGCATGTTCAATAAGTGGTGCTGGGAAAACTGGACAGCTATAAGTAACAGAATAAAATTAGAACACTCCCTAACACCACACACAGAAATAAACTGAAAATGAATTAAAGACCTAAATGTAAGACCATACACTATAAAACTCTTAGAGGAAAACAGGCAGAACACTCTATAACATAAATCACAACAAGATCCTTTTTGACCCACCTCCTAGAGAAATGGAAATAAAAACAAATATAAACAAATGGGACCTAATGAAACTTAAAAGCTTTTGCACAGCAAAGGAAACCATAAACAAGACAAAAGGCAACCCTCAGAATGGGAGAAAATATTTGCAAATGGAGCAAATGACAAAAGATTAATCTGCAAAGTGTACAAGCAGCTCATGCAGCTTAATATCACAAAAGCTAACAACCCAATCCAAAAATGGGAAGTAGACCTAAATAGACATTTCTCCAAAGAAGATATAAATATTGCCAACAAAGATATGAAAGGATGCTCAATATCACTAATCATTAGAGAAATGCAAATCAAAACTACAATGTGGTATCACCTCATACCTGTCAGAATGGCCATCATTAAAATATCTACAAACAGCACTTCCCTGGTGGCACAGCAATTAAGAATCCGCCTGCCAATGCAGGGAACACGGTTTTGAGCCCTAGTCCAGGAAGATCCCATATGCCTCAGAACAACAAAGCCCATGCGCCACAACTACCAAGCCTGTGCTCTAGAGCCCCCCCCCCGCCACAACTAGAGAAAAACAAATACCATATGCTAACACATATATATGGAATCTAAAAGTAAAAATTAAAAAAAACGTTCTGAAGAACTTAGGGGTAGGACTGGAATAAAGACTCAGACGTAGAGAATGGACCTGAGGACATGGGGAGGGGGAAGGGTAAGCTGGGACGAAGTGAGAGAGTGTAACGTATGTATACACACTACCAAATGTAAAATAGATAGCTAGTGGGAAGCAACTACATAGCACAGGGAGATCTTTGTGCTTTGTGTCCACCTAGAGAGGTGGGATAGGGAGGGTGTGAGGGAGATGCAGGAGGGAGGAGATACGGGAATGTATGTATATGTATAGCTGATTCACTTTGCTATGAAGTAGAAACTAACACACCATTGTAAAGCAATTACACTCCAATAAAGATGCTTTAAAAAATAAAAAGACGTTATATATAGTGTACTTTGTATTGATTTGGTTTAAAATTTCCGTTTTGCAACATCCCCAGTTCTATAATCTCAGGCAAATCCCTTTTTCTTCTTTTAATGTCATGTATTTCATCTAAGGTGGGAATGGCAAATTCCAACTCCAGTGCATTTTGTTAATTCTGATTTTAAGTTATTAACAGAGACATTTATCAGGTCATCTTATAAAATGGGGTCATTACTGTAAGATTATTAGGTGAGTGAGATTGAGAATCCAACTGGAAATAACACTGTCTCTTTGTAACCCTCAAAGACTTCATCTCATGATATCATTGTCAAAAAGCATTATCACAGCTTTCTTTGCTAAATTTTATTCTCTCTACCCATTAGTTATTCTCAGCATAGTGTTCAAATCAAATTCCAGAGGAACCTAGCATTATTGACTGAATCAATGATCATTTTGCCTTCTGGTAACTCTGGTTGCCATAATTTTTTCCTACTTCTGTGTTCTCAGAGCATACATGGTCCCAAGCTCAGAGGTAGTGTTCAATAGACATTTGTTGAATTACTGAATGAATAAAGAAATGAGATAGTGGGTATGGTAGAAACAATGAGCACATTACCTAATATTTGTAAATCTTAAGGAATTAAATGACATAACTCTATGAGAGAGTTCCAAGTCAAATTCTAGTACACAGCAAGAGTTCAAAAGGTAGTTTCCCTATTAATCTTTAGTTATTTTTAATTTTTGTTACTTTTTAAAACATCTTTATTGGAGTATAATTTGTTTACAATGGTGTGTTAGTTTCTGCTTTATAACGAAGTGAATCAGCTACACATATACATATATCTGCATATCTCCTCCCTATTGTGTCTCCCTCCCACCCTCCGTATCCCACCCCTATAGGTGGTCACAAAGCACCAAGCTGATCTACCTGTGCAATGTGGTTGCTTCACACTAGCTATCTGTTTAACATTTGGTAGTGTATATATGTCCATGCAACCCTCTCACTTTGTTCCAGCTTACCCTTCCCCCACACCGTGTCCTCAAGTCCATTCTCGAAGTCTGCGTCTTTATTCTTGTCCTGCCCCTAGGTTTTTCAGAACTTTTTTTTTTTTTTTTTAGATTCCATATATATGTTAGCATACAGTATTTGTTTTCCTCTTTCTGACTTACTCCACTCTCTATGAAAGACTCAGGGCCATCCACCTCACTACAAATAACTCAATTTCATTTCTTTTTATGGCTGAGTAATATTCCGTTGTATATATGTGCCACATCTTCTTTATCCATTCATCTGTTGATGGACACTTAGGTTGCTTCCATGTCCTGGTTATTGTAAATAGTGGTCCAATGAACACTGTGGCACATGACTCTTTTTTTTTTTTCTGTACATGGGCCTCTCACCTCTCACTGTTGTGGTCTCTCCCATTGCGGAGCACAGGCTCCGGATGTGCAGGCTCAGTGGCCATGGCTCATGGGCCCAGCTGCTCCGTGGCATGTGGGATCTTCCTGGACCAGGGCACAAACCCGTGTCCCCTGCATAGGCAGGTGGACTCTCAACCACTGCGCCACCAGGGTAGCCCCTACATGACTCTTTTTGAATTATGATTTTCTCAGGGTATTTGCCAAGTAGTGGGATTGTTGGGTCGTATGGTAGCTCTAATTTTATTTTCATAAGGAACCTCCATACTGTTCTCCATATTGGCTGTATCAATTTACATTACCACCAAGAGTGCAAGAGGGTTCCCTTTTCTCCACATCCTCTCCAACATTTGTTTGTAGATTTTTGATGATGACCATTCTGACCGGTGTGAGGTGATACTTCATTGTAGTTTTGATTTGCATTTCCCTAATGATTAGTGATGTTGAGCACCCTTTCATGTCTTTGTTGGAAATCTTTGTATCTTCTTTGGAGAAATGTCTATTTAGGTCTTCTGCCCATTTTTGGATTGGTTTGTTAGCTTTTTTTATATTGAGCTGCATGACCTGCTTGTAAATTTTGGAGATCAGTCCTTTGTCAATTGCTTCATTTGCAAATATTTTCTCCCATTCTGAGGGCTGTCTTTTTGTCATGTTTATGGCTTGCTTTGCTGTGCAAAAGCTTTTAAGTTTCATTAGGCTCCATTTTGTTTATTTTTGTTTTTATTTCCATTTCTCTAGGAGGTGGATCAAAAAGGATCTTGCTGTGATTTATATCACAGTGTGTTCTGCCTATGTTTTCCTCTAAGAATTTTATAGTGTCTGGTCTTATATTTAGGTCTTTAACTCGTTTTGAGCTTATTTTTGTGTGTGGTGTTAGGGAGTGTTCTAATTTCATTCTTTTCCATATAGCAGTCCAGTTTTCCCAGCACCATTTATTAAACATGCGGTATTTTCTCCATTGTATATTCTTGCTTCCTTTATCAAAAATAAGGTGACCATTGGTGTGTGGGTTTATCTCTGGGCTTTCTATCCTGTTCCAATGGTCTATATTTCTGTTTTTGTGCCAGTACCATACTTTCTTGATTACTGTAGCTTTGTACTATAGTCTGAACTCACACAGCCTGATTCCTCCAGCTCTGTTTTTCTTTCTCAAGATTGCTTTTGCTATTCGGAGTCTTTTGTGTTTCCATACAAATGGTGAAATTTTTTGCACTTGTTCTGTGAAAAGTGCCATTGGTAGTTTGATAGGGATTGAATTGAATCTGTAGCTTGCTTTGGGTAGTATAGTCATTTCCACAATATTGATTCTTCAATCTAAGAACATGGTATATCTCTCCATCTGTTTGTATCATCTTTAATTTCTTTCATCCATGTCTTATAGTTTTCTACATACAGGTCTTTGGTCTCTTTGGGTAGGTTTATTCCTCAGTATTTTATTCTTTTTGTTGCAATGGTAAATGGGAATGTTTCCCTAATTTCTTTTTCAGTGTTTTCATCATTACTGTATAGGAAGCAAGAGATTTCTGTGCATTAATTTTGTATCCTGCAACTTTACCAAATTCATTGATTAGCTCTAGTAGTTTTCTGGTAGCATCTTTAGGGTTCTCCATCTATAGTATTGTGTCAACTGCAAACAGTGACAGTTTTACTTCTTTTCTGATTTGGATTCCTTTTGTTTCTTTTTCTTCTCTGATTGCTGTTGCTAAACTTGAATTATGTTGAATAATAGTTGTGAGAGTGGGCAACCTCTCTTGTTCCTCATCTTAGAGGAAAAGGTTTCGGTTTTTCACCATTGAAAATGAAGTTGGCTGTAGGTGTGTCATATACGGCCCTTATTATATTGAGGTAGGTTCCCTCTATGCCTACTTTCTGGAGGGTTTTTATCATAAATGGGTGTTGAATTTTGTCAAAGCTTTTTCTGCATCTACTGAGATGATCATATGGTTTCTGTCCTTCAATTCTTTAATGTGGTTTATCACATTGATTGATATGCATATACTAAAGAATCCTCATGGTGTCTGATCCTTTTAATGTGCTGTTGGATTCTGCTTGCTTGTATTTTGTTGAGGATTTTGCATCTATGTACATCAGTGATATTGGCCTGCTGTTTTCCTTTTTTGTGACATCTTGTCTTGTTTTGCTATCAGGATGATGGTGGCCTTGTAGAATGAGTTTGGGAGAGCTCCTCCACCTGCTCTATTTTGGAAGAGTTTGAAGTATAGGGGTAAGCTCTTTTCTAAATATTTGATAAAATTTGCCAATGAAGCCATCTAGACTTGGGTTTTTGTTTGTTAGAAGATTTTTACTCCTGTTCTCAAAATCAGGTCTGTTTATGTTTTCTAATTCTTCCTCGTTCAGTCTCGAAATGTTGTACTTTACTAATAATTTGTCCATTTCTTCCAGGTTGTCCATTTTACTGGCATAGAGTTGCTTGTAGTAATCTCTCATTACTACAAGGGATCTTAAGATCCTTTGTACTCCTGCAGTGTCAGTTGTTACTTCTTTTAAATTTCGAATTCTATTAATTTGAGTCTTCTCCCTTTTTTTCTTCATGAGTCTGGCTAATGGTTTATCAATTTTTTTTTTATGTTCTCAAAGAACCAGCTTTTAGTTTTATTGATCTTTGGTATCATTTCCTTCATTTCTTTTGCATTCATTTCTGATCTGATCTTATGATTTCTTTCCTTCTGCTAACTTTGGTTCTTTTTGTTTTTCTGTCACTAATTGCCTTAAGTGTAAGGTTAGGTTGTTTATTTGAGATGTTTCTTGTTTCTTGAGGTAGGATTGGATTGCTATAAACTTGCCTCTTAGAACTGCTTTTGCTGCATCCCGTAGGTTTTGGGCCATCGTGTTTTCATTTCATTTGTTTCTAATTATTTTTTTAATTCTTCTTTGATTTGTTCAGTGATTTCTTGGTTTTTACATAGTGTGTTGTTTGGCCTCCATGGTTCATATTTTTTACAGATTTATTTCCTGTAATTGATATCTAGCCCCATAACGTTTCAGTCAGAAAGGATACTTGATATGATTTCAATATTCTTAAATTTAGCAAGGCTTGATCTTTCACTCAACGTATGATGTATCCTGGAGAATGTTACATCAACACCTGGGAAGAAAGTGTATTCTGTTGTTTCTGGATAGAATGTCCTATAAATATCAATTAAATCCATCTTGTTCAATGTGTCATTTAAAGCTTGTGTTTCCTTATTTATTTTCATTTTCGATAATCAGTCCATTGGTGAAAGTGGGGTGTTAAAGTCCACTACTATGTCTCTGTTACTGTAGATTTCCCCTTTTATGGCTGTTAGCATTTGAATTAAGTATTGGGGTGCTCCTATGTTGGGTGCATAAACATTTTCAATTGTTATATCTTCTTCTTGGATTGATCCCTTGTTCATTACATAGTGTCCTTCTTTGTCTCTTGCAATAGTCTTTATTTAAAGTCTGTTTCATCTGGTATGAGAATTGCTACTCCAGCTTTATTTTGATTTTCATTTGCATGGAATATCTTTTTCCATCCCTTCACTTTCAGTCTGTATGTGTCCCTAGGTTTGCTCTTGGTCTCTTGTAGACAGCATATATACAGGTCTTGTTTTTGTATCCATTCAGCCAGTCTATGTTTTGGTTGGAGCATTTAATCCATTTACATTTAAGGTAGTTATCAATATGTATGTTCCTATTACATTTTCTTTATGTTTTGGGTTGGTTATTGTAGGTCTTTTCCTTCTCTTGTGTTTCCTACCTAGAGAAGTTCCTTTAGCATTTGTTGTAAAGCTCATTTGTTGGTGCTGAATTCTCTAAACTTTGCTTGTTTGTAAAGGTTTTAATTTCTCCATCGAATCTGCATGAGAGCCTTGCTGGGTAGAGTAATCTTCATTGTAGGTGTTTCCCTTTCATCACTTTAAATATGTCCTGCCACTCCCTTCTGGTTTGCAGTGTTTCTGCTGAAAGATAAGCTGTTAACCTTATGGGGATTCCCTTGTGTGTTATTTGTTGGTTTTCCCTTGGTGCTTTTAATATTTTTCCTCTGTATTTTATTTTTGTTAGCTTGATTATTATGTTCTTGGCATGTTTCTCCTTGGATTTATCCTGTATGGGACTCTCTGTGCTTCCTGGACTTGATTGACTAATTTCTTTCACATATTAGGGAAGTTTTCAACTATAATCTCTTTAAATATTTTCTCAGTCCCTTTCTTTTTCTCTTCTTCTTCGGGACCCCTATAATTCGAATGTTGGTGCATTTAATGTTGTCCCAGAAGTCTCTGAGACTGTCCTCAGTTCTTTTCATTCTTTTTTCTTTATTCTGCTCTGCAGTAGTTATTTCCACTATTTTATCTTCCAGGTCACTTAACCGTTCTTCTGCCTCAGTTATTCTGCTATTGATTCCTTCTAGAGAATTTTTAATTTCATTTATTGTGTTGTTCATCATTGTTTATTTGTGCTTTAGTTCTCTAGGTCTTTGTTAAATGTTTCTTGTATTCTCTCCATTCTATTTCCAAGGTTTTGAATCATCTTTACTATCATTACTCTGAATTCTTTTTCAGGTAGACTGCCTATTTCCTCTTCATTTGTTTGTTCTGATGGGTTTTTACCTTGCTCCTTCATCTGGTGTGTGTTTCTCTGTCTTCTCATTTTACTTAACATACTGTGTTTGGGGTCTCGTTTTCACAGGCTTCAGGTTTGTAGTTCCCATTTTTTGTTGTCTGCCCTCACTGGCTATGATTGGTTCAGTGGGTTCCCTAGTCTTCCTTGTGGAGAGGAGTAATGCCTGTGCTCTGGTGGATGAGTCTTGATCTTGTCTTTCTGGTGGGCAGGTCCATGTCTGGTGGTGTGTTTTGGGGTATCTGTGACCTTATTATGATTCTAGGCAGCCTCTCTCCTAATGGGTGATGTTGTGTTCCTGTTTTGCTAGTTGTTTGGTATAGGTTGTCCATCAGTGTAGCTTGCTGGTCATTGATTGGATCTGGGTCTTAGTGTTGAGATGGAGATCTCTGGGAGACCTTTTGCCATTTGATATTATGCGGAGCTGGGAGGTCTCTGGTGGACCAATGTCCTGAATTTGGCTTTCCCACCTCAGATGCCCAGGCCTGACATGTGCCTGTAGTGTCAAGACCCTGTCAGCCACACAGCTCGGAAGAAAAGTGAGAAAAAAAATAATAAAATGAAAGAAAATAAAGTATAGTTATTAAAATAAAAAATTAAAAAATATTAAAAATTAAAAGTAATAAAAAGAAGCGAGCAACCAAACCAAAAATCAAATCTACCAATGATAGCAGGAGCTAAAACTATAATAAGAAAAAAAAGAAAAAATGAACAGACAGAACCCTAGGACAAATGGTAAAAGGAAAGCTGTACAGACAAAATCACAGAAAGATGCATTCACATACACAGAAAAAGAGAAAAGGGAAAAAAAAAATATATATATGTAAAAAAAAAAGGAAGAGAGCAACCAAATCAGTAAACAAATCTACCAATGATAATAAACTCTAAATACTAAACTAAGATAAACATAAAACCAGAAACCAATTAGATGCAGAAAGCAAATCCCAAGTGTACAGTTGCTCCCAAAGTCAACTGCCTCAATTTTGGGATGATTCTTTGTCTATTCATGTATTCCACAGATGCAGGGTACATCACGCTGATTGTGGAGATTTAATCTGCTGCTTCTGAGGCTGCTGGGAGAAATTTCCCTGTCTCTTCTTTGTTTGCACAGCTCCTGGGGTTCAGCTTTGGATTTGGCCCCATCTCTGCATGTTGGTCACCTGAGGGAGTCTCTTCCCCGCTCAGACAGGACAGGGTTAAAGGAGCGCCTGATTCTGGGGCTCTGGCTCACTCGGGTCATGGGGAGGGAGGGTTACGGAATGCGGTGTGAGCCTGTGGCGTTAGAGGTGAGCATGACGTTGCAGCAGCCTGAGGCGTGCCGTGTGTTCTCCTGGGGAAGTTGTCCCTGGATCACGGGACCCTGGCAGTGGCAGGCTGCAGAGGCTCCCAGGAGGGGAGGTGTAGATAGTGACCTGTGCTAGCACACAGCCTTCTTGGTGGCTGTAGCAGCAGCCTTAGCATTTCATGCCCATCTCTGGGGTCTGCGCTGATAGCCGTGGCTTGCACCCATCTCTGGAGCTCCTTTAGGTGGTGCTCTGAACCCCCTCTCCTCACACACCCCGAAACAATGGTCTTTTTCCTCTTAAGCAGGTGCAGACTTTTTCCCGGACTCCCTCCTGGCTAGCTGTGGTGCACTAGCTCCCTTCAGGCTGTGTTCACGCAGCCAACCCCAGTCCTCTCCCTCGGGTAGGCCTCCAAAGCCCAAGCCTCAGCTCCCAGCCCACATCCACCCCAGCTGGTGAGCAGACAAGCCTCCCAGGCTGGTGCATGCTGGTCAGCCCCGATCCTCTGTGTGGGAGTCTCTCCACTTTGCCCTCTGCACCCCTGTTGCTGCGCTCTCCTCCATGGCTCTGAAGCTTCCTGCCTGCCCACCCACCGTCTACACCAGTGAAGGGTCTTGCTAGTCTTTGGAAACTTTTCCTCCTTCACAGCTCCCTTCCAGAGTTGCAGGTCCTGTCCCTATTCTTTTGTCTCTGTTTTTTCTTTTTTCTTTTGCCCTACCCAGGTACATGGGGAGTTTCTTGCCTTTTGGGAGGTCTGAGGTCTTCTGCCAGTGTTCAGTAGGTGCTCTGTAGGAGCTGTTCCACATGTAGATGTATTTCTGATGTGTTTGTGGGGAGGAAGGTGATCTCCACGTTTTACTCCTCTGCCATCTTGAATGTCTCCCCCTTTAGTTATTTTTAAATGAATTCTGTTTTTCTTTCAATTTAAGAAATCATAGCAATAAAGAAAAAAGTGTCTGGGCAAAAGGGGACTCCCTGATGCTTCTGAAATAAACAATATGGGAAGTCATCTGTTTTTGCATAGAGTTTTTTTTTGAAAATGGAAATCTTCTGCTTGCAAGGCAACACTGTTTACTTTTGTTGGTAAAGAGGCTTCTGGGAATACAGAATTCTATGACTCCGTATTCCTTTTGGCACTTTTCTTGGCATTCACTGATACTCTTCAGAGTAGTATGTATTGTTCATATTTTATAATATTTTTCTTTCAAAAAGGAAAACAATAGCAGCATGGCATTTCCAAATGTTTAGAATAAAGTGGTTGAATAATATTTTAAAATTGCCTATTCTTGGGGTTGCAAATTTTCTTGTAATTTCTATCAGTGAGGTGTTTGGTGGGCTTCATGGTAAGGCCACACTGGTCATAAGATCTTTGGTTCCGAAGGACAGAGAATACTGCAAAAGATGCTTTCTGTTCTGTTTCTTCATTTTTTCTGCAGCCATAGTATGTCTCTGACAGAATCTTTGCCTTTAGAGAAGTCGTGCTCTTCCATACCAAAGGTCCTTCTAAGGAAAACTGGATTCTATTTTGCTTCTAGAATCTCTGCCAACAACAACAACAACAACAAAACATTTCTTGTTAAACCAGTGCCATTTGCACTTGAATTTTCTCCTTTGGTTACTACATCCTTCTTACAGAGCTTTGGAATTGACCTAATGTATCTTGCAAAGAGTGACGATTATAACTGAATGATTCTTTGTAAGTTTGCCATTCTGCTTGTCTTTACATTATTAGAGACCCAGATACAGAGAATTCAGTGAGACTTGGTAAGAAAAGTATATTTGTGTCTCTTTTTCAATATTTGGTTTCTAACACTTGGTATTTTTATTAATAAATATTTAGCTTATATAATAGTTTATAGACTGAAATGAGATGGGTACATATGTCCTTGTTGTTTTAGCAGATCTATCTTGAAAGCCTGTTCATGATATGACAATGAGAACAGCCAATACTTCCCTCTTAGGCTTTCTATATAAGCACAGTCTCGCTCAATTTGGAAAGGAATTTGAGGCAATCATTTCACAAGCTGATATTTGCTAGGATTCTGTCATCTAGGTAGAGACTCTTTGAAGAAATGGGCCCTGGAGTATTTATTTTGCATCACAGAAATATTAATATGATGCTCAATGTTCCTTTGTAGCCCATAATCTCTTGAGCAAGCTTATTCTCATAAATAGCTATCAGGAAGTGTAGATGAGACCAAGTACACAAAGAATTTTAGATAAAGAATTATAGGGTCCCCCAAATAAAACAAATATTATTCATGTAGAGCAGGATTGCTGTTTAATAAGGATTACTGAGGCAGAAAATAAGCAAGGAGTCGGCATTTTTTCAAACTGGTTGATATGCTACTATATACCCTAATTACCACAAAGAAAGAGTAAAAGTTGATTTCCATTTTTGGCAGAGCACTGGCCTCTTTTTACATCTGGCCCAGACCAGACACAGAAACTAGAGAGAATTATTTATAAGGATAAATATGACCTTTTGTCTTTCCCCTATTGGGCTGAGCCAGCAAGATAGAATGAAGAACATAATAAATTCAGAACATTTTCCCCCGAGAAAGTAGGGTTGGAGAGTAGAAATTGGTGGTGGTGTGTGTTCTGGATCAGTCTGTGTATATTAGATATAAGCACAGAAAATAATTCCAGTAAATACTGTTTTAAAAAGAAATCACTCTGTCATCGGTTGACCTCCCTAGAAATAGACTCTTAGATTAAGGCATGTATGCCTGAGGTTTATTGGGGAGTACTTTCAGGAGCAAAACCTATAGGAGCATAAAGGCTGCAGAGGGAGAAATTGAACTGAAAAGCATTAGCAACAGGGCTACAACCAATCATATGGGTGCTCTGGAGCTGGGGTGACTTTTAGAAAGGACCAGAATTGAAGCAACAGGAAAAGCCTTTGTGTCCCACCTCTGCCAGCCTTGGTTGCCCCATTAACAGGGACAGGATGTGGCCTTGGTTGAGGCAAGTCCCTCCTGCAGAGGGGGACATATATCTGAGTAGTCATACTCAAAATTCCTGACAGGTATCAAAAGTCTTGATTCTGAAGAGGGGAATCTGGGTGACACAGCCCAGCATCCACTACACACATTATTAAATTCTAGCTCCATGGTCTATTAAGAGACAGGTTGCCATTTTCATTGGTTTAGGATACGTTTATGGCTGGCTGTGATGTATGCCAGTATCATTATTTTGATTCTGTATGCTTATCCTCCTTATCTGAGGAGAGATGGCTATTTACAGGGGTCTGTTCTTAACATAAATCTTCATCCCATACATTGGAACACTTCACAGTCAGTTGAAGAGTGAATGAAATCGAGGCTGTTGTCTTCAAAGTTACTCAGACAAGGAACTTATGATAGAGATGCAGTCTGTTTCCGCATATATGGACAAAGATTGTGTGACCAAGGCTGTTGCCCCAGAATCATACCCCTGCCCCTCCCTCACATAGAAACCAATTACCCTTATCTAAGTTTCAGGAGGAAGCTGCAAAGACAAAAAAAAAAAAAAAAAAGAACTGGTTAGAACCTACTAGACCCAAGATGATAGAGGATTTGACTTCCAGTGGACCTTGAGCCTCATTATACACTCATTATAATTCATTAGCTAAACGACCCACCTACCAGTGCTATGACAGTTGACAGTTACTGTAACAACAACCAAAAAAGCCCATACAAGGACTGAAAAGGAGAGTACGTCATTTCCAAGTCCAAACCACACCCCTGTTCGCAGATAACTCATGAATAGTCCTCTCACTCTTTCCAAATCCTTCCCTTTTACTTTGACTCTCTTATAGATTTGGTGCCTATATCCTCATTGGGTTGAGAAGTTGATTTGTGAACTAGGTTCCCACTTTTCCATTCTTTGACCATTGAATAAACCTTGTGCTGTTCCAGTCTCCGCATCCGTTTTGTTATTAGCTGCATGAATTGGATCAGAAAAAGAACCTCCCTGGCAGAGACAGGGGATCTCAGCCTGGGCTAGGACCCCGGCATGGGTCTGGTTGACCAATGTGATAACAGTTGGATGCCTTTGTTTTAACTCAATGATTTTTACCCTGCCCTTAATAATACATGGCTCTTTATCCCTCACAAATTTGACAAATCTTCCTTCGCTAGGTTCTAAGTATGATATGGATATAACTGAGACATTATGGAATTAGATATACACACTTATACATTGTCGACCCTTAAGTTGTGCAGTTGTTGTGTACATGAATTTTCTACCTGACTCAAAATACACATATGTCAGAAATATATATGTGAACCTGATATATAATTATGTCTATAAAGTTCATACTCTGTAATATAAATAAAATGACATCTACCTAGAATGTTGTCAATAAACATTACCATCTTTCTTTTAATAATACATTCCATCTCTGCCTCTGGAACTCCACTGAAATGACTACACACTTTGAAGGTCAATGAGTAATGCACATGGAAAGTACTGTATTCCTGGCAGATCAAATACATATAACAATAAAACTAATGAGAAGGTTCTTGAAAGATAACTGGGTTTTGAGCCCACTGCAATTCCTCCTCAACAAAAGAGTTAGAGTCTTGTAAGATGCTGTGATTTGAGGGATAGTTTTTTTCTTTCTTTTCTGGGCAGATCCTGATTGACAATTTTTTCTAAAACAAGTCTTTTTCCAGGCTCATTGAAAATTTGTTCTGACAAAAACTGCCCCTTCTACAATAATAGGAGCCAACATTTTTATAGAGCCTTCCTCTGACTCTGCATCAGTAAAAGTTTTCATAAAAATATTGTTATAAAACAAATAAAAGACACAAAGGTAAGAAATATACCTTTTGACAACATAGAAAGAGTAAAAGAAAACCTTGGATTCCTTTTCTCTGTACACTGTGCAAAGTAAAGTGGGTTCTGCTTTCATACAGACAGCTAAATAATGACATATTCCTTCATTACAGACACTCATTATTTATCAGTGGGTTATTTACAGAAGTAAGACCACAAGTAGCTAATGCACTACATTACTCAGGAAACACTGAAATCCTTATGCATGTGTGAGTGAATATATTAATCTGTCCAACTCTATCCTAAGGCTAAGAAGAAACACTGGCTTTTGTCCACACCAGAAAAGAAATATTAGGAAATGCATGAATTATAGTTCTATCTTCATCCCTTACCCATTCCAATAAAAACAAAAACTAAAAATACTTGATTGAACATTTATGTGCCACACAGTGTGCTAAGTGCTGGCGATTACAGTGGCCAGCGGAAGAAATCTGGTGTCTGTGTTCAGGAAGCTTATAAACAATGGTAATACTACGTTACTTTAAAGGATTATAACCTTATTAGAATACTAATGGATCAAGAGAAAATGGAAATATTTCATAGTTAAAATATGCATTTGTACGAGAGGAATAATAATGTACCCTCTACCCTTCTGAGATCTTGGCTAAGACCCTGTCATAAGAGACAGATTGACAAGAGAAAAACAAAGAGATAATTAACAGGTATGCCTCATGGGATACATGGGAGACACCCAGGAAAAATGAGCAAACTCCCTGAGGTGACCCAAGCCACCACCTTAAATAATGTCATCTTCAATTGAAGACAAAACATGTTGGTTGGGTGGGGGAAGCCAGTAATGGAGAGGTTACCAGAAAAATCACAGGGTAAGGGTAAGTTCTGTTATGCAATTTAAGTGGGTGCCTTCTCCATTGATAAGTTTCTTGTGACTTAGAGTCGACCCCTCTTCTGGAAACAGCAA
The DNA here is from genome assembly GCF_949774975.1 of Lagenorhynchus albirostris. Classification (NCBI taxonomy): domain Eukaryota; kingdom Metazoa; phylum Chordata; class Mammalia; order Artiodactyla; family Delphinidae; genus Lagenorhynchus; species Lagenorhynchus albirostris. Next base: position 6,750,370 of record NC_083099.1, on the reverse strand, counting down.
GGGACACACCCTTACAAATGAAGGTTTCCTTTATAAATGTCAATTTCCCTTACAAATGAGTAACCGCCACTCTGTTTTCAGAGCCTCTCTGCATCTGCTGTTTCTCAAAGAATAGCAGCTCAAAATAATCCTAATGTCAAAGAGCATATTTCGGGGTGGCATATTCTGCTCCCCTTCACACTCATCTCATCTTATAGCTTCACATGTGAGATAGGCCACTTCTCCCATTTTTCAGCTGAAACAAACTTGGGCAGGTCAATTGAAACCCTTCCGAGCCTCAGTTTACTTATCTGTATGGAACGGCTAATAGTATTCTCCCAGGAAGGTTATTCTGAGAAAAACATGTGATAATGTATTCGAAAATTTAGGATCATTCCTTGAAGTATAAATATGTGTACCTTCAGTGTATTTCCTTCCTTGCTGCTGTTAAAAATGATTAAAGAAGACAATTTAGGTGATACAAACAAAGTTTAACATTTCATGAAGCAGGCAGTCTCTGTTCCCAAGGGTCCAGAGAACAGCAAAATGTGGGGAAGGCAGGGTGCTTTTATAGATAAGGAACAAGAAAGAGAAAAATAGAAAATGCATAAGGAACAAAGAAGTGAGTACAGAGTCTGCAGTTGATGTAGCATTTGGGGATTGGATGACTAGGTTTACAGGGACACAAAAGTTATCAGAGTTTTGGTTTGCTGATATGACACCTGGGCAGGAACAGCTCCATCTTGGGCCTAGAAATTTATTTCAACACTACTCTGCCAGTGGTTGCTCGTAAGCCATTTCTCTTTTTAAGCCCACCCAGAGGCTGGAAGAAATGCTTAAAGAAATGTTTGCCCTAAGGGCTAAAAAGAAAGGCTTGAAATGAACATAAGGTTACAAATTAAGTTTTTCTCTCTCAAAGGCTAGATAATACTGAAACTGAGAAAAGAGTTAGGAGGTGCAGATGAGGTCCAAAATTGGAGCTGAGGGATCTGAGTCCTTGATGAGGGAAAGTGGGAAGGACCTTTGTCAGGAGGTTACCTGAAATAGTGGAAGGAAATCAGAGCCCCTAAGCTATCCCCAATGTGGGATCCCCTCCCCCGACTTTCTGTGGACACCTTTGTGTCCACCAGTCCTGGACACCTCTAAACCCTCTTGGCAGACTGGAAGTTTTCTTGAGAAATGGGGACGTGAAAGGAAAACACTGATCTCCTGATCAAGGTGGAATTTAGACTTTCTCTCTGAACTGAGGCAGTGAGGGACACATTATAAACATTATAACTAAGTTAATCAGTATATATGTCAACTAAAAATATATGTATATACAACCTAAAGTTTGAGAGTTATGTTTTATTTGGTGGGAATTTTTAGGACTTCAAGCCAGGGTTGCAGCATCTCAGCTGACCCTGAGAGAACTGCTCCGAGAAAGTGATGGAGGGAGCTAGGATATAAAGGAGTTTTGCAACAAAGAGCAGGAAGTAGGAACAAAAGATTACTGTTATTAAAAGAAAACCAGATATCCCAAGTTAAGGAGTTTAGCACTTTTCTCTATATGGGAAGATGCAAGCTTCTGGGCTCACTGAAATTATTCCTTTGATGTGCACCTCAGCTATCTGGAGCCAGTATCCTGTGTTTTCACACCCTGGGCTTCTTCAAGGCTCACCGTGGGGAGTGGCTGCCGTCTGATGACTACTAGATGGCAGGTATTCTTTCCTTCCTGAGTTCCCTCTGGGCTCACCAGATCACCATAGGCTGTGGCTGCAATCGCTGATGACCGTGACATCCTTTGTTTACTGAAATGGCAGGCAATATTTTATTTCTCACATATTACAATATAATGACTAGATTAATACTGTTCCAGAGTAACTTGCTTTTCTGCCTGCTCCTTCCCAGCTCAACACTCTATTTGTTTACCCCAACCCCTCACTCGTCAAGTATGACCAGAAGCATCCTTAGCAAATATGCTGCTTGTTCTTTCCTGTTGAGGACATCTGCTGTGCACGCTCTTCTCCACGGCATCAATGTTCTCACATGGATGGGCCACAGCATGGGTGAGCCATTTGGTGCTTCTTCTCTGGATGACCATGGGAGCTGTGCAGAACATTCAATTTAGCAGTACCTGCTCCTGTCTCTACAGAGACTGCCAACGTGAACAGATGGGCCATTCTACAACCCAGGTGGCCTGCCTTGCACAGATATAACTTAAAAGGTTTCCTCCCAAAAATGCTCATGTGCTGCTTTCTACAAAACTCAGTTTGGGAGCCGGGAGGATACTGCTATTATCCAGAAGACAGAACATTCCAACAGAGCTGGTAACTGGTCACATTAATTCATCTTAGAGGACGGACCCACTATCTGTTTCATGTAACAAATACAAGACAAAAGAGATAGTACACGAAAGGGAAAAAATGTGTAGGTATACACACACACACACACACACACACACACACACACACACACACACACACATATAAATGCATAGCTTGAAGTACCCAGAGGTTTCAGTCTCTCCCAAAGTGCTGCTATACTTCAGTGCCTTTGATTTAGCCTCTGTTTTACAAGGTACTCATTTAAAACATTTTATTCTTATAAAGTCTATGTTTAAATATCTTGTGCATCTTCCTTAAAAAGAAAGATAAGGAAAGAGACAGAGACCGAGAAAGGAAAGAGAGAGAGAGAGAGAATGCAAAGAGAGAGCAAAGGTACAGAGCTCAGTGGGGAAATATTTTTTTAGATGAAAATATTTCAGCGCTGAGATTTAGATTTTGGACTCCTCAGCATGGACTGGTCTGGATAAAGCACAAAGCTTTTGTTGACATCTATTTGCCAACTCACATAAGGACTTTGTAATGACATTCTTTCAAACCCATCTGGTGATTTAGCCAAGGCTGCTGAAATTCTGAAGAAGAGCTATAAAGCTGAACTGTGTCAGAGGACCCTGGCAGTGACTTCATTTTTTGCTGGACTCTTTTGGGCAGAAATTTTATGATGCAACTTGCTAGAAATTGGATTGATTTTTAAAGTGGCTTTATAAATGCTTAAACTAGCTGATCTTATTTCCTGCTTCTTGTTTCCAATTCCTATCATAGCCCTAAAAAGACTTGCAGATATTTGATTAGTCCTTTCAGGGGTGAAATTTAAAGGAATGGGCTGGATTTACACAAACGAATAATGTTACAGAATTCTGTAATACAGCGTCCTCTGAGTTTCATCTCAAACTAGAAGAGAGGACATAGTACTCCATTAAAGCAAACTGTAAAGAATGAGCTACAATGCTATTCTCTCCAAATTTCCAGATTAAAGGACCGACAGTGCTAGTTATTAAACTGTCTCTGCCTCACAGCAGCCCTGCCATTTGGGGAAAGTCAACACTTCTTCATACTCCTTATTGTCAAATTATGCAATGTATGCAATTCATAAAATGATGAAAGAATCTAACTCATAGAATAATTAGAAGAAAAATTCAGTTTTGTTTTGCGTGAAATCTGAAGATGTAAAGAATCGCCATTGAAGATCATGAACGTTGGTATAAGTTTAGGATTATTTGATACCAATATGGAGAAGGATGTCTCACATTAACAAATTCAAATGGGCATTAAAATTTCCATTTTTACTTTAAAAATTTATCTTTTCTCCATAATCATAACTTTTAGTCCTTCTTCAACACTTCATGTTTTAAATGACATGTGCTTCTATTTGAGGAATAAATGTTGAGTATCTATAATATATTTCTCTTTAAGTGAGTTGACAACACTCCTAGGTCAGAAACCAAGACATCTTGGTTATCTTTATATCCTCAGTGACTAGCACAGTATCTGATTGGTAGATAAGGGAATAACAGGCATTGAAAGACAGGGACCATCCCCTAAAGTAACTTACAGAATAAAACAAAACAAGATTTTTAAAAACTACTATGGAACCATAATTTGAACATTTTTTTATGGTTTTAGCATTTTTATTATTCTCCTGTCTCTGTCATTATATAGATCACCTCTTAATATTTGACAATGACATAAGTGCTGTTCCTGAGGTAACATTCTGCTTTTCTCTTTTTTCTAGCATTTGCTTTATTTCTACTTTTTCCTTAACTCATTTTCCTATATGACTTCCTTTTTTCCCTCTTGAGTTCTCGCTGACTTGTCCATACCTTATTAACTCCCTTCTTTATTCTTTTTCACTTATCTACTCTTCTCTCCTTATCTTTCTTCATTTCCACTCCCTTCCTCCCACCAAATACTAAAATTTTAAATTTATCTTAAAATTGTTGCTGAAATTCTTTTCATGAAAATCTGCAGTTAAAACAACCAGTAGGTATTAAGGAAAATGCATTCATCCCAGTAACTCCACTGTTAGAGTGAAGGTTTTAGGAATAAAGTCTACCTGAGTGACTTAGTAAGGTAATTAGAAGTCTCTGGGTTACAAATTTTAGTATTACCACTGCATTTTCCATCTCTTCTTACCCTTTGCTTATCTCTGCTAGTTTGCTGCTTCTGGTTACCCACTCCAGTTTCATAAAGTCTGTGTCTTTCTATTCCCTTATGGAACATACATCTTACTTCTAAAATATTCTTTTTCTTATTTTCACAATCAAAATTTTTCAGAGCTACATCCTTGCTATGGACTGAATTGTGTTTGCCTCAAAATTCATATGTCGAAGCCCGACTCCCATGACTTAGTATCTGCGTCTACGGCTTTTAGGAGATAATTAACATTAAAAATGGTGATAAGGGTGAGATCCTAATTTCATAGGACTGGTGCCCTTATAAGTAGAGAGAGAGACACCAAAGTTCTCTCTCTATACTGTGAAGATACAACAAGAAGGTGATCAACTGCAAGCCAAGAAGAGACACCTTACTACGAGTCAGCTCTCACCTTGATATTGGACTTCTAGATATTGGCTTCTAGAACTGACTATTACAGCCCTTTTACTGTATTTTCTGAATAATATTGGCTTTTACTTTAACCTTACAATATTTATCTCACATGAATCATGTTGTTGTGGGATATTTTATATTAAATATATAAAAAAACTAATCCTCATGTGGAGATTAATTGACCTTGAGTAAATTCATTGCTCCTTCTCTGATGCAGAAGTTGGAGCGGCTATATTAATATGCAGAATCCTTAGCCCATTATAGAGTGTCACCACTTGTGCTACTCAATCTAATTTCATCTGAAATGAAATTGGTGAATATCCTTCTGTACTCTCGGGATCCAATTTCAGGGGGGATGAATTAAGTTGAGAAACACACACATATCAGACTTACTGAGGTAAGACACAGAAAGGACAAGAGTCTGGCCTCTCCACAGAGATGCTAATCAATTTCAAAGTAGATTCATATATTTCTCTTTTCCTGAGCTCTTTCAAGTATTTTAATGGATAAATGGATGAAAACTAATTATAACGATGTTAATGTACATTGCTGATTATCATTTGACAAGCACTGTGCTAAATACTTTATAAACCATACATCATTTACTCCTTAAAATAATACTATGTGTGGGACATATTCATACTATTATGACTAGTCCTATTTTAAAGATGAGGAGACTGAGGCGAAAAAAGTTTAAGTAATTTGCCCTAATGCACAATTAGTATATGACAGAACTAGAATTCGACCCTTCTGAATCTGACTCCAGAGCTTGACATTTTAATCACTATATGAAAGAACAACAGACAGCATTTGCTTAATGCCAGTGCCAAGAAAATATTTAGACTATATACAACACTACAGACCCTTTCTCCCTGGAATTCCAATACTATTCAGAGAAAAAGGTTTAAAGATGAAATATAACCAGGGGCTATTTTAGATAGAAACAAAAATTGCATCTTCCAATGACATCATTAAGGTTAAGAAATACATGTAAAAAAACCAAAGCTGTAAAGTTACAACTGGCTAAGTTGACACAGGTTTCATTCAAAGCAACAAGCCAGTTTGTCCATGGTGCTAGTTTTGCTGGCATAATGGTTGACTCCTTGACACCAGCATTTAAAAGAAATTGAGGAAAATCACTTGGGCTTTTACTGATGTCATTCTTCTATAATCAGTAGAAGGCAACCTATTTTCCTTTGAAAGATGATGGAAAGCTTCCATTTACTTCCATGTCTTACTTCTTACTTTTTATGTCTCTGTTGGTTGAAGAACTAAACATATAATCTTTGAGGTTTAACATGACTTTTTCATTGCTAAGTATTTTCTAATGAAAGCCGCAAGAATACAATTTTTGCACATTGAAGAGATGAACCTCTTTTCCTATTTTTCTACGAAGATACATACCTCTTTCTAGATTTTTTACTTTCATTATTTCTTTATAGATAAGAAAAAAATTTGAAAGAAATTTCAATTTGATTACTGTGTGATCACCAAATGTGTGTCAAATACTATGCTAAGTGGTTAAGGCAGCAGTTTTGAGTAAAACGCACCCAGTTCACCTCTAGATCTGACACTTACTAGTTGATGGCTCTTGGCCTCACTGCTTAATCTCTTTAACTCTCCAATTATTTATTTCTAAAATGCAGACTTAAAGATCTACTTTTAAGTTTGCCTCCAAATAAAAAGAGATATGAGTAAAAATCTGAGCACATCATGGGAGCTCGGTAAATGCCACTTGTTTTTCTCCTCACTTCCATGCCTGTGCTATTAGGGTATTTATAGTCAAAACAAAATTTTCTAATATTAACGTGTGAAAAATAAATGATGATTTTCTTTCAGACATGAAAGCTGTATTTTCAAAACAAATGGGTTTCTCTATGGAAATGCAAATGGCAAATATTCATTGTGCAATTTTGACAAAAAATACTCACATTAAATATGTGAAATGTGAAAATATGCATGTTAGTATAAGAAAAGCAAAACTCACCTTAATAATGCTAAGCTAGAGCAATTTTTAAGAGGACTAGGTGGAGGTATCTTTCAATCAGAAGAGTTACATAAGGCAAATGCTAATTTTGGTTTGTATCTTCATAGCAATTTCTTTTCTTTTTCTCCCTCACCTTTAAAATTTTCTTCTTGTTTTCCCAGCTATGTGGCTGAGCTGCAATGTTTTTATAGCCCATTCAGTTCTTATAGGATTTCATCACATTCCAGTTGACAGCAACTCTTCTGAGGAGTCCCAGGGGTTTACTTTGAGTCCCAATGCATAACCTGAGTTTGACAAGTCTCGTTTCACAATGTCCAGCTCAATCTAAGAATTAAAAGGAGGCTGAAGGTATTAAATCAGCAGTAGTTTTCAGTTTGGCAAGGAGATGAAGATGGAATGAAAGGTAAAGCGCCCTGTGCTTTTCAAGGAGATGCAGTCAATCCCACAACAGAGCATTCGTGTCACATAGAATCCTAAGTGACCAAGTTATTCACCCTAGGGGTAGAACATTGCAAGTTTCCATTAGGAGGATACATTTGCCATTTGCTAAGTTGCTGGAATTCTAATCTCCTCAGTGTAAGTTTTAGCTGGTGAAATACATGGCATAGTGGGAAGAGCTGGAAGAAAGTAATGACTCAAAATTTCTAGTTACATATTTTTTCACTCACCATCTTATTCATAAACTTATTTTGACTCACTTTCCTTACCTGAAAATTGACCAAACTAAAACCTGTCCTTTCTACTCTAGCCCTATGAAGATCAAAAACAATAATGAATTAGATAATTCATTGAATGTGTTTTAAGAATTTGGAGGTATTCTATAAATATGGCTTGTAATTTTTTTCTAACAAGAAAGTAAGTTTTGTATTCAGACAAATGTGGACAGTAGAAGAAAAGCTTCCATTCTCCTGGAGCAAATGCACAGCCAAAACAATATCATAAGACATGTTGAAAGTATGACGAATGGAAGAGTGTACATTGATGTGCCCATGGAAGAGATGAACCAGTATTCTCTGGGCTGGACTATGAGGTATCTGAATGCTAGAAAAAGAGACTTGATTCTATGCTGTAGATGATGGGGTTTCATATGATGCTTTCAGACAAAGATTAATAAGAAGATAAAAACTTCATAAAGAAACAGTAGAGACAGTTGAATGGATAAAAATAATGGAATATTACTCAGCCATAAAGAAGAGTGAAATAATGCCATTTGCGGCAACATGGATGGGCCTAGAGATTATCATATTAAGTGAAGTAAGTCAGAGGAAGATATTTGATATGATATCACTTACATGTGGAATCTAAAAAGATGAAATAAACAAACTTATTTATAGAACAGAAACAGGCTCACAGACATAGAAAACAAACTTATGGCTACCAAAGGAGAAATGAGTGGGGGGGGATAAATTAGGAGTTTGGGGTTAGCAGATACAAACTATTACATATAAAATAGATAAACAACAAGATCCTACTGTATAGCACAGGGAACTATATTCAATGTGTCATAATAAACTATAATGGGAAGGAATCTGAAAAAGCATATATATATGGATCACTTTGCTGTACACTAAAAACTAACACAACATTGTAAATCAACTATACTCCAATAAAAAAAATTCTTTTAATAAAGAAACAGTGTGGAAGTATAGAAGGTGGATGAGAGTCCAGATGATAGCTAAGAGCAATTGCTCAGATACAGATAAATTATGATTCAAATTATGATTGTGTAGTAAGGATGGGAAAAAATAGATGGAAGCGATTCCAAAGGAAAGTCATTTTGTGTTTCTGGTCAACTTTGACATAGGACCCTGTGTGTCTCTTTCACCACTGAATCCCCAGTGCCTAGATCAATACTCAACACGTCTCCACTCAGTGATTATGTGTTTAATAGTAAATATGGATGGAAAAGAGCATATGAGGAGGACAAAAGGCGGTCCTGAGATGTTATTCTTGAGAGATTCAGAAAATACTCATACAACTGATAATCTGTATACATAGCCAGTAATTCTGAAAGAGAGACTAACTTTGGGGAAAGAAAGATTTAATTTGAAGCATGTTGTGTTTTACATATGAATAAGATGTCAGTGTAAACCTGTCAAGGAAGTAGCTGCAGGTGCAAAACAGAAGCTTGGGAATGAATTCTGTGAAGGACGTTTGGTGAAATGTTAGATGTCATCCACAAAGTCTTTTTCAAGTGCTTGGCATACACATGTACACACACACTTATGCACACGCACAAACACACTCCCATCGAAAAAGCTGGTAGAAGCCTTAAAGTGATGAATAAAACTAGATCTTCTTGCTCCTGCCTTAGACCTACCTCAACCTTGTGAAAATCCCTCCAAAAGAAAAGAAATATTGACTTGAAATTTTCTTGAGTGGATGGTCAAAGGGGATTACATTTTCTATACACAACAAAATTTCCTCAAAACTTCTTTTCATCCATCTTTTCCCAGAGTCCCAAACAGCCTAGCAGTAGTTCCAGTTTCTTCTCTTTTACTCTTAAAAATGCTCTTCTCATGCCAACTCCTCCAGTTCTAGGGTCTTTCCTTTTCTTCTCTCTCCCCAACCCTATGCCCCTTATAAACATGTCTTCAGATCTTCAGAATTATTGCGTAGCAAAAAAAACCTCAGTGCCACAAACTAAGGACCCCTTCTCCTTAAGGAAATGGAAAAGTGGAAGGGTTTTAAATATTTACAGTTTAATGCATTTTTTCCCCATCATGTTTAAAAATCCTACCATGCACTTTTACCCTGCTCAATGCCATGGCAAGATAAGAGAACAATGAGACTAGTCAAAGTTCAAAGTTTTGTCAAGAACTTGAGGCCAAAGAGTCATGCATAATATGCTTTAGCAAAAGATAGTGATATGACTGCTTTATGTCCTAGAACTACTTCATAATCTCACCTCTAATTTCTGGAATTCTGGAAGTGCCATTAATGATGTAATGGCTGAAGGAACACTGGACTTTATTTGCTGCCTCGAGTCCAGCCTATTGCTGGCAACTCCAACCTATCCTGATTGCTAAGGATTATAGAAATAATTCTACCATGTTTGGAAAATAAATATATATTGATAAATCAACACAGTATAATCAATCAATAAATAATCAGTGCTGTTTTTAATTGCTAACTTTCCATTGTTTGGAGTTACCAGGATCAGATGCTAAGGACTATTGTTACCTCATTGTCAGTGCTCTGACCTTCGATTTAGGGATTCTTGGTTTTGTTTGGTTTTGTTTTTCCATCGTTCTTATTATGTTTGGCAGCCTGAAGTTTCTTTTCAGGAATAATACTTTTAACCCTCCTACACTGTTAGTAGGGAATGTAAATTGATACAGCCACTGTGGAGAACAGTATGGAGGTTCCTTTAAAAACTAAAAATATAACTACGATATGATCCAGCAATCTCACTCCTAGGCATATTCCCAGAGAAAACCATAATTTGAAAAGATACATGCACCGCTATGTTCACTGCAGCACTATTTACAATAGCCAAGACAAGGAAGCAACTTAAATGTCCATCAACAGAGGAATGGATAAAGAAGATATGGTACATATATACAATGGAATATTACTCAGCTCTAAATAAGAATGAAATAATGCCATCTGCAGCAATATGGATGGACCTAGGGATTATAATACTAAGGAAGTAATTCAGACAGAGAAAGACAAATATATGATATCATTTATATGTGGAATCTTAAAAAATAGTACAAATGGACTAATTTACAAAACAGAAGTAGAGTCACAGATGTAGAAAACAAACTTATGGTTACCAGGGGATGAGGGGTCGGGGGGAGGGATAAACTGGGAGATTGGGACTGACATATACACACTATTAGGTATAAAATAAATAACTAATAAGAACCTACTGTATAGCACAGGGAACTCTACTCAGTTCTCTATAATAGCCTATATGGGAAAAGAATCTAAAAATTGAGTGGATATATGTGTATGTATAGCTGATACACTTTGCTGTACACCTGAAACTAGCATAACATTTTAAATCAACTATACTCCAATAAAAATTTTAAAAGAATAATACTTTTAAATGCATACAATAAAATGCATAGCATTATAAAGGAAACCAATCATATTCAAATATAATTACATAAATATTTCAAAATTTTGTCCTAGTCTAATATATATTCTTTTTTATTAGAGCATTAAATGAAAAGATTTACCAGTAGATCTAATAACTAATATAATTTTGAAGTAGTCAAAATGTAACATTTTGAGAAGTATCTACAATGATTGTAAAGTGATATGAAGTATTTGAGACTTTGGTGACAAAGACAGAGATACTATTTGACACCAATGTTGTTATTGTTATTATTATTTTTCCAACATAATTATAATTGAAGGACTTGCTATATATCAAATAGATCTAAAATTATCAAATGCTATATATCAAATATATAGCAGATTTAGCAAAAAGTAAGATGTATTTTTTTCCATTCAGTGAATTCTATGCAAGGATTATATGAACCCCAGGATAAGAGCCAACCTAAGTTTTGTTGTTGGCTACTTTCTAGAAGCTGGGGGCTAGAGTACTGATGACTGCAGAATTGGCAAGAATGGTGAGTACCTCTTGAGACCTTGATAGAAGAGATCACAATTCGGAACCCATGTTTGCTTGCCATATAGATTATTTCTATAGCAACAAGTGACAGGTAGTAATATCAACACTTTTACTTTGACCAGATTCAAAGAAAGGAAAAATTGACCTATGTAGTCTGGAGGGGAGGTGATATGGTATTTGTCAAGACTGGGATCTTGTTTTTCAATCATCTTTTAGATTGGCCTATGTTTACTCCATCTTACCTAGAACCAGATTCATGCAGTTTTGAGATAAATTCTGAGACACAAGAACTATATAATGTGACTTTGCGAGCAACATGGCAAAATGATACAAGCATGTATTTGTGAATTGCACATATGTGGGTTTGAACCGTGGCTTTCTGTAAACTTTGGAAAATTGCTTTACATCTCTTTGGGTGCCACAGTTTTTATTTCTTTACAGGAGACAATATCTAGTTTACAGGTTTGAGGGACGCCTAAAATGAGATACTCAAACATAGTGTTTGATGGTTGAAAGACACAATGTATTCTCATTGTCAAAGTTTATGCAATTAATTAGCCAACTATCATGTATTGAGTCCTTACTCTCTGTCAATTACCATGCCAAGCATCAAACTACTTCATTGTTTAAATAATCTTATGAAGTTGCCAACTAAAAATTGGCACTTGCCATCTACCTCTACAAGGATTACATCGTGAGCAGCTGCAGCTGCTGACCTTCAACACTCCCTGAAAGGAGTTCAGGGTGCAGATCAGGAAGGAGTCACTCTGTGCTCTGGAAAAACCTGGCAGAACAGGTCTTCAGATAGTTAGATATTTTCAGGAGAAGATTTTATGAACCCAGTTCTTGTATCTCCTCATATCTAGTAAAGCACTAAAATCCTTCATGGTGATGTCCGTTCCTCGTGAGTAGCAGTAATCTTCTACAAAAAATATGTGCTTGATTGGATGTACTTCCCTTCACCAGTCACCTATATACTGACCTCCCCACTGCTTCTACAGAGCAGTTTCTCAGAACTATCTAAAATGCTGTCTCCTGGGCTATAGTCCTCGTTTTTCCCCAAATAAAACGTCACTCACAACTCTCACGTTGTGCATTTTTTTTCAGTCAATAAAGTAGAATCTATAATTATCACTAAATTAGATATGAGGAATTTGAGATTTCTAGATGTAAAGTAATTTGCTTACATTTAAGTTGCATAACTGGAAGTCCTAGAGTTAGGATTTGAGCCCATGTTTTTGGATGCCACCCCCCAGCACGGAAATTGTATCCTACCAGCAAAATTGGTGGCAGTTCCCAGGAGAGAACTGGAGAGACTTCTAACTCTGAGGCCAGTGCTGTTTTCCAGTGTCTCACGGATAGTTTAATTCTTCATCAGTTCTAACACTCTCTTCCAACAGTCCTTATTTCATTCTAAAGAACACTCTAGATCTGAACTATTTCTTGCTTATGTTATTGGAAGCTTTTTTTATTTTTTAATTTAGTTTTGAAGCTCATCCCACAAATGAATTCCATTTCTTAAAAAGTAGAACAGGCTGTTCTTTTGGCTATTGGCATCCTATTTTGGATTCCACAAAGGACTTTTAACACAATCACTTTTACAAGTCTTTGATGCAAAGCAAGTGACTGCCTAATGGTATTAAGCAGCTGAAGGGCAGGTAAATTGGCTGTGTTTTCTAAAAATGACTTTAATTTCCATCTAGAACATGATTGCATATTGTAATATAGCACGATGAAGAGTAGAACGCTGAAAAGATAAGCTTTAAAACAGAATATAAATTCCTAACCCACAAAAGACATTGTTTTTAACAAATGGAAACAAAAAATACGTGTCAGAAGGACTTTTCTATCACAGCACTGAAAAGACCTTTGCATGTCTTTCAGGTGCTTTCAACTTTTTAAAGCTAGTTTAATCGCAGCATTATTTCTATTTAACAGTTTTCATTGAGTAGAGTTTTGAGCTTTAAAAAAATGTGCCCTACTCTGGGAAATGAAAAACTGTGACAAAGAAAGCTTGGCTGGAGCTAGAGGTCGTAAATGTTGTTCAGCTGTATGTTTCATATTTTCCACAACCTATAATTGATGAATGATAAAAATCATAAAATGTTCTTACAAGGGTAGAAAGGTCACTATTTTTAAAAAACAGCTAAAACTTAATACTAATTTCTAAAAAAATCCTGGTTCTTTATACTCTATGAAAAACTACTATAATTCCACAGCTTCAAACAAAAAGCCTATCTGTTAATCAAAAAGTCAGACGTTTTAAAGGAAGGTAGGAAAAATACAGGGTTTTTTTTGACAAAGATATTCATCTTATTATGATTATTCCCCCTTGCTGTTCTCATTCATTGAACCAAATACGAAATACAATTTAACAGGTTTCCAAATTATTTTAAAGCTAAATTGGAAATATCAGTGAATCAAATAATTTTATTACTTGTGGTTGACCAAAAATAAAATTTTATTTTACTGATCATTTTATCAGTAAAATGAGTATAACCAGTACATTTATTAAGGACCATTCTGAGCAGGGGCCACTGGGATTGGTAAAAACTGTTGTTCATTTCTGTTTTGTTTTGCTTTTTTAGTAGAAGTACATGTTTTGCTTCTTAAGAGAGTTCTAGGAAAACCTAGTGCTGGGGAGAAAGAATTTTTCCCTACCTTTCAAAGTTTCTTTTGGCTGGTCTAACAATCAAATCAATGCGAGACAGGTTAGTGGGAGAAAAACCAAACTTAATTTCATATGCATAGGAACTCTACATTAGAGGTTCAAAGACAGAGGGCAAAATGAGTTATATATGCCATTCCTAAGCTGCGGGATGGGAAAGGGGACCTGGAGCTCTAAAAGGGGGGAGGGCAATTCACAGGGTGAAAAGAAGAGCAGAAGTTGGGTAATTAGCCTTGTCATACAGGTGGGTCCCTCAGATAAAATTTGCCTCTGGATAATTCGAGCTCTGGGAAAGACCCTCAATTTAAATTCTTCTAGGTAGTTAAGAGAGGGGAAGATGTTTCTCTTGAGCCCAAAGGGTCTCAGTTGGCTTTAGCTCAGCTAATGCCTCATGCCAAAGTGGCACATTTCGGGGAGGCTCCTTCTGAACTTTTTCACTGGATTACCTCCTGTCTCCTCAAAGTTGAGGAAAATCTCTGTGATGCTCCTTGCCTACCCCACCTTGGTTTGCCAGTGGCTTTAATGGTTGTCAAAGACTGCTTGGGAAAGCTGCATCTCAGGCCTGACAGGGCTGGGATGTTTCTTCCCCCATTGTAGAGAAAATCATTCATTCATTATTTACTCATTCATTCAAAAAAATTTTACAGAATGACTTCTGTGTGGGAAGCACTGAGAATTTGCCTTCGTGGAAGCTAGAGGGGTGGGGAAGATCTCAATTTTCTACCTCTTCCTGTAGCCACACACTTCACAACCTGTCTTGAGAGGTGAAATCTATTCACCTACTCTCTGAACCTGTGCTGGTCTTGTGATTTTGGGCAATAGAAGGTAGAAGTTCCCATGCCTGGACATATACCCAGAGAAAACCATAATTCGAAAAGACACATTCACCCCCATGTTCATTGCAGCACTATTTACAATAACCAGGACATGGAAGAAACCTAAATGTCCATCAACAGATGAATGGATAAAGAAGATGTGGTACATGTATACAATGGAATATTACTCAGCCATAAACAGGAATGAAATTGTGTCATTTGTAGATACGTGGATGGACCTAGAGACTGTCATACAGAGTAAAGTAAGTCAGAAAGAGAGAAACAAATATTGTATATTAACGCATATATGTGGAAACTAGAAAAATGGTATAGATGATCTTATTTGCAAAGCAGAAATAGAGACACAGATGTAGAGAACAAATGTATGAATACCAAGGGGGAAAGGGGGAGGTAGGATGAATTGGGAGATTGGGATTGACATATATACACTATTGATACTATGTATAAAATAGATAACTAATAAGAACCTACTGTATAACACAGGGAACACTACTCAATACTCTCTGGTGACGTAAATGGGAAGAAAATCCAAAAAAGAGAGGATATATGTATATGTGTAGCTGAGTCACTTTGCTGTACCATAGAAATTAACACAACATTGTAAAGCAACTATACTCCATTAAAAAGAAAAAGAAAGAAAGTAGAAGAAGTGACACTGTGACAATTCTGAACCTAGGCCTTGAGAGGCTATGTGAGATTCCATTCTTTCTTGTCCCTCTGCCTTTATCATGAGAATATGCTTGAGCCAGTCTACTGGGAAAGCTATATGGAGCAAAGTGGAATCAGCCCAGTCATTCCAACTGAGACTCTGGACACAAGGCTGTCTAGTTAACTCACGGATGACCACAGACACATGAATGTGCCCAGCCAAGCTTATCTCTGATCAGCAGAATTGTCCTGCTCACCCAGAGGCTCATGAGCAAGAAACTAAATGTTCATGCTCGATTCCACTGTAGTTTCATGGTTGTTTGTCATGCAGCATTGCCATGTAAATAGATCACTAAGGCTTTGCTATATTTGGTGAATTCAGGCCAGGCTTTCCTGGGGGAATTATTCTTTATTCTTCTGTGAAGAATATAAGTAAGGAATAAAGATTAATAGGGAAGATGAAAGAAGCAAAGAACATTATAGGTAGACAAAACAGAGGCACAATCCTACTGGTGACAGTTGTAAGGGGCTAGGGTAGCTAGACCACTAGTGTCAATGGGAGTGTGGTAGAAAAGCTGGAGATGAAGGTCACACCTATAGGGTCTGATAGGTCTTTTATGTTGTTTTATGTTTAATCTGAGAATAATGAAGAGCTTTAAGCAGAGAGAGAACATGACAAGGTGTGTTCAGCTCCACTGTACAGAACAGGGGTAAAAGTAAGACCTCCTGGGAGGGATTATGAGGAAAGTGGTGATTTTTAGTTTAGGACAAGGCATCAAGTCATCAGCCCAAACCTGATGACTCATCATGATAACGTTCTGATGAGTCTTCACATCTTTCTAAATTACTTTCCCTCCACCTTGAAAGGCAGCATGGGTGTGTTAATCCCATACTCTTAATTTATCCCTCCCCCTGTCTTTCCCCTTTGGTAACCATAAGTTTGTTTTTTATGTCTGTGACTCTATTTCTGCTTGTAAATAGGTTATTTTGTACCATTTTTAAGATTCCACATATAAGTGATATCCTATGGTATTTGTCTTTCTCCGTCTGACTTACTTCACGTAGTATGATAATCTGTAGGTCCATCTGTGTTGCTGCAAATGGCAACATTTTGTCCTTTTTTATGGCTGAGCAATGGAAAATAATCTGGAAAATATATATTTATATAAATGAATTGCTTTGCTGTATACCTGAAACTAACACAATATTGTAAATCAACTATACTTCAATTCAAAAAAAAAAAGCATGGATGTGGAATCAGATGTGTCTTGGTCTCCTGTCTGCTCCACAGATGAGCTTCACTTCTTTAAGGTAGCATACTCAAAACCCCTCAACCTGCTAGTATTCTGTAGAGGATTTTTGCATCTATGTTCATCAGTGATATTGGCCTGTAATTTTCCTTTTTATGTGACATCTTTGTCTGGTTTTGGTATCAGGGTGATGGTGACCTTGTAGAATGAGTTTCGGAATGTTCCTCCCTCTGCAATATTTTGGAAAGCTTTGAGAAAGATAGGTGTTAGCTCTTCTCTAAATTTTTGACAGAATTCGCCTGTGAAGCCATCTGTGGCTGGGCTTTTGTTTGTTGGAAGATTTTTAATCACAGTTTCAATTTCAGTGCTTGGATAGGTCTGTTTATATTTTCTATTTCTTAGTCTCGGAAGGTTGTACTTCTCTAAGGTCCATTTCTTCCAGGTTGTCCACTTTATGGGCATATAGTTACTTGTAGTAATCTCTCATGATCCTTTGTATTTCTGCAGTGTCACTTGTTACTTCTCCTTTTTCATTTCTAATTCTGTTGATTTCAGTTGTCCCCCTTTTATTCTTTTTTTTTTTTTTTGCGGTACGCAGGCCTCTCACTGTTGTGGCCTCTCCCGTTGCAGAGCACAGGCTCCGGACGCACAGGCTCAGCTGCCATGGCTCACGGGCCCAGCTGCTCCACGGCATGTGGGAGCTTCCCATACCTGGGCACAAACCCGTGTCCCCTGCATTGGCAGGCGGACTCTCAACCACTGCGCCACCAGGGAAGCCCCCTTTTTTTCTTGATGAGTCTGGCTAATGGCTTATCAATTTTGTTTATCTTCTCAAAGAACCAGCTTTTAGTTTTATTGATCTTTGCTATTGTTTCCTTCATTTCTCTTTCATTTATTTCTGATCTGATCTTTATGATTTCTTTCCTTCTGCTAACTTTGGGTTTCTTTTTGTTGCTCTTTCTCTTATTGCCTTAGGTGTAAGGTTAGGTTGTTTATTTGAGATTTTTCTTGTTTCTTGAGGTAGGATTGGATTGCTACAAACTTCCCTCTTAGAAGTGCTTTTGCTGCATCCCTGCAGCAAAATGATGCTGCAGGTAAAAACGATGGGATGCTCAATATCACTAATCATTAGAGAAATGCAAATCAAAACTACAATTTGGTATCAACTCACACCGGTCAGAATGGCCATCATCAGAATATCTACAAACAATAAATGCTGGAGAGGGTGTGAAGAAAAGGGAACCCTCTTGCACTGTTGGTGGCAATGTAAATTGATACAGCCACTATGGAGAACAGTATGGAGGTTCCTTAAAAAACTAAAAAATAGAACTACCATATGACCCAGCAATCCCACTACTGGGCATATACCTTGAGAAAACCATAACTGAAAAAGAGACATGTACCACAATGTTCATTGCAGCACTATTTACAACAGCCAGGACATGGAAGCAACCTAAATTTCCATTGACAGATGAATGAATAAAGAAGATGTGGCACATATATACAATGGAATATTACTCAGCCATAAAAAGAAACAAAATTGAGTTATTTATAGTGAGTTAGATGGACCTAGAGTCTGTCATACAGAGTGAAGTAAGTCAGAAAGAGAAAAACAAATACCATGTTAACACATACATATGGAATCTACAAAAAAAAAAAAGGTTCTGATGGACCTAGGGGCAAGACAGGAATAAAGAGGCAAATGTAACTAATGGACTTGAGGACAAAGGGAGGGGGAAGGGTAAGCTGGGACAAGTGAGAGTAGCATTGACATATATACACTACCAAATGTAAAATAGATAGCTAGAGGGAAGCAGCCGCATAGCACAGGGAGATCAATTCTGTGCTTTGTGACCACCTAGAGGGGTGAGATAGGGAGGGTGGGAGGGAGATGCAAGAGGGAGGGGATATGGGGATATACATATACATATAGCTGATTCACTTTGTTATACAGAAGAAACTAACACAACATTGTAAAGCAATTATACTCCAATAATGATGTTAAAAAAAAAAACCTCTACAAATCCCCTTTCCCAGCATACCTCTACATGGATCCTCCAATCTGCTCGTTTCTTTATTTGAAATGACTCTTCTTTCTCCCATTTATGCTCATTTTGCTTTCCAGATAATGTAATACTTTGCTCACTTGTAAACTATAAGGTAAAACAAGTCATTAGTTGTGAATACCCTGGCTGAAGCCACACCTTCTCTGCAAAGCCATTTCTGATTATTCCAAATCACTCTCCTCTAGTGTTCTATAGTTTGTCCCCACTAGACAATTAACACCATAATGTGTTATGTCCATGAGGATGCTTGCGGCTGCAAAGAACAGATAACCTTTAAAAAGTGACTTAACAATACAGTGTTTTGTTATATCACTTAAGCAGAATATGGAAGTAGCCAGATTCATATTGAATCAACACAATCAAGTCTGTAGGTCAAGGTCTTTGTCATCGTTTTGGCCTCTCCTCTTAGTTGCAACATGTCTGCAACACTCTCTTATGATCTATTGGCCAACACTGTGTCATATGCAAAACCACAGGTGAATATCTGGCAAGGGGAATGGAATTTCCGCTTGGTCCCACCATTACTCAATCCCTCAGCTGGATACACTGGGAATCTGTCAGAGGTAAATGGCTGATGAGTAGGCAGCCAGTAATGACTACTGCTCATTGCTTAATGATCTTTTGTGTCTGATCCTCATCTAACTGTGTGCTTCTCTGGAGTTTTAACCTCCAACCATGGCAATTTCCTACAGCTCTCTGATTATACACTGGTTTATTTCTTCGCACCTTAGTACACACTCTTTTCTCTATTTGAAATGTCAATCCTTGGTCCATTTCTAGACAAAGGTTTGACTTATAAAGCTTTCTAGAATCATCACTTTGTTGGTAAAGCTTTCACTGAACCCCACATCCATGTGCACAGTTAATCACTCTCTTCTTGGTCTTACTTCTTTTTCTTGTATATACTTGCATTTTTATATGTCTTGTACTGCACTATAATTTACTTATATGTCGATCCCCACTCCCCTCCACCAGGACTCATTGCCCTTGCTTAGCACATAGCATGGTTTAAATTAAAGGACACTACATGGTACTGAATCTAAAGTACCACAAAGCTTAGTCTGACCATGTGCCAGTGGACTTCATGCAGGTGTCCTTTCTACTTGCTGTCAAAGAACAAATGTTATAGTTATCCACAATTCAAAGCACTCGGTATGGTGCTAGAATATGCACAACTTACCAGAATATACTTTTCCATTGATGGATGTTTAAATACCAAACAGGGAAAGAAAGATAACTACATAGAAAGCAAAACGGACAGTGTGCTTCCACACCAGCTGAGTATGTTATTATCATTGGTTTTTTTTTCTCATTTTTATTGGAGTATAATTATTTCACAAACTTGTGTTACTTTCTGCTGTATAACAAAGTGAATCAGTTATATGTATACATATATCCCATATCTCTTCCCTCTTGCGCCGCCGTCCCTCCCACCCTCCCAGTCCCACCCCTCTAGGTGGTCACAAAGCACAGAGCTGATCTCCCTGTGCTATGCGGCTACTTCCCACTAGCTATCTACCTTACATTTGGTAGTGTATATATGTCCATGCCACTCTCTCACTTTGTCCCAGCTTACCCTTTCCCCTCCCCATATCCTCAAGTCCATTCTCTAGTAGGTCTGTGTCTTTATTCCCATCCTGCCCCTAGGTTCTTAACCATTTTTTTTATTCCATACATATGTGTTAGCATACAATATTTGCTTTTCTCTTTCTGACTTACTTCACTCTGTATGACAGACTCTAGGTCCATCCACCTCACTACAAATAACTCAACTTTGTTTCTTTTTATGGCTGAGTAATACTCCATTGTATATATGTGTCACATCTTCTTTATTCATTCATCTGCTAATGCACACTTAGGTTGCTTCCATGTCCTGGCTATTGTAAATAGAGCTGCAATGAACATTGTGGTACATGACTCTTTTTGAATTATGGTTTTCCCAGGGAATATGTCCAGCAGTGGTGTTGCAGGGTCGTATTGTAGTTCTATTTTTAGTTTTTTAAGGAACCTCCATACTGTTCTCCATAGTGGCTGTATCAATTTACATTCACACCAACAGTGCAAGAGGGTTCCCTTTTCTCCACACCCTCTCCAGCATGTATGTTTGTAGATTTTTTTATTATGGCCATTCTGACCAGTGTGAGGTGATACCACATTGTAGTTTTGATTTCCATTTCTCTAACAATTAGTGATGTTGAGCATCCTTTCATGTGTTTGTTGGCAGTCTGTATATCTTCTTTGGAGAAATGTCTATTTAGATCTGCCCATTTTTGGACTGTGTTGTTTGTTTATTTGATACTGAACTGCATGAGGGGCTTGTATATTTTGGAGATTAATCCTTTGTCAGTTGCTTCATTTGCAAATATTTTCTCCCATTCTGAGGGTTGTCTTTTCATCTTGTTTATGGTTTCCTTTGTTGTGCAAAAGCTTTTAAGTTTCATTAGGTTATATTTCTTTATTTTTGTTTTCATTTCCATTTCTCTAGGAGGTGGGTCAAAAAGGATCTTGCTGTGATTTATGTCATGGAGTGTTCTGCCTATGCTTTTCTCTAAGAGTTTTAAAGTGTCTGGCCTTACATTTAGGTCTTTAATCCATTTTGAGCTTATTTTTGTGTATGGTGTTACAGAGTGTTCTAATTGCATTTTTTCCCATGTAGCTGTCCAGTTTTCCCAGCACCACTTATTGAAGAGGCTGTCTTTTCTCCACCATATATTCTTGCCTCCTTTATCAAAGATAAGGTGACCATATGTGTGTGGGTTTCACTCTGTGCTTTCTATCCTGTTCCATTGATCTGTATTCCTGTTTTTGTGCCAGTACCATACTGTCTTGATTACTGTAGCTTTGTAGTACAGTCTGATGTCCAGGAGCCTGATTCCTCCAGCTCTGTTTTCCTTCTCAACATTGCTTTAGCTATTTGGGGTCTTTTGTGTTTCCATACAAATTGTGAAATTTTTTGTTCTAGTTTTGTGAAAAATGCCATTGGTAGTTTGATAGGGATTGCATTGAATCTGTAGATTGCTTTGGGTAGTATAGTCATTTTCACAATGTTACTTCTTCCAATCCAAGAACATGGTATATCTCTCCGTCTGTTTGTATCATCTGTAATTTCTTTCATCAGTGTTTTATAGTTTTCTGCATACAGGTCTTTTTTCTCCTTAGGTAGGTTTATTCCTAGGTATTTTATTCTTTTTGTTGCAGTTGTAAATGGGAGTGTTTCTTTCATTTCTCTTTCAGATTTTTCATCATTAGTGTACAGGAATGCAAGAGATTTCTGTGCATTAATTTTGTATCCTGTTACTTTACAAAATTCATTGATGAGCTGTAGTAGTTTTCTGGTAGCATCTTTAGATTCTCTATGTATAGTATCATGTGACAGTTTTACTTCTTCTTTTCCAATTTGGATTCCTTTTATTTCTATTTCTTCTCTGATTGCTGTGGCTAAAACTTCCAAAACTATGTTGAATAATACTGGTGAGAGTGGGCAACCTTGTCTTGTTCCTGACCTTATTGGAAATGGTTTCAGTTTTTCACCTTTGAGAATGATGTGGCTGTGGGTTTTTCATACATAGCCTTTATTATGTTGAGGTAACTTACCTCTATGGCTACTTTCGGAGGGGTTTTTATCATGAATGGGTGCTGAATTTTGTCGAAAGCTTTTTCTGCATCTGTTGAAATGATCATATGGTTTTTAACCTTCAGTTTATTAATATGCTGTATCACATTGAATGATTTGTCTATACAAAAGAATCCTTGCATTCCTGGAATAAACCCCACCTGATCATGGTGTATGATCCTTTTAATGTGCTGTTGGATTCTGTCTGCTAGAATTTTGTTGAGAATTTTTGCATATATGTTCATCAGTGATATTGGCCTGTAGTTTTCTCTGTTTGTGACATCTTTGTTTGGTTTTGTATCAGGGTGATTGGGGCCTCGGAGAATGAGTTTGGGAGTGTTCCCCCCTCTGCTATATTTTGGAAGTGTTTGAGAAGGACTGGTTTTAGCTCTTCTCTAAATGTCTGAAGAATTCACCTGTGAAGCCATCTGGTTCTGGGGTTTTATTTGCTGGAAGTTTTTTAATCACAGTTTCAGTTTCAGTGCTTGTGATTGGCCTGATATATTTTCTATTTATTCCTGCTTCAGTCTCAGATGGTTGTACTTTCCTAAGAATGTGTTCATTTCTTCCAGGTTGTCCATTTTAGGGGCATATAGTTGCTTGAAGTAATCTCTCATAATCCTTTTTATTTCCACAGTGTCAGTTGTTACTTCTCCTTCTTCATTTCTAATTCTTTTGATCTGAATTGTCTCCCTTTTTTTCTTGATGAGTCTGGCTAATGGCTTATCAGTTTTGCTTAACTTCTCAAAGAACCAGCTTTTAGTTTTATTGATCTTTCCTATTGTTTCCTTCATTTCTTTTTCATTTATTTCTGATCTGATCTTTATGATTTCTTTCCTTCTCCTAACTTTGGTGTTTTTTTCTTCTTTCTCTAATTGCTTTAGGGGTAAGGTTAGGTTGTTTATTTGAGTTGTTTCTTGTTTCTTGTGGTAGGATTGTATTGCTATATACTTCCCTCGTAAAATTGCTTTTGTCTCATTTCATAGGTTTTGGGTCATTGTGTTTTTATTGTCGTTTTTCTCTAGGTATTTTTTGCTTACCTCTTTGATTTCCTCAGTGATCTCTTAGTTATTTAGTAGTGCATTATTTATTTTCCATGTGTTTGTAGTTTTTACAGCTTTTTTTCCTGTAATTGATATCTCTTCTCATAGCATTGTGGTCAGAAAAGATACTTGAAAAAATTTCAATATTTTAAAATTTACCAAGTCTTGATTTGTGACCCAAGATATGATCTATCCTGGAGAATATTCCATGAGCACTTGACAAGAAAGTGAATTCTTTTGTTTCTGTTTGGAATGTCCTATAAATATCAATAAAGTCCATTTTGTTTGATGTGTCATTTAATGCTTGTGTTTCCTTGTTTATTTTCATTTTGGATGATCTGTCCATTGGTGAAAGTGGGGTGTTAGTGTCCCCTACTATGATTGTGTTACTGTTGATTTTCCCTTTTATGGCTGTTAGGAATTGCCTTATGTATTGAAGTGCTCCTGTGTTGGGTGCATAAATATGTATAATTGTTATATCTTCTTCTTAGATTGACCTCTTGAACATTATGTAGTGTCCTTCTTTGTCTGTTGTAATAGTCTTTATTTTAAAGTCTATTTTGTCTGATATGAGAATTGGTACTCCAGCTTTCTACTGATTTACATTTGCAGGGAATACCATTTTCCATACTCTCACTTTCTGTCTGTATGTGTCCCTAGGTCTCAAGTGTGTTTCCTGTAGACAGCATATATACGGGTCTTGTTTTTGTATCCATTCAGCCAATCTAAGTCTTTTAGTTGGAGCATTTAATCCATTTACATTTAAGGTAATTATCAATATGTATGTTCCTGTTACCATTCTCTGAGTTGTTTTCGGTTTGTTATTGTAGATCTTTTCTTTCTCTTGTGTTTTCTGCCTAGAGAAGTTCCTTTAGCATTTGTTGTAAAGCTGGTTTGGTGGTTCTGAATTCTCTTAGCTTTTGCTTGTCTGTAAATATTTTAATTTCCCTGTTGAATCTGAATGAGATCCTTGCTGGGTAGAATAATCTTGGTTGTAGGTTTTCCCCTTTCATCACTTTAAATATATCCTGCCACTCCCTTCTGGCTTGCAGAGTTTCTGCTGAAAGTTCAGCTGCTAACTTTATGGGGATTCCCTTGTATGTTATTTGTTGTTTTTCCCTTGCTTCTTTTAATATTTTTTCTTTTTACTTAATTGTTGATAATTTGATTAATATGTGTCTTGGTATGCTTCTCCTAGTATTTATCCTGTAAGGGACTCTCTGTGCTTCCTGGACTTCATTGACCACTTTCTTTCCCATATTAGGGAATTTTTCAAGTATAATCTTTTCAAATATTTTCTCAGTCCCTTTCTTTTTCTCTCCTTCTTCTGGGAACCCTATAATTCAAATGTTCGTTCCTTTAATGTTGTCCCAGATGTCTCTGAGACTGTCCTCAAATCTTTTCAGTCTTTTTTTCTTTATTCTGCTCTGCAGTAGTTATTTCCACTATTTTATCTTACAGATCACTTATCCGTTCTTCTACCTCAGTTATTCTGCCATTGATTCTTTCTAGATAATTTTTATTTCATTTATTGTGTTGTTCATCATTGTTTGTTTGCTCTTTAGTTCTTCTAGATACTTGTTAAATGTTTCATTTATTTTCTCCATTCTATTTCCAAGATTTTGCATCATCTTTACTATCATTGCTATGAATTCTTTTTCAGGTAGACTGCCTATTTCCTCTTCATTTGTTAGGTCCAGTGGGTTTTTGCCTTGCTACTTCATCTGCTGTGTCTTTCTCTGTGCTCTCAGTTTGCTTAAATTACTGTGTTTTGGGTCTCCTTTTCACAGGCTGCAGGTTCATAGTTTTCATTGTTTTGTGGGTCTGCCCCCAGTAGCTAAGATTGGTTCAGCATATTGTGTAGGCTTCCCGGTGGAGGGACTAGTACCTGTATTCTGGTGGATGAGGCTGGATCTTGCCTTTCTGGGGGGCAAGACTGTGTCCAGTGGTGTGTTTTGGGGTGTCTGTGACCTTATTATGATCTTAGGCAGCCTCTATGCTAACGGGTGGGGTTGTGTTCCTGTCTTGTTAGTTGTTTGGCATAGGTTGTACAGCACTGTATCTTGGTGGTCGTTGAGTGGAGGTGGGTCTTAGCGTTGAGATGGAGATCTCTTGGAGAGCTTTCTCCATTTGATAATATGTGGAGCCACGAGGTCTCTGGTGGACCAATGTCCTAAACTCAGCTGTCCAACCTCCAAGGCTCAGGTCTGACCCTGGACCAGAGCACCAATACCCTGTCAGCCACATGGCTCAGAAGAAAAGGGAGAAAAAAAGAAAGAAAGGAAGAAAAAAATAAAATAAAATAAAAAATTAAAAATATATTATTAAAAATAAAAAATGTTGAAAAGTAATTACAAAAAGGGGATTCCCTGGTGGCGCAGTGGTTGAGAGTCCGCCTGCCGATGCAGGGGACACAGGTTCGTGCCCCGGTCCCGGAGGATCCCACATGCCGCGGAGTGGCTGGGCCCGTGAGCCATGGCCGCTGAGCCTGCACATCCCGCAACGGGAGAGGCCACAACAGTGAGAGGCTCACATACCGCAAGAAAAAAAAAGTAATAAAAAAAGAAAAGAAGAGAGCAACCAAACCAAAAAACAAATCCATCAATGATAGCAAGTGCTAAAAACTATACTTAAAAAAAAAAAAAGGACAGATGGAACCCTAGGACAAATGGTAAACAGCAAAGCTATACAGACAAAATCACACAGAGAAGCATATACATACATGCTCACAAAAAAAGAAAAAGGAAAATATATATATATATCTTTTGGGAAGTCTGTGATCTTCTGCCAGCATTCAGTTAGTGTTCTGTAGGAGTTATTCCACATGTAGATGTATTTCTGATGTATTTGTGAGGAAGAAGGTGATCTTCAAGTCTTACTCCTCCACCATCTTGAAGGTCTCCTCGATGTGCCTGCTTTTTCAAGGACTGAAGGGAGACAAATGAAACTGAAGTTCCAGAGAGCAAAAAAGAGCAGCAAAAGGGGGTACTGGAGAATATTCAAAGTCTGAGTGCTCACACAGCCTTCTGGGGAATGGGGATTTTATTCTGAGCACCATGAATCTGTCTCTTCTGCAAATGAAGGAGAGTCACAATCTAGATTCAGTAATTTGTTAACATTTTGTGACATTTGCTCTGTATCTCTCTTTTGAGGTAACCTTTTGTTTTTTTTCTTTTTCTGAATCATTTGAAAGCAAGATGTAGCCATTATGACATTTTCCCATTAAATCCTTTGGTCTGTATGTCACAGAGCAAAGGATATTATTCCTCTACATAAGTACAGTATTGCCATCATATGCAGTTGTTCCCCCACATGTTCTTTATAGGTGTTCCCCCACTCTCTATGATCATGCATTTCATTGGGTTTTCTAGTTTCAATCTTCTTTAAAAAAATCTTTTACAACACTGACATTTTCAAAGCATCCATTATGATTGTAATAGAATGTCCCATAGTCTAGATATTTCTAATGTTTCCTTATAATTAGCTTCAGATAAAACATTTTGGCAACAATACTGCATAAATAATGTTATGGAAATTGGGATAGTTTGGAGAGTGGAATATGCTCTATTGGTCATTATGCTGAGACAGCAGGTATAAACTGGGCTCTTGGCCACACTAATCATAGAACCCCACCTGCAGTCAAAGTGGCTAGTCCAGATACTGACACATCATCTAAACTGGGCCAATCAGAATCCTCCTCTGAAATAGTTTAAATTGATTGGAATGGAACAGGGTAGAAAGCCCAGAGAGAAACCCATGCACATATGGTCACCTTGTTTTTGATAAAGGAGGCAAGAATATACAATGGAGAATGACATAAACCACAGCAAGATCCTTTTTGACCCACCTCCTTGAGAAACGGAAATGTAAACAAAAAGTAAACAAATGGGACCTAATGAAACTTAAAAGCTTTTGCACAACAAAGGAAACCATAAACAAGATGAAAAGACAACCCTCAGAATGGGAGAAAATATTTGCAAATGAAGCAACTGACAAAGGATTAATCTCCAGAATTTACAAACAGCTCATGCAGGTCAATATCAAAAAAAAAACACCAATCCAAAAATGGGCAGAAGAACTAAATAGACATTTCTCCAAAGAAGATATACAGACTGCCAACAAACACATGAAAGGATGCTCAACATCACCAATCATTAGAGAAATGCAAGTCAAAACTACACTGAGTTATCACCTCACACTGGTCAGAATGGTCATCTTCAAAAAATCTACAAACAATAAATGCTCCAGAGGGTGTGGAGAAAAGGGAACCCTCTTGCACTGTTGGTGTGAATGTAAATTGATACAGCCACTATGGAGAACAGTATGGAGGTTCCTTAAAAAACTAAAAATAGAACTACCATATGACCCAGCAATCCCACTACTGGGCATATCCCCTGAGAAAACCATAATCCAAAAAGTGTCATGTACCACAATGTTCATTGCAGCTCTATTTACAATAGCCAGGACATGGAGGCAACTTAAGTGTCCATCAACAGATGAATGGATAAAGAAGATGTGGCACATTTATACAATGGAATATTACTCAGCCATAAAAAGAAAAAAAATTGAGTTATTTGTAGTGAGGTGAATGGACCTAGAGTTTGTCATACAGATTGCAGTAAGTCAGAAAGAGAAAAACAAATACTGTATACTGACACATATATATGGAATCTTAAAAAAAAAAAGTTCTGAAGGACCTAGGGGCAGGACAGGAATAAAGACGCAGACATAGAGAATGGACTTGAGGACATGGGGAAGGGGAAGGGGAAGTTGGGATGAAGTGAGAGAGTGGCATGGACTAATACATACTACCAAATGTAAAATAGATAGCTAGTGGGAAGCAGCCACATAGCACAGGGAGATCAGCTCAGTGCTTTGTGACCACCTAGAGGGGTGAGATAGGGAGGGTGGGAGAGAGACGCAAGAGGGAGGAGATATGGGGATGTATGTATATGTATAGCTGATTCACTTTGCTATGAAGTAGAAACTAACACACCATTGTAAAGCAATTATACTCCAATGAAATTGTTTAAAAAACATTAGAGTGAATATTGAGTAAATATTTTTCAGTTCTTCTTTGTGCATAAATGTAAGTTTAATTATATAATTAAAGTAAGGAGGTAGTTATAGAAAAATGAAATAATAGTTTAAATATGCTTTAATATTTTTAAACAAGAAAAAATACATACTTTATCTCTTTTTGTCCTTCTAGTGAGATTTTTTTTTCAATAATATCATAGCCATTGCAATAGGAAACAGAAATTTATCTCTCTTGTCAAAGATCTTACAATTCTTGGTACTAATGTTCCTTGTTGGGAGAATCTAAACCATATTCTGTTTATTTTTACAAGTAAAATAGGTAACTAATAAGGATCTACTGTATAGGTACTCTATTCAATACTTTGTAATGACCTATATGGGAAAAGAATCTAAAAAAGAGGGGATATATGTATACATATAACTGATACACTTTGCTGTACAGCAGAAACTGATACAACATTTTAAATCAACTATATTCTAAAAAAATTTTTTTTAACATTTTAATAGTTCATTTGAAACCTTTAATAATAATTTTATTGATATGGGAACTACTAATTTTCATATTTTTCCACATTGAACATTGTGTAAGCAAGGAAGATACAAGAGAGTCTTTGAGATATGTTATTCATTATTCTTTGTCAGTGTAGGTTCAGATCAATAGAATTACAATATTTTTTTCCTTAAGAAATGACTGATTTTTAAATATTTTCCAGCCTGAACTCTCACACTGCCTCTTTAGTGGGCCATTTTCTTTCCTGTCCCTGGGCCATTGCATCCTCTTAGCTTGTAATGCCCTTTCCCTACATCTTCCCATGACAAACACCTCACTGTTTAGCTCTCAGTTCAAATCTGACCCCCTCAAGGATTTACTTAACAAGCATATCCAAAATATTCACCTCCATAATTCTCTGTCCCAACATCCTTTGATTTTCATTAGCCCAAATCATTTTTCACTCTCTGAAATCACTTACTTACTGCCTGTTTACTATCTCTTTCCTTCCACTGGAATGTAATCTCCAAGAGGCAGAAATCACGATATCCTCAGTATGCTGAACACATCATAGTAAGGCCATAAATATCTGCTGAATGAATTTTGAAATTTATTATATTATTTTAACTTACCACCAACATGGTATGAATCCATCATTCTACCTTTTCAAAGTTCAACATTGAAAAAAGGCTAATATTTATAGATGGTTATTTGTATTTGCTTTTGGGGAGTATTGACCATGCAGAACATTTTTACACATTGTATTAGGGCTTACATTTACTCTTGCATGGTAAAGTGAAATGGAACCTGACCTTCTGGTCAAGACAGTGAGTTCAGGTTTTGGTTTTATCATTTACTAATTGTTCAAGCTTGCACAACCACTTAATCTTTCTGAGCCTCAGTTTCCTCATACGTAGGTTTTTAGATAACAATGCTTGATCTGCTCATTCCATAAGTTTTTCTGTGAAGGTGAAATTCGATAATGTATTTATGAAATCACTTTTAAATGGAATACGTAAGACCTTATTACAAATTTAATGTACTAATTTATTGCCTAATGGACCAAAAGAGTTAATTGTTCTTCCAAAATTATCTAATTTATTTTCAGGGTTGGGGAGAAATTTATGCAAGGTGCTACTAATAGATAATAATAACTCAGTTGTTCCTCTATCACACCTTTCCTTAGAGGACTCAGAGAGCTTTAATCTGTCTCATTAATCCTTAACAATGCCTCTGAATCATTGGACAACCTGATGATAAGCATTGTTCTCCTGATTTTTACTGCTGGAGTGAATGAGACACTGAGAGGTTGTGACTTTTTCAAAGTCACACAGACATCCATGAGGCTGCTGTGAAAAGGGGCTGAGAGCCCTGGCAGCATCCTGCCTGTAACCGACCTCAGTAGACAATGCCTAGCATGTATCATTACTAAGGTCGAGTGGGAGTTACAAAGAACATGACAGGTATACTGTCCTCAATAAGCTTCAGTCTTGGAGGGAGAATAGGAACATAAAATGGCTAAGATGGAACAGAATTGAAATGTCATGTTTTTGTTTTTGTTTTTGTTTTTTTGTGGTACGCAGGCCTCTTACTGTTGTGGCCTCTCCCGTTGCGGAGCACAAGCTCCGGATGCGCAGGCTCAGCAGTCATGGCTCACGGGCCCAGCCGCTCCGCGGCATGTGGGATCTTCCCAGGCCGGGGCACGAACCCGTGTCCCCTGCATTGGCAGGCGGACTCTCAACCACTGCGCCACCAGGGAAACCCTGAATTATTTTTTAAATTTGTTCTGAAGTTTCAGTGTGGGTAGATCTCATTAATTACATCGGAATAGACTTCATAGAAAAGATGACATTCCCCATAGGTCATAGAAAATTGATAAGTTTTGAAAGTAATAAAAATGGAAAGATATTAAGCAAATGAAACAGAATGAACAAAACATAAGAGAAATTATGGAACACACCTGAGGAAAAGTAACTTTCCATTCTGAATAACTGGATATATGCAAATAGCATAGTGCCAGCTAGATACATACCAAAAGCACCTCAAATATTATACTCTTTATTATTACTGTAAGTAGTTACAATAATTATTGATTCACAGTCATCATCATACTTAAAATCATTTTTATTATTAATAGTCATCAAACATTAAAGGGGGTAGTAAGTAAATAAGGTGCTGTGACCCATTGAAGTGTTTGAATACCTCCCCTTCTCTCTTGTATCAGAGTATACTTCTCTACTCAGACCTCCAACTTAGGATTCAGCCATGGGGTTTTCTTTGGCAAATAGAACATAATCAGATGTGACTGAAACTGTGGGTTTGAATATACTTACATGATTTGGCTTGCCTCTTGCCATAAAACTGACAAAAGAGAGAAAGCCCTGTGGGGAGCTTCTGTTCTAAGGATAAGGGACATTTTGAATAGATCTGGACTTAATGCAAAGCCTGAATTCAAAGCCAGTCAAACTCCCATCTGAAGAAGAAAACTATCCCAACTGACTCATAAACCTGTAAGTGAGGAAAATAAATGCTTATTTTTCTAAGTCATTGCACTTTGGAGAGATATGTAATGCAATCACAGTTGACTAATCTAGAGGATAATGTCTAGTGGGGGTACATTGCATAAAATAATGAATTCTAAGATGTGCTGCTTCCCATAGTGATCATAAAAGGGCCTTCATAACAAGAGTCTTTACTAGCAGTTCACTGACAGTTAAGCCAATGGATGGGCTCCAGGCCCCATAAATGGAATAAAATGTTAATTTGAATGTAGACATATACATTTACCTGAGCCATCCCCAAATGATAAGGACCATTATCCTGAGGTGTTTTGAACAAGAGAGTAACATAGCTAAAGCTTGACTTTACTTAAGAATCATTTGGTTGAGTGTGTAGGGCAGATACAGTGTTAGGAGTTCAGGCAGGAGTGTATTGCCAATGTCTAAATGATAGAAAATGGTTAACTTCAGTGGAAGTAAAAAAAAAAAATGACAGAAAGAAAATGCATGCAAGAAACTTTGCTGAATTTCTATTGGATGTGACAGCTGAAGGGATGATGAGGATAGGAAATGTCAAAAATACTTGAGCCCCTGAGGCAATTGGCTATAAGACTAATGATGTCATTCTCAGAAATGAAGAAATCAGAAGAGGAAAAGTAGATGATTTGAATGGTGGAGAGATAATGAATTTTATTTTTGACATGTTGAGTTTGAAGTATAGACAGAGATTTAAGGAACTGGCATAAAATATAAGACCCCCGACTCCACTTACCTGATTGTCAAATGTCTTTAAGTGGAGAGAGTCTTTCATGCCAAGGTGGATAGAATTACACATATATTATATTTCAAGCTCCAGAGAGAAGTTTTAAGAAGCAAAATCAATGGGCTCCTCCCTGAAGCCAAGACTATTAGGTTGGAAATTTTGTTTTTATTGAAATTCTATAGCCAGGAACTTCAGCAATCTCTTCAAGACTGAGAGAAGAAAACGTTTTTGGCTGTGCGGGTTGCCTTTGGGGGACATTGTAACTGTGGGACTGATAGAAAAGACATAGAACTCATATGCTTCATCACAAACTTCAGTTTTATATTTAAATATGAAAATTCAATGTTCTACACCTGTTACGCGTCACTCCATGATAAAGAATTTTGTAGAGGGTTACTTTACTGCCCAGTCACTTGACACATTTTAACAAGTGATAATTTATGACCTATAGACTTGGTATAAGAGCATAGCAATTGAGAACACTGTCTTTGGAAGCAGCCCACTCTGGTTTGAATCTAGGCTCTGCCAGTTACAGCCTACAGATTCATTCATTTGACAAATAATTGTTGAATTTCTGCCATGTTCTATATATGAGAACAAAAACATACGAAGACCACTTCTTTCTGGAGTTTACATTTTAGTGGAGGGAGATATTCAACAAATAATAAACATAATAATGAATACACTGCAAAGAATATTAAAATGTTATGAATGGTACGGAGAAAAAAAAGGAGAGACATGTAAGGAGGACTGCATCGGCAGGTGGACTCCCAACCACTGCGCCACCAGGGAAGCCCCCTGATTATTTTAAAGCATATTCAATACATATTATTTGACCTGTAAACCTTTTAATAATATCTTCAAGCGATAGTTGTTTCATTGTCTTAAACACAACCACAAAACCATTATTACACCTAAAAATAAAGACCTTGATGCTACCAAATGTCCTATCAGTGTTCACATTTTCCCCAATTACTTTAGAGACTTTTTTATTGTTATTATTTGTGTGAATTAGACATTTTAGATTGTTTTGAGCAAAGGGGTAATGGAAATGGTGTGGCTGATGTAGTAAGAACAGCCTGTAGGGTGGAAAGGAAAGAAGCAGGAAGAACGGTTGGAAGCTTTAGTAGTCCTTTAGAGGACAAGTAATGGTGGCTTGAACCAAGATGGTAGCTGTGAAGATGGTGATACTTCTTTGATTTCTGAATATATTTTAAAATGAGGGCTTCCCTGGTGGCGCAGTGGTTGAGAGTCCGCCTGCCGATGCAGGGGACACGGGTTTGTGCCCCGGTCCAGGAAGATACCACATGCCGCGGAGCGGCTGGGCCCGTGAGCCATGCCCGCTGAGCCTGCGCATCCGGAGCCTGTGTTCCACAACGGGAGAGGCCGCAACAGTGCAGAGGCCTGCATACCGCAAAAAAAAAAAAAAGAGAGAGAGAGAGAGCCCATAGGTTTTCCAAAGGTTTTGGACATGGAGTGTGTGAGAGAGAGAAATCAAGGGTGACTACTGGGGTTTTGGATTAAGGAGACCAACAAAATTAAAGGGTTTGTGGGAGATAAAGAGTTATGTCTGAACATGAGGGGTTAATACAGTAGCAACTGGGCGGTTCAAGACAGCCCATAAAAATTTGAGTCTCCAGCATATTGTTGATGAATAGAGATATGAGACTGGATGAAATCACCAGTGTAGACTGAAGGGAGAAGATGACCAAGGAGACAGCCCTCAGACATTCCAAAGTTTTGAATAAGAGGGAAAACCAGCAAGGAATACCAAGAAGCAACCAATGAAGTATGTATTCTGGGAATCAAGTGGAGCAGGTGCCTTGTGGAGGAGGCAGCCACCACCAGTGTCCAAAGACATTGTTATATCAGTTGAAATGAGAACTGCAGTATAGAATAAGATTGCTTATTAATTCATGGCATTTTGTTTATTTTAAAAATACTGGGCTTCCCTGGGGGTGCAGTGGTTAAGAATCTGCCTGCCAATGCAGGGGACACAGGTTCAAGCCCTGGTCCAGGAAGATCCCACATGCCACAGAGCAACTAAGCCCGTGCACCACAACTACTGAGCCTGCATACCACAACTACTGAGCCCGCGAGCCACAACTACTGAAGCCTGCACACCTAGAGCCCATGCTCTGCAACAAGAGAAGGCACTGCAATGAGAAGTCCGCGCACCACAACAAAGAGTAGCCCCTACTCGCTGCAACTAGAGAAAGCTCGTGCACATCAACGAAGACCCAACACAGCCAAAAATAAATTAATTAATTAATTAATAAAAATAATAAATAAATAATTTAAAAAATACTTATGGCCTACCTACTGTACAATAGCCACTAATTAGATTCTGCAGATAAAAATGAGAGCCAGGCATAATTTCTACCTTTAAGAATCTGGTGGTGGTGGGATGAACTGGGAGACTGGGATTGACATATATACACTAATATGTATAAAATAGATAAGTAATAAGAACCTGCTATATAAAAGAAAAGAAAAGAATCTTTTATAAACTTACGTATCAGTGGGGATACAGGCAATTAGAAGATATTATAAAACACGATTATAACTTGCTAACCCTCTTTATGCTCCATTTGTTTGCTTATAAAATAAGGCCAATTGTACTTCATCATCCGTCGTTGTGAGAATTAAACAATATTATTCTTCTATAAGGATGTGAAAAAATGATTCTCCCCTACAATTATTTAGTTAATTTTCTACGTATTTCGAAGAAATAATCAATATATCAATATTTGTGGTAGATGGTAAAACCCAGAAGTTGGGTTTACTTGACAAAAGATCATCTTTGAGTTGTAGGGTTAAGAAGAGGAGAAAAGTGTGAGTATCTCTAAAAGAAACTTTGAAAGGAGAGTGAGGAGGCCCAAAATAAAAATAAGTGGCTAGAAGATGAGGTCATGGATTGGAGACGGGCCAGAAGGAGGAAGGCTCAGTAGTCTACAGTTGAGCAGGACTTGAGAGAAACATGTAAGAGGGAATTGCAAATGGATCATTTTTAATATGTAGAATTGGACTGATATAAGATGAATACTAGAACAGCTTGGAAAGGCACAGGACTGATTTCTCTCAAATTCATAAAAATCAAGAAGAGGGTGTAGGATTGTCCCAGGCTCTAGAGTGGGAGTTCAGTTCAATCCAACAAATCCTGTAAGAGCCAGAAAGAGCTTAGCTGACTCCGGTCTAAATATGTACAGCTTAGCATGGAGTAAGTGTTCAGTAAATGGCAGCATTTACTGTGGCAGAATATACCCATCCCCCATAAAAGGTCTATATTACCAAGGTGTTGGTAACAGCTGTCTCTTGATCCATGAGATATGCTTCCTTGATTTTTATACTTTTGTGACTGTATTTTTTTATTTTTCTGAAATAAGTCCAAATTACTTTTGTAATAAGAAAAACAATATTGGAAACTTTATTGGAAGAGAAATAAAAGTTAACCACATAGCGCTTACTAGTCTTTATGAAGCCAATCTGAAAGTGAGAATAAATCCACACCTGAAATGTGGATGGTGAAATCACCTTGAATAAAATTTTCTAATGTGAATGAGACCCCAAGGCCTTCCAGGTACGGTGGTACCACCAGCATTAATGGTGTTACTGAGTCAGGTGTCCTGATGCTTTCTGTTTGCACTTAATTCTAAGAAAATAGGTGCATTTGTGAATATAGTAAAAACTTTCTCCTTTTGTCTATTTTAACAACTTTAATTTTGATTTATTAATTTTTTTTAGTTCACCATCTACATACAAAGCAGGATGCACAGGGGAATGGTAAATAGGAGAATACAATCTGAAAAATCCTTTCAAGAGGATTCTGAAATATATTATTTATAAAGGCAATACTTGAAGAGATTATTCAATTAAATTTTTAAAAATTTGCTTTGAACTGTGTGAGTTCTGGGGATCTGGAAATGAATAAGACAGAGGGTGGCTGTCTCCTACCAGGGGAAAAAGACATGTAAACAAATAGATGACAGTGTGACAAATGAGGCAATAGAAGATCAGAGAAGTTACCTGGAAGGGCAAGGATAATAGTGATTCATTTCACCTGTAAGTTCAGGAAAAAATTTCTGAAATGTGCAATCTATGGGCAGAGGACTAGAAGAATATCCGCAGGCATCCAAAATGCAAAAACTCTCTCTGAATAAGTAATCACACTTAATACTTGATGCGAAGTGTTAGAGCGAGCAGGGTATCAGTAGGTGAGATGAGTAAGTTTAACAGAGGGCAAACTCAAAGACCCTTGTGTGTTACACTAAGGATGCTGATGAGGTGCACTTGGCAGCATGGAGAGAAATGGTGAGAAAGATCCTCTGGGGGTGGCATGAACTGAGGAAGATAAGTTATGTAACAAGATGACCATCACCCATTAAAAACCTCTACACGAAGCAATAAGATGTGCATATGCACTATGCTATGGAGATGGAGAAAGAGTGTAGAATTTGAGCAGCTTTCAAGAGATGACAGATTTGCACGTATAAAAGAGACGATACAGGGAAACATGTGTATTGTGATATGTGACTGGAACAAGCTGTGAAACCCCGGGGGATTTTGGATGAGAGAAGACGTTCCACAGGGCAAATAATGTAAGATTAAGAAAACTTTCAAAACTTGAACTTAGGGATTACATAAAGAAGTAACAACAAATCTGCAATGACAGATTTAGTGGGATTTAAGAATTTAAAAAGACTTCTCAAACAGCAATTCATAACATCCTTAGGTTTTTTATAAATCAGAGGGGCCAAAAAGAGTCTCAGAGGAAAAAAAACCAACAAGGATTCATTGTTTCTAAGCAGATAAATGCCATAAAACCTTCTTCAAAGGTTCAGCTCAACAGACATTTTTCTGAGTGCCTAATACATGATAGAAACTGCCAACTGGGGTGCCAGAGATATAAATTTGAGTAAGGTATTGTACTTCTTCCTAAGAAACTTACATTCTACTCTGGTTATCAAATCTATAAACAGTTCCACTAAAATATTCTCAGCGATAAGATACATAGAGAAAAAAAATATATCCAAACTCCATGGAATTGACTAATTGAATTAGTGCAGTATACTAGTTAGTTGCAGCCATGGAGTTCATCACTGTTATGTAAATCAGTTTAACTGTATCTCATGATCAGAAGGCACTCCTATCATCCAAACTAATATCCTTACAAAGACGGAATGTGTGATATGAGAGTAGCTAAAATCAGAGGGACCTGTCTCAATGACTAGAACAGCAATTTAAAGCAAAAATCACATAGCTGGAATATAATGGATGGTGATGTTAGTTGGTGAGCTAATAGCCATCGTTTATGGAGTGCTGTTGTATGGTTTTTCCACGTATTTTCTCATTTAATTTGTATATAGCCCTCATATAACTCTATGAAGTTAGTTAGTCAATGTTGCAAGCGATACATAATGGAGGTTGGATTTGAACCCAGGCAGTCTTGGCTCTGGACTGTATATGCTTAACCGATATACTATGTTGACTCTCAAAAATCATAAAACACAATATATTATAGAAGATTATTTAGGATGAAGAAACATAGGAGAAGAATAAAAACTAATGCAAGGGCGTTTCCCTGGTGGCGCAGTGGTTGAGAGTCCGCCTGCCGATGCAGGGGACATGGGTTTGTGCCCCGGTCCGGGAAGATCCCACATGCCGCGGAGCGGCTGGGCCCCTGAGCCATGGCCGCTGAGCCTGCGCGTGTGGAGCCTGTGCTCCGCAACGGGAGAGGCCAAAACAGTGAGAGGCCCGCGTATCGCAAAAAAAAAAAAAAAAAAAAAAAAAAAAAATACAACTAATGCGAGGATGTTCCTATGTGGCTTTTTGGGTGGGGCAATTACTATCTTACATGGTAGTATGTCTCATTGGTTGTTTCAAATTGCTAATGTGCTCCTTCAGGCTTGGATGGAGAAGGCTATGTACGGCGTAAAAATGCACGAACCACTTTGTTGTGGGATTCTAGCACTTGGCGGATTATTGTTCTAATTTTAAGACCATCCTGGGGACATCCCTGTGAGGAACAGAAGTGGGAGGCACCCACCGGTCGTCTATGCCATTGGTTCTCAAACTTTATGTCATCAGAAGCACCTGGAGGGCCTTAAAAACACATTTTTCTGGTCCCCACCCTAGAGTTTCTGATTGAGCAGGTCTGAATCAGAATTTTCTTTTGCATTTCCTACTAGTTTCTGGTTGATGCTGATGCCACTGGTTCAGGGATCACACTTTTAGGACCAGTGGTCTCTGCTGTCCTCGAGCCTTTTTTGTGTTTAGAAAAGGTTGCGGTAGCCATCCCAGACTCACCTGGTCCTCGCGGTAGTTTGACCCACTGAACTTAGCAACACGTTGGGCAATCTCAGTCTTCACTTCACAACTGAGGCACCAGCAACCAGACTGATCTTCCTGCAGGGACAGCATCCCAGAGACCTGCATTTACCTGCCCTCCACCCAATGGAATAAAAAGACATGCCCAGCAGATTCTGCCCCCAACCCGTTCCACACAGAAGTAGCCCGGCAACACTAGGCAGCCAAGATAAGTGCTCTCGGTCCTGATAAATGACACCAGCTGGGATTGATCAAGAGCCCCAGCAGCACCAGATGAATGAGGCAGACCAAATCAGTATTGCAGGGCTCTAAAAACTAAACTGTCGGTGAAACTAAATCTCGCAAAGTAAGCCAGAACCCACCCACTAAACCTAAAAGGGCAAATGTCAGCTAAAATAGAAGATTTAAGATTAAGAGTCTCTTAATATAAAATCAAAATGTCCAGGATAAAATAGAAAATCATATGTCATACCAAAGACCAGGAAAGCCATAATCTGAATAAGGAAAACAATCAATACTGAATTGCATCACATGTTAGAATTATCTAACAAGACCTAAAGCAGCTGTCATAAAAACACAGGTTGTAAGAGCAACACATAAAAATAAATTGTATCTCTATATACTGATA
This sequence comes from Lagenorhynchus albirostris, assembly GCF_949774975.1. NCBI lineage: Eukaryota > Metazoa > Chordata > Mammalia > Artiodactyla > Delphinidae > Lagenorhynchus > Lagenorhynchus albirostris. The sequence goes on along the minus strand of NC_083099.1, from coordinate 6,711,078 downwards.
ATGAACAAGTGGAAATCAAATTTTAAAATGCAATAATACTACTTATGATTGCTCCAAAGAATAAAATATTTGTTATAAATCTAACAACTCATGTCTGGATTTCTATGCTGAAAACTGTAAAATGCTGATAAAATAAATCAAAAAGGACCTTAAATCTTTGAGCAACACACCATATGTTGGATTTAGAAGACTCAATATAGCAACAATATGTTAATTCTCCCTACATGTATCTATAGGCTTGATATAATTCCTATCAAAACCTCAGAAAGTTTCTTTCTATACACAGAGAGACAAATTTATTCTAAAATTTACATGGAAAGATAAAGTCCCTAGAATAGCCAAAATAACTTTGAACAGGAAGAAAAACAGTAGAAAAGTAGAAGGAATTGATACTGACCAGGGATCTTGGCCTTCCCCAACGAATAGAAATTGATTAGAGGCCAGGAAAGAAACTCAGGCAAGGCTTTACTGTGGCTGTGGCAGCCACGGGAAAAAGCAAGAACAAACAACAGGTTCCCTTGCTCACTTGCTCCCCAGGGCAGGGGCGAACTCTTCCTTATAAGGGGGTGAGGAGAGGGGCGGGTCCAGGGGTCAGGCTGGAGGGGTGGTTTAGGTGTTCTGCTCACTCATTTGGTGGTGTTGTGTGTAGGGTGCTCCAAAACCCTGTTTTTCCTCCCCACTCTTCAGAAGTGGCAGTTGGGTTTTTCTGGTCTTTTTGTATCTTGTTGTCCATAATTTGTCCCAACTGCACATGCATGCAGTTATTTTTAGTCCCTTATACTTTCTTTGTATTTTGTTGCTGCAGGAAACGTTTGTCCAGGTGCAAGCACTGCAGCAAGGGGTCCAAGGTCCCAGGTCCCAGCTTGTCTCATAATGATTACTTTCCCAATGTTAAAACTTATAATATAGCTGCAGTAATCACAACAGTGTTTCATTGGAGGCCGGGAGACATACAGATAAATGGAACAGAATAGAGTGTGGACAAAGACGCAAACAAATGTGGCCAGTGAATTTTTTTTTTTTTTGTGGTACGCAGGCTTCTCACTGCTGTGGCCTCTCCCGTTGCGGAGCACAGGCTCCGGACGCGCAGGCTCAGCGGCCATGGCTCACGGGCCCAGCCGCTCCGCGGCATGTGGGCTCTTCCCGGACTGGGGCACGAACCCACGTCCCCTGCATTGGCAGGTGAACTCAACCACTGCGCCATCAGGGAAGCCCTACATGACACTTTTTGAATTTTAGTTTTCTCAGCTTATATGACCACTAGTGGGATTGCTGGGTCGTATGGTAGTTCTATTTTTAGTTTTTAAAGGAACCTTCATAATGTTCTCCATAGTGGCTGTATCAACTTACATTCCCACCACAGTGCAAGAGGGTTCCCTTTTTTCCACACCCTCTCCAGCATTTATTGGTTCTAGATTTTTTGAAGATGACCATTCTGACCAGTGTGAGGTGATAACTCAGTGTAGTTTTGACTTGCATTTCTCTAATGATTGGTGATGTTGAGCATCCTTTCATGTGTTTGTTGGCAGTCTGTATATCTTCTTTGGAGAAATGTCGACTTAGATCTTCTGCCCATTTTTGGATTGGGTTGTTCGCTTTCTGATATTGAACTGCATGAGCTGCTTGTATATTTTGGAGATTAATCCTTTGTCAGTTGCTTCATTTGCAAATATTTTGTCCCATTCTGAGGGTTGTCTTTTCATCTTGTTTATGGTTTCCTTCATTGCACAAAAGCTTTTAAGTTTCATTAGGTCCCATTTGTTTATTTTTATTTTCATTTCCATTTATCTAGGAGGTGGGTCAAAAAATATTTCACTGTGATTTATGTCATAAAGTGTTCTGCCTACATTTTCCTCTCAGAGTTTTACTGTGTCTGGCCTTACATTTAGGTCTTTAATTCATTTTGAGCTTATTTTTCTGTATAGTGTTAGGGATTGTTCTAATTTCATTCTTTTCCATGTAGTTCTCCAGGTTTCCCAGCACCACTTATTGAAGAGGCTGTCCTTTCTCCACTGTACATTCCTGCCTCCTTTATCAAAAATAAGGTGACCCTATGTGCATGGGTTTATCTCTGGATTTTCGATCCTGTTCCATTGATCTATATTTCTGGTTTTGTGCCAGTACCATACTGTCTTGATTACTGTAGCTTTGTAGTATAGTCTGAAGTCAGGGAGCCTGATTCCTCCAGCTCCGTTTTCCTTTCTCAAGATTGCTTTGGCTACTCGGGGTCTTTTGTGTTTCCATACAAATTGTGAAATTTTTTGTTCTAGTTCTGTGAAAAATGCCATTGGTAGTTTGATAGGGATTGCATTGAATCTGTAGATTGCTTTGGGTAGTATAGTCATTTTCACAATGTTGATTCTTCCGATCTAAGAACACAGTATATCTCTCCATCTGTTTGTATGATCTTTAATTCCTTTCATCAGTGTTTTATAATTTTCTGCATACAGGTTTTCTCTCCTTAGGTAGGTTTATTCCTAGGTATTTTACTCTTTTTGTTGCAATGGTAAAGGGGAGTGTTTCCTTAATTTCTCTTTCAGATTTTTCACCATTAGTGTTTAGGAGTTCATGAGATATCTGTGCAATAATTTCTTTTCCTGCTGCTCTACCAAATCCATTGATTTGGATTTGGAACTAGCTCTGGTAGTTTTCTGGTAGAGTCTTTAGGATTCTCTATGTATAGTATCATGTCATCTGCAAACAGTGACAGCTTTACCTCTTCTTTTCCAATTTGGATTCCTTTTATTTCTTTTTCTTCTTTGATTGCTGTGGCTAAGACTTCCAAAACTATGTTGAATAATAGTGGTGAGAGTGGGCAACCTTGTCTTTTCCTGATCTTAGTGGAAATTGTTTCATTTTTTCACCATTGAGAACAATGTTGCCTGTGGGTTTGTCATATATGGCCTTTATTATGTTGAGGTAGGTTCCATTTAGCCTACTTTCTGGAGAGTTTTTATCATGCATGAGTGTTGAATTTTGTCGAAAGCTTTTTCTTCCTCTATTGAGATGATCGTATGGTTTTATCCTTCAATTTGTTAATATGGTGTATCACATTGATTGATTTGCATATGTTGAAGAATCCTTGCATTCCTGGGGAAAACCGCATTTGATCATGGTGTATGATCCTTTTAATGTGCTGTTGGATTCTGTTTGCTAGAATTTTGTTGAGGATTTTTACATCAATGTTCATCATTGCTATTGACCTGTAGTTTTCTTTCTTTGTGACATCTTTGGTTTTGGTATCAGCATGATGGTGGTCTTGTAGAATGAGTTTGGGTTTGTTCCTCCCTCTGCTATATATTGGAAGAGTTTGAGAAGGATAGGTGTTAGTTCTTCTCTAAATGTTGATAGAATTCACCTGTGAAGCCATCTGGTCCTGGGCTTTTGTTTGCTGGAAGAATTTTAATCACAGTTTCAATTTCAGTGCTTCTGATTGGTCTGATATATTTTCTATTTCTTCCTGCTTCAGTCTCCGAAGGTTGTGCTTTTCTAAGAATTTTTCCTTTTCTTCCAGGTTGTCCATTTTATTGGCATATAGCTGCTTGTAGTAATCGCTCATGACCCTTGGTATTTCTGCAGTGTCAGTTGTTACTTCTCCTTTTTCATTTCTACTGCTATTGATTTGACTTGTCTCCCTTTTTTTCTTGATGAGTCTGGCTAATGGTTTATCAATCTTGTTTATCTTCTCAAAGAACCAGCATTTGGTTTTATTGATATTTGCTATTGTTTCCTTCATTTCTTTTTCATTTATTTCTGATCAGATCTTTATGATTTCTTTCCTTCTGCTAACTTTGGGGTTTCTTTTTTCTTCTTTCTCTCATTGATTTAGGTGTAATGTTAGGTTTTTTATTTGAGATGTTTCTTGTTTCTTGAGGTAGGATTGTACTGCTATAAACTTCCCTCCTAGAACTGCTTTTGCTGCATCCCATAGGTTCTGGGTCATTTTGTTTACGTTGTCATTTGTTTCGAGGTATTTTTGATTTCTCCAGTGATCTTTTGGTTATTTAGGAGTGTATTGTTTAGCCTCCATGTGTTCGTAATTTTTACAGTTTTTTCTTGTAATTGATATGTAGTCTCATAGTATTGTGGTCAGAAAAGATACTTGATACAATTTCAATTTTCTTAAATTTACTAAGGCTTGATTTGTGACCCAAGATATGGTCTCTCCTGGAGAATGTTCCATGAGAACTTGAGAAGAAATTGTATTCTGTTGTTTTTGGATGGAATGTCCTATAAATATTAAATAAGTCCATCTTGTTTAATGTATCATTTAAAGCTTGTGTTTCCTTATTTATTTTCATTTTGGATGATCTGTCCATTGGTGAAAGTGAGGTGTTGCAGTCCCCTACTATGATTGTGTTACAGTCAGTTTCCCCTTTTATTGCTGTTAGCATTTGCCTTATGTATTGTGGTGCTCCTATATTGGGTGCATATATATTTACAATCATTATATCTTCCTCTTGGATTGAGCCCTTGATCATTATGTAGTGTCCTTCTTTGTCTCTTGCAATAGTCTTTTTTTTTTTTTTTTTTTTTTTTGCTGTACGCGGGCCTCTCACTGCTGTGGCCCCTCCTGTTGCAGAGCACAGGCTCCGGACGCAGGCCCAGCGGCCATGGCTCACGGGCCCAGCTGCTCTGCGGCATGTGGGATCTTCCCGGACCGGGGCACGAACCCGTGTCCCCTGCATCAGCAGGCGGACTCCCAACCACTGTGCCACCAGGGAAGCCCTGCAATAGTCTTTTTATTAAAGTCTATTTTGCCTGATTTGAGAATTGCTAGCCCAGCTTTCTTTGATTTCCATTTGCATGGAATATCTTTTTCCATCCCTTCACTTTCAGTCTGTATGTGTCCCTAGGTCTGAAGTGGGTGTCTTGGTAACAGCATATATACGGGTATTGTTCTTTTATACATTAAACCAGTCTATATCTTTTGGTTGGAGGATTTAATTCATTTACATTTAAGGTAATTATTGATGTGTATGTTCCTATTACCTTTTTGTTAATTGTTTGGGTTTCTTTTTGTAGGTCTTTTCCTTCTGTTGTGTTTCCTGCCTAGAGATGTTCCTTCAACATTTGTTGTAAAGCTGGTTTGGTGGTGCTGAATTCTCTTAGCTTTTGCTTGTCTGTAAAGGTTTTAATTTTTCTGTCGAATATGAATGAGATCCTTGCTGAGTAGCGTAATCCTGGTTGTAGCTTTTTCCCTTTCATCACTCTATATATGTCCTGCCACTCCCTTCTGGCTTGCAGAGTTTCTGATGAAAGATCAGCTTTTAATCTTATGGGAATTCCCTTGTATGTTATTTGTTGCTTTTCCCTTGCTGCTTTTAATATTTTTTCTTTGTATTTAATTTTTGATAGTTTGATTAGCATGTGTCTTAGCATGCTTCTCCTTGGATTTATCCTATATGGGACTCTCTGTTCTTCCTGGACTTGATTGACTATTTCCTTTCCCATTTTAGGGATATTCTCCACTATAATTTCTTCAAATATTTTCTCATACCCTTTCTTTTCTCTTCTTCTTCTATGACCCCTATAATTCGAATGTTCATGTGTTTAATGTTGTTCCAGATGTCTCTGAGAGTGTCCTCAATTCTTTTCATTCTGTTTTCTTTATTCTTCTCTCCAGTAATTGTTTCCACTATTTTATATTCCAGGTCACTTATCTGTTCTTCTGCCTCAGTTATTCTGCTCTTGATTCCTTCTAGAGAATTTTTAATTTCATTTATTGTGTAGTTCATCATTGTTTGTTTGCTCTTTAGTTCTTCTAGGTCCTTGTTAAACCTTTCTTGTATTTTCTCCATTCTATTTCCAAGATTTTGCAGCATCTTTACTATCATTATTCTGAATTCTTTTTCAGGTAGATTGCCTATTTACTCTTCATTTGTTTGGTCTGTTGGGTTTTTACCCTACTCCTTCAATTGCTTCAAATTTCTCTGTTTCCCATTTTACTTAACTTCCTGTGTTTGGGGGTCTCCTTTTTGCAGGCTGCAGGTTCGTAGTTCCTGTTGTTTTTGGTGTTGGCCCCCGGTGGGTGAGGTTGGTTTAGTGGCTCGTGTAGGCTTCTTGGTGGAGGGGACTCATGCCTGTGTTCTGGTTGGAGGGGCTTAATCTTGTCTTTCTGGTGAGCAGAGCCGCATTTGGTGGTGTGTTTTCAAGTGTCTGTGAACTTAGTATGATTTTAGGCAGCCTCTCTCCTAATGGTTTGTGTTGTGTTCCTGTTTTGCGAGTTGTTTGGCATGGGGCTTCCAGCACTGGAGTTTGCTGGCCATTGGGTAAAACTGGGTCTTTGTATTGAGATGGAGACCTCTGGGAGAGCTCTCGCTGACTCATATTACATGCAGCTGGGAGGTCTCTGGTGGTCCAATGTCCTGAACTTGGCTCTCCCATGTCAAAGGCTCAGGTATGACACCAGGCCAGAGCACCAAGACCCTGTCTGCCACACTGCTCAAAATAAAAGGCAGAAAGAAAGAAAGAAAAAATAATAATAAATTTTTTAAAAGAAAAAATATTAAAATAGAAAAAGAATAATAATAAAAAGAAGAGAGGAACTAAACCAATAAACAAATCCACCAGTGATAACAAGTGCTAAACACTAAACTAAGATAAACGTAAAAATCAGAGATAAAACAGTCACAGACAGCAAACCCCAAGTCTACAGTTGCTCCTAAAGTCCAGCGTAACAATTTTGAGATGATTCATTGTCTATTCGGGTATTGCACAGATGCAAGGTACATCAAGTTGATTGTGGGGATTTAATCTGTTGCTCCTGAGGCTGCACAGAGAAATTTCCCTTTCTCTTCTTTGTTCGCACAGCTCCTGGGGTTCAGCTTTGCATTTGGCCCCATCTCTGCGTGTAGGTCACCCGCAGGCATGTGTTTCCCACCCAGAGAGGAAGTGGTTAAAGCAGTCGCTGATCAGGTCTCTCTTGCTCACTCAGGCCGGGGGCAGGGAGGGGTACAGTAGTCATCATTGGAATGCAGAGCAAGCCTGCGGCAGTAGAGGCCAGCATGACATTGCAACAGCCTGGGGCACACCGTGATTTCTCCCAGGGAAGTTGTCCTTGGATCATGGGACCCTGGCAGTGGTGGGCTGCACAGGCCCCCCAGGGGGTGGTGTGGATAGTGACCTGTGCTTCCATGCAGGATTCTTGGTGACTGTAGCAGCAGCATTAAGGTTCCATGCCCATCTCTGGGGTCCTAGCTGATAGCCACGGCTTGCACCCATCTCTGAAGCTAGTTTAGGTGGTGTTCTGAGTCCCCTCTCCTCATGCACCTTGAAACAATGGTCTCTTGCCTCTTAGGCAGCTCCAGACTTTTTCCCAGACTCCCTCCCATCTAGCTGTGGCACACTAGCCTGCTTCAGGCTGTCTTCATGCAGCCAACCCCAGTCCTCTCTCTGGGATCTGACCTCTGAAGCCCGAGCCTCAGCTTCCAGCCCCCACCCACCCTGGTGGGTGAGCAGACAAGCCTCTTAGGCTGGTGAGTGCTGGTCGGCACCAATCCTCTTTGTGGGAAGCTCTCCGCTTTGCCCTCTGCATCCCTGTTGCTGTGCTGTCCTCTGTGGCTCCAAAGCTTCCCCACCACCACCACCACCCCCATCTCCATAGTGAAGGATCTTCCTAGTGAGTGGAAACTTTTTCTCCTTCACAGCTCCCTCCCAGAGGTGCAGGTCCCATCCCTATTCTTTTGTCTCTGTTTTTTCTTTTTTCTTTCACCCTACCCAGGTCTGTGGGGTTTTTCTTGCCTTTTAGGAAGTCTGAGGTCTTCTGCCAGCATTCAGTAGGTGTTCTGTAGGAGTTGTTCCACGTGTAGATGTATTTGTGGGGAGGAAAGTGACTCCCACGTCTTACTCCTCTGCCATATTGAAGATCCTGGAAGTTTATCTTTAAAAAAAAAATGTGCTACAGAAGCCACGTGGTTATTTTTGATTAAATATTAAAATATTTTAGACGAAATTGTTAGTTTTATATTAAATAGCAGTTTTCTCCATGATATCAAGCAAATTCTTGCCTCGGTTTTTTGACCATGTTTTTATATTTTTGTTCCAAATATAAATATTGATTTGTTTTTGGCTACATCTAGAAAAAGGTGAACTCTTCCAGGCAATGCTACAAGTCTAGATTTAAATTTTCACAACAGAATGAGAAATTCTGCCAAAAGTCATTTGAAACATGATATTTGAGAATCTTTATCATCATGACTAATTCACTGGAAAGGGAAGAGAATAGGGATTGGTGGAGAAAAGAAGAAAAAGAAAACTCAGGGGACCAGCAAAAATTAATACTAGGATGACTCTTTGAAAAAATATTCAAAATCTTTCAATATTACCTTTTATTCTCTGTGAAGCCAAAATTTACACATCCATGTGGCCATTTTATTTTAAAATATATTTTAATTATTTCATTTTTTGTTGCTTGTACCAAAATATTTGGATTCTGTATCAATATATAATAAAAGTTAAGCACCTTAATGCAATACATGAAAAACCTAAGAAAAACATAAGAATTCAAGTGAAATAGATTTTAAAGACAAAGCTGGTAGCAAAAGTCCTATTTTAAACTCCTATAACCTTTGCTCTATTTCTTATTTCAACATCTGCCTCTTAAATCTTTATATCCATTATTATTAAGACCTAGACTAGAGGTCAAATTATGGAGCACGGATCTTCAACTCTGTCATATCTTAGCTGCATGATCATTAGCCTGTTTCTTCATCAGTTTCGTTTTAGAGGAAGGAGAAATGAACATGACAGCATTTTGTAATGCTGCAAAAAAGTAGGGCACTATTAGTCATAGTCTCAGCTTCTAGTAAATTGGCCAGATTGACAGTACAGAGAAGAGAAAACAACTAAAATGTTCAGATTAATCCACAGAATACTGTTAAGGACTTCAATAAGAGATCACCACAGTCCCAAAGATAAGTCTGCTTGTGGAGTGAAATTCTACTTGTTTCTCATGTAATGAAGATATGGCAAAAGGATCTTATAGCCTGTAATATTACCTTTTCATGAAAGTTTTATGAGTATTGATGAGATAAAATATATGTAAAGAACTTATCACTGAAAAGAAAATTGAAATACAATAAGATTTAAAATATTGCCTTAATACATGGTTAAAAAACAAAAAGATGACCAAGAATAGAATATGAAATCAAAGCATTATGTTATATGTTCTCTATATAAATTGGTCCTTATGTATAGATTTGCTGTAAATTGGACATTCAACAATTCATTTTTCTCGCAGCTCTTTGTTTTTCTTGATTTTGAACTCTTTGTGCTGATAATTCTCCTGTGAGGAAGTTCTAGTTGCTGTGGGTAAGCAGTTACCATGTTTATAAGCATGCTGATCTTATTGTATTAGCAAAAGATAACAATCAAGTGAATTGTTCTTTCAAACCCAGAAGTGGCAAAATACTAAACCACACCTTAAAGAAAGATAAATGGTGAGCTCTAAATCTTTGGAGCAATGAACAATTTCAGAGCAAGGAAAAGAGATGATTTTGTGAGTCAAAGACTCACAAAGTTGTTCCAGTGTGCTGCAGCTCTGGTGAGAGACAAAAGAATTACGTTTCACAGATAGTCCATCAATAGGCTATCGGTAGCTTATGGCCTGGCAAGGTCAAGACCCAGAACTGGGCCAGTGGTGCAGGATGGCTGTCAGAGTCATCATCTCAGAGAACCCAGATAGTAATTTACTAAAATAGGCCATTTAGAGAAATGGAGCCAGGATAGGCCATTTCCCAGAAATGGATAGCATGGCCATTCTCTGTGTGGTTTTGCACATGAATAGCCTGAAAATTTAGAGGAGGACGGAGGGAGAGCCTGACAAAGCCATAAGATAATAGAAATTGAAAGACATAATGGGGAAAAATTTGAGAATCTCAGATTTAACAGAGGCATCAGGGGACATTAGATGGGGCAATTCTAAGGCTTGTAGCCTACAGCATGTGGTATCTCCTGTCTTACTGGCAAAGGATTCTGAAGAAAAAAGTAAATAAAATGGAATTTGTTATCTGATATCATTTTATGTTATAGAAAGTTATTTAGATTTGAGATGGTCAAATTATTCTAGTACCAGGATCCCAGGTATAAGGTCACTACATTCTTTTTTTGTTAACATCTTCATTGGAGTATAATTGCTTTACAATGGTGTGTTAGCTTCTGCTTTATAACAAAGTGAATCAGTTATACATATACATATGTTCCCATATCTCTTCCCTCTTGTGTCTCCCTCCCTCCCACCCTCCCTATCCCACCCCTCTAGGTGGTCACAAAGCACCAAGCTGATCTCCCTGTGCTATGCGGCTGCTTCCCACTAGCCAGCTATTTTACGTTAGGTAGTGTATACATGTACATGCCACTCTCTCACTTCATCGCAGCTTACCCTTCCCCCTCCCCATATCCTCAAGTCCATTCTCTAGTAGGTCTGTGTCTTTATTCCCGCCTTACATCTAGGTTCTTCATGACATTTTTTTTTCTTAGATTCCATATATATGTGTTAGCATACGGTATTTGTCTTTCTCTTTCTGACTTACTTCACTCTGTATGACAGACTCAAGGTCCATCCACCTCACTACAAATAATTCAATTTCGTTTCTTTTTATGGCTGAGTAATATTCTGTTGTATATATTGTCACATCTTCTTTATCCGTTCATCCGCTGATGGACAATTAGGTTACTTCCATCTCTTGCCTATTGTAAATAGAGCCGCAATGAACATTTTGGTACATGACTCTTTTGGAATTATGGTCTTCTCAGGGTATATGCCCAGTAGTGGGATTGCTGAGTCATATGGTAGTTCTATTTGTACTTTTTTAAGGAACCTCCATACTGTTCTCCATAGTGGCTGTACCAATTCACATTCCCACCAGCAGTGCAAGAGTGTTCCCTTTTCTCCACACCCTCTCCAGCATTTATTGGTTCTAGATTTTTTGATGATGTCCATTCTGACTGGTGTGAGATGATATCTCATTGTAGTTTTGATTTGCATTTCTCTAATGATTAATGATGTTGAGCATTCTTTCATGTGTTTGTTGGCAATTTGTATATCTTCTTTGGAGAAATGTCTATTTAGGTCTTCTGCCCATTTTTGGACTGGGTTGTTTGTTTTTTTGTTATTGAGCTGTATGAGCTGCTTGTAAATTTTGGAGATTAATCCTTTGTCAGTTGCTTCATTTGCAAATATTTTATCCCATTCTGAGGGTTGTCTTTTGGTCCTGTTTATGGTTTCCTTTGCTGTGCAAACGCTTTTAAGTTTCATTAGGTCCCATTTGTTTATTTTTGTTTTTACTTCCGTTTCTCAAGGAGGTGGGTCAAAAAGGATCTTGCTGTGATTTATGTCATAAAGTGTTCTGCCTATGTTTTCCTCTAAGAGTTTGATAGTGTCTGACCTTAAATTTAGGTCTTTAATCCATTTTGAGCTTATTTTTGTGTATGGTGTTAGGGAGTGTTCGAATCTCATACTTTAACATGTACCTGTCCAGTTTTCCCAGCACCACTTACTGAAGAGGCTGTCTTTTCTCCATTGTATATTCTTGCCTCTTTTATCAAAGATAATGTGGCCATATGTGCATGGGTTTATCTCTGGGCTTTTGATCCTGTTCCATTGATCTATATTTCTGTTTTTGTGCCAGTACCATACTGTCTTGATTACTGTAGCTTTGTAGTACAATCTGAAGTCAGGGAGCCTGATTCCTCCAGCTCCATTTTTCATTCTCAAGATTGCTTTGGCTATTCGGGGTCTTTTATGTTTCCATACAAATTGTGAAATTTTTTGTGCTACTTCTGTGAATAATGCCAGTGGTAGTTTGATAGGGATTGCATTAAATCTGTAGATTGCTTTCAGTAGTAGAGTCATTTTCACAATGTTGATTCTTCCAATCCAAGAACATGGTATATCCCTCCATCTATTTGTATTATCTTTAATTTCTTTCATCAGTGTCTTATAATTTTCTGCATACAGGTCTTTTGTCTCCTTAGGTAGGTTTATTCCTAGATATTTTATTCTTTTTGTTGCAATGGTAAATGGGAGTGTTTTCTTAATTTCACTTTCAGATTTTTCATTATTAGTGTATAGGAATGCCAGAGATTTCTGTGCATTAATTTTGCACCTACTACTTTACCAAATTCATTGATTAGCTCTAGTAGTTTTCTGGTAACATCTTTAGGATTCTCTATGTATAGTATTATGTCATCTGCAAACAGTGACAGCTTTACTTCTTCTTTTCTGATTTTGATTACTTTTATTTCCTTTTCTTCTCTGATTGCTGTGGCTAAAACTTCCAAAACTAAGTTGAATAAGAGTGGTGAGAGTGGACAACCTTGTCTTGTTCCTGATCTTAGTGGAAATAGTTTCAGTTTTTCACCATTGAGGACGATGTTGACTGTGGGTTTGTCATATATGGCCTTTATTATGTTGAGGAAAGTTCCCTCTATGCCTACTTTCTGGAGAGTTTTTATCATAAATGTAGGTCACCCCATTCTTGTAACCCGAGGTCTGATATTTCTGTGCTTCCTTCCTTCCTTCCCCCACAACCCTGTGATGAGCCTGAGGAAAAGAGAAGATACAAGATTTGTTGTCTACATCCATTTGTTTTCTGTCTGATATTGGAAAGTCCTGTCCAGAGATCTAAGATTTAATGCAGATTTTTCTGGAGAATGAGAAAACGTCACTGCCTTATCATACCTCCACACAGCCATTCCTAATCTTGTTCAATCCATTCTCTCTGCCTGGAATGACATTGCCTCCCTACCCTTGTTCAAATTTTCCTTATCCTTCAAAGCCTAACTCAATCATCTCTTTTCTCCTATGAAACCAACTCCAATCCTTTCTCTCCTCAAGCAATTAATTGTGCTTTTTGGAATTATTTTAATAATGTGTTAATGCTTGGGTAATATTGTCTTTTTTTGTGTGTTTTACTTATGCATGTCTCTCTTCCCCATGAGTCTAAAAAATAAACTCTGGCATTGAGATTAGAGTTAAAATCCTGATTTGGCTACTTCTTAGCTGGATAATCTAAGACAAATCACTTGCAAAGCTTTCTATGCCTCAGTATCTTCAAGTATAATGAGGATATAATAATAATAATAAAAACACCACACATGATATATTGGCCAGATACTGTAAACTAATACAATTAAAATACTTCCAAAATATCTGGTAGGTAGTCAGTATTCAACAAATGTCAGCTATTGCTATTTTTATTATTTTCTTTGAGGACTTCCAGATTTCACCCTTACTGGTGCATGATAAGTTCCAAAGAATGTTTGCTTGTGACTGAGCAACCCTGATTTTCTCCTAATACACATCAGCACTTTCGATGCATCTTTGGTGAGACAATAATAATAATAATAATAATAAAGCAACGGGCTTCTCTGATTGGTCAGCACCATATGATGGCTTATGAGTTGAAAAATTTGAAATACTAATTTAAAATGAGCAGTGCAATTTTAAGGGTAGTGAGAGATTATGCCAGGAATTCCTTTTCCATGAAAAAGAACATGTTGTTGTCATGAATCTGAAGATAGTGCAAGAATCAGAGTTAAGGCATGATGTCAAATACTAGGGTATAATCAAAGTTTAGAATGAGCAAATGCACTGGCATGTGAATCTTAAAAGTCAAGATGGATGTGGACCAAGTATGGGGAATCCAAAGGTGAAACAGAAAGGTATGAGTTGAAGCATGGTTAGAATATCTAATAGGAGACAACAAGGAGAGCTCAGGTTTAGGAATGAGATATAGAACAACTGGATGACATTTGGGCTGAGCATCTAGGAATAGGGTCACAGCAGGCTGGAACACAGACTGTGGTTTGACTCTTCAAGCTTGGCAATGCTCACTGACCTTCTACTCTGGCTTAAAGCAGCCTCCTGGTACATGCAGATAAGAAATGGCAGGTGCAATTTGCTTCCCTGGGTGAGGGAGTGTTTTTCAGATGCCAGTGCCTACAGGGAAGCTTCTTCTCACCAGGCAACTAACAACTATATTAAGTGCCCAAAGCTAATGAAGGATCCCTAAAGGAAAAGATACACTGTGCTAAAACATTTAGTCAAGGATTAAGTTCAATCATTCTAGCTAAATCCATCTTTAAAGACGGGGTGCTTACATGAACTTGTTTAATCATGCCTCTATTTTCATGATTCTTTTCTTAAAGCATCTTCTTCCAAAAGTCAATCTATCTTCCATTTATTTACTCAAGTTTTTATTCTTCATTGCCTTAATATTTCCTACACTGTTTCTTTCATACAATTGAGGGTGCTTGCTATAAAATCATACTAGTCATTGCCTCATGTAAAGAGGTGATAATTATTTTTCTTTTCTCCTCAACCCATATTGTGGAAACTTCCCACATTCTCTTCTCAATATCTTCTTCCACAGCTGTGCTGCTTGAATACACAGGGCCATATGAACCACCTACCTGCCCACATTCACTTGATCATAGAAGTCAGATTCTCTCTTCTAGGGTTTTGTAATTGAGATTCAGAGACTCTCATTACTTCCTGTGGAACCCTTGGATTGGCATGCTATTTAGGCTGCTATAGATCTTTCCTGCCATGTGCAAAGGGCAGTAAATAAAGCTGTTATATTAGGACTTTCTGTTGCAAGATAGAAATACAACTCATATTCGTTTAAGCAAAAGAGGACAGATATAACTTCACTGAAAAATTTTGAGGTAAATAAGACTCAGCAAAAAAGAAATAAAGAGAAAGAAAAAAAAAATATATATATAGGAAATATAAGAGGGAATAGGTATTACCATAGACCCTATGGACACTAAGAGGATAAAATTACCAAAATTGAAGAAATAGAAAATATGAATAGCTATATATTTTTAAAAGTGAATTAACTCATAATTAAAATTCTTACAAAGAAAATATCAGACTGGATTGTTATAAAGTTATCAAAGTTTTAAGGGAAAAATAGCACAATTTCATAAAAGTTCTTTTAGAAAATAGAAGGAAAAGAAACTCACTTCTTTTATAAATCCAGAATAATCCTGATAAGAAATCATGACAAAGGCATTTTAAGAAAAAAATTATACAATAGTATCACCTATGGATATAGGTACAAAAGACCTTTACAAAAATATTGGCATATGAAATGTAGAAATATATAGAAATGAGCAAATAAGATTTATTGGAGGAAGTCAAGTTTGGTTTAACAGTAAAAAACAACAAAGTAACATGTTCTTTATATAATAGAGAAAAATCATATACATAAGAATTTTAAAATGATGAAAAAGCAGTTAACTTTATTCAGCACTCATTTATGAGAAATAAAAATTTTCAGGAAACTACAAATGTAAGGGAAATTTTTCAATTTGGGAAAGTGTATCTATTAAAAACTACAGCTAAAATTTTCCATAATAGTGAAATAGTAAACCCTTTCCCCTGGTGGCAAACAAGGCAAGAATGTTGAATCTCACCACTTTTATTCAACCTTGTACTGGAAGTACTATCTAGTGCAATAAGAAAAGAAAAAGAAATAAAAGCCATAAGAATTGAGGAAAAAAAGTAAAACTTTTGCAGGTGATATAATTTTTTATTTTGAACATTCTAAGGCATCTTCTGCACAAATACTAGAACTAGTACATGAATTTATCATGGTTGCATGATACAAGATCAATATAATTATAATATATATGAGCAGAAAACAATTGGAAAATAAAATCCAAAAAACAATTCCATTTATAATTACATCAAAAGCATAAAATAATTAAGAACTGGGCTTCCCTGGTGGCGCAGTGGTTGAGAGTCCGCCTGCCGATGCAGGGGACACGGGTTCGTGCCCTGGTCCGGGAAGATCCCACATGCCACGGAGCGGCTGGGCCCGTGAGCCATGGCCACTGAGCCTGCGCATCCGGAGCCTGTGCTCCGCAACAGGAAAGGCCACAACAGTGAGAGTCCCGCATACCGCAAAAAAATAAAAATAATAATAATAATTAAGAACCAATTTAATGAAATATATACAAACATGTAAACTGATAACTAAACACATTTCTGAAAGAAATTAAAGTCCTATGTAAATGGAAATGAATTGCACATGGATTAGAAAACTCAATATTGTTAAAATGTCGACTCTTTCCAGATTGGTGAATATATCCCATGTGAACCAATTAAAAATTTCAAGACTTTTGTATAGAAATTGACAAACTGATTCTAAAATGTATTTGGAAGAGCAAAAGATCTAGAAAAGTGATAACACTGTTCAACATTGTAAAAAAAAACAAAGATGGAAAGATTGACATTACCTGATTTCAAAACTTTGTATAAACCTACAGTAATCAACACAGAAAGATATCGCCATAAAGGCTGACAAATATGTCAATGCAATAGAAGAGAGGGTCCCCAAATAGACCTGCATGTATATGGTAAATAGTTATTTGACAAAAGTGCCAGCCAATTGAATGGGGTAAGAAAAGTGTTGTCAAAAAAAAAAAAAAAATCATGCTAGACCAAATATGTGCATATGGGGAGAAAATAAACTTTCATTTCTTCCTTGTACCACCTACAAAACTTAATTATATACATTGGTTATATACATTGCTGGTGGGAGAGTAACACAGCACAGCCACTTTGGAAAATATTTGGCATTTCCTCATAAAGTTGAAACATAAAAACCAAAGTTATAAAACCTCTAAAAGAAAATATTGAAAAATACCTTTACAGTCTTGGGGTAGGCAAAGATTTCTTAGAGAAGACACAGAAAGCACCGACTAAAGAGAAATAATAAATTTGACTTCATTGAATTAAAAACACCTGTTCACCTTAAGCCACTATTACAAAAAGACAAGCCACAACCTGGGAGAGATTTTTTGCAATAAATATTTTTGACAAAGCACTTATCTCCAGAATATATAAAGCACTTCTACCTATAAATTAAAAAGAAAAAACAACTCCATATGAAAATGAGCAAAAGATTGCTAGAGACATTTAACAAAAGACATATAGGTGGTCAACGAGCACATGATATCACTAGTCACTAGTGAAATGCAAAAATACACCTACAATGATGTACTGCTACACATATACTGGAATGGCTAATTAACAAGACTGAAAACATCAATATTGGCAAGTGTGGTGAGACTAAAACTCTCATACATTGCTGGTGTGAGTGTAAAATTGTAAGGCCATTTAGGGAAACTGTTTTTGTAATTTCTCATATAGTTAAAGACTCATCTGCTCTATAATCAGAAATTCCTCTCCTAGGTATTTACTCAAGGATATTAAAAGAAAAATATACAGAAAAAGAAGGTTCATAGCAACTTTAGTCACCAAAATAAAAAGCTGGAATAACCCAAATGTCTATTAATAGCTGAATACATAAACAAATTGTGGAGTAGTCATACAAATGCACACTACTTACCAATAAAAAAATTAACTACTGATACATGCAACGACATGGATGAATTTTAAAAAAATATTAAGCAGAAGAAGCCAGACACACACAAAAAAACACACACCATTATTCTATTTATAAAAGCTCAACAGCAGGCAAAATTAATTTATAATCATAGAAATCAGAATGTAGTTGCCTAGAGGATGGGACTGACTAGAAAGAAGCACAGGGTAATTTCCTGGGGTGATAAAAATGTTCTATGTCTTAAGTGTGGTTATATAGGTATGTGCAATTGTCCAAACACATCATGTATGTTTTATTGTTTGTAAAGTATCCTTAAATTAATACCAAGGGGGGAAGGGGGCTGGAATGAATTGGGAGGTTGGGATTAACAGACATACATAACTATGTATAAAATAGATAACTAATGAGAATTGACTGTATAGCACAGGGAACTCTACTCAGTTCTCTGTGGTGACATAAAAGAGAAGGAAATCCAAAAAAGAGGGGATATATGCATACATACGCCTGATTCACTCTGCTGTACAGCAGAAACTAACACAACATTGTAAAGCAACTATACGCCACCAAAAATAAAAAAGATTTAAGAAAGAATCTTAATTAAAAACAAACTAAAAAGAAACAAGAGACATGTTTTAAAAGTAGAATTAGGAGGAGAAAACAATCAACAGAGCCTCAGCTAAAGACAGTTATCTTTCAACTGGTTTGCAGTTCAAACTTTCAGGCAGCTCAGAAGAATTGGCCTGAACTGCAGGCAGGCCTGCAGTTCTCTTCTGCTTTTTGGCTGTGTGACCTTGGGCCAATATCTTAACCTTTCTTGGCCTTAACCTGTAAAATGAAGAAATTGGATTAAATGCTGTTTCCTCCAAATGTAGTGAAATGCATATTAGGCATATGTTGCAAGTTCAATCTCCTTCAGTCATATGGCACTCAGCCAAGTTTCCAAATCTCTTACTACTGCATATCACTTGTCATCCAGACATTTGTTGTTTTAGCCCAGTGCTGGATCTGTGAAGAAACAGAACTAACATTGTGTCCTCAAGTGTAGAGTTGAGTACTTCCTACCTTGTGCCTTGAGATTCTTTCCTGAGGGGGGGATTTGGTCATAGGAAAAAAACTATGACTATGCAGCTTGTTTTGATTTTTAAACAGAAATCAGAGATAGCTGTTTGGAATTCCAGTTCTAGATCTGTGACTTTGATTATTTTAAAATATATTTAAATTATCATTTAAAAATAATCCGCTGGGCCTTATTTTTATTATCTTCAAAATAAAAAGGTTTTCCTGGAGCATATCCAAAATTCATTACAGAAATAATGTCCCCTCTCACCTAGTGTCTCTGCACTTTAGTCTCTTTAACACATTAGAATTATTTTTTCAAAAATGTCAAACTAATTTTACTCCTCCTGGGGTCAAATCTTTGACTTCCCGTCATCCCAATGCACCATGCAGAGGCTTGCACCTGCAGGTGTCAGGTGGGTTATCTCCAATTACACATCTGTCTGCAGTCACTTGAACCAGTGAGCATTAGGTGTGTTTCAGACACACCAAAAAGTCAACTGTCTCCGTAACATGGCTCATCTGCTCCTTCTGCCTGAGAAACTCATTCACAATTTACTGAGTTAGATTCAAGCTTCAGCTCAAAGTTTTCCTGTCTTTGAAGAACGATTTGATCATTTTCTTCCCTTCTGCTTAACTACCCTCCTCTCCACCCCTATGTGGAGTTAGAAGTCCCTTCTTAGTGGTCCATGTTCCACAGTATTCACATAACTTTGCATATCTTTAAGAAACAAAACCGCACAAACCCTGCTCCCCCTCCAAACACTTACACTTATGTGAAACAAAGAAGCTGAACTTACTACCTGATAAGCAAGGGGTAACTGCTCCCCTAGAACACAGACTCTCTGAACAAAGCAAGAGCCAACCTTAGGTCACGTTTGCAGTGTGCTGCTTACTGGTTGGCTGACTTTTAGAATGAAATAATGCCATTTGCAGCAAGGTGGATGGACCTAGAGATTATCATCTAAGTGAAATAAATCAGACAGAGAAAAACAAATATCATATGATATCGCTTATAGGTGGAATCTAAAAAGATGATACAAATAAACTTATTTACAAAACAGAAACAGACTCACAGACTTGGAAAACACACTTATGGTTACCAAAGGGGAAAGATGGGGGGAGGGATAAAATAAGAGTTTGGGATTAACATATACCCACTACTGTATAGATAATAGATAACCAACAAGGATGTACTGTTTAGCACAGGGAACTCTACTCAATATTCTGTAATAACCTATATGGGAAAAGAATCTGAAAAATAATGGATATATGTATATGAATAACTGAATCATTTTGCTGTACACCTGAAACTAATACAACATTGTAAATCAACTATAGCCCAATATAAAATAAAAATTAAATTAAAAAAAGAAGGAATGGGGTTTAGGGGATGGCTGAATTTCCGAGGCATGGGTTTTGAAAGGAGGCTCCTAGTGATGGGCTGAGATTAATACTGATTCTGTGATTACTTATTACAGTTTGAGACTAGAGCCAAAGAATAGATTTTTAAATTCCTAACTTAATCATAATACTTGACATTTCATATATAAGCCATTGATTTTTTTGTCTCTCTTCTCACTAGGCAAAGTTCTTGATGGCTGGAATGCTGTCAAGTTCATCTTTATATCTAATAGATGTTCAAATATGAATGAGTAAATATTTGAAAATATTTTATAATAAATAATTTTGAAATATATTATTTCATGTGTATTTACCAATGGAAGCACAAGTCTAACCCTGGTATCATGATCCTAACTCAATATTTGAAAGTACTTATGGTAGAGCCAAAAAAATAAATAAATAATAGTATGAAGAGCATCTCTAAAAAATTAGCACCAGTTACAAAATCCTGATATTGGCAACTTGACCAGATTTTTTTCCTGATTCCGCCATCAATTTTTTGGAAAACTTATTCCTGATTTATACCAGTTCATATTGGTTGTTTACCTATTATTATCTGTTAATGTCTGTCTATTATTCCCATTGCGAACATGGCGTGTAGAGAAACAGGGGGGAGACCCATCATTAGAGGACAATTAGCCTAAGGGTCAAGGAAGTATTAGATTTCTTTCCTTTATGCTTATGATTTTAAAATCCAAGAACAAACCACAAGGAAGGGAGTGTAAGTTACTTTGTCCTAGGATATTTTTCACATATGAAGATGTGGGAAAATGAAGGCATTCTCTTCTTATCAGTGCCAGGGGCTGCTATTGGAGTATCTTACATGCACAAACTCATATTTGCTAAAAAAACACCTTAATAGGTATTTTCAAGACTGCCTACAGAAGGTGATTTACCTGCTGTCTCCCACCTGAAGAGCTCTAGGAGTTGAAATTTATCTGGAAAAAATGTTGCTTAGAAACATATCACCCATCAGCACAGAATCACTTAGACACAGTATAAGCTCTACTGCAGTTATGAAATGAGAGACCATCCTTTATATAAAATAACGAGACTGAAAAAAAAAATATAACGAGACTGAAGGGGTGGAGAGCTGGACTGCTCATGTCAGCACTCAGCTTTACACTGGAATTTTTTACTCTGATAATTTTCCTAAAAGGGGTCATGCTTACTCTCTGCCACTTTTCGTTCTGCTTACCTACATAGTAAATTTAGACACGAACTTTGTACTTCTATGAAAATAAGAATAGGCCATGTATTACTGTGACCAAATGTTTTTCTCAGTCATGTTGGAACACATGTTATACACAAATAAAATATTCCTTCAAGCACTATTGCCTTTATTTGAAATAACTTTAGGACATACCTTGAGAAGATGTAATTGTCCCACTGTCAATATTTATGATTCCACAAAAGGAGGTCAAAAGGCATTTATGCCGCGGAGCAACTAAGCCCGTGTGCCACAACTACTGAGCCTGTGCTCTAGAGCCCACGAGCCACAACTACTGAGCCCACGTGCCACAGCTACTGAAGTCCATGTGCCTAGAGTCCGTGCTCCGCAGCAAGAGAATCCACTGCAATGAGAAGCCCGCGCACCACAATGAAGAGTAGCCCCCGCTCGCCACAACTAGAGGAAGCCTATGACCGGCAACGAAGACCCAACACAGCCAGAATAAATAAATAAAAGAAAATTTTGTTTAAAAAGGCATTTTGATGATGTTCAGAGAGCCCTTGATTTGGGGCATCATTTTTCGTGTTAACACCTTAGGGTCCAGCAGACATGATCCTTTAGAATTCAATATAGAATTGAACCTGAGTCTTGCTCTACTATGGGAAACATTTGTATGGATGGTGTTCAAGCTCAAAAAATGGGTCCAGATTTCCATATGTCCTTGGGGATTCAGTAATGGTGGGCTACCAAGGGTCCTATTTGCAGTAAGAACTCTACTGGGCTTACCCATTTGAAGTTTTAAGGAAGTTCTAAGTAAGAATCATCATTGGGCTCAGAAATATCAACAGGAAGGTAACTAATACCTGAAACACTATTCTTGAGGAGAACACCTTGTCAAAGTGGTATTGCCCTCAATAGGGTTGGCTTCATGGGCGTATAGTCTGGGCAGTCACAAAGTCCCCAGACATAATGTAATCTTCTGCTGTCCATTATCTTGAATTTCTTAATTTCTTTTAACAAAAGACTTCACATTTTTACCTTGAATTGGTTCCACAAATTATAGAGCTGGTCTTGCTTCTTGAGCCAAGAAAAATCCAATGGCAGTCTGTCTTGCTCCAGGACAACAAAGGGATGTGACGGAGAAGCATTTTTGTGTCATGCTTAGTAGATTTACTAATCTGACACCATGAGGAGTTGTTTAACTTGCACAACATGGGGAAATATACGAAACCTAGCAAGGGAAGGGTAACCCCCTGTCAGCATTGCAGCAATGCTGACAGTGAAAAACAAGGTTATGTTGGGCTGACACTGGGAGCCCATGAGCTTGAAAGCAGCCCTGGAATTGAGGTCTGAAGTATCTCTGGGCCAGAGAGACTTTTGTTTTGGACACTCAATGGAATCAGTTTGAGCCACGTAGGATACATGTGGAAAAGAGAAGACTGTCACAATTGTCCTCCCAGAGGTACACATTCTATTACAAATGGAGGAAACTGCAAAGGTAGGAGCAAAGGGAGCCCTGCTGAAAGCAGAAGTTAGAATTTCTGAAAAAAATCTGTAATCTTGAAGAATGAGAAACAAAGTTCAAATGGAGACTTTCTTCTGACAAGTATGATCTTGGAAACAAGTGTCTATGTTAAAGTTTCTATGATTTTGAAACTTCTGTAAAAGTAGAGCTGCTTAGGGCTTGAAGAAAGTCAAGGAGAGCCCCTTAGAAAAATATCAGGAACATAGCTTTGCATTTCTATTACATTTAGTGAAAACTAGAAGGAAGAGATCTATTGTGAGGTTTTTTCTTAGTGAAATCTGAATATTGTGAGTATGTATAAGTTTATATAAAAAAGTCTTCATGAGTAAAGCCTGAAAAATTGGAAATTTGTGAAGCCTAGTAGGAATGTGGATATAAGATAAGTCTTTTACACAGGGATAAGCAGATTTTTAAAATATGTCTATAAAACTGGCTTGGACTCTTGTAGAAACAGATGGTCTTGTAGACAGTTTGGATTGAAGTGAAAAGAAATATTGCTTACCATGAGATGGTCCAGAATTCAAATGAGAGGTACACCTCAGCCTGAATGCTGGTTGAAATTTGACCATGAAAAGACACATGGGGGCCCAATAACTGCCTTATTGCCACTCTTCAATTGTAAACTACCTGAGGGCAGGACCAGCCTCTATCATGGTACTGCTGGTAATGAAAACACTTGATTCATTGTGATGAGCAGAGTTGGGTTCACGAGCAACAACATCAAAGAACAAATAAAAGAGGAATATTTAAATCAGTCATGGATGTTATTTTGCTTGTGCGATAGGGCAGGACTCCAATTTTTTAAAGCCTAATTACTAGTTGGAAACCTTCCTGAATTGCTCAGTGTCATGCTGAAGTTACCAAAACCTTTTCTTTGGTTAAGTATCATGGTATCTGATGAAGAATTTCCTACCAGAGAAATTCTGCTCTGTCATCAGAATTCAGAAGAGAAATAGATGACAGTAATTAGCATATGTTCTCCATCTAACTGCTTTAAAAATTATATCATGTGGTACAAATGCTCATTTGTAAGAGATGGCTCCAGAATTCTGGGTGGTATCACTGTTTGTCTACTGGCTCCAAATTTATCCATTGACTTCAGACATTCAGAAGGCTGAGAACCTCCTCAGCTTGCAAGGCAGCATTGTAAAGCAAAAACAACATGGAGCTTTGACAAAATAAACTTGGATTTGAATTATAGCCTCCTCAATTACTAGCCTTGTTATATAAGCAATAATTTTTTCTCTCATGTTAGTGGACATTATATTATTCAGATTATATTGTTACAACAAACAATCCCCAGACCTCAGTGGCTTTACACAAAAATGTTTATTTCTTGTTTATAATACCTGTTCAACCTGGGTTGATGGGGCTCTTCATGCTGAAGTGACTTGAGGACCCAGGCTTATGGAGAGGTGCTTCCATGAAATCAATGGAAAAAGGAAAATTCCATGTGTATTCTGCACTAGACCTCACAGCTTTGACTTGGAAATGACACATGGTACTGTCAGTCGCATTACATTGGTCAAACAAGTCACGTTGTCATGACAAACTTCAAAGTAGGTAGTCGGGTGCGTTCCCATCCTGTGCCCAGAAAAGGCGGAGAATTTAAATATTTTCAAGCAACACCAATGACTACCACAGAAAAAATAGTGCCTTCTCCATAGGGTTATTGTTTAATAATGTATGAAGCATCTTGACAGTAGTAGAGGGTCAAAAAATGGCAGTCATTATCAGAAGTAGGTTTAATTAAATAAAATATTTATAATCATGATTTTCAGGTAAGTGTGGCAGATTAAATAATCATGGTTAACTGAAAACATTCCCCAAGTTTATCTACAATTATAATTATAGTTTAACTATAATTAAAATTAAATAAAATATTTTAAAAGCTATAAACCAACAATAATAAGAAAAATGGGAGAATAAAAGAAGAAAAAGTGCCAAAGATTTTTAAAAGATGCCTCAAGGCGTATATCAAAGAGAACAATGAGGCGAAGTCAGGAAGTGAGTATGAATACTCTGGGATTTTAGGAATATAAAGTTTTGGAATTATTAATCATGAGGGATTTGGAAGAGTAGATCTTGGGAACATGCTGAGCTGGGGATTGGAATCTGAGATCCACATGTTTAGCTGGAAGTTTTGAAGAGCCAAGAGCTTCTGTGAAATACAGGTTGGAAAAAAAAAAATTGACAACAAAGTCCATAATGAAATCTATCAGGCCCTGCCACAGTTCTGAATGGAAAAACAACTAATAACAAAAATATCCTTCTATAGAATGTTTAGCAATGATTTGTTCCTGGGCTGGTCTTGACTCTTAATTTATTCTATTTTCTAAAGAGCCTGGGAAATCAGAACAGACATTAAATTAAAGAGCTTCCAAAATAGATAAGTAGAAATTAACAGAAAATTTACAAAACAATGAAGTTCTTCCAGGTTGCTGGCTACCCCTCATGCCCAGTGGGAACAAATAACTGTCTGGAGGAAAACTGCTGGCTGCTAACATAAGTTACATGGGTTAAATTCAGCCAAACAATGAATTCACTATAAAAAAATTAACATACACACAGAGAAAAGTCGCCATGAATTATATTAAAACAGACAAACAGGAAACAAAAACTTCACATGATCTAGACTAGTGGTTGGCAAATTCATTCTGCTGCCTGTTCTTACAAATAAAGCTTTATTGGAACTCAGCCATGCTCATTTCTTTATGCATTGTCTATGGCTACTTGTAGTCTATAATTGCAGAGCTGAGTAATTGTGAAAGAGATTCTATAGCCCACAGCCTAAAATATTTATTATATTTCCCTTAACAGAAAATTGACCTACTTCTGATTTAGATAGTCAAGGACTTCATATATTGGAATTATCACATAGAGAAAATAAAATATCTCTTTGAAGTGAATAAAGAAATAAAAACTTGAATTTTTTTTAAAAAGTGAGTAAAGAATAAGAGACTACTAAAAAAATGATAAGAGAACCCTTTTATACCACTGCTGGGAATGTAAATTACTGAAATTCCTTGGTAAAGCAATTTGGCACTATTTGTTCAACATGAAGATAATATCTTTTGATCAAACACTTCATTTCTAGTAAAACCTTTGCATGTGTGACACATACAAAAGTATGAAGAGCAATATTTTCAATTGTGAAAACACAGGAATAACCCAAATATTCACTGCCAGGATGATTAAATGAGTTAGTATATAATTATATAGTAGAATATCATACAGTGTGAAAATGAGTGAACTTTAGTTATAAATATATATATTAATAAATCTTAAAAAATGTTGGATGGGAAAAATATAATGTCACATACAAATTTCAAAAACTTGGAAAATTATTATTATTATTCTATTTAGAAATCTACACATATGTATGTATATATGTGCATGTACATATTTAATATAGATTTATCATAACAAAAGACAAATAATGAAAACACAACTTGGAATAGTGGTTACTCTTCATAGAAAGGCAATATCAAGTAAAAAGAATTAAATTGGGACAAAAGCTTGAAAGTTACAAGTAATATTTTTATTTCTAAACTGGACAGTATAGTGCATAAATATATATATTGTATATCATTACATATATATATATATCATTATATATATATATCATATATATATGACTACACCACCCAGCTTAGAAATAGAAACAATTGTGCATATATATATATATCCACACATACATAATATTATTATTATATAATATATATTGTATGTATACACACATACCCACACTTTTATTACTGCTGTGTAAAAAACCACTTCAAATTTAGTGGGATAAAATGACAAATATTTCATTATGCTTATAATGAAAATATAAGCATAATTAAAAATTTCAAAATTCTTCAAGTATTTTGATAGGGCATGGGGGCATAGCTTGTCTCTACTCCATGATGTCTGAAGCCTCATCAGGGAAGACTTGAATGCTGGGGATGGCTAAAAGGACCAGGGGAGTGAGTAATCTGGTGGCTTCATAATTCATATATTTAATGCCTTGGCTGGAAAGATTTGAGAACAGAGTCAGCTGGGGCCATCAGCTGGAATACTCACATATGATTTCTACATATGCCATAAGGTAGATGGGTTTCAAGGCAGAGCATTCCAAGGGAACCAGCTGGAAGCTGCATGGCCCTCTCTTACCTAGACTTGTAAGTAACACAACATCAATTCCATTAAGTTCACTGGTTACAAGCATGTCATAAGGTCAGCCCAGGTTCAAGGGGAATTAGACTCTACTCCTTGATGGGAGAATGGCAAAGTCTCATTGTAGAAAAGCATGTGGAGTGGGGCATATTTTTTGTGACTGTTACAGACAATGCAATGTGCTACCAATTAGTTATAGTGTTAATAAAATATTTATTAAATATATAATTTTATAATATAAAATTATATATATGTATATATACATAGCATTATGTACATTATAGCATTATATACATATATAAACATACAATTTTACAAGTGCGTGTATAAATATAGCTTATATAAATATAATTATATACATATATAAATATTTAAATGCATGTGTATATATAAGTTTATTTGTTAAGATTTTTAGGTAGTTTAATTCTTTTTTTTTAAAGGATTAGTTTTTTTAAAGGTTTTATTTATTTATTTTTGGCTGCATTAGGTCTTCATTGCTGAGCATGGGTTTTCTCTAGTTGTGGCAAGCAGGGGCTACTCTTTGTTGCAGTGCATGGGCTTCTCATTGTGGTGGATTCTCTTGTTGTGGAGCATGGACTCTAGGTACTGGGCTTCAATAGTTGTGGCACACGGGCTCAGTAGTTGTGTTTTGTAGGTTCTAGAGCACAGGCTCAGTAGTTGTGGTGCATGGTATTAGCTGCTCCATGGCATATGGGATCTTCCTGGACCAGGGCTCGAACCTGTGTCCTCTGCATTGGCAGGCAGATTTTTAACCACTGCACCACCAGGAAAGTCCTTTATGTAGTCTAATTCTTATTAAAAAGTAAAAATTAAAACCAAAAACTAAAATTTAAATTGAAAAATGTCAATAGCAGCATACTTGTGTCACTTCTGTAATGTTTGTGTTCAAAAGAATTCTCCATGCATCAAACATCTTTTTCTTTTTTTGGCTTTTAAATTTTTATTGATGTACAGTTGATTTGCAATGTTGTGTTAGTTTCAGGTGTACAGCAAAGGAATCACTTATACATATACATATATCCACTCTTTTTTAGATTCTTTTCCCATATAGGCAATTACAGAGTATTGAGTAGAGTTCCCTGTGCTACACAGTAGGTCCTTATTAGTTACCTATTTTATATATAGTAGTGTGCAAACAACTTTTAAAAATCATTCATATATTTTATTTGCTTTTCTTAAATCCCATAGAAAGAAAATATTAATCTCTAGGAATATTTTTAAAGTTTCTTCCTCTCCCTCACTGTCCTTTATTTTTTCCCTCCCTGCTCAGTCTCCCACTGTGGTTTCTCTCCCCTCAGTGTGTAGCTCCTCCTCTGTTATCACTTCCTTATCCTTTTATATTTTTGTTGTTGGTTAGATAATAAGGCATGGCAATGTATTCCTTACCATCCATCTGTATCGTTTGATCTGAACTTTGTGGAATGGTAGTGGGTGGGGAGAATTATGGATTTTTATCTATTAAGAAGATTTGCCTCAGCACTCACTTTCCCACAAGTATGCTGTCATCAAGTAAAATCCTCAAATGTGCTATTATTCAGATATATGCCCAGGAGTGGGATTGCAGGATCACATGATAAATCTATTTTTATTTTTAAAGGAACCTCCATGCTGTTCACAGTGGCTGTACCAATTTACATTCCCACCAATAGTGCAGGAGGGTTCCTTTTTCTCCACATCCTCTCCAGCATTCATTATTTGTAGACTTTTTAATGATGGCCATTTTGATTGGGATGAGGTGATACCTCATTTTAGTTTTGATTTTCATTTCTCTAATAATGAGCAATGTTTCATGTGCCAGTTGGACATCTGTATGTCTTCTCTGGAGAAATGTCTATTTAGGTCTTCTGCCCAGTTTTTGATTAGGTTGTTTGTTGTTTTGACATGAAGCTGTTTGAGATATTTGTATATTTTGGAAACTAATTCCTTGTCAGTAGCATCATTTGAAAATATTTTCTCCCATTCTGTGGGTTGTCATTTTATTTTATTTACCATTTCCTTTCCTGTGCAAAAGCTTTTAAGTTTAAATAGGTCCCACTTGTTTATTTTTGTTTTTATTCCCATTAGTCTAGGAGATGGAGCCAAAAAAATATTGTTGCAATTTATGTCAAAGAGTGTTCTGCCTATGTTTTCCTCTAGGAGTTTTATAGTATACAGTCTTACATTTAGGTCTTTAATCCATTTTGATTTTACTTTTGTGCACTGTGTTAGAGAATGATCTGATTTCATTATTTTATATGTAGTTTTCCAGTTTTCCCAGCACCACTTATTGAAGAGACTGTCTTTTCTCCATTGTACATTCTTGCTCCTTTATTGCAGATTAATTGATCATAGTTGTGTAGGATTATTTCTGGGCTTTCTATCCTATTCCACTGATCTATATGTCCGTTTTTGTGCCAGTACCACACTGTTTTTATTACTGTCACTTTGTAGTATAGTCTGAAGTCAGGGAATGTGATTCCTCCAGCTCCATTCTTCTTTCTCAAGATTGTTTTGGCATATAGCCAAATAAAACTCTAATTTAAAAAGATACATGCACCCCAATGTTCATAGCAACACTATTTATAATAGCCAAGACATAGAAGCAACCTACGTGTCCATTGACAGATTAATGGATAAAGAAGATGTGGTATATATACACAATGGAATATTACTCAGTCATTAAAGAGAGTGAAATAATGCCATTGGCAGTAACATAGACCTAGAGATTATGATATTAAGTGAAGTAGGTCAGACAAAGACAAATGATATCACTTATATGTGGAATCTAAAAAAATGATATAAATGAATTTATTTACAAAACAGAATCAACTCACAGACATAGAAAACAAACTTATGGTTACCAAAGTGATAATTCAAAAAGAGTCATGTACCAAAATGTTCATTGCAGCTCTATTTACAATAGCCCGGAGATGGAAACAACCTAAGTGTCCATCATCGGATGAATGGATAAAGAAGATGTGGCACATATATACAAAGGAATATTACTCAGCCATAAAAAGAGACGAAATTGAGCTATTTGTAATGAGGTGGATAGACCTAGAGTCTGTCATACAGAGTGAAGTAAGTCAGAAAGAGAGAGACAAATACCGTATGCTAACACATATATATGGAATTTAAAAAAAAAATGTCATGAAAAACCTAGGGGTGAAACAGGAATAAAGACACAGACTTACTAGAGAATGGACTTGAGGCTATGGGGAGGGGGAAGGGTAAACGGTGACAAAGCGATAAAGAGGCATGGACATATATACACTACCAAACGTAAGGTAAATAGCTAGTGGGAAGCAGCCGCATAGCACAGGGAGATCAGCTTGGTGCTTTGTGACCGCCTGGAGGGGTGGGATAGGGAGGGTGGGAGGGAGGGAGACGCAAGCGGGAAGAGATATGGGAATATATGTATGTATATAACTGATTCATTTTGTTGTGAAGCTGAAGCTAACATACCATTGTAAAGCAATTATACTCCAATAAAGATGTTAAAAAAAAAAAAAAAACTTATGGTTACCAAAGTGGATGGAGTGGGGAGAGATAAATTAGGACTTTTGTATTAACATATACACACTACTATATATAAAATAGATAAACAGCAAGGACTTACTATATAGCACAGGAAACTATATCTAATGTCTTGTAATAACCTATAATGGAAAAGAATATGAAAAAGAACGCATATGTATACATAACTGAATCACCTTGCTGTACACCTGAAACTAACACAACATTGTAAGTTAAATATACTTTAATTTTTAAAAAGTTTTAAAAATGTGCTATCATCTTTCAATGTCACTTACAAGTTCTAGATATGTATTCCTTTCCTGAGCGTGAACAACATTCCATAAAATATTCAAATACCTTCCACTGTTATGGTCAATTCTCTATTGATATATTTCATTCCTTGCCACTTTGGGTTATTTCACATTGTTCTACAAAAACAAAGATTTCTTGCTCTTAAGTTTGGGTCTCCTTAAGTTCTATAAGCCCTTAATATTTCTCCTTGATAGGTAACTAGTGATATAAATAGATAGATAGATACAGGTTGACCACCTTATGTTTTTTTTTCTTTTAACATTTGCAAACTCAGACATATCACTAGAAAGAGGTAAAATCTGAAAAGAAAATTTCTTGCTGTTGTTTTACTTCAAATTCATGTTTCTATTATTATAGCAAAGCTAGTCATTTTAGATATTAGCAAAAGGAGAGTTAGTAATTACCCTGCCACACAGGTTAATATTGCCCTAGGAGTGCCAACAAGATGATTTCTAGAAAATAAAGTCCCCATCAGGGATTTTCTTTCTTCTGATGCTTTGATTCATAGCTTGTCAATGTCAAAACCTGACATGGATTTGAGGAATCTAAGCCCTTCCACAGGGACTCATCTCCTTGTCTTCTCTTTGCACTGCAACTCTTTACCTAAGCCTTCATTGCTCTAATTGTATTGTTTCTACTTAAAGATGTGGTGTCTGCATTTATTCTTTTACTCAACCATAATTTTGAAAATTTTTTTATTAAGGTATAATTTACATGCAGTAAAATTCACTCTTTATATTCTATAAGTTATGAGGGTTTTAACAAACATACGCAATCGTGTAACTACCACCACAATCAAAATATAGAACAGTTTCATTACCCACACAGAATTTCCCTCATGCTCCTCATTTGTCAAACACTCCTGCCCTCACCCTCAGTCTTTGGCAACCACAGATGACTTTTCTGTCCCTATTGTTTTGTCTTTTCCAGAATGAGGTATAAATGGACTCATAAAGTGTGCAGGCTTTTGAGTTTGGCTTCTTTCATTTAGCATAGGGTATTTGAGAGATTCATTCCTGTAGTTGTATCTGTACTTTGTTCCCCTTTGTTATTGAGTAGTATTCCATTGTATGGATATATCACCATTGATTTATCCATTCTCCAGTTAAGGATATTTGGGAGTGTATACTCTGTGCTGACACTGTTCTTGCCCTTATAAGTCTCATGGATGGAAACACGGGTTCTCTCATTCTATTATTGATTAGTTAATAACAATAAATTAATGAGCTCTAGTACTATCTAGTTCTATGGAGTTGATGAAAGATAGATAAGAATAGCAAAGTTTCAGCCTCATATAGCTTATAATCAAAATAGGGAAACAGAACTAGAAAAGAACTATACCATATAATATAATAGGAAGTTTATAATGGAGTTATTCAGGAGATATTATGAAGGCACTATCGAAATGCCTAATTTGCTTAAAAGGATCCAAAATTTATTATATGTTGTATATAATAAAACATAATAAGTTATAGCGTATTAAAATTGCTTCATGGGGTACTTATTTGTGAAGTGTCTCAGAGCTGAATTTTGTAATATGACTTGACAATCAAGCGTGAATGTAGTGGGTGCAGTGCAGTGAAGGATATTACAGATGGAGGGTGTCTTTGCTCAGTCACAGGAGAGGAGGAGCACAGCATTGGAACTGTGAAGTGAGAAAGGTAAATAGCTTACATATATACATTTTCTATTTTTACACACACTTGATTCAGAAAGTAAGGATAAAAGAGGGGACAATGAGTTGAGGACTCTCTGTGAGCAGTAAGGTATAGATGTCTTCTTCCCCTCACCCTGCACTCTGCAATCTTCCACAGTCACAGTGAAATTGGTCTCTGAAGCCAACAAGGGACCTGTAGTAGGTGCTGCCACATTAGAACAATGATCAGATAAGTATCCACAAAAGCTCACAGCATTAAGATGTACAAAGGAGCAATGCACCGGGGAGAAGTGTAGGGTCGTAGAGACTTTATAAGGCAGAGTCTTGGCTAGGGAAATGAACATCTTTCCAAGGGTCACTTTTAAAACAGCTCTTCCTCATTGTAAAAGTAAATAGAAAGAACAGGAAATATAAAATATCAAAATCAGCAGCCCAAAAAGTCAATTTTATGTCCACAGATGAGAAAATATGCCCAGGATAAACATAAACCTCAGGAAAGCAGTAAGCCTGGGAGAAGGGAAGAGAAATGAGAACATGTAGTATATTGAGTCATATAAGATAATGACTAAAATGAGATTTAAGGGGGCTGAAGAAAAATTCTAAAAGCTGTGAGTCCACTATATGGCTGCCATTAAAAATGGAAGAGGGAACAAAAGCAAACACTGGAACAGGATATGTCAACTCAAAGAAAGAAAACACAAAAACAAATCAAACCAAAAACAAATCAAACCAGGCATTATCCTTTAGGGCATTTTATTTTACTTTTGCTGTACTGGCCTTGCCTAAAGTACTTGCAATGTTTAAAGATGGGAAGTACTGAAAAAGCCTTGATGGACTCTAAAAAAGTGGCTCTAGGGCTGTGTTAGTAATACACATATTTGAGAAAGCAATTCTGAAGTCTCCAACAGCATTCAGTTTTTTATATATATTATATAGACATATGAGCCAACTCTAAGCTCTAATCTAAGCTAAAATCTAAACTTAGTGGGACTTAAAGAGAACAATCATCTGTGGTGTCAGGCATACTTTTTGGCTGTGAAGCTTTCCTTTCTAGGAAATAAGTCAAATCACAAAGAATCCCGCCTTGAAATCATTCAGTGAGTCAATGAGTTGCCATTTTCCGCAGGAATAAATCCAGAACCTGGTCCTTGAACTCAAGACTGGCTCTGACCTAGATTCTCAATTACAGTCTATGCAGAAGAGTTCATGTGCTTTTTATATACATATTGAACTTAAGTATACAGGAAAAGATAAAAACCACTTTTAGAGCAATCACATTTTAAAAATTATAATGAGTAAGAACTAAAAGAATCTACCTCAAGGCCACCAAGCCCTTTCCTATATAACTCTTTCCTTATGAAGATACAGGTCTATATAAATAAACTCACACAATTTTGCTATGGTTTACAAAGATGGAATTACTGTGTATGTTATAACATTACATATTATTGTATTACAGTTGTTCCTCAGTATCTGCAGGAGATTAGTTTCAAGACCCACCATGGATACCAAAATCCTCAGATGCTTAAGTCCCACATTTTATCCATGGATTCCACATTGGCAGATTCAACCAACAGTGGATCGTAAACATACTACCGATAATATGATGGAACCCATGTTGTTAAGTATAATGCATTTTTATTTTTTGCTTCTCCATGACAAATAATTTCTTCAGTTGACTTTTATTTCTTTTCTTTTCTTTTTTTAAATTGAAGTGACTTTTATTTCTTAACTGTCTATTTAAGCCATCCCTGAATTTTAAGTTGGGCTGGTTTGTGTAAAGAAAAGTTTCTAATCATGTCTCAGGAGTGAGTTAGCTGTTTACCTTAAAAAAATGACTTTGACTTTCTGGGCCTTAGTCTCCTCATCTCTAAACACAATTTCTAACCTGTGTTACTGGGAATCTCGGCTGCTCCATAGAGGTGCTTGGGGGTCCATGCACAGTGATATCCACCAGAGTGGCTGTGTGTTTAGCTGTTATTATCTATTGTGCTTCTACATGAAAATTATTTTGGAGGAAAGTTTCCACCAGTAAATACATGGGAAGACAAATCTCTAAGTGATCTCCAAGTTTTTTTTTTTTCCTTCAACATCCTAGGAGTCTATGAAATCTACCAGCTCATTGGTTCTCATCAGAGGATCAAGTCACTGTGTTTTGAATTTATCTAGGGATCAAAATCATCTCTAGAGGTTGTTTATTTTTAATAGAGATCCCTGCCTTTCCTTTTGAATTACTAAATCAGAATTGTAAGGGAGGAAAAATAATTTTCCTTCTGTTAAATTAAATTCTAAGCCCAAGAATGAGTCACTCCTGCCTTGGACGCCAGGTCAGCAAACCAAAACTTAAATGAATTTCGTGTCCCTGTGAAATGCTGTGCTTGACCAGAAGTGCAGAATATCCAGTCAGCCAAACACCAAGCCAAATCTGGGCTCTATGCTTACTTCCTTGTTCCTTCTCACTCCAAACAAGGTCGACTGTGTGGTACCCACAATCAGATATTTTCTATATATCTTGTTCTTTATTCTTTATCCTGTAAAAGCTTCTTAAGCTCATCCAGTTTTTCAGTTCTCTGAAAGCAGACTGTCCACATCATGAATGTTAAATAAAGTTTGTTAATAGCCCTAAATTGTCTTCTTTAATCATTTTTTAACAATTTTTGGCAACGAAGAATGGGACCTGATTACTAATGGCCTATGGGACAAATAGATGCACAGGAGAGGCACCCACTGACCCTTTTATTTTTTTAATGTTTTGTAAAAATTATTTTATTTATTTATTATTTTTGGCTGTGCATGGGCTTTCTCTAGTTGCGGCTAGCAGGGACTACTCTTGATTGCGGTGCACGGGCTTCTCATTGTGGTGGCTTCTATTGTTGTGGAGCACAGGCTTTAGGCATGCAGGCTTCAGTTGTTGTGGCACGTGGGCTCAGTAGTTGTGATCCGCGGGCTAGAGAGCGTGCGCTCAGTAGTTGTGATTTGCAGGCTCAAGAGTGCAGGCTCAGTAGCTGTGGCACCCAGGCTTCGCTGCTCTGCAGCGTGTGGGATCTTCCCAGACCAGGGCTCAAACCCATGTCCCCTGCATTGGCAGGCAGATTCTTAACCACTGCATCACCAGGGAAGCCCCCTGACCCTTTTTGAGTTCATCGTTTCTCTCATTCTTACTGAGGATCCCTGGGTAATTCACTCTCAGATTTGCGTTCCACTCCCTTGTATGCAGCTCTCTTATCCAAACAAACATTATTTTAAAAATAATTACATAGGGCTTCCCTAGTGGCGCAGTGGTTGAGAGTCCGCCTGCTGAGGCAGGGGACATGGGTTCGTGCCCCGGTCCGGGAAGATCCCACATGCCGCAGAGCAGCTGGGCCCGTGAGCCATGGCCGCTGAGCCTGCGCTTCCGGAGCCTGTGCTCCGCAACGGGAGAGGCCACAACAGTGAGAGGCCCGCGAACCGCAAAAAAATAATTAATTAATTAATTAATTAATTACATATACGTATATTTAAAAATAATTATGTATGTGTATATACAAAATAATTATGTACGTGTGTATATAAAAATAATTATATGTATGTATATATTAAAATATACTTTTCAGAAAAGTTCTGAGGTCCTGGAAAGTTTCCAGCATTTGTTAAAGTTCTCAGAAATGTTCTGGGATCCTGGATAGATTCCAGGGTACTGACTTTGTGAGTCACCACAGGTGGTAACCACTAGGGAATTCACAAAGCCTCAAGGTAAGTCCCTAGGATAAACTGCTGGAGAATCAAGGAAAATAAATTAAGACAAGAAAAGAAATTCAGACTGTTTACACCATCAAAATAAAAATCTAAGTTGGACCATTAAAAACCATTAGGATGTCCACCACCATAAAGACATCTCTTATGAAAGGACTAATAGCTCTATTGCTAATGGGACTCTCAGAAGCCAAAGCCACAAAGTGGGTGGATTGAACTTTTAAAAGCTGTTAGAGTGCTTGCCTCCTGACGCCAGTGCTAGAATAAGTTTATCACAGAATGAATTAGATCGAATTTGGCTCTGAGAGACCAAAGTCTTAGCTAAAGAAATGTCACCCTCCAGCTTCAAATAATTGAGAATGCCACTGTCCTGAGCAACTGCTTATTTTATGTTTAAAGACTGTGGTCCCGGAACTTGTAGATATCTAATCTACAAAAATGATAAAGATCTTACTAAGACAACCTAGAATTACAATGGCCATTATGCGGAACATTCCAATTGGACAAGAACTTCATTTAAGTACACTTGGAAGTAAGGGTTCCCAAATAAAACAAACAGAATGGGCTACCTATTTTAATTGGCATGCCAAAGCCTCTAAAAGCCTCCAAGTTTCCAAAATAGCTTAATTAAAAGATTCATTGCAAAAGGCCAGTGAAAAACTAAGGATACAAGAGGTACCTAAAACAAAAGACTTTAAGACTGACATATGTTGGGGGTGGTAGCTGGTGTATTGAATTAAAACTATGCAGATGATGACCAGCTGAATGAGGAGGTACAGCTACTGCACAGGGTCGGCAGGGAGTTAGTTCCCTCAGCATTCAAGCTCCTATTTTGGGAAATGAAAACTCTGGGGTCATTTCAATTGAAGATGCAGTTTCAGTACACTCATACAAAGGAAGTAAAGTCACAAGATTTATTATGCGCAGATCTCAGAAGCCGGGGGAAGGGAAGTCCTCTGTGTCAAGTCACGATTGAGCAGGAGACAGAGAGCAGGGTAGCGAGCCCTGTGGCTTAGAAGATGGTCGGCATGGAAATCTCTAACTTTTCTCAGGCTCAACTCTAAGTGGTTATTTTAAAAGGAGTCCTTCTTTATCCATTCCTCAAGAAGATGTGGTACATATATACAATGGGATACAACTCAGCCATATAAAAGAATGAAATAATGCCATTTGCAGAAAACATGGATGGACCTAGAGATTATCATACTGATTAAAGTAAGTCAGACAGAGAAAGACAAATATCATATGATATCACTTATATGTGGAATCTAAAAAAAGGGTAAAAATGAACCTATTTACAAGACAGAAATAGAGTTACAGATGTAGAAACAAACTTATGGATACCAAGGGGGAAAGGGGAGGAGGGATAAATTGGGAGATTGGTATTGACACATACACATTACTACATATAAAGTAGATAACTAATAAGGACCTGCTGTATAGCACAGGGAACTCTACTCAATACTCTGTAATGGGCTATATTGGAAAAGAATCTAAAAAAGAGTGGATATATGTATATGTGTAACTGATTCACTTTGCTGTGCAGCAGAAACCAACACACCATTGTAAATCAACTGTACTCCAATAAAAATTAATTAAATTAAAAAAATACATTTTTTAAAATTTTTTAAAAAGGAGTCCTGGAAAAAACAAATTTGGAACCTGTGGTGGGAATTCTAAGCTCTGGTTCTTATCTAAATGTCCAGACTCCAGCTGGGAGCAGGGTTGTCCTACTGTAAAATGCTAGGCAGGAACTCAAAGTGGCTATTTTCTCATCACGTGATATGATTTCTACTACTCCCCTCTATCCTCTTTTACCTGTGTGTTCAGTCTACTCATCCTCTACCTAAATTGCCTTTCCACTCTGAAGAGCCTATAAGACCATAAACAAAAGTCGGCCAAAGTAGTCGCCTTACAACTGCAACAGCTCCAAAGCCCTAAACCTAAAATATCTGGGCCTCCACCTTTGAACACTCTTAGGGGTCCATCATCACAACACTGGCCCAGAAATTGGTGTCTGTTTTGTAAGCAACTAGAACCCTAGAAAAAAAATTGTCTTTGAAGGTTTTGTCAAATTCTTCCATACCAACACTTCTACCCTCAAAGAAGGACCCCCATTAAGGGCCCCTCTCAGGGTTGACGGGACTCTGAGGGATTCTCTGGTAAACTGCTACCAGCTATTCCTTTAAACAACCAAGGGGAAACTAAAATTAAAAGTAATGGAAAACCTTGTTAAATTCTGGTAGCTACTGGGGCTACACCCTTTATTTTAAAACCCACCAATTCCAGACCTTGAAGATGGCATATGGGGAAAACGGCAGAAGCTGGCAAAGAATTCTTATCAAAGTTAGCTTTCTTAGATTTCTGACGTGCCCAGTCGAGAGAGGAAAAGAAAATTTCACGTTGTCCTTTCCTTATGCAAATTCAGACTCCTGTGAATTTGGTTTGGGGTACCCACTGGTTATTGATCTTCTTTCTCCCGTGGACAATTACTGACTTGTTTGCCTTGTTTTGTGTCCTGAGGACTTGGCTTGGCAACTGTTAGATTAAGGCTCCCCAAATTGGAGCCAGACAGAAATGTGGGTTGCACTCTATTTACGGCAGGGGTCCTCCAAACTGTTGCCAGCTCTCAAGAGAATCCTCTAAGCCTGTCTTTCTTGTGGCTGTCTCTGGGAGTGGCTCTAGATTTGGGGAGACTACTATCTTTTGCACCCTCTTCTGTGACACTTCTTGTGTCCGAGGGGTCTTTCAGTACTTCCAGGAATATTTACTGTTTGTCCTGGCTGAAACCTGACAAGATATTTGGAAGGATTTCAATGATCTTTCATGAATGCTACACTGAGACCCAAAGAGGCAACTGTGACTGAGAGTCACCCAAAGGCTGATGTTTTTGATCAAAAATCTTGAATGGTCAAGAGGATGATCAAATGAGGGGAACTATGGAAATAAAATTCTAGGCCTAGGATGGAGCTGCTCCTGCTTGGGGTGCCTTGTTAGCAAAACACAATTTAGATAACTTTCCTGTCCTGTAAATGCTCTACTTGACCAGAAATGCTGTATATCCAGTCATATTCCTCCCCAGGTCATCCACATATGCAGGCAACACTGGAACTGCTATCAAAGGTACGAAGTGTGGGGCTGCCCTCCGGAAGTCAGATAAGTCATACCTATAACTTGATGTAACAACTAACAAGTTCTAAGTGCTTTACAAATATTAACTCTTAGACCTGAAGATTCTGATTTAGTAGGTATGCCATAGGCCCCAGAGAAGTCTGAAGAAGAGGCATTAGCATATAATTGGTTTTTTTAACTCTTCTTTCTATAATAGGCTGTACATGTAAATAATGTTTTTTGTTTGTTTTTGCTTTTTATACATATTGAGCGTTCTTGGTAAGCTAACTAGTAAAGGTGATTCATAATTTAAATTGACTTAAGACTGATTACCAGGAGAAAAGCATACACATTTTTTATAAGTTTTAGGTGAGATGGGAACATTCATTAGGAATGAAAATCCAAAGAAATAGGAGAACCTACATGGTTTTATAGTAGGTTGAACGAACAGAGGCAGTTGTGGAAAAATAACTAAGCTATGTGGGGAAGCTAAAAAAAAGATAATAATTATTTTAATAAGTTCTGTCTGTGTAGAATTCTCTTCAACTTCTTACCCTTGATGATAAAAATGTCACTTTCCTTCAGTATAGGGAGGACATCTTTCACAGGGGAATTTCATCTCCTGCTTTTAAGAAAAGGAAAAAAAATTCAGATTGGTGATTTGTTTTGTTTTGTTTTGGTTTGGTTTTTGGGGGGTGGGGTGGGTGGGTTGCTGTTTTTCAGTTGCCTCTAACTCAAAGCAGTCCTTATGCCAAAGTGGCATATTTTGAGATAGCATATTCTGTCACCCTTCACTACATACCAGTGTTATAATTTTCTAATGTATTATTTTACAAGCATGCCAATCTTGAGAGTTAGATAATTATCATACCCATTTTACAGATGATGGAATGAAAGCACAGAGTGTACAGAACATTAATGTAAAGTCACAAAGCTGGTAAATGTCAGAGCTGGAATTCAAACCCAGACTCTGACATAACAGTATACCGACTCAAATGTATATTGCCTCATTTCAAAGCTATTTGGAAAGCACCCAGCCCTGGCAGTGCTGCCACCATCTGGCAAAGGACTCCCTCCAGAAGGGAATAGAAGAAAAGAAGTAAAATTAGTAGCACTTGATTCAAGGGACTATATGTTACATAAGACTTCTACAGAGACCCCTGAATTGAAGAGATCTTGGGCTCAGAGGCAGAATTGGGAGTGGGAGTAGTAAGGGAAAATCATCAGCTGCACCCCCCTGCCCTACTTACCATTTCCACTGAAGCTTGGAAATATGCTATGGTTGAAGAATATTTTTGCAGTAAGAAAGCTGGCTTTGGTCTAAGGTTTCGCTTAGGGAGCGAATTTAGAGAAGTTTCTTCCATTCATATTATCATAATAAATGGGAAATTTAAAAACTTTATCTAGTTTTATAATTTTCCAGAACCATCTGGAGTTGAAATTAGATGATGGTGTGAAGATTTGCAAAACCACACTAGGCAAACCTTTTCCCTACAAAATCTAAGCAGAAAATATTACTTATTTTTAAAATGGAAATAAAATTATGGGTCTATGGGAACCAACTACCTGGGCTTCAATCTTGCTTTTGGCTCCTGAGTTGGAAATTACACAATTAAATGTTCTTTGAGTGCAGAATCATAGCTTGAAAATGTGCTCGCCCTGGACTCCCTGTAACTTCTTCCCTGTATATTAGAAGTCTTTAAAAACATTTTAAGAAAAAAAAATATCAAGGTCATATCTAAATCTTGATTCTAATTGTCACAATTGTGTCTGTCCAACCTTGAGATCAGGGAAGAAGTTGACCTTCGATCAGATGCCTAGAAAAGCCCACCCATCCAACTTTGGCGACTTTATTGACTTCTAGCTCTAGATTTGAGAAGAACACTTTTAAAGTATATCTCCCTTTCCTTTGGAGAGCGTTGGTTTTAAAGATTTTCTCACTTCAGTAGACATGATCAGATAGGTGTCTATAACCTCTGTCCTCTGAAAGATCGTCTGATTGGCTTTTTCTATAAATTGGCTGTTGCGAACGTCCCTACAGTGACTATGTCATACCTTCTACTCTCCACTTCCTCCCACCCCTTCAGTCATGCTCTTTCCTCGGCTTACCTCTTGCAATGGTATCTGACTTGCTGTGAATGTACAACTGCCATCAAATGAATATGAAAAGTCCAGCAATCCCTCTAATGCTTGAGTACAGAATACATTATGGCCCTGAAGCCCCTATGCTATTGAGGGGAGTGGGCTTTGAGCTCTTTTCGAAGTCAGTCTGGGCAGGATTTATGATTCAGCTACTTTGACTCAAATCAGGCTGAAAATTCCTGGCACTCGCACAATTTTAACTCAATTAAAATTTGGATTAAATATGTCAGGCTGTTCTTTTGGAACAATACATTACCAAAACAGGAAAGGAAATAAAAATTCCTGGGATTTTCTTGAGCTTGCTGAGTGGTGGGGTGTATGGTGTATATCTGTGTTTTCATGTGTATATGTTTCTTTCCCAATTAGTCTGTATAAATCTGATTGAAGTGCTATTAAAATGCCATGAGCATGTTCCTTATGATAACTGTTTATTTTGAATTATTTAATTCAATGAATGTAAACTGATGCATAAAATGAGTTACTTGTATGAAATATAATTATACCACTAAAAATCCCAATTAATTGCATTATTCAATTCACATCAATACCAAATCTAAAATGTGGAACCATTTTATTCCATTTAAGTTGGGGGAAAAACTAGCACTGTTTTTTAAAAATGAGAGTTGAAGACAGGGCCTTTGTTGCTATGATTATGTTTGTGATTTTAATTGCTGAGATATTCATGTTTGAAAAGTATCTGCTGTCAAAGCAGAGAAGCAGTAAATGCTCATAATGCTTTTCGTACAATGGCAATTACTTTGACAATCATTTTGAGAATAACCATAATGGTTCCATTTAGTGCGTGTTCTGTGAAGCACCATCAGGGTCAGTATAATGTCTATGAGAACGTCTGATAGAACAGATACTTCTATTATGTCATTCCCATTGATGTTATGGAAGGGAAAGTGGAGACCTGAACCCTGAGATAATGGAGAAAAAAAAGGAGCCTTTATTATGCTACTATTATCACATCTGAGAGACACTCTCTTGGGAAGCCATGCAACAGATTTTTAATGTTGTTTTTCTTTCTTTTTTTTTTTTTTCCGGTACGCGGGCCTCTCACTGTTGTGGCCTCTCCCGTTGCAGAGCACAGGCTCCGGACGCACAGGCTCAGCGGCCATGGCTCACGGGCCCAGCCGCTCCGCGGCATGTGGTATCCTCCCGGACCGGGGCACGAACCTGTGTCCCCTGCATCGGCAGGCGGACTCTCAACCACTGAGCCACCAGGGAAGCCCAATGTTGTCTTTCTTTAGAAAACTGAAAAATAAAAGAAACTGAGTTTTTAAAAAGACATGCAAAATCTCTGGGAAATGTTGAGTTATAAAAGCACATTAGTGAGCTGCCTCTCTAATATTTCTTAAATGAAGTCCTGCTTGGAAACTAGAGGAAGGCTAAAATGAACTTTCTGGCCCATTTTGATTCTCAAATGATGTGATACAGAGAAGCTTTTTGAAAACCTAGAGCAGTTAACATCGTCCTTGAAATAAAAACTGAAACAACATTTGTAAAAACCCAGTCAATCCTAATTAGTTTACTCAGTTCCAAAATATCTAAAATAGTTTACCTATTTTTGTCCTCCTCCTATTGAGAATGCTGTAAGAGAAAACCTTTAGAATGGAGGTCAAGAGAGGCAAGAAACATTTCTGGGCTTCTGCTGCTCCTTTCAAGGGTAGACGGAGCAGGCCCTAAGGATAGGCTGGCTTGTAATGTACCTATTGTGGCAGTGCTGGCAGCACAGGTACAGGAGGGGCAACTATTAATTTTCACAAATTTTGCAAATCAGTTGTTCAACGAAAGTATGATTTGGAAATAAACTGTATAAACATAGAATTAAACTATATTAAAGACAAAAGTAATAAATATTCAAACTCATCAATTCCTAACTAGTTAACTACATTGTATTGTTATCTGTGCTCTCAAGATCAATTTTTGTGTATTTTATCTGTATAATGAAAACACCATATAATGGTGTGCTACTGCACATTTCTTCCCAAAACTGCGTTGGTGACTTCTTGGTAGCTTGAAATCAGCTATGGAGGGAGTATTTGAAAACAGTTGTGGTGGTAGTATTTATATTACAGATATCAGGTATTGGCAAATGCTACAAACCAAGAGTTGATTTATTGTC
The DNA here is from genome assembly GCF_949774975.1 of Lagenorhynchus albirostris. Taxonomy (NCBI): domain Eukaryota; kingdom Metazoa; phylum Chordata; class Mammalia; order Artiodactyla; family Delphinidae; genus Lagenorhynchus; species Lagenorhynchus albirostris. Next base: position 6,667,806 of record NC_083099.1, on the reverse strand, counting down.
TTGTTGATGGTCTACACACAAGAAAGTGATGGAGAATATTAATAATTCAGATTAAACTTAAAAGTATGTAGTGTTGATTAAAACATGGGCCTAAGACATTAACAGACATGTCATCAAAGAAGATATACAGATTGGCAAATAAGGATATGAAAAGATGCTCCACATCAAAGAAATGCAAATTAAAACAACAATTAAATATTACTAAACACCTATTAACATGGCCAAAATCCAAAACACTGACAAAAGCAAATGTTGGTGAGGATGTGGAGCAATAGGAACTCTCATTCATTGCTGCTGGGAATGCAAAATGATTCAGACATTTTGAAAGAGAGTTTGGTGATTTCTTTCAAAACTAAGCATAGTCTTACCATATGATCCAGCAATCATACACTTTGGTATTTACTCAAAGGATTTGAAAACTTATGTTCACACAAAATCCTATACACGGATGTCTATAGTAGCTCTATTCATAATTGCCAAAACTTGGAAACAACCCAGGTGTCCTTCAGTAGGTGAATGGATAAATAAACTGTGGCACATTCAGGCAATGAACTATTATTCAGTGCTAAAAATTGAGCTATCAGACCATGGAAAGACATGGAGGAATATTAAATGCATATTACTAAGTGAAAAAAGCCAATCTGGAAAGGCTACATACTGTATGATTCCAGCTATATGACATTCTGGAAAAGGTGAAACTATGGATACAGTAAAAAATTAGTGGTAGGGCTTCCCTGGTGGCGCAGTGGTTGAGAGTCCGCCTGCTGATGCAGGGGACATGGGTTCATGCCCCGGTCCGGGAAGACCCCACATGCCATGGAGTGGCTGGGCCCGTGAGCCATGGCTGCTGAGCCTGCGTGTCTGGAGCCTGTGCTCCGCAACGGGAGAGGCCACGGAAGTGAGAGGCCCGCGTACTGCAAAAAAAAAAAAAAAAAAAAATTAGTGGTTGCCAGGGGTTGGAGGGGAAAAACGATAAATAGGCAGGGCACAAAGGATTTTTAGGGCATTGAAAATTCTCTGCAGCATGATATTATAATGATGGATATATATCATTATACATTTGTCCAAACCCATAGACTGTACAACACTGAGGATGAACTCTAATGTCAACTCTGGACTTAGGGTGATAATGATGTGTCATTGTAGTTTCCTCAGGTGTAATAAATGTACCACTCAGGTGGGGGATGTTGATAACGGGGAGGCTGTGCCTGTGTGGACCAAGGAGTAACTGAGACATCCCTGTATCTTCCTCTCAATATTTTTGTGAACATAAAACTGTTCTAGGGCTTCCCTGGTGGCGCAGTGGTCGAGAGTCCGCCTGCCGATGCAGGGGACACGAGTTCATGCCCCAGTCCGGGAAGATCCCACGTGCTGCGGAGGGGCTGGGCCCGTGAGCCATGGCCGCTGAGCCTGTGTGTCCGGAGCCTGTGCTCCGCAACAGGAGAGGCCACAATAGCTAGAGGCCCGTGTAACGCAAAAAAAAAAAAAAAAAAAAAAACTGTTCTAAAAATAAAGTAACAAAAAAGTGTGGGTCTATAGGTATAATTTGCTACAAATTGTAACAATTTACAAATTATTATAAATTGGAGGAATAGTCTTCCGGGATCTGAAACTATTATACAGTTCAGCAAAGAAATCACTAGTCATTGAAAAACTAGTGAACATAGTAGTTTCCAACATACATCTATATTGTTTCACTTTTATCCAACTAATTAACATAAACAAAAATACCAATCAGCATTCATGTAGGGATTACACTTGTTCATCACTGTCTGTTTATGGATACAAACATTGCACCAAAATCAATGAAAGCCTTTTGTGAGAATCAATTGGCTCTAAGAATTTATAATAAAGAAGATTTTATATTGTATTATTTGTAAATAGCGTGCTGAATATCTTTTTATCAGTGAATTTATAATACATATATGAGTGTGTGTGTGTACATGCATGCACATATTTTTTCAGAGAACATGTTGTTAAGCTAAACACACCACTGTGTACCTAAATGCTATAATTTCAAATAATCTAGCCTAGATTACCTCCCACTTACCTATTCTAGGCCTCAAATGACTCCATTAAAGATTATCCCATTAGCTTAAAATGTTGAGCCCTTTCAAAAGGCAACTATTTCTCCACAGGGTATTGATGGAAGCTCAATTATATATACTTTAAATTGGAATTCATATATCAGATATGGGTTCATTTTAGTGCCTTATAAGATTTTTCATATTGAGATTTTATGATTTTTGAATCATAGAAAGATAAAACTAAACGAAACTTGGAGGAAGAAACTAAGGCTCAGAGAGACAGATAATCAAGAAATCACAGAACTATTTAAATAATAAATATTAAGAGTTAATTTACTGAAACCACATTGTATGCTATGGTCTAAATGTTTGTGTACCCCTCAAATTAATATGTTGAAATCCTAACCCCAAAGGCAATGTTATAAGTAGGTAAGGCCTTTGGAAGGGGACTAGGCCATGAGAGTGGGGTCCTCATGAATGGTATCAGTGCCTTTATAGAAGAGAGTCCACAGGGCTCCCTTGCCTCGTCCACATGTGAGGACACAATGAGGAGAGCGTGACCTGGAAAAGGGCCCTCCACCAACTATGCTTGCACTTTGATCCCAGACTTCCAGTTTCTAGAACGAGGAGCAATATGTTTCTGCTGTTTATAAACCACCTAGTCTATGCTATTTTGTTACAGCAGCCTGAATGGACTAAGACACTATATGTCATTCAGTATACTAGGAACTTTATATGAATTATTTTATTTAATTCTCCCATTGGTCCTCTGTTGGTACTTCATTTTGTCCATTTTACAGATAAGGAAACTGAGACTAAAAGACTTTTTATGAAGTTTGTCCCCAAGTTCCCAGAGCTGGGTTATAGAACTAGGATAAGGTCCCAACTGTATAATTAAAGACCCTATTTTCCCCCAGCTTTAGTGAGATATAATTGACATATAGCATTGTATAAGTTTAAGGTGTACAACCTGTTGATCTGATACACCTATATATTGCAAAATGATTATCACTGTAGCATTAGCTAACACCTCTCTCATGTTACATCATTACCATCTCTGTTTTATGATGTAAATATTTAAGATTTACTCTCTCGGCAACTTTCAGGTAATAATACAATATTATTAACTCTAATAATACTTTACATTTGATCCCTAGAACTTTTTTTTATAACTGAAAGTTTGCGCACCTTGACCAACATCTCCCCATTTGCCCCAGCCCCCAGATCCTGAGAACCATCATTCTTCTCTCTCTTTCTATAAGTTTGGCTTCCACTTATAAGTAATATCCTACAGTACTTGTCTTTTTCCATCTGACTTATTTCACCTAGAATAACGCCCTTGAGATCCATCTGTGTTGTCGCAAATGATAGGGTTCCCTTCTTTCTCATAACTGAATAATATTCCTCTGTGTGTGTGTGTGTGTGTGTGTGTGTGTGTGTGTGTGTGTGTGACATTATTTATTCATTCATCCATTGACAGACACTAAGGTTGTTTCCATATCTGGGCTATTGTGAATAATGCTGCCATGAGCATGGAAGTGTAGATATCTCTTTGAAAACCTGTTTTCATTTCCTTTGGGTACATACCCAGAAGCTAGAATTCTAGATCAGATGATGATAGTTGTATTTTTAATTTTTTAAGGAATCTCCACAGTGTTTTCCATAGTGGCTGAACCAATTTTCAGTCCCATCAACACTGAACAAAGGGTTCCCTTTTCTCCACATCCTGCCAACACTTTTGTCTTCTTGATGACAGCCATTCTAAAATGTGTGAGGTGGTATTTCATTGTGGTTTTGATTTGCATTTCCCTGGTGATTGGTGATTCTGAGAATTTTCATTATCTGTTGGCCCCTTGTATGTCTTCTTCAGAGAAATGTTTATTCAGTTCCACTGTCCTTTTTTTTTTTTTTTTTTTTTTGCGGTACGTGGGCCTCTCACTGTTGTGGCCTCTCCCGTTGCGGAGTACAGGCTCCGGACGCGCAGGCTCCGAACGCGCAGGCTCAGCGGCCATGGCTCACTCGACTAGCCGCTCCGCGACATGTGGAATCTTCCCAGACCGGGGCATGAACCCGTGTTCCCTGCATCGGCAGGCGGACTCTCAACCACTGCGCCACCAGGGAAGCCCCCATTGTCCATTTTTAAATTGTATTCACTGTGCTGTTTATTTTGTTGGTATTGACTTGTATGAGTCAATTTGTATATTTTGTATGAGTTATTTGTATATTTTGGATATTAACAGAAGTATTATTTGTAAATATTTTCTCACATTTCTTAGGGTGATTTTTCATTTCATTGGTTGTTTCTTTTGCTGTGCAGAAGATTTTTTGCTTAATGTAGTCTTACTTATAATACTTTTTTCTTTTGTTGCTTGCACTTTTGGCATCATATACAAAAAAAGCATTGCCAAGATCAATGTCAAGGAATTTTTTTCCTTATGCTTCCTTCTAGGAGTTTTATAGTGTCAAGTTTTACATTTAAATCTTCAATCTATCTTGAGTTAATTTTGTGCATGGTATAAGATAGGGGTCAAGCTTCATTCTTCTGCATGTGGTTATCCAGTTTTTTCAACACCATTTGTTGAGATTATCCTTTCCGTATTGAGTATTCTTGGCTCACAGAGCCTGTTCTTTAGTCTTTACTTTATACCACTCTTAGAATCCAGAACTTTGATTACTGAATTAGGACTTATCATGCCATTGTATGCCATTTCCTGTACTATAAGTATTACTTAACATAAATAAAGGGAGAAAAAATGATGTTCTGGATTGTTAATGGATAGGAAGATGTTCATAGACTGAGATCCAGGTCACTCCAATGTTAAGGAGTTATGTAGAACAGGAGAAACAAAGAAAGGAGACTACCGCTGTAACCAGGGCCACAATAGTGCTGCATAAGAAACAATCACAAAAATCTCAGTGGTATATAACAAAGATTTTGTTTAGCTTACAAGCCTTAGAATTAGCTGCCCTAGGCTGGACTCAGCCAATCTTGACTGGACTCACCCATGTATATGCAGGTTGGTTAGAAGCTGTGTTATGGGCAGGGTTGGACAAAGACAGTGTATCTGCAGCAGCTCTGTCCACATGGCAGACCTTCTGAGACCACTGGACAAGTCCCAGCATGTCTTTCTTATGGGGATGCCCTTTTCAAGCCTCTGCTTATAAAACATTTGTTAATAAACCATTGGCCAAAACAAGTTACATGTTTTAACCCAAACTCAGACAAAGGAGAAATAAGCTACACCCACAAGGGGAAGGCATTGTAAAGTTTTTCTGCAAAGATGTATGCATTGAGGTAGTGAATGATTGTATCTATTAATACAATCTACCGCAGAAACTAAGGCTGAATGGCCAATGACACTGGAAGGAAACAGAGTGTTTCACTGAAAGCCAAATGAAGAACATGTGTCAGGGAGAACACGATCGTCTATTCTGTGTCAAATGTTGCTGTTAGGTCAAGTAAGATGAGGACTGAGAATTGAACATTGGAGGTCATTAGTGGCTCTGAAAAGAGCAGTTTCAGTACAGGGCTGGAGATAGATTTCTAGTTGGCAAAGATTTAGGAGAGAATTGGAGGAGAGAAATTGAAAAGAAGGATTATAAATAATCCTTTCATAATTTTTGGCTACAAAAGAACATTTAGTAATGGACGAGTATCTGACTGAGAAATGGGGTCAAAGAAGATTTTTAAATTATTTATTTTAATATGAGATAAGTAATAGCAGGTTTATATGCTGATGGGGGTCACTCAGTAGATGAGGAAAAATGTAGTACAAAGAACAGAGATTTGTTTGCATAATGTCTTTGAACAGGCAGGATGAGATAGGATCTAGCTCATAATTGGAAGGACTGTCTTTACCTAGGAGCCTGGAGAATTTATAGAAGTGATGGTAGAATATATGCTGATACTGACTGGGTAGCTGTGGTCTTGGGGGTCTGTAGAAGTTCCCTAGTACACCACGGACTTCCGTCTCTGGAATTCTGTAGTATGAAAGTGAGAGAGCCGTCAGCATAATCACCTACAACTGAACATTTTCACTTTCTATGGCAGCTCTCAATTTTACTTTATATGACTTTCACCTAGCATATGTATGTATTGAAATAGTTAATAAAACATTCTTCCCTCCACTCCAATTACAAGAAATCACATTAAAGCACATTCATTTCTCAATGTTGCTTTAGACCTGAGAGTTTAAAAGTCTTTTTATCCCAACTGAACCAGCTGCATGGTTAAAATTACTCTTGAAGTAGCTCTTATAGGATTAAACATCAGTAACATTTAGTGACAAGAATCAACCACTCCCTTTGTAGAGACTGGATATTAAGAGTTTTCTTTTTCCTGAAGCTACATCTTGATTGACACAATGGATAAGAATCCCCAAGTACCCTTATAGGAGTCAAAGAAGAAAAAAAAAACTAAATTAGGAGAAAAATAAAAGATAACGATGAACAAAATATCCTGTAATATCCTAGGACCCAAGAGTGGAAATTGCCAAAGAATGCTATCTGCTCTCTTTATTATGGATTTTGTTTTTAGAAAGCAGCAAAAGATGTGTCCCTCCTGAAGTACTTGTAGTCTTTAACTGGAGTCTCCCATATTCAGTCATAGAATCTCTGCTTTTTTTTTTTAATCTTCTGCTGTCAATGAAAGCACACTCTTGCAATACTCTGGGGTGACCTTGTTTTCAAACCTGATTGCTTAGCCCGATGTTAGAATGAAAAAAGATAATGCTACAGTATAAATCTGTCCTTATAATAAAAAATTGGAGGTGGTGAATGGTGGCAGATGGATTCCAAACTGAAGAAATGCATTCTCCATATGTTTTGTCATTTAAAAACCAAATTCTATGCCAGGAACAAGATGGACATTTGGGACACATTTGGCCAAGGGTCTTGTCCTCGTTGTTGTCATTGAGACCATCCTTGTAACCACAGGTTTCCACACATATGCTGCACGGTCTGACCTCAGCCTGCTTCCTTTGCCAGACCTGCTGTGAGGATCTCAGTAATCATCATCACCATCATCATCATCTTCACCATCATCTTCATCACCATCATCATCATCATCATTATCATCATGATCTTCATGATCATCTGGGTATTTGTTTGGGTGGAAATGCTGCACTGTTTTCTAACTCTGTACTGTAGCCTGGTGTGAGAAAAACATTTTAAATGATTGCTTTAAAGCTGAGCTATCTTGGATGAAATTTTGAAATTTATTTCCTTACTAAATCTACATATCGATTAAAATTAAAACCAGTCTTATAGATAAGCTAAAATGATTTTCTTTCTATTTTGACTAAAATAGATAACCAACAAGGACCTACTGTATAGCACAGAGATCTATACTTAATATTTTACAATAATCAATAAGGGAAAAGTATCTGAAAAGAATCTATCTATCTATCATCTATCTGTCTATCTATCTATCTATCTATCTATCTATCTATCTATCTATCTATCTATCTATCTAATCTCAGCCCAAGAGCAGTTATCCCAGGCAAAATCATGTTTCTAGAATCCAGGACTGAGTGTTGATAAGAACCGTAGGGAAAAGTGCTTGGTACCTCAGTGAACAGGTTAGATGGAGAAAATCTTGGTTTCAGATTTGAGATGCTAGCTTATGCTGATTGTCTGGAATAGTTGTATGAGTGACTTTAAACTCAACTGGGAGAAATCTCCCAGTGAGAGGTGAATATTGACACCCTGTATTGGGGGAGGAGGTATGCATACTACCTTCTCTCTTTCTGGGGGTGGTATTTAAGATCCCACCACTTTCTTGCAAAGCTTAGAAATTTGCTCCAGTCTCTAGGTTATAAGTTTCTTTCTTTCCCATCTTTTATAGACAACCCCCCTTAATCACCATTCACCTTGGTACACTCTTTCTGGCATCCCAGTGCTGCATTGAAAGTGACCTTAATCTTGTCAGTAATAATGACAGAGCCTCTCGCACTGTGGTTTGCAACTTTGGCAACACATTTTATTGTCTAAGGGGCTTTAAACTACTGAGGAGCACATCTCCCTGTAAGGGGTTTGCAGCCCAATTTGGGCAATGGGAGTTTTAATAGCTTCCCAGGTAACTCTAACTACAGCCAGGATAGAGAGCACCAGCTTTACTTTGGTGAGCGAGTATAGTTACTTCAGGACCCACTGGCAATTTCCATCACTTCTTGCTTTGGAATAGCTATGGTGGGTGAAACCCATTTCCTATGACTGTTTTCTCCCTGAACTCCGTATTTGTTCTAACTAGAGAATCACTTTTTGCAGATGCCTAAATTGTAGCTGCTATTGGTGTTAATAAAACTTGTGGTTCTAGAAATATGGAATGTCAAATCTTTGAACAGCATTTTTACTTTTTTGCCATCAACAGTAGGATATGCCTCTAATATTTTATTTCTCTTTGCTGTTGTTCTGTTCTTTCAGCACATGTAAACCTAGTACTGTTTGATGGATTTTAGTGCAACATTGTTTTCTTTTCCTTTGATTTTTGGTCCAGATATTCATCCTTCTAACACAACTCTTCTAGATTTTGCTACCAAAGCATACTCTAAGTCCTCTTGAAGTGAGATACAAAGTTCTGAGTCTACCAAAGGCATCTATTGTTTACCTAAATCTTGTCCAACTTCACCCCCCTGAGTGAGATAATTCTACCCAGAAGGAGATGCTCTCCCATTAAATCAACATCCAACTCAGGCTTGGACCAGCTCTATCATTGCCCTACCTGACTGCCAGGAAAATATGCATCATCTTTGTTGGTATTTTTTTAGAGTCATAATTCTATAAATTTCTTGGGTGTTGTTCTCTTAAGACACAGGAAATGTAGCTTCATCTTGGTAATGGAAAAAATCTACTTATAGTGCTTTAAATATTCTATAACAATCTTTCATACTGCCCATTCAAATTCATCCAGAATTTCTCTAACCACTGCTTTTACTGTCCAAACCTTTAAGAGATATTTCTCTAATTACTCTTACTATAAATTGCATCTGGTATTAAGATATTGCTTCTCAGTGGATTTCTGGACTTGGCTGTTTTTGGTAAAGTCATGTCAGGCTGCTCTATGAAAATATTCCTATCTTTCTATTTTTCATTACTTTGGACCCTGGTCTAGTAATATTAAAATTTTCCCTTCATCGCTTTTCTTATGCACTCAGTTTTCCATTTCATTTATGTCTGCTCAGCTGTTAATATTGTAGTCATCCTTCTAAGGAAATTTCTCTTTTCCTCTGGCTGAGAGTGATAGCAATAGAGGCCTTTGGAAAGGAAAAATGTATCCGTCTTGAAAAAAAAACCACCCTGGGAACGGTTCCAAATATTTTAAGGAAATTCCTGCTACCCACTCTGAGATTTCAATGATATTTGGAGTCCCATGGCAAAGAACATGACCCAACCTTGACAGCCTTTCTTACCACCTTTTCCTGTTTGGCTTGCTGAATTCTGGAAGAAATCTGTGTCTCAGAGGGGTATTTGGTTTACACCTTAAACACCCTGCAATGCACAGGGCAGCCTCTGGCAACAAAGCCTTCCAGAACAAACCCTGATAATAAATGAGGGAAGAAGGCAAAAAGAAATTAAGTAACTTTCCCAGACCTACAGATCAAGTTAGTGATGGATTATGCTAGACTCTGTGCTCTTCCACCACGTTGTACTTTACCTTGAAGGGCAATTTAAGAACAGGGTTCAGCAGGAACAAAATACTAAGGTAATAGAGAGAACAGTGTGTGTGTGTTGTGTGTGCGTGTGTGAGCATAGCATGTGTGCACGTGGTGGTCTTACTAGATATTAAGTATTCAGCTAACAGATATATTTATCTAAAGACCAACAGAAAAAGTCTATACTTATTAACTGGATAGATATTTGGGAAAGTAAGTTTTTAAGTAGGACAGAATGAGGTTAGGATGGTGTTCAGGTAGTGCTTGGATGCTAAGAGTAAAGGGAGCATGTTAATCCAAGAGAGATTGTAAAGGAAAACAATGAAAAGTGCTTGACTGATGAATGGCTATTCCAAGCAAAGGAAAGAGAAGAAGTGAAAAAAATGATTTTGCTATTGTAAACTATAAGGGTTAGGAGAATTATGGTACAATATACATAGACGGAAAATTGAGGAAATAATTTGGTTTGGGGAAAGAAACATTGTTTGATATGTAAATGGTACCCTGTAGCCATCTAGGGATATAGGTTGTAGGCTTCACATAGTTTGTTTCTAGACATTGTATCCTGGTTTGCCTCAGAGAGTTACACTTTAAGCCTGTTGTTTCAGCATTATTTTTAATATTGCCCCTTTCACTTGCAAAAGCGTGCTATTTGTACAATAAATTATGCAGTTACTCTAACAGGAATCCAGTAAGGTGTGGAATTCTGTAACTCTCCAGTATTTCTAGATGAAGTTAAGTTTAAGAAATAATGCCAGAGAATTTTGATAAATACCAGCAGGACACAGTGATATAAGTTGTTTAACAGCTAAACCGTACCTCAAAATGTGCAACATCTCTTCCAAGGTCACAGTGGAACAAAATCTGGAAGCTAAAATCTTAGGTGTTGTTTTTTTTTTCCCCAGAGACATGAAAACATCACACATTACATGTAATTAGAGGTGGAGAAAGAATAAAATAATACTAGGAATATATCTTCTATGATAAATCTTTGTTGGGGGAGTTCAATCAACCAGACAGAAATAGGAACTGAAAACAAGGGGGCTGAGAATAGTTTTAATTTATATTATCTTTAACACTGAAACATAACATCTGTATGACACCTGGATGGAAAACAAATCTCTACCTGAGTTTGGGAAATTTTGACTCTCCTGACACAACTTTAAACTTTATTTGAACCCAAGTTGTTTAAAGTGTATCTAAAACACAGAAACGGATATATCCCACCTGGTTGCTGTCTGACTTAACCAATGGGCTTGGAACATTTTTGGTCAGGATGAATATTGGAAATAGGAGGAAACTAATTTTAGCTTGATTGATTATAATACTATCTCTTCAAATCTTGCTTATTCTCATGTATTTTAACTATTGCATCTGTTTAGGGACCCTTCTTAATAGAGCAGCATATAAAACATATGCAGACTTTGGAGGATGGTAGCAGCACAGAAAAAGTCATATGGACTCCATTCAGCTGAGTACAAAATTAAGCATATGGAGGAGTTGAATTTTGATCCCAGTTCTGCTATTACCTTGCAATGTCACTCACAGAAAAATGTCTCATTCCCTCTGTACTGCAATACCTTCTTATTAAGAATGAGAGGCATCCTGACATCGATTGTGTGGATTAAATATGGAACTGACTCGTTCATTTCAATATGAGTTTGGAAAGTTATAAAACAATGTAAACTACTATTAAACTTAGGTCAAGGTACACATAATTCATCTTTAGAAATGTTGTTGACATCATGCTCTGCTTGATACTGGCAATCTTCAAATTCTGCTCTAGTATTTCTTGGTTTTCATTTTATAAAATCTTTAGAGGATAAGTTGGGAAGATGCTCTTTCATGTAATTTCTTCACCTAAGTATTCGTGCTTCTGGGCTTAGCCAAATTATTGTCTCTAAATCATAAATTAGTACTGTCCCATGACTCTATAAAACCCTGCCTCAATCCTTAAAAATTTGTTAGTAAAATTCATACATTTTCATTTTAGGAAAAAAAAGATAAACATGATATTTTTAAAATTAAATTACCTGTTATCTCATTTCTCAGGGATAACTTTTTTAAAAAAACTGTATTGTATATATTTGGTCTCACTTTTATTTGTGAGTAAATTTGTATTTATAAGTGATATAGAGGAATGTATACATATGTGTAAATGTAAACGTGATTGTGAGTATCCAACATTTTACTGATTAATGTACTCTTTAACTGTCTAAAACAGGCTTGATTCAAATCTTGTCCATGCTCTTTGCATTTTTAATGCTATATCTGTCTCTTGGAAGACACCCTCAGCAAATGGTCTCACCTCTATTTTTTTTTTAACAACTTTATTGGAGTATAATTGCTTCACAACGTTGTGTTAGTTTCTGCTGTACAACAAAGTGAATCGGCTATATGTATACAAATATCCCCATATCCCCTCGCTCTTGCATCTCCCTCACACCCTCCCTATCCCACCCCTCTAAGTGGTCACAAAGCACAGAGTTGATCTCCCTGTGTGATACTGCTGCTTCCCACTAGCTATCTATTTTTCATTTGGTAATGTATATATGTCAATGCTTCTCTCTCACTTTGTCCCAGCTTACACTTCCCCCTCCCCATGTCCTCAAGTCCATTCTCTACATCTGTGTCTTTATTCCTGTCCTGTCCCTAAGTTTGTCAGAAATTTGTTTTTTTTGTTTAGATTCCATATATATGTGTTAGCATATGGTACTTGTTTTTCTCTTTCTGACTTACTTCACTCTATATGACAGACTCTAGGTCCCCCCATCTTACTACAAATAACTCAATTTCATTTATTTTTATGGCTGAGTAATATTCCATTGTATATATGTGCCACATCTTCTTTATCCATTCATCTGTCAATGGACACTTAGGTTACTTCCTGGCTATTGTAAATAGAGCTGCAATGAACACTATGGTACATGACTCTTTTTGAATTATGGTTTTCTCAGGGTATGTGTCCAATAGTGGGATTGCTGGGTCATATGGTAGTTCTATTTTTAGTTTTTTAAGGAACCTCCATACTGTTCTCCATAGTGGCTGTATCAAAAGACCATCAGTTGGGAATGATCTCATCTTCTTGCTACCAGACCTACAAATCTGACAACTATCCTCTCCTTTGCCACCCAGTTACAGTAGGGAACATGTTTTTTTTTCTTTCCACAGGCAGTAGAGCCAATTGTGTATATTCTCAGGAATCTCATTATAACAATTATTCTTTCAATCTTCTCTTTAGTTGGTTCACTCATATTGACTGACATTTAACTTTTGTTTTTCAGATGTAGAGATTGGTATTTCTACATAATGATGGCTCTCAGGTGCATATTTGAATTACATGGCTCTCAGGTGCATATTTGAATAACTCACACTCCTTAGCTCATGACTGGCAATGAACAATTTCACAATTTCTTTCCTTAACTCCAAAGACATATTTGAATAACTCACACTCCTTAGCTCATGACTGGCGATGAACAATTTCACAATTTCTTTCCTTAACTCCAAGCCGGTACCCCTCCAACCAGAGGGACCCAATCCAAACCATCTATCCACACAAAGACAGTCTTATCCTTACATATTCATAATATATATAGTATACTTGTGTTGGAATTTTCTGCCTCGTATAGAACCAAAAAATGTTATTATCAGATAGATATGTAAATATGTTAATATCAGTTTTATGACTAATAAAAAAGAGCTAGGTTGAGATTTTGGCCCTGGCATGAGGCCAAATAGACTTGCTGACAGTCTTCTCTATATACTTTTTGCTTTTCTTTTCTTTCCTTATTGCACAAGTTGGGACTGCCCAAAAAATCATGAAAGAACAACACAAATTACAATTAGGGAAAATCAGGAATGAAATTACAGAAATCAAGAAAGAATTAGAATAAAATAAAAATATTTCAGAAATTAGTATTAAAGTAGAAAAAGCATAAACAGGAATTAAAACAACAGATAATTCCTCAAGCTAAATAGAAGTTGAAAAGGAAGAATATTAAAAGTGGAAAAGAAGTAACACATCTCAGGATTTGAAAGGAAATGGTAAATGTAAAACATATGCAAAGAAGATCAACATATGTGTGATAGGAATTTCAAAAGAAGAAAAATTGAAGGACACAAATACTAATAACAAATATTTAAGAAATTGAAAAGTCACTAGAATGATCAATTCTGAGACTTAGCCTAGTAAAACACAAAAATAAATCTTAAAATACTCTTTTGAAATAAAAATGAAGACCTCTAAATAAATCACTTATGAGAGAAAGATCATCATGTCATCAGAACTTTTTAATAACAACTCTACGTCAGTTGCCAATGCTTATTCAAGGAAAGAACGTGTGAATCAAGTATATGATATGTTGACAAACTGATTTTCAAAATAAAAGCAGAATTAAAGTAATCAAAATGCAAAATCCCAGAGAATTTTAGTCTCATGAGACTTTTCTAAAAAATCCACTAAGAATGAACTTTAGATTACCAAAATAATTGGAAGAATATAGATAAAAAAGATCATGAGTATATAAAAACATTGCATTTGGAACTAAGAATAAACTATGGTTATATGGGATAAATTGTGTATCATAGGGATATGCTTTGACAAAACATATGGTTAAATTATAAAAAAAATGAGGACAATGGAAAGAGCATGTCAAAATATATAATAACAGTTATTACCTGAAAGTAAAATGATATTACTTCAAATTCTATGATATGGGAGAGGCTGGAGTAGGGGAAGAAAAGTTTATTAGATATTTTCAATCTTCTTAGCAAAGCACCAATAGAAAATAATTCTTGAAAGGATACCAGAAAATGATGTTAATATTAAAGCAAACATAGGAACAAAAATGCAAAACTCCCTAAAACAAACCATATACTAAAATATAATGTGCTACTCTCATCTAAAGAGGGCTATTCCTAAAAAACGATGGAAGGATAAATCATAAAATAATAAATGAATGAATGAACTTGTAAGAGAGGGAGGGAATAGAGTAGACATAACAGGGATAGAGTTTACTTTTCTTTAAATGTGACCTATTTCCAAGACTTAACTTGGAGCTATGCAAAAATTTTAAGTAAAAATGAAACTATTAAAAATATTTTAAATTTCTGAAATGTTTCATTATGTGAACTAAACCAAGGCATATACTTGGAGGCATAGAAAGGGATTAGTCTAAGTCATTTGGAACACATTAATTTGATAATACTCACTAATGTATTATGTTGAATTATAAGAAAGACTGCAAAATAAAAATGTATAGAGTTTTTGGTAATCATATTACTAGTGGTAGTTGTCACTATTATAATTTTGATTCACTGTGTGTAATGTGAGATAAAATTAATGGGTAATTATGTAATATTTTAATTCTAGCATCTTCAGTGTCCTTGACAACTGGAATTTTTCAGCATTGAAGGAAGTAGATGAAAATGTAAGATAGAAGTGATGTAAAGATCTTATAAAGTAGCCACATGATTTCATTACTTATTGCATCACAAATATAGCTCTTGATCTATCCAATGAAGAGGATGAAAAACAACAAATAACTAAGAAGCAGTGAATACGCTGAATTTCCAAATTGTGGTCACATCACAAGGAGCCAGGACAGTTGTAGAAATTGCTGATTTCAAATCTGATGAAATAAGTGTTTAAGTATGGGCAAGCTTTACAAATCTTACAGCAAGGAAGTTACCAATGACCTCTAGGTTTGGGTCAAAGAATTCAAAAGACAAATTTAAAGAAGCTCTCATGGTCAAAATTAATATAATTTGTAAACCAAAAATAGTAATAAGGCAAGAGATTCAGAGCATAATGTATATTACATCCATGATTTGAAAATCATTCAAAAGAGATTGATAACCAGAGAAGAATGATAATTAATCAACTCATTAGTTTTTGTTTTGTTTTTTAGAAAGGAAAAAGTAAATCTGTCTTTATTTTTAAATCATGTGCCATCTACTAAAAAATTCCTCAGGAATCTCCAAAACAATCTACTACAATTAATAAGTGACTTTAGCAAGTTCACAGGATACATTTAAAAGTTAATTTAGTTTATATATGAATATTAATTGGAAATTCAAATTAAAGCAATTCCATTTGCAATGTCATTTAAGGAATAAATTTAACAAATTATATAAAGTCTCAAAAAATAAATTTAACAAATGATATAAAATCATTTTAAAATAAATTTAACAAATGATAAAATACATAACATTTCCTGAGAGAAATAAAGAATACTAAATGACTGGAGAGATATATCATGATTATGAATTGCAACACTTGATATTGCTATCAATTCTCTACAAACATTCTTCCAAAACTGCAATTCTAGTCAAAATATCCACAGGCTCCTTTTTGTAGAAAGTGACAAACCGATCTCAAATTTATATAGAAATACAAAAGACCTAGAATGGTCAAATCAATTTTGACAAAGTAAAAACAAATTGGAGGACTTATAATATCTGATTTCAAGACAGTTTACATTAACAGTAATCAAGACTAGGTGTATGGGTGTTAGGGTAGACAAATTGGGACAGATTACAAAAGACCCATTATGTAGCCTGTTCATTTTCAGCTAAGGGGCCAAGATAATTCAACTAGGAAAGGATAGTCATTTCAACATTGCTTTTTATTTTACATCTTTATTGGAGTATAATTGCTTTACAATGGTGTGTTAGTTTCTGCTTTATAACAAAGTAAATCAGTTATACATATACATATGTTCTCAAATCTCATCCCTCTTGCGCCTCCCTCCCTCCCACACTCCCTATCCCACCCCTCTAGGTGGTCACAAAACACCGAGCTGATTTCCCTGTGCTATGTGGCTGCTTCCCACTAACTTTCTACCTTACGTTTGGTAGAGTATAGATGTCCATGCCACTCTCTCACTTTGTCACAGCTTACCCTTCCCCCTACCCATATCCTCAAGTCCATTTGCTAGTAGGTCTGTGTTTTTATTCCTGTCTTACCCCTAGGTTCTTCATGACATTTTTTTTTCTTAAATTCCATATATAAGTGTTAGGATACAGTATTTGTCTTTCTCTTTCTGACTTACTTCACTCTGTATGACAGATGCTAGGTCAATCCACCTCACTACAAATAACTCAATTTCTTTTCTTTTTATGGCTGAGTAATATTCCATTGTATATATGTGCCATATCTTCTTTATCGATTCATCCAATGATGGACACTTAGTTTGTTTCCATCTCCTGGCTATTGTAAATAGAGCTGCAATGAACATTTTGGTACATGACTCTTTTTGAATTATGGTTTTCTCAGGGTATATGCCCAGTAGTGGGATTGCTGGGTCATATGGTAGTTCTATTTGTAATTTTTAAGGAACTTCCATACTGTTCTCCATAGTGGCTGTACCAATTCACATTCCCACCAGCAGTGCAAGAGGGTTCCCTTCTCTCCACACCCTCTCCAGCATTTATTGGTTCTAGATTTTTTGATGATGGCCATTCTGACTGGTGTGAGATGATATCTCATTGTAGTTTTGATTTGCATTTCTCTAATGATTAATGATGTTGAGCATTCTTTCATGTGTTTGTAGGCAGTCTGTATATCTTCTTTGGAGAAATGTCTATTTAGGTCTTCTGCGCATTTTTGGATTGGGTTGTTTGTTTTCTTGTTATTGAGCTGCATGAGATGCTTGTAAATTTTGGAGATTAATCCTTTGTCAGTTGCTTCATTTGCAAATATTTTATCCCATTCTGAGGGTTGTCTTTTGGTCTTGTTTATGGTTTCCTTTGATGTGCAAAAACTTTGAAGTTTCATTAGGTTCCATTTGTTTATTTTTGTTTTTATTTCCATTTCTCTAGGAGGTGGATCAAAAAGGATCTTGCTGTGATTTATGTCATAGAGTGTTCTGCCTATGTTTTCCTCTAACAGTTTGATAGTTTCTGGCCTTACATTTAAGTATTTAATCCAATTTGAGCTTATTTTTGTGTATGGTGTTAGGGAGTGTTCTAATCTCATACTTTTACATGTACCTGTCCAGTTTTCCCAGCACCGCATATTGAAGAGGCTGTCCTTTCTCCACTGTACATTCCTGCCTCCTTTATAAAAGATAAGGTGACCATATGTGCATGGGTTTATCTCTGGGCTTTCTATCCTGTTCCATTGATCTATATTTCTGTTTTTGAGCCAGTACCATACTGTCTTGATTACTGTAGCTTTGTAGTATAGTCTGAAGTCAGGGAGCCTGATTCCTCCAGCTCCGTTTTTCTTTCTCAAGATTGCTTTGGCTAGTCAGGGTCTTTTGTGTTTCCATACAAGTTGTGGATTTTTTGTTCTCCTTCTGTGAAAAATGCCAGTGGTAGTTTGATAAGGATTGCATTGAATCTGTAGGTTTCTTTGGGTAGTAGAGTCATTTTCACAATGTTGATTCTTCCAATCCAAGATCATGGTATATCTCTCCATCTATTTATACTATCTTTAATTTCTTTCAAGTGTCTTATAAGTTTTTGCATACAGGTCTTTTGTCTCCCTAGGTAAATTTATTCCTGGATATTTTAATCTTTTTGTTGCAATGGTAAATGGGTGTGTTTCCTTAAATTGTCTTTCAGATATTTTATCATTAGTGTATAGGAATGCCAGAGATTTCTGTGCATTAATTTTGTATCCTGCTACTTTACCAAATTCATTGATTATCTCTAGTAGTTTTCTGGTAGCATCTTTAGGATTCTTTATATATAGTATCATATCATCTGCAAACAGTGACAACTTTACTTCTTCTTTTCCAATTTGGATTCCTTTTATTTCTTTTTCTTCTCTGATTGCTGTGGCTAGAACTTCCAAAACTATGTTGAATAAGACTGGTGAGAGTGGGCAACCTTGTCTTGTTCCTGATCTTAGTGGAAATGCTTTCAGTTTTTCACCATTGAGGATGATGTTGTCTGTGCGTTTGTCATATATGGCCTTCATTGTGTTGAGGAAAGTTTCCTCTATGCCTACTTTCTAGTGGGTTTTTATCATAAATGGGTGTTGAATTTTGTCAAAAGCTTTCTCTGCATCTATTGAGATGACCATATGTTTTTTTTCCTTCAGTTTGTTAATATGGTGTATCACATTGATTGATTTGTGTATATTGAAGAATCCTTGCATTCCTGGAATAAAGCCCACTTGATCATGGTATATGATCCTTTTAATGTGTTGTTGGAATCTGTTTGCTAGTATTTTGTTGAGTATTTGCATCAACAGTATTTGCAATCTATGTTCAATAGTATTTCCTTCTATGTTCATCGGTGATATTGGCCTGTAGTTTTCTTTCTTTGTGACATCCTTGTCTGGTTTTGGTGTCAGGGTGATGGTGGCCTCGTAGAATGAGTTTGGGAGTGTTCCTCCCTCTGCTACATTTTGGAAGAGTTTTAGAAGAATAGGTGTTAACTCTTCTCTAAATGTTTGATGGACTTCGCCTGTGAAGTCATCTGGTCCTGGGCTTTTGTTTGATGGAACATTTTTAATCATAGTTTCAATTTCAGTGCTTGTGATTGGTCTGTTCATATTTTCTATTTCTTCCTGATTCAGTTTGGCAGCTTGTGCATTTGTAAGAGTTTGCCTATTTCTTCCAGGTTGTCCATTTTATTGGCATAGAGTTCCTTGTAGTAATCTCTCATGATCTTTTTTATTTCTGTAGTGTCAGTTGTTACTTCTCCTTTTTCATTTCTAATTCTATTGATTTGAGTTTTCTCCCTTTATTTCTTGATGAGTCTGGGTAATGGTTTATCAATTTTGTTTATCTTTTCAAAGAACCAGCCTTTAGTTTTATTGATCTTTGCTATCATTTCCTTCATTTCTTTTTCATTTATTTCTGATCTGATCTTTATGATTTCTTTCCTTCTGGTAACTTTGGGGATTTTTGTTCTTCTTTCTCTAATTGCTTTATGAGCAAGGTTAGGTTTTTATTCGAGATGTTTCCTGTTTCTTAAGGTAGGATTGTATTGCTATAAACTTCCCTCTTAAAACTGCTTTTGCTGCCTCCCATAGTTTTTGGGTCGTCGTGTCTCCATTGTCATTTGTTTCTAGGTATTTTTTTATTTCCTCTTTTATTTCTTCAGTGATCACTTCGTTATTAAGTAGTGTATTGTTTAGCCTCTATGTGTTTGTATTTTTTACAGATCTTTTCCTGTAATTGATATCTAATCTCATAACGTTGTTGTCAGAAAAGATACTTGATACAATCTCAATTTTCTTAAATTTACCAAGACCTCATTTGTGACCCAAGATCTGATCTATCCCAGAGAATGTTCCATGAGTACTTGAGAAAAATATGTATTCTGCTGTTTTTGGATGTAATGTCCTATAAATATCAATTAAGTCCATCTTGTTTAATCTATCATTTAAAGCTTGTGTTTCCTTATTTGTTTTCATTTGGGATGATCTGTCCATTGGTGAAAGTGGGGTGTTAAAATCCCCTACTATGAATGTGTTACTGTCAATTTCCCCTTTTATGGCTGTTAGTATTTGCCTTTTGTATTGAGGTGCTCTTATGTTGGGTGCATAACTATTTACAATTGTTACATCTTCTTCTTGGATCGATCCCTTGATCATTATGTAGTGTCCTTCTTTATCTCATCTAATAGTCTTTATTTTAAAGTCTATTTTCTGATATGAGAATTGCTACTCCAGCTTTCTTTTGGTTTCCATTTGCATGGAATATCTTTTTCCATCCCCTCACTTTCAGTCTGTATCTGTCTCTAGGTCTGAAGTGGGTCTCTTGTAGACAGCATATATATGGGTCTTGTTTTTGTATCCATTCAGCCAGTCTGTGTCTTTTGGTGGGAGCATTTAGTCCATTTACATTTAAGGTAATTATTGATATGTATGTTCCTATTCCCATTTTCTTAATTGTTTTGGGTTTGTTATTGTAGATCTTTTCCTTCTCTTTGTTTCTTGCCTAGAGAAGATCCTTTACCATTTGTTGTAAAGGTGGTTTAGTGGTGCTGAACTCTCTCAGCTTTTGCTTGTCTGTAAAGGTTTTAATTTCTCCATCAAATCTGAATGGTATCCTTGCTGGGTAAAGTAATCTTGGTTGTAGGTTTTTCTCCTTCATCACTTTAAATATGTCCTGCCAGTCCCTTATGGCTTCCAGAGTTTCTACTGAAAGATCAGCTGTTAACCTTATGGGGATTCTCTTGTGTGTTATTTGTTGCTTTTCCCTTGCTGCTTTTAATATGTTTTCTTTGTATTTAATTTTTGAGTTTGATTAATATGTGTCTTGGCATATTTCTCCTTGGATTTATCCTGTATGGGTCTCTCTGTGCTTCCTGGACTTGATTAATTATTTCCTTTTCCATATTAGGGAAGTTTTCAACTTAATCTCTTCAAATATTTTCTCAATCCCTTTCTATTTCTCTTCTTCTTCTGGAACCCCTATAATTCGAACGTTGGTGTGTTTAATGTTGTCCCCAAAGTCTCTGAGACTGTCCTCAGTTCTTTTCATTCTTTTTTCTTTATTCTGCTTTGCAGTAGTTATTTCCACTATTTTATCTTCCAGGTCACATATCCGTTCTTCTGCCTCAGATATTCTGCTATTGATCCCCTCTAGAGTATTTTTAATTTCATTTATTGTGTTGTTCATCATTGCTTGTTTCATCTTTAGTTCTTCTAGGTCCTTGTTAAATGTTTCTTGCATTTTGTCTCTTCTATTTCCAAGATTTTGGATCATCTTTACTATCATTATTCTGAATTCTTATTCAGGTAGACTGCCTATTTCCTCTTCATTTTTTAGGTCTGGTGAGTTTTTATCTTGCTCCTTCATCTGCTTTGTGTTTTACTATCTTCTCATTTTGCTTATCTTACTGTGTTTGGGGTCTCCTTTTTGCAGGTTGCAGGTTAGTAGTTTCCGTTGTTTAAGTGTCTGTCCCCAGTGGCTCAGGGTTGGTTCAGTGGGTTGTGTAGGCTTCCTGGTGGAGGGGTCTAGTGCCTGAGTTCTGGTGGATGAGGCTGGATCTTGTCTTTCTTGTGGGCAGGTCCACGTCTGGTAGTGTGTTTTGTTGTGTCTGTGACCTTATTATGATTTTAGGCAGCCTCTCTGCTAACGGGTGGTGTTGTGTTCCTGTCTTGCTAGTTGTTTGGCATAGGGTGTCCAGCACTGTAGCTTGCTGGTCGTTGTGTGAAGCTGGGTGTTGGTGTTGAGATGGAGATCTCTGGGAGATTTTCACTGTTTGATATTACGTGGAGCTGGGAGGTCTCTTGTGGACCAGTGTCCTGAAGTTGGCTCTCCCACCTCAGAGGCACAGCACTGACTCCTGGCTGCAGCACCTAGAGTGTTTCATCCACACAGTTCATAAAAGGGAGAAAAAGCAGAAAGAAAGAAAGAAAGAAAGAAAGAGAGAAGGATAAAAGAAATGAAAATAAAGTAAGATAAAATAAAATAAAGTTATTAAAATAAAAAATAATTATTAAGAAAAATATTTTTTAAAGTAAATAAAAACGAAATAACAATGGACGGATAGAACCCTAGCACAAATGGTGAAAGCAAAGCTATACAGACAAAATCTCACACAGAAGCATACACATACACACTCACAGAAGAGGAAAAGGGGAAAAAATAATAAATCTTCCTCTCAAAGTCCACCTCCTCAATTTGGGATGATTCATTGTCTATTCAGGTATTCCACAGATGCAGGGTATATCAAGTTGATTGTGGAGCTTTAATCCGCTGCTCCTGAGGCTGCTGGGAGAGATTTCCCTTTCTCTTCTTTGTTCGCACAGTTCCCAGGGCCCCGCCTCTGCGTGTAGGTCGCCGGAGGGTGTCTGTCCTTCGCTCAGACAGGATGGGGTTAAAGGAGCCGCTGATTCAGGGGCTCTGGCTCACTCAGGCCAGGGGGAGGGAGGGGTACGGATGTGGGGCGAGCCTGCGGCAGCAAGGGCCAGCATGACATTGCACCAGCCTGAGGCGTGCTGTGCGTTCTCCCGGGGAAGCTGTCCCTGGATCCCGGGACCCTGGCAGTGGCGGGCTGCACAGGCTCCCGGGAGGGGAGGTGTGGATAGTGACCTGTGCTCGCACACAGGTTTCTTGTTGGCGGCAGCAGCAGCCTTAGTGTCTCATGCCCATCTCTGGGATCCGTGCTTATAGCCACGGCTTGCGTCCGTCTCTGGAGCTCCTTTAAGCAGTGCTCTTAATCCCCTCTCCTCCCGCACCAGGAAACAAAGAGGGAAGAAAAAGTCTCTTGCCTCTTCGGCAGGTCCAGACTTTTCCCCGGACTCCCTCCCGGCTAGCCATGGTGCACTAACCCCCTGCGGGCTGTGTTCACGCTGCCAACCCCAGTCCTCTCCCAGCGCTCGGCCTCGCCCGCCCCAGCGGGTGAGCAGACAAGCCTCTCAGGCTGGTGAGTGCCGGTCGGCACCGATCCTCTGTGCGGGAATCTCTCCGCTTTGCCCTCCGCACCCCTGTTGCTGTGCTCTCCTCAGTGGCTCCAAAGCTCCCCCCTCCACCACCCGCAGTCTCCGCCCACGAAGGGGCTTCCTAGTGTGTGGAAACCTTTCCTCCTTCACGGCTCCCTGCCACTGGTGCAGGTCGCGTCTCTATGCTTTTGTCTCTGTATATTCTTTGTTCTTTTGCCCTACCCAGGTACGTGGGGAGTTTCTTGCCTTTTGGGAAGTCTGAGGTCTTCTGCCAGCGTTCAGTGGGTGTTCTGTAGGAGTTGTTCCACGTGTAGATGTATTTCTGATGTATCTGTGGGGAGGAAGGTGATCTTCGCGTCTTACTCTTCCACCATCTTCCTCCTCTCTTCCCTCATTAGTTTTAAGACTGTAAAAAAAGGAAAAGAATAACGCATTTACCCTTCCCTTTCAATATGAACTGTGTCATGGAGTAAACAAATAAGAGGTTAAGAGTCTCTTTAAAGAATTATTTCAGCTAATAAATGAAAAAGTAATAATAGAAATAAGATATTGCAGTATAGCAATATATATGACATTGCATATGTCTATGCCAATGTATGTGTATTTTATACGTCATTTGACAATCTTTAATGAATTAACAGATATATAGCTGCTAATATCACAACATGAGAGGTAAGTAGACATTTATAGCCCTGATGAAAGAACTCAACATTATCTCTAAGGTAACAATGTCAAAAACCAAACCAAATCCAAAGCAATTTAAAATTTGATCAACGTTCTAAACTTAGCTGTCAAGTTATAGGATACACAGAGCACAGAGGACCATATTAAACACAATGAGGATGCAGTCAGCAAATCTAAACCATGGTGAATCCATAGGACTACATTTCTTAAACAAGTAAATTCCAAGAAAAGAAAGAGGGAGAAAGAGACAGACACAGAAAGACAGAGGAAACACCTAGAAAGAAAAAAAATGAGACTTGGAAGTATCAAACAATTGTACTTATGGACATTATTTAGAGCCTGGTTCAAGCAAAGAAAACATAAACATAAAGGATCATTGACGTTTAATGATACAACTGAAAATTTGAACTGTCTGCATATTTGATGATACTAAGAAACTGCTGTTAAATTTTAGATGTTATCATGATAATACGAGGCTACATTAATGAGGTCTCATATAAAATGTTTTACAAATGAAACTATATAGTGTTTGATATTTTACTTTAAAAAAGGAGGATGTGGGGCTTCCCTGGTGGCGCAGTGGTTGGGAGTCCGCCTGCCGATGCAGGGGACGCGGGTTCGTGCCCCGGTCCGGGGGGATCCCACATGCCGCGGAGCGACTTGGCCTGTGGGCCATGGCCGCTGGGCCTGCGCGTCCGGAGCCTGTGCTCCGCAGTGGGAGAGGCCACAGCAGTGAGAGGCCCACATACCGCAAAAAAAAAAAAAAAAAAAAAAAGGAGGATGTGGAAAGTGGGTGGGAATTAAAATGGAACAAGTTTGGCCATGCAATGATAACAGCTGGTTGGTGGTACAGGTTCATTTTACCATTCTGTCTAGTTTTGTACATGCTTGAAGTGTTCCATAATTAAAGGTTAAAATAATAATAAGTAAAAATGCTGCTCTTGGAGCCAGCAGAGTGCATAAATGACATCCATGGGAAACTTCCTATCTCCTCTTTTTCTTGGGATTTCACTGGGGATATTTTTATCTCTTTCTTCAGGAATATCTTTCCATTTAACATGCCATATTTGCTCAGAGCTGCTCAGTTTCTTCTCATGAGGCATCAGTCTTAGATGTCATTTATTGCCTGTTATTTTCATCTGTCATTCATAGAGCTTGTCAGCCTTTCCTTGTGTTTATTATAATAGAACAAACCCTTTCCCTGGGACCATTTGGAGCTCTTCTCCTTAATAACATTGCTTTCAACCCCTACCAGACCTGAAGTGGTCGTGAGCGTGCTCCTAGGCTAAAATAGACATCTATTTCATGGCCAAAATGTAAAGTCTATTTAGTTGAGCATTGTGAGATCAATTTGTTATGGGCCTTTGTTTACATCAGTGTATTTTAATAGGCACAGATATGCACTGGTTTTTAAATATGCTCTTGTCATACCTAATTGCAATACCACTTATTGTGCTGTTCTGGTAAACACCTGTTTTAGAAGCAGTGATTGCATCCAAAATTCAGCTACCTCTGCCATGTGTTTCTAATAGACAACACCAGTCACTTGGCTATAAATGACAGTCATTTTAAGTCCTCTGTAATCACTGAGCCCCCAAGAATTTAAAAGCAAAAGTTAACTTATTTGGCAATACCTAAAATCATGAAGTTGTCTATTCTGAATGTGAGCTCAGTTCTACTAAGCCAGATGGACTGGTGAGCAAGAAAATAATTAACTTCTAGAAAATGGAGAGAATAGTGTCATAATTCACTAAGGTTTTAAACAAAGCTAGTGGTATGTTTTTGTTAGGTTTCAGGAGCAATTTGATTCCTTAACAGTGAGGATTTTATTCAATTTTGCTCTATTACACTATTTTTTGCCAAGATTACTCAACTTCAGGATCCAAAAATTAGATTTTCAGTTACATTAAACCATGAACTTAATCACTGTCCTCTAACTTGAGATGCACATTTTCTTTCAATTGATCCCTTCAATAATTTTATTACATGTTCTTCCTCTCTTATGATCTTGGCAATTTTGAACATAGTCAAGGTCATGAAAATATTGACATGGAGTTGCTAAGTCCAAGAGGGCAACATTATATTGGATCCCTTTAGACTACATAGAACACAGTGAAAATAGTGCTCCTTGGAGTTGGACAAAGTGGTGGCACTGTTACTAAGAATGTACAGAAGCAAATAGCTCCTAAAATAGACTTAATTTTTGTGTCCCTCCAGAATTCATATATTGAAACTCCAACCCTCTGTGTGATGGTGTTAGGAGGTGGGACCTTTGGGAGGTGATTAAGTCATGAGGGTGAAGCCTTCATGAATGAGGTTAATGCCCTTTTGGGAAGCTGAAGAGACCAAAATTCTCCCCTTCACCACATGAGGACACAGTGAGAAGATGGCCGTCTATGTACCAGTAAGCTGGTCCTCATTAGAAACCAACTCTACCAACAACTTGATCCTGGACTTCTGGAGCTGTGAAACATACATTTCTGTTGTTCATAAGCCATGTAGTCTATGATTTTTGTTAGAGTAGCCCAAATGGACTAAAACAGCTCCCCTAAAATGGAACAAGTCATTGTTCCAATGTCTACAAAATCTCTAGGAAACATTCTAAAGTGCACCACCTCTTCCAACAGTGAATTATGTTTGAAATTCACAGCACATTTTCTCTTTGATTGGAAACATGGATTTTGCAACAAACTTAATTAAAGGTAAAATGTTTCTATAACCAAATAAGACATGTGATATTTAAACTATAATGGTTCCTGTTTAAAAATAATTGTTGGTTTGTTTCCAAGGCTGTGAGGGGAATACAGTAGAAATTTAAATTGCAGGTTTGAGGAAAGAGGTCAAATGTTGCCACAGGCAAATGGAACGTGGAGTTTTTGAAAGCTTCCTTGCTACACTGAGCTCTGAAGCTCTTATTTTTAAGAGCGTTCTAAAGTTGGCAATCAAAATTCTCCCATCCTTAAATGAAAAGCAGTGAACTTAATAATGCTCTCAACAATAAATATACTGGAGTAGGTATTTTGTCTACTTTACAGCTGGATAATCTGATCACAAACCCCCAGGAGAAAGAAAGAAAATGCATCTGGAAAAATGTTTTTGAAAGTGAGGACTTGGCTCTCCTCACACATATTTCCTTTAGCTTCATCAAAGAAAACTGCAGTTATTTCAGATACTTAAAAAATATTCCTTTTGGCCAATGACTTTTCCCATTTCCCACATATGTTCACAAGTTTGTATATCTTCTGTTGGTCAAATCACAGCTTCGTGGTTTTCTGTAGTTGGCTAAACCTGTCTAATACAAAACTATCTTCAAAACATGATGTCTAGTATGATGAATCTGACAGGTCTGTCACATATGCCTCTGGAAAGGGGGAGAAATACACATTTCTTTTCTGTTTTCATTATCTTAATGATAATCAGAGCTTCTGCTTGATGGTCAAGTGCAAGAGAGAATTCCTGCCTACCTACTATTCTAATAAGAGTTGCCTGTGTATGAGTGAAGACAAAATCTCACCAACCCTTAACACATCAATCATGCAACTACAGAGCTGTTCATCCACATTTTCTGTAAACTTTGGCTCTAAGAGTAAAACCAAATATAAGATTCTAAAGTGCTGTGTAAGAGTTAAATCTCCTAATGATTATCTTCAGGATTAGTGAAACTCTCAGTCTCCTCCTGCATAATTTACAATCAATGCCTCTTATCTTAAGATTCCAAAATTTAAAAAGCAACTTTCTTGCCCCTCCTGTTGCCTTCAGATTCAAATATAACACAAACTTCTTGACATGGAATAAAAAAGCCTTTTACAATCTGGTTCTAATTATTTTTTGGTCCGTGTTTCTGAAACTACAGAGGAATAGATTTCAGCATAATGAACAAAAAGACTTTCAACACATAATACAAAAATGGAACTCGTTCCTATACTAGATGGTGGGTTCTCTCTCAGTGGATAACCACTTGATTGTACAGTTTCAGATATGACGGACTTGCAAATGGAAAAATAACATAATAGTTAATAGTCAGATTTCCAAGGTTCAAATCACAACTTCTTGACTTACTAGGTTCATGCACTGAAGCACATTACTTTCATGTATTTATCATAATCATGCTCACTTTATAAAATTGCATGAAGATAAAATCAGATACCATACATAAGTGGGGTAATTATATAATTTACCATCCAAACTGAGTTACTTTTGAGACTGAAGAGGGGATTACTAATAATTAGGTCAAGACAACAGGCGCTCTATCCTGGGCATTCTACAAATAAAACATTTCAAAAATTGCCCGGGGAAGAGACCTTCAAGATGGCAGAGGAGTAAGACATGGAGATCACCTTCCTCCCCACAAATACATCAGAAATACATCTGCACGTGGAACAACTCCTACAGAACACCTACTGAACCCTGGCAGAAGACCTCAGACTCCCCAAAAGGCAAGAAAGTCCCCATGTACCTGGGTAGGACAACAGAAAAAAGAAAAAAGAGATTAAAGAATAGGGATGCAACCTGCACCTCGGAGAGAGAGCTGTGAAGGAGGAAAAGTTTCTACACACTAGGAAGCCACTTCACTGGTGGAGACGGGGGTGGGGGTGGATGGCAGGGAAGCTTCAGAGCCACGGAGGAGAATGCATCAATGGGTGCAGAGAGCAAAGTGGAGAGATTCCCGCACAGAGGATCGGTGCCGACCAGCACTCACCAGCCTGAGAGGCTTGTCTGCTCACCTGCTAGGGCAGGTGGGGGTTGGGAGCTGAGGCCTGGGCTTTGGAGATCAGACCACAGGGAGAGGACTGGGGTTGGCTGCATGAACACAGCCTGAAGGGGGCTAGTGCGCCATAGCTAGATGGGAGGGAGTCCAGGAAAAAGTCTGGACCTGCCTAAGAGGCAAGAGACCATTGTTTCATGGTGTGTGAGGAGAGGGGATTCAGAGCATTGCCTAAATGAACTCCAGAGAGTGTTGCAAGCCACAGCTATCAGCGCGGACCCCAAAGATGGGCATGAAATGCTAAGGCGGCTGCTGCAGACACCAAGAAGCCTGTGTGCGAGCACAGGTCACTATCCACACCCCCTTCCGGGGAGCCTGTGCAGCCCGCCACTGCCAGGGTCCCGGGATCCAGGGACAGCTTCCCCGGGAGAACGCACAGCACGCCTCAGGCTGGTGCAATGTCATGCTGGCCCTTGCTGCCGCAGGCTCGCCCCACATCCGTACCCCTCCCTCCCCCTGGCCTGAGTGAGCCAGAGCCCCTGAATCAGCGGCTCCTTTAACCCCATCCTGTCTGAGCGAAGAACAGACGCCCTCTGGCGACCTACACGCAGAGGCGGGGCCAAATCCAAAGATGAACCCTGGAAGCTGTGCGAACAAAGAAGAGAAAGGGAAATCTCTCCCAGCAGCCTCAGGAGCAGCAGATTAAATCTCCACAATCAACTTGATGTACCCTGCATCTGTGGAATACCTGAATAGACAAAGAATCATCCCAAAATTGAGGTGGTGAACTTTGGGAGCAACTGTAGACTTTGGGTTTGCTTTCTGCATCTAATTTGTTTCTGGTTTTAAGTTTATCTTAATTTAGTATTTAGAGTGTATTATCAATGGTAGATTTGTTTATTGATTTGGTTGATCTCTTCCTCTTATATATATATATATATATATATATATATATATTTTAGTGAGTGTGTATGTGTATGTTTCTTTGTGTGATTTTGTCTGTATAGTTTTGTTTTTACTATTTGTCCTAAGGTTCTGTCTGTCTGGTATTTTTTTGTTTTTTTTTTAAGTATAGTTTTTAGTGCTTGATATCACTGGTGGATTTGTTTTTTGGTTTGGTTTCTCTCTTCTTTCTTTCTTTTTTGTTTCTTTTTAAAATTATTTTTAATATTTTTTATTTTTAACATTTTTACAATTTTAATTATTTTATTTTATTTTATTTCTATCTTTCTTCCTTTTTTTCTCTCTTTTCTCTGAGCTGTGTGGCTCACAGGGTCTTGGTGCTCTGGCCAGGTATCAGGCCTGTGCCTCTTAGGTGAGAGAGCAGAGTTCAGGTCTCCACCAGAGACCTCCTGGCTCCACATAATATCAAATGGCAAAAGCTCTCCCAGAGATCTCCATCTCAATGCTAAGATCCAGCTGAACTCAACATCTACCAAGCTACAGTGCTGGACACCCTATGCCAAACAACTAGCAAGACAGGAACACAACACCACCCATTAGCAGTGAGGCTGCCTAAAATCATAATAAGGTCACAGACAACTCAAAACACACCACCATATGTGCTCCTGCTCACCAGAAACACAAGATCCAGCCTCATCCACCAGAACACAGGCACTAGTCCCATCTACCAGGAGGTCTACACAACACACTGAACCAACCTTAGCCATTGGGGGCAGACACCAAAAACAATGGGAACTACAAACCTGAAGCCTGTGAAAAGGAGACCCCAAGCACAGTAAGTTAAGCAAAATGAGAAGATAGAGAAACACACAGCAGATGAAGGAGCAAGGTAAAAACCCACCAGACCAAAAAAATAAAGAGGAAATAGGCAGTGTACCAGGAAAATAATTCAGAGTAATGATAGTAAAGATGATCCAAAATCTTGAAAATAGAATGGACAAAATACAAGAAACGTTTAACAAGGACTAGAATAACTAATAAACAAACAAACAATGAAGAATAACACAATGAATGAAATTAAAAATATTCTAGAAGGAATCAAGAGCAGAATAACTGAGGCAGGAGAATGAATAAGTGACCTGGAAGATAAAATAGTAGAAATAACTACTGCAGAGCAGAATAAAGAAAAAAAGGATGAAAAGAATTGAGGGCACTCATAGAGACATCTGAGACAATATTAAATGCACCAACATTCAAAATATAGGGGTCCCAGAAGAAGAAGAGAGAAAGAAAGGGAAGGAGAAAATATTTGAAGAGATTATAGTGGAAAACTTCCTTTATATGGGAAAGGAAATTGTCAGTCAAGGCCAGGAAGCACAGAGAGTCCCACACAGGATAAATCCTAGGAGAAACATTCCAAGACACATATTAATCAAACTATCAAAAATTAAATACAGGGCTTCCCTGGTGGCACAGTTGTTGAGAGTCGGCCTGCTGATGCAGGGGATGTGGGTTCGTTCCCCGGTCCAGGAAGATCCCACATGCCGCGGAGTGTCTGGGCCCGTGAGCCATGGCCGCTGAGCCTGCACGTCCGGAGCCTGTGATCCGCAATGGGAGAGGCCACAACAGTGAGATGCCCGTGTACCACAAAAAAACAAACAAACAAACAAATTAAATACAAAAAAAAAATTAAAAGCAGCAAGGGAAAAACAACAAATAATATACAAGGGAATCCCCATAAGGTTAACAGCTGAACAATCAACAGAAACTCTGCAAGCCAGAAGGGAGTGGCAGGACATATATAAAGTGATGAAAGGGAAAAACCTACAACCAAGATTACTCTACCAGCAAGGATCTCATTCAGATTTGACAGAGAAATTAAAACCTTTTCAGACAAGCTAAGAGAATTCATCACCACCAAACCAGCTTTACAACAAATGCTAAAGGAACTTCTCTAGGCAGAAAACACAAAAGAAGGAAAAGACCTACAAAAATAAATCCAAAACAATTAAGAAAATGGTAATAGTAACATACATTTCAATAACTACGTTAAATATAAGTAGATTAAATGCTCCAACTAAAAGGCATGGACTGGCTGAATGGATACAAAAACAAGACCCGTATATATGCTGTCTACAAGAGACCCACTTCAGACCTAGGGACACATACAGACTGAAAGTGAGGAGATAGAAAAAGATATTCCATGCAAATAGAAATCAAAAGAAAGCTGGAATAACAATTCTCATATCAGACAAAATAGATTTTAAAATAAAGACTATTACAAGAGACAAAGAAGGACACTATATAATGATAAAGGGATCAATCCAAGAAGAAGTTATAACAATTGTAAATATATATGCACCCAAAATAGGAGCACCTCAATACATAAGGAAAATACTAACAGCCATAAAACGGGAAATTTACAGTAACACAATCATAGTAGTGGACTATAACACCCCACTTTCACCAATGGACAGATCATCCATAATGAAAATAAATAATGAAACATAAGCTTTAAAGGATACATTATACAAGATGGACTTCATTGATATTTATAGGACATTCCATCCAAAAAAAACCAGAATACACTTTCTTCTCAAGTACTCATGGAACATTCTCCAGGATAGATCATATCGTGGGTCACAAATCAAGACTTGGTAAATTTAACAAAATCGAATCAAATATTTTTCCAACCACAACTCTATGAGACTAGATATCAATTACAGAAAAAAACTGTTAAAAATGAAAGCACGTGGAGGCTAAACAATACAGCACTAAATAACCAAGAGATCACTGAAGAAATCAAAGAGGAAATCCAGAAATACCTAGAAACAAATGACAATGAAAACACGATGAACCAAAACCTATGGGATGCAGCAAAAGCAGTTCTAAGAGGGAATTTTATAGCAATACAATCCTACCTCAAAAAACAAGAAACATCCCAAATAAACAACTTAATCTTACACCTAAAGCAATTAGTGAAAGAAGAACAAAAACAACCCAAAGTTAGCAGAAGGAAAGAAATCATAATATCATATCAGAAATAAATGAAAAAGAAATGAAGGAAACAATAGCAAAGATCAATCAATCTAAAAGCTTGTTGTTTGAGAAGATAAACAAGATTAGTTAACAATTAGCCAGACTCATCAAGGAAAAAAAAAAGGTAGAAGACTCAAATCAATAGAATTAGAAATGAAAAAGAAGTAAAAACTGACATTGCAAAAAGACAAAGGATCATGAGAGATTACTACAAGCAACTATATGCCAATAAAATGGACAACCTAGAATAAATGGACAAATTCCTAGAAAAGCACAACATTCCAAGGCTGAACCAGGAAGAAATAGAAAATATAAACAGACCAATCACAAGCACTGAAATTGAAACTGTGATTAAAAATCTTCCAACAAACAAAAGCCCAACAAAACTTCACAGGTGAATTCTATCAAACATTTGGAGAAGAGTTAACACCTATCCTTCTCAAACTCTTCCAAAATATAGCAGAGGGAGGAACATTCCCAAACTCATTCTACGAGGCCACCATCACCCTGATATGAAAACCAGGCAAAGATGTCACAAAAAAAGGAAACTCCAGACCAATATCACAGAAGAATATAGATGCAAAAATCCTCAACAAAATACCAACAAAAAGAATCCAACAGCACATTAAAAAGATCATACACCATGATCAAGTGAGTTTTATCCCAGGAATGCAAGGATTCCTCAATATATGCAAATCAATCACACTAACAAATTGAAGGAGAAAAACCATATGATCATATCAATAAATGCAGAAAAAGGTTTTGACAAAATTCAACACCCATGTATGATTTAAACCCTCCAGAAAGTAGGCATAGAGGGAACTTACCTCAATATTATAAAGGCCATATCTGACAAACCTACAGCCAACATCGTTCTCAGTGGTGAAAAACTGAAACCATTTCCACTAAGATCAGGAAAAAGACAGGGCTGCCCACTCTCACCACTATTATTCAACATAGTTTTGGAAGTTTTAGCCACAGTAATCAGAGAAGAAAAAGAAATAAGAGGAATCCAAATTAGAAAAGAAGAAGTAAAACTGTCACTGTTTGCAAATGACATGATACTATACATAGAGAATCTGTAAGATTCTACCAGAAAACTACTAGAGCTAATCAATGAATTTGGTAAAATAGCAGGATACAAAATTAATGCACAGAAATCTCTTGCATTCCTATACACAAATGATGAAAACTCTGGAAGAGAAATTAAGGAAACAATCTCATTTACCACTGCAACAAAAAGGATAAAATACCTAGGAATAAACCGATCTAAGGAGACAAAAGACCTGTATGCAGAAAATAATAAGATACTGCTGAAAGAAATTAAAGATGATACAAACAGGTGCAGAGATATACCATGTTCATAAATTGGAAGAATCAACATTGTGAAATGACTATACTACCCAAAGCAATCTACAGATTCAATGCAATATGTATCAAACTGCCAATGGCATTTTTCACAGAACTAGAACAAAAAATTTCACAATCTGTATGGAAACAC
Organism: Lagenorhynchus albirostris; assembly: GCF_949774975.1. Classification (NCBI taxonomy): domain Eukaryota; kingdom Metazoa; phylum Chordata; class Mammalia; order Artiodactyla; family Delphinidae; genus Lagenorhynchus; species Lagenorhynchus albirostris. The sequence goes on along the minus strand of NC_083099.1, from coordinate 6,633,944 downwards.
AAAAGACTCCAAATAGCCAAAGCAATCTTGAGAATGAAAAACAGAGCTGGAGGAATCAGACTCCTGGACTTCAGACTCTACTACAAAGCTACAGTAATCAAGACAGTATGGTACTGGCACAAAAACAGGAATATAGGTCAATGGAACAGGATAGAAAGCCCAGAGATAAACCCACGCACATATGGTCACCTTATCTTTGACAAAGGAGGCAGAAATGTACAGTGGAGAAAGGACAGCCTATTCAATAAGTGGTGCTGGGAAAACGGGACAGCTACATGGAAAAGAATGAAATTAGAACACTACCTAACACCATACACAAAAATAAACTCAAAATGGATTAAAGACCTAAATGTAAGGTCAGACACTATCAAACTGTTAGAGGAAAACATAGGCAGAACACTCTATGACATAAATCACAGCAAGATCCTTTTTGACCCACCTCCTAGAGACATGGAAATAAAAACAAAAATAAACAAATGGGACCTAATGAAACTTCAAAGCTTTTGCAAAGCAAAGGAAAACATAAACAAGACAAAAAGACAACCCTCAGAATGGGAGAAAATATTTGCAAATGAAGCAACTGACAAAGGATTAATCTCCAAACTTTAGAAGCAGCTCATACAGCTCATTATGGAAAAAACAAGAAGCCCAATCCAAAATTGGGTAGAAGACCTAAATAGACATTTCTCCAAAGAAGATATACATATTGCCAACAAACACATGAAAGGGTACTCAACATCACTAATCATTAGAGAAATGCAAATCAAAACTACAGTGTGGTATCTCCTCACACCAGTCAGAGTGGCCATCACAAAAACATCTACAAACAATAAATGTTGCAGAGAAGGGAACCCTCTTGCCCGGTTGGTGGGAATGTAAATTGATACAGCCACTATGGAGAACAGTATGGAGGTTCCTTAAAAAACTAAAAATAGAACTACGACATGACCCTGCAATCTCACTACTGGTCATATACCCTGAGAAAACCATAATTCAAAAATAGTCATGTTCCACCATATTCATTGGAGCACCATTTACAATAGCCAGGCCATGGAAGCAACCTAAGTGTCCACCAATAGATGAATGGATAAAGAAGATGTGGCACATATATGCAATGGACTATTACTGAACCATAAAAAGAAAGGAAATTGAGTTGTTTGTAGTGAGACCTAGAGTCTTTCATAGAGAGTGGAGTAAGTCAGAAAAAGAAAAACAAATACCGTTTACTAACACACATATATGGAATAAAAAGAAATGGTTCTGAAGAACCTAGGGGCAGGACAGGAATAAAGACACAGACATAGTGAATGGACTTCAGGACACGGAGAGGTGGAAGGGTAAAGTGGGACAAAGTGAGAGAGTGGCATGGACATATATACACTACCAAATGTAAAATAGATAGCTAGTGTGAAGCAGCCACGTAGAACAAGGAGATCAGCTCGGTGCTTTGTGACCACCTAGAGGGGTGGGATAGGGAGGGTGCGAGGGAGGGAGATACAAGAGGGAAGAGATATGGGGATATATGTATATGTATAACTGATTCACTTTGTTATAAAGCAGAAACTAACACACCATTGTAAAGCAATTATACTCCAATAAAGATGTTAAAAAAAAAAAAAAAGATTGCCCAGCCCAAAAAAGTGATGAAAAAATGTTAGCTGTTATTACTGTTGTGATATTACTATTGTCTTTTTCATTGTTGTCATGAAAGAGATAACACTTAAGGCTTCTTCCCAACCTTAAGAAGCTAAGATTTGCTAATGAATAGTTGTCATTTGCAAGCCCTGGTGAATCCAGTACTAAATGATCCAGGTCAGAAGGGAGCTGAGAGAGGGAGAGGAGGATGGTAAGTGTGAAAAACTGTTTATTTCCAGAATCAATTTGCTTTGTCTTTAGCACATCAGCTAAGCATAAAATGGAGAACACCTCTGTCAAGTCTGTGAAGGAGACCACTTTATCACGTTGGCAACTTTCTTTCTTCCCATCGTAAAAGACAAGTAAATTGTGTGGATGTTCTCTTATGACATGCAGTGACATGATGAATAGGAAGAAAACTTCATGTTGCATAAGAGGAAAGAAAATAATGGCACATCCCAGCCAATAGAGAGAATCACGTGATGGGATCTCTCTCAGTCTCTGCTGGGGCCCAGAAACAGACGTGTTCTTATTTCTTCCGAAGCTAGGAAGAAAAAATGATGAGGTCACATTTTTACAAGACAGGATGTAGAGAGGGAGTATGTTCATGCTTTTTGCTATGCTGTTGTTAAAGGATAATTTTCATAAAAGGTAATATAAGGACTCTCAGATATAAATTGAACATGTGTTAAAGACTTTATTTAATTCATTAATGAAATAGGAGACTAACAGATGTCAAACCTGTTCAAAGGAGAATCCAAAAAACAGGCATATGTGCAGACCAGGACTGTTGACATGAATGTGCAAGTGGAAGGCAAAATTGGCTCCTTCCACAGTGAGAGAGGAAAGACAGTTGAATCTCTGACAAACAGAATTTACATGTCTATAAACACGAATTATTTTACATTGTTCTTGGTTATCTACAACTAACAGTGCTAGTTGGGTCCCAAAGGGTGCCCAAAGACAGTGCCCAAAGGGTCAGAGTCAGCTAACTCAAAGTTAAGCTTTTGACTACTGGTTGAAAAACTCTAGCAGCAACCAAGCCACCTGTTATTGTAAATAAAGTTTTATTGAAACACAACCATTTGTTAATATATTGCTTATCATGCCAAATGGCAAAGTTGGTTAGATGTAACCTTATGGCCTGTAAACCTAAAATATTTGCTATTGAACCCTTTAAGGGAAAGTTTGCTGGCCCTTGCTATAAAAGATACATAAGCTTTCACTGAAGCACAAATCTTCTCCTATATTCTGTAGTGATGAAAAGAGAATTTGGGAACAAGATAAATCTGTATCCAAATCTTAACTCTATTACTTAATAAATGTGTCATTTAAAGCAAGTTATATAAATTTCCAGACATTCAGTTATTAAACAGTATAAAAACATGATTCTTTATTAAATGATAATGCCTGTCTTGTATGGTTATCATAAGGTTGAACCAAAATAGAAGATATAAAGTGGTTAGTAGAATATTTAGATAGAAAGTGGTAGAGGATTCAAAAACTATTAATTTCTATTCATCATCTTCTGTCCAAATTCATCCTTATGGCCCAAACTACCTGCAAATTAATAGCCTTAAATGACTGGGCTTCTCATTGAAAGAGAGGTGGCCGTTCATGCTGCCAGAAATAGAATCTAGCCACCATGCTATTCTTTGGGACAGTAAAGAGCAGGCTAGTATATCAGCCAGCACAATGAACTGGGGTTAGAAGATTAGACCCTCAGCCTGGTGAACCTGGAAAATGCTCACATCTCTCTTGTTGTCAATTATTTTATCTTTAAAGTGAAAGGGTTGGGCTAGAGGCAGAGAACCGCTGGGATCCTTCAAGCCTCTGAAATTCTGTGACATAATGCCACCATAGCTTCTTTCTTCTTTCATTTCACAGCTGAGAGAGTAAAGGTTTGGATAAAGAGAAAAAATGACAAGGAAACTGTGGCCATACAGAGGGCAATTCTTTGGCATAATGCTATTGTTTTTTTCTTATTTTTGTAGCAGGTATTCTTTCAGGCTACAGATGATGTCTGATATATTCTTTGTTATCCATCCACTCTGCATCTTAGAGAGTTAACAGAGTTTTGCCTACCATGGTGCTTGATTAATATCCAGTGGAGATAGGAATACCTCTTTAATGATTACTATCATTGACTGTTCCTCATAGCATCCCTGGGAAGCCAGGACAGTATAATTGCCTTGATTTTACAGGTGAGAAATCTGAAGCCCAGGGAAAGTGAAGTCACATGCTAAAGCCACACAGTTAAGAATTAGCAGAGCTGTGAATAGAATTCAACATCTTAAATCTTGATATTTTCTTCACATAAAATTATAACCAGATCCTGCCAAGGGACTAGGTGCTTTGGGGAAAGACATCCCCTTGAAAAGACCAGAGGCTTTATATTCAGCCAAAACCACTGAGCAGGGTGGGCTTCTGGGAAGCCACTTATTTCTCACACATTAATATATTTTCTCAATCTTTTTGTTGTTCTCTTATATAAAAAATGATTTTGTGATTCTAGATACCTTGTGAACATGACTTTCTAATTCTTGGGTGAAATGTCTAAGCTTAAAGCATGCTCTAGCAATGAAGTTAGTGAGTTTAAAGTAATGATAATTAAGAAAGCAGGTAGCACAGGAAGCGTGATTTATTTCATTCACTTATCCAACAATTATTTATTGAAAGCCTACTACCTGCCAGGCATTGATCTAGACATTGGGAATACAGTTATGGACCAAAATTTCTCTTCTAATAGAAATTAGAGTCTGTTGAGATACAGCAAATAAGTAAATATATAAGGTTAGTATTAACAAATGCAGTAGAGAATCATAAAATAAGCTTAGGAAAAGAAAATAGACAGGGTTTAGGGAGTTTACTGTTTTTATATACGATTAACAAGAAAGCCCTTTCTAAGAAGGTGACATTTAAGAAGAAACCTAGGGCTTCCCTTCCCTGGTGGCGCAGTGGTTGAGAGTCCGCCTGCCGATGCAGGGGACACGGGTTCATGCCCCAGTCCGGGAAGATCCCACATGCCGCGGAGCGGCTGGGCCCGTGAGCCATGGCCGCTGGGCCTGCTCATCCAGAGCCTGTGCTCCACAACAGGAGAGGCCACAACAGTGAGAGGTCCGTGTACCGTAAAAAAAAAAGGATTTGGGAAAGAAAAAATAAAAAATTATGTGGGAAATCTTTGCATTTTTACTCTGTATAATTGCCATTATTTTTTTATATTGAGACTGTGGTTATGTATCATTTATCAATTATTATTTTTGTAGATATTTATATAAATAGTGTATATTATAAAGCATCAAAATAAAAGTATTAACAAAAGCAGGATTTATTGGCAAATTTTTGGAGCTCGTTACAGCTAACTTCATCTGAGATAGGTGCATTTATGGATGGGGTCGTTGAGGTCTCACTAAATAACTCAAGTTCAAGTTAAGGTACAAAGGATTAACAGATGTTAGGCAAAAATATCAGAGACATAGGAAACAGATGTTAGGCAAAAATATCATAGACATATACATTATCTATATTATATAATATAGATAATGTATATTGTAGTATATATAATACAGTGCATACAATATAATGTATATATAATATAGTATTATTACTTATTGTCACCATAATGTGTATTAGATCCCTAGAACTTATTCATCTTATAAGTGGAAGTTTGTACCTTTTGACCAATATCTTCCCATTCCCTCTACCCTTCACCCCCTGGCAACCACCATTCTACTTTCTATTTCTATGAGTTCAGCTTTTTTAGATTCCACAAATGAGTGAGAATATACATAGACATAGACATAGGATGTGTAAAATCTCAGAGGCAGGAGAAAGCATGGCATATTGGAGGAACAGAATGAAGAGTGGCTGAAGCATCAAGATCAATAGGGATAATAACATAGCGTAAGGATGGTGAGATTACCATAGTTCAGACCATGAAGGGCCTTGCAATCTGTGCTAAGATTTGGAGATCATATTAGAGAGCAGTAGTTAAAGAGTTCTTAAGTTCAGGGGTGACATGATCAGATTTTTACAATTTTAAATTTAATTTTTTTTTAGATTTTAAAAATCTCATGTGTGCCTGGGAATGGAGACTGGATTGGAAGAGAGCATATTTGGATAAGGAAGACCTGTCTGTGCATAGTGGTCCAGGTGAAACAAGACAATAAATGGATAAAAGTGGTAGCAATGGATATGGAAACAGCTGGATTGATTCAAGGAATGTTCATGAAGGGGTATTGATATAAATTGCTGGTAGGTTGGCAATGGAGGAAAAGTCAAAAAAGTGCAGCTTTATGCTTTAAAGAAGAGGCACATGTAAAACACACAGAAATGTTGAAAGTAAAACTATGAAAATATATTGATCAGGCAAGTACTAAGTTAGCCTCCAAGTATTCAATAACTTCTACAAATGGATAGGAAAAATGCCCAATTTATTTATTTATCTCTTTATTTCCAACTTTATTGAAAAATTGTTGACATATATGTAAGTTTAAGGTCTATGGTGTGATGATTTGATAATGCAAAATGATTACTATGATAAAGTTAACATGTCCATCCCCTCACATAATTACAATTTTTTGTGGTAATAACATGTAAGATTTATTCTCAACAATTTTTAAGTATATAATCTGTATTATATTTATATAATATAGATAATGTATATTGTAGTATATATAATACAGTGCATACAATATAATGTATATATAATATAGTATTATTACTTATTGTCACCATAATGTGTATTAGATCCCTAGAACTTATTCATCTTATAAGTGGAAGTTTGTACCTTTTGACCAATATCTTCCCATTCCCTCTACCCTTCACCCCCTGGCAACCACCATTCTACTTTCTATTTCTATGAGTTCAGCTTTTTTAGATTCCACAAATGAGTGAGAATATACACAGTATTTGTCTTTCTCTATCTGACATTTTTCATTTAGCATAAAGCTCTCAAGGTCCATCCATGTTGTCACAAAAGGCAAGATTTCCTTCTTTTTATGGCTGTATAATATTCATGTGTGTGTGTGTGTGCATGTGTCTGTATCACATTTTCTTTATCCATTCATCCTTCAATGGACACTTAGGTGGTTTCCATGTCTTGGCTATTGTGAGTAAAGCTGCAATGAACATAGAAATGCAGATTTCACTTCAAGATAATAATTTCATTTACTTCCAATATATACACAAAAGTGGGGTTGCTGGATCATATGGTAGTGCTATGTTTAATTTTTTGAAGAAAGTTCATACTGTTTTCATAGTGGCTGTACCAATTTACATTCCCACCAACATTGCACAAGGGTTCCCTTTTCTCACCAGCATGTTATCTCTTGTCTTTTTCATGATAGTCATTCTAACAGGAATGAGGTGTTATCTCACTGTGATTTTGATCTGATCTCCCTAGTGATTAGTGATGTTTACAATTTTTCATAGACCCTTGAAACGTCTTCTTTGGAAAAATGTTTATTCAAGTCTTCTGACCATTGGATGATAGATTTTTTTTTTTTTGCTATTGAATTTTATGAGTTTCTTATATACTTTGAATATTAACCTCTTATCAGGTATTTGTCTGCAAATGTTTTCTCATTACATAAGTTGCCTTCTCATTTTGCTGATTTTTTCTTTTGCTGTGCAGAAGTTTTTTAGTTTGCTGTAGTGCCACTTGTTTATTTTTGCCTTTGTTGCCTACGCTTTTGGTATCATATCCAAAAAATTATTGCCAAGACCAATGTCAGGGAGCATTTTCCCTATATTTTCATCTGGAGGTTTTATAGTTTTGGGTCTTGCATATAAGTCTTTAATTCATTTTGAGTTAATTTTTGTGAGTGGTCTAAGATAGGGGTCTAATTTCATTCTTCTGCATGTGAATATTCTGTTTCCTAACATTGTTATTGAAAACACAATCCTCTTCCCATTGGGTATTCTTGGCACTGTTGTCAAATATTTGTCGACTATATATGTGCAGATTTATTTCTGGGCTTTTAATTCCATTACATTGATCTGTGTGTCAGTTTTATGCCACTAACATACTCTTTTGATGATTATAGCTTTGTAATAAAGTTTGAAATCAGGAATTGCGATGCCCCCAGGTTTGTTCTTCTGCCGCATGATTACTTTGGCTATTCAGGTTCTTTTGTGATTCCATACACATTGCAGAATTTTTTTCTATTTCTGTGTAAAGTGCTGTTGAAATTTTGGTAGGAATTGTGTTGAATCTGTAGATTATTTTGGGTAGTATTGACATCTTAACAATATTATTTCTTCTGATTCTCTGAACACAGGATATCTTTCCATTTATTTGTCTTCTTCAATTCATTCATCAATGTCTTGCTATTTTCAGTGTATAGATCTTTCACCTCCATGGTTAAATTTGTTCTTAAGAATTATATTTTTATTTTGATGCAATTATAAATGGAATTGTTTTATTTCTTTTTCCAATAGCTCCTTGTTAGTGTATAGAAACACAACTGATTTTTGTATGTTGACTTTGTACTCTGCAACTTTACTGAATTCACTAATTAGTTTTAATAGTGTTTTAGTGGAGTCTTTAGGATTTTCATATATAAAATTGTATCATCTACAGACAAACAATTTTACTTCTTCCTCTCCAGTTTGGATGTCTTTTATTTCTTTTTCTTACCTAAGAGCCCTAGCTAATACTTCTGGTACTATGCTGAATAAGAGAGAGCATCCATGTCTTGTTCCTGATATTATAGGAAAAGTTTCAAACTTTTACCATTGAGTATGATGTTAACTGTAGATTTGTTATATACATTGACCTTTATATGTTGAGGTATGTTCCTTAAAAACCCAAATTATTGTGAGTTTTATCATGAAATAATGCTGAATTTTGCCAAATATTCTTTCTGCATCTATTGAGATGATCATGGTATTTACTTTTATTTTGCTAATGTGATGTATCACATTTAATGATTTGCATTTCTGAACCCTCCTTGTATCCCAGGGACAAATCCCATTTGACCATGAGCTTTTTAATGTGCTGTTGAATTTGGTTTGCTAGTATTTTGTTGAGAATTTTGCATCTATAATCATCAGGGATATTGGTCTTTAATTTTCTTTTCTTAAAGTGTCCTTATCTGGCTTTAGCATCAGGTTAATTCTGGTTTCATAGAATGTTTTGGAGTGCTCCCTCCTCTTTGATTTTTTCAATTTCTCTTTTTCAAACTTCATTTTCAGAAAGTCTGGTGTTAAATCTTCTTCAACTATTTGTTAGAATTTAATAGTAAGACCATCTGATTCTAGGCTTTTCTTTGATGCGTTTTTTGATTTCTGATTCAATCTCTGTACTTGTTATTGATCTGTTCAAAGTTTCTATTTCTTCATGATTCAGTCAAGATAAGTTGTATTTGTGTTTTTAGGAGTTTATCAATTTCTTCCAGTTTATCAAAAAATTTTAATATACTTTTAACAGTAGTCTCTTTGATCCTTTGTATTTCTTTGCATCGGTTGTGATGTCTCTTCCTTCATTTCTGATTTTACTTATTTGAGTCTTCTCTATTTCATAGTCTAGCTAAAAGTTAGTCTGTTTTTTTCTATCTTTAACAAAACATGGATCTTAGTTTCATTGGTCTTTTTTATTGTTTTTCTGGTCTCTTCTTCAATTTTTCTGCTCTTTGATATTTGCTTCCTTCTACTAACTTTGGGCTTCGTTCTTCTTTTCCTATTTCCTTGAAGTGTGAAGTTACATAGTTTATTTTAGCTCTTTCTTTCTTCTTAATGTAGGAGTCCATCACTATAAACTTCCCTCTCAAAAGTGCTTTTACTGAGTCCCATAAATTTTGGTATGTTTTGTTTCCATTTCATTTTCCTTTTGATTTATTCTTTAACCCATTGGTTGTTCAGTAGCATATTGTTTAACCTCCACATATTTGTGAATTTTCTTATTATCCTCCTTTTATTGATTCCTAGTTTTATACCATTTTTGTCAGAAAAAAAACTTAGTATGATTTCAATCTTCTTAAATTTTTTAAGATTTGTTTTGTGACCTAACATATGATTTATTCTGAAAGATGTTTCATGTGCACTTCAGAAAAACGTGTATTATGATGCTTTGTGGTAGAATGTTGTATACATGTCTGTTAGGCTATTTGATCCAAGGTATAGTTCATATCCAATGTTTCTGCATTGATTTTTTTGCCTGGATGTATTGTTGAAAATGGGATATTGAAGTCCCCTACTATTGTTGTATTGCTGTCTATATTTCCTTCAGATCTGTATTTGTTTAGTATATTTAGGGGCTTCAATATTGAGTGCATATGTATTTATATTTGTTATATCTTCTGGATGAATTGACCCAATTATCATTATATAATGACATCTTGGTCTCTTGTTATGGTTTTTGACTTCTATTTTGTCTGATTTAAGTATAGCTACCCCAGATCTATTTTAGTTTCCGTTTGCATGGAATACCTTTTCCCATTCCTTTACTTTTAGTCTGTGTGTGTCCTTGAAGCTGAAGTGAGTCTTGTAGATGGTGTATAATGGGGTGTTGTTTTTTAGTCCATTCAGCCACTCTACACCTTTTGATTGGACAATTTATTTCATTTACATTTAAAGTAATTATTGATAGATAAGGGCTTACTCATGACATCTTATTGTTTTCTGGCTCTTTTGTAGTTCCCCTGTTCCCTTCTCCCTCTTTTGCTGCCTTCTTTTGTGAATTGATGATTTTCTGTACTGCTTTGCTTTGGTCCCCTTCTCTTTATCTCTTATGTATCTATTGGAGGTTTTTACTTTGTGGTTACCATGACTCTTACATAAAACATCTCATAGATAAAACAGTCTATTTTAAGCTAATAGAAACCAGCTGAAGTTGGTACAAAATCTGGGCCCGTGTTAATTGGCCTATCACTGGGCCCACCTGGGAACCTGGGTTCACATGTGCCCACTTGGAGCCTGAGTTTGCATGGGCTGATGGAGAGCCTGGTGCCGTGGGAGCCAGTCAGGCCTGAGGAAGCTGGTCAGTGTCAGGGTGAGTTGGGAGCTTGGATTTCCTGGAGTCCACTGGGAGCCTGGGATCACAAGAGCTATCTGTGGCTGGGGAAGCTGGCAGATGCCAGAGTGGGCCAGAGGCCTGGGTTTGTGGTGGCCTAGTGGAAGCTTGGTTTGCAGAAGTCACCTGGGGCCATGGGAGCCACCTGGGGTCACTGGAGCAAGCAAGCACCTGAATAAGTCAGGTGCCTGGGTTTACAGGAGTCCACTGGAAGCTACCTAGGGCCCCAGGAGTCAGCCTGGTACCTGAGCATTAATGAGGGGGTTAATAGTAAAGTTGGGCCTTCCCCTCATTCTTTTCCTCTCATAGAGGAAGTGTTTCTACATTGGGTTGCTTGGACTTGGTGAAGGGGTGATGGGGGTAATGTGAATCTATGCTTCCTCCCTTCCTCAATGATTCTTTTCTTATTTCTGTGCTTCACTGAGGTGCTGTAATCTCTTACTTGGAATCTTTAACTCTCATGATGGCATTTTCATACCCAGAAAGCTGTTCAAATTGATAAGCTTGCGATGTGTTGGGCATTAGAAATTCTTACAGCTCCATTTCTCAGACACCATTCTCCCCAGAAATCCCAATTTAAAAATGAGCAGAAGGCATGAACACACATTGCAGAGTGTGGGCAATGAACAGCATGTTTTGAGTAGAATCCAGGAGCTCGTCTGGTTTTGTGGGAGCCATCTACCTTCCAACTAGAAAGACTGGGCCCAAAAAGCTTCCTATAGGTTCAGTAGCTTCCTACACCTGCAAATGGTTTCTCCTCTTTCCAAAATCAGCAGTCCCTGGAAAGAGGAGCAACTACCTAATGTTCTTACTGATGCAGACTTGGATTCAGTATGGACAGTAGTGAAAGCAAAAACTATCTCATTATCATCCTTCCTTTACAAAACAATAATTGTATCAAGAGATGGATCTTGATTTGACAAGAAGCAGACCACCCAGCACCCCCGTGATTAATTACTGTTAAATTAATGGCAATGGAGCCAAGATTCTGACATCAGGTTACGTGGCAGTTCTATTTGTCAGTGTACTGAGAGGTTTTACTTTTACTTATGTTTTCGTTAGAATGAAATTGGAGGTTGAAGGCTACATGGCCTATTAGCAAGATTCTATTTTTCACTTTTATTCTAAGTATAGAAAATAAAATCTCTAAGTGCAGGCAAGATGCATTTTCCTATTTCTGGGGATGACACAAAGAGAGCAACTTGGCTTAACCACGGTAAGTTTGATTTTGACTGGGCATTATTAAGACTGTTTTAGTGTCTTAGACATAAAACATTGAAATAGGCTACTGAGGGAGACTGACATAGCTCCACCTTCATAAGTCTCTGAGAAGAGAAAAGGAGATCACAAGATATAATACCACTTCAATGGCAAGGAAGATAATTCCAACAAATGGCAAGCCAAGAAAAGGAGGAGAGAGAATGCTTCTCCTTAGTCCTTTGAAGAGTTACATTGACCTGTTTTAGGTTTTTCTAGAAGAGGGTTACTTCCAAGATGAAACAATTCCAAGCCTGTTTTCCTTTTTCAACTGACTGGAGAGAAGAGTGGGTAAAGTGGTGATGGGTAAAAGATGGGTAAAGGGGAGCCACTCCATGTGGGCTCTGAACTATAATCCTTTCCATCATCAAAAGGAAAGCTCCAAACTGTAGTAACATGGTCTATTGTCCACTACTTCTTTGACTTGGCTAATCCATTAATAATATTCTCTGGGGCTAGAGTGAATGAGGAAGAGAAATCATCCTACTCTACCTCATACTTTTTTTTTTTAACATCCTTATTGGAGTATAATTACTTTACAATGTTGTGTTAGTTTCTGCTTTATAACAAAGTGAATCAGCTATACGTATACATATATCCCCATATCCCCTCCCTCTTGCCTCTCCCTCCCACCCTCCTTATCCCACCCCTCTAGGTGGTCACAAAGCACTGAGCTGATCTCCTTGTGCTATGCAGCTCATACATTTTTAGCAGTGGCTTCTATTTTGTCATTCATAAAATGGCTTAAAATAGTGTTGTAATTTTTTTTTTTTTTTTTGGAAACTTAAAGCTCTGAAAAACTGACTCAGGAGTCTCACTGAGAGTGGAAGTGACAGGGATGGGGCTCCATGCTTCCTACCCCCTGCCTTTCTTTTTAAATAGCTTCAGAGATATAGTTCACATATAATACAAGTTACCCGGTTAAAACATAAATTCCATGATTTTTAGTATATTCACAGATATGTGCAGCCATTACCACAGTCAATCTTAGAATATTTTTACCACCTCTAAAAGAAACCCTGTGTATTTTAGCTATCACCCCTTATGTCCCACCTACCACCCCAGCTCTAGGAAACTGCTAATCTACTTTGTGTCTATAGATTTTCCTCCTTGGAAATTTCATATGAATGGAATCACATTACATGTTGTCTTTTGTGACTGGCTTCCTGCACTTAGCATAATGTTTTTACATGTTGTCACATATCTGAATTTCATTCCTTTTTATAGCTGAAAATTATTCTATTATAAGTGTCTTTTTAAACATGTGCTTCCAAGTACATTTTTATTTGAAATGAACACATGTCTATACTATACTAAATATAAATAAATATATTTGTTTTACATTAAAAATAGTTATTGAATAGGAGTGATGTAAGTATCTCTAAGTCCACCACAAATCTGATACTCTTTGAGCTTAAAATTCATCTTTTATGTAACCAGAGATCCAGTTGAATATTCCTGTTGAGCAAGTGATTCCAACGCCCTTTACTTATAATAGAACTAAAGAGAAGTTGGGTTAGTGTGTGACCACCTTCGGTAGTATTTTCATGTTAAAGATAACCGCCCAATCAAGTCTCCCTGCTGAATAAAATATGGTATTCAGAACCTTCCCTGAAAACCTTCAGGTGAGAGAGTAAAGTGATCAAGTCTGTGTTTTTTAGAGCCCTTCAGCTTGAATTTAAATTGTGGTTACGTTATTTGCTACCTATAGCAAGATGCTTTCCTATTCTAAGTTTCTGTTTCCTCATTTGTGAAATAAGGCAATAATTATATCTGCATCACAGGGCTTTTGGGGAGACAATTTAATGAGAAAATGTATGTGAATTCCAGGCACAGTTTCTGGCATACTGAGTGCTAATAAATATGTGTTGTTATTATTCATAATATTATCTTTTTTGTTATTATTCACACATGAATCCTAATATGTAGTACAGAGCTTATTACATAATAATTGCCCCTCAAATATTTGTTTAAATGAAGGAACAGGTGAATTAAAGAGCTTCACAAGACAGGGGGACTCTGTATTTTTCACCTTATTAACTCTGGGTTTCACAACAGAGTTATACATTTTGCATGAGTCATTTGGGGAAGCCACTGGGGGAAGGTCTTCTCAATGATACAATTTACTATTACTGGGGAGATGCGTCAGCTTCTGTCTTGAACCTCTCATTGTCATCTCAGGGAGGAGAGAAGATATCATGATGTTTCATTTCTATATTAATAAATAGTAATGATATCACATCCCCTCCCTCCCTCCCTCCCATGATGAGACGACATCAGAATCCTTGGAAGCATTTCCTCTAGAACCAACTGGCTTTGATTTTTTTTTTTTCTTTCTTTCTTTCTTTTTTTTTTAAGCTGCCCATCCTGAGGACTCAGCAAATTCACAAAGCAAAGGAAGCAATAATTCTCTGGCTAAAAAGCTGCTGAAATTGTTTTTTCTATACCCACTGGTAGAACACAGAGGCAGCTAAACAAAAATGCTGACCCCCCTGCTGCCTGAAACTGTTGGTTTCTGGGGCCGGGGGAGTCTGGGCTTCATTCTCTGTTTTTTTTTTTGTTTGCTCTTAAGTTCTTGTGGGTGTGTGTGAGTTCCCTTTGATTTTCAAAATTGTAGGCTACTTTAATTTAAGACAGCTAAGTCCAGAGTTGACTTTTAGGAATAAATTACAATTTACTGAAGACTTATTTTTCCTTGCACCTTTTTTGGATACACACCAAAACATAAAATGGGAACTTTTCCAAAAATTGTAGGGGAGAGATGACACACTTCTGCCCTGGTCTCTGAATTCCTGAATCTAACCAATTTAAGAAGCTAAGTAGATAGCTTTTGAGCAAGCATAGGAGTGAAACTTTGGCATTTTATAAGGAGAATGAATAAAGGAGACAGAGTGAAACTATAGGAAGGAAGGTCTCAGCTGATCGCAGTGGTCTCTGATTCTCTCTCTCCAGTGCCTGTCTTCCTGTGGGTGAGCAGTTCTTCCAGGACTGGTGCTGTCTTCACCCTGCCTGTTCTTTGTGCTCACTACACCCCCCTAGGTAGAATGGGGACAAATCTCTATTGTGGTCAGCCAAGATAAAAGGAAAGTTTTAGGGAAAAGAAAAGAGGGGAACTAAAAAAAAATGAAACTAAAGAAAACTAATACTTCCCCTGAAAGAATAGAGAAAATACAAAAAAATGAGGAGACGGGGGCCATGGAGATAGAGTCATCATTCTCAGTGCAGCCATACACTGGTAGGTGGCCATGCCTTAGCAGAAACATACCCTGTGGTTTCTTCTCTCTGTTTACCTGAAACATCTGCCCTTATCTCAACCTTGCGTTTGCCCTGAACTTTTTTTTAACTTTTTATCTTATATTGGAGTATAGTTGATTTACAATGTTGTGTTAGTTTCAGGTGTACAGCAAAGTGAATCAGTTATACATATACATCTATCCACCCTTTTTTAGATTATTTTCCCATATAGGACATTACAGAGTATTAAGTAGTTCCCTGTGCTCTACAGTAGGTCCTTGTTGGTTATCCATTTTAAATATAGCAGTGTGTACATGTCAATCCCAAACTCCTTAACTATCCCTCCCCGACCTCGTCCCCCTGGTAACCATAAGTTTGTTCTCTAAATCTGTGAATCTGTTTCTGTTTTATAAATAAGTTCATTTGTATCATTTTTTTTTTAGATTCCTCATATAGGCAATATCACAATACTTCTCTTTCTCTGTCTGACTTACTTCACTCAGTATGAGTGGATCTCTAGGTCCATCCATGTTGTTGCAAATGACATTATTTCATTCTTTTTAATGGCTGAGTAATATTCCATTGTATATATATACTACATCTTCTTGATCTATTCTTCTGTTGATAGACGTTTAGGTTGCCCTGGACTTTTATAAGGGATCCCTATGAGTGATTTGCCTAGTTTTGAAGGTGAATAGTAGGTGTTATTATCTTAGAGCCTCTATACTATATGTGAGTCCCTGATACACTATGCTCTAGTTGTGGGATCTTTCTAGGTCACAATTCCATCAATAACAATAGACCAAAATTCTAAACCCTACCATGGAGGACCATTGTGAGTATTGTTGATATTGTCTTCGTAGTTATAAGTAGAGGTTCCAGCACAATGTAGGAGCTCAAAAAAATAGTACATATTTTTATTATTACCAAGGCTAATTGGAACTATATATCTCTTCCCATGGCTGGGCTTTGCCACCTATTAGAGTGTTCTCAGTTTCCAGCTTCTAGTTTTCAAAGCATAGGTAACTGGCAAATTACTATGAATGCCTTCTATTTCCTTTCTATTTATTGCATATCATTTCCAAGTATAATCCTTCCTGTTCCTTTAAGTAGTACTCCATGGAACAACATCTCTAACGTTGCTTTCAGAGTGAGGTGTGCAGTAGACATTTAATTCTTTCCTTCTCTGACACTAACGTCTATTGTTTCCCACCTCAGAGATGCTAGGGCAGCTTTTACTTTTATGAGGACCTGGCTATTTATCAGAAATGGAAAGGTAAACAAACAAGCACGTAAAGAATCAAATTATATGTAAATTCTGCTCCCCTCTTCCAGGATTAATTGAACAGAAGTGAGTTGTCTGATCCACATTCAAATGTCACTTTTCTGTATTATGTCGGCATTGATTTCAATACTGAGTGATGTAATATAAGGCATTAGAAGAAACAGAGTGCATTTAACATAGAACAAAGGTTGTTGAAGAGATCCTGAGTCTAGGGCTCAGATCAGTATTTAATCTTTTCTACTCCCTGGTTATAGAATTATAAACAAGTCACGTTACACCTATAAATTGTATTTTCCTCACCTATGAAATGGGAATGGTATTTATCTTACCTATGTTCTAAGATTCTAGTTATATATACAATAGCAAAGTACTTGATAAACAATTGAGTAGTATATACATTTTAGTGTGAAGGTAACCTGTGGGTTGGATGCCACATGCATATGTTTTTTGTTTTTTGTCTTTTTTGGTTAACATGTGGCATCCAACCCGTGGGCTACAGACAATATGTATTTCCCTGAAACACTGCAGGATCTGGAACCTCTGGGCCAGTGTCACTATGTAGCGACAATAGGCTGGCCTTTGAGTTTGTAACCTGTAGGAAGAGATTCATGCTCCCCTCTGCTCAGGATCCAGACCTGACAGCCAGGATACGACTAATCAGTGCTCAGAGCTCAGGAAGCAGCTCTGCACACCTGGCAGAGCCTGACAAAATCTTGGTAATCGGATTAACAAAGCAGTGATATGGTATCTTGTTGGTGAGGGGCATGGAAGTGCTACATCATTATGCAGAACAGTTCATTATCAGAGCTGACCTTGTACTGGCTTTGCCTGTATCTTGATGTGGGACAGCTCACTGAAGATGCATGGATAAGTGCTCTGGCAAAGGCATTGTGAGAGCAATTGGTAGCAGCTAGAAAGCTAGCTCTTTCCTCTCCAAGTTCAGCTTGAAAAGACATACAGTTCTGGGAACACCGTTCATTTTGCTATTTCTGAGCCCTTTCACCTCTGCTTCCACAAGTACAAGAGCTTCATTTGTGTGTTCCCAAATGATTTTTTTTTCCTTCAATTTTTCTTTCACTCTAGTGCTTAGGAAGTCACTGGGATGAACTGTGGTGACATTGCCAGTTCTTAATGATTATTTTCTTAAGATACCAATTCAATTCTCCTCTTCTCCTTTTTCAATGGTCCAGGATATATCTGCCTCCTCCAGAACTTCCTTTCTCTCAAAGTCAGGCCTCACTCAACAGGTCTCTGATGTCACTCAGAGGTTGTACCGTGAGGGATCACGTCCTTGCACCTACATTTGGCCACTGGCCACCCCTTCCCAAGCTCCAGTATCTTTCGACGGCGGCTGTTTACTGCAAACCCACCAAGAATTTTAGAGTCAGAGCATCCGCCATGGTCCACCTCTGCTATTTAATAAAAGGTGAAGCCTTTGCATAATTTGATTAACTCTGATTTCTTCTTTCTTAAAAATGTCAATTACAGGGAGAGGGGACAGAAAACCCTGTTTTATCTGGTTACCTTCAAGCATTGAAATGCAATGAATTTCTGGCTGTGCTCTGAGCCTGTGACTAACTAGATAATCCAGGCTACAGTGTGTTTTACACATCTGAAGACCTTAGACTTGGGAGGGAAGACATAAGAAGTCCCACTGAGACCCTCTGGAAGCAACCACATTCTCCAAACCACATTTATGAGAGGGTACTTGCCCACTTAATTCATTTGATCACCATCCTTGAGTGCATAGCTCCCTTGCAGGAAGCAGTTGCAATGGAGGGGGGAGAGATAACAACTGGTTTCATTCACACACCAAAACTATGCCTCAACAAAGGCAATGCTTGTAAAACACACTACTGTCTTTGAAAAAAAAGTGTTAGTGTCACAGGTCACATTCCCCAAGAAGCGCCCTCCAGATAGAGGTTTAAGACTGGTAAGTTTATTGGGAAATAAACTTGATAGCAGTACTCCTGGAACAGAAAGAAAGGAAGCAGGATTGAGCAGAAGGAAAGCTCAGGCTGTGATGCAATCCCAACACGATTTGTAGCCAAGCCCATGGATAACAATGAATGGGATACCAGTTCATAAATTTCCTACGCACTGGGGCTGAGGGTAGAGACTTTATAGCCCACATTGACCAATCATTGACTGTGAGATCCGTCTAAGAAGCGAGGATAACTTTCAAAGAGGCAACTCTAGCTAGGCCAGACTAATTTGAAGCGAGGGTGGCATGAGGCACAGTAGCTGGATGAATGACAGCTTGTGTGCTTTTTCCTAATAAAGACATTTCCCCTTTCAAAACCACCAGCTCTCTGAATGTAACAACCCCTTATTTTGCATAAGGCTTTCTATTTCACAGACATTATCACATACATTTCCCCCCCCATGACATTTTTTGAAGCCAGTGAAGTAGATCTTATTCCAATTTTAAAGAAAAAGAAACAGAAATTTCCAGTCTTTCCAATCACTCTTTCCTTGTGTAGCCTTCCACAAATGATAATCTCTGCAGAACTTAATTTCCTTTTCAGCAAAATAGGGGTGAAAATAACTTACGTGCCTAATATCTCCTCCCAGGTTTGGGATCTATGACTGTGAACCTTGCACGGGTTTATGTGTTTGCTAAGTGCAGGAGCCAGGCATGGCATCCATGTCCCGTGGATTACTACTCTAGGGTTCTTTCTACTGGCCCACACTGTCCCAAGGGGACTGAGGTCAGTGACGCTCTGAGGTTTCAGAGGCAACAGGGTTTGAAAAAACTAGCCTGCAATCAGAGAAAAGGCTCCCAGTATACAGCCATCCTTAGAACGTTTGGAATAGCATGAATAACAGTGTGTAACATTTCCGTGATCCATGTATCCTAAGATTTTTTTTTCCTTTCCAGATAGAATGATTTGTACTCCTGAAATGGACTCACATGGAGCAGGCTTGGCAGGATTCTATGAGATACTCATGCCTGGGCTTTTTAAGACAATTGATGGCACAAGACTTTTTCTGGGATATACATATTCTCTAAATTTAGCTTACTGTAGCAGAACCACTCTTTTTTTTTTTTTTTTACATCTTTATTAGAGTATAATTGCTTTACAATGGTGTGTTAGTTTCTGCTTTATAACAAAGTGAATCAGTTATACATATACATAGGTTCCCGTATCTCTTCCCTCTTGTGTCTCCCTCCCTCTCACACTCCCTATCCCACCCTTCTAGGTGGTCACAAAGCACCGAGCTGATCTCCCTGTGCTATACGGCTGCTTCCCACTAGCTATCTACCTTACATTTGGTAGTGTATATATGTCCATGCCGCTCTCTCATTTTGTCACAGCTTACCCTTCCCCCTCCCCATATCCTCAAGTCCATTCTCTAGTAGGTCTGTGTCTTTATTCCTGTCTTACCCCTAGGTTCTTCATGACATTTTTTTTTCTTAAATTCCATATATATGTGTTAGCATACGGTATTTGTCTCTCTCTTTCTGACTTACTTCACTCTGTATGACAGACTCTAGGTCTATCCACCTCATTACAAATAGCTCAATTTTGTTTCTTTTTATGGCTGAGTAATATTCCATTGTATATATGTGCCACATCTTCTTTATCCATTCATCCGATGATGGACACTTAGGTTGTTTCCATCTCTGGGCTATTGTAAATAGAGCTGCAATGAACATTTTGGTGCATGACTTTTTTTGAATTATGGTTTTCTCAGGGTATATGTCCAGTAGTGGGATTGCTGGGTCATATGGTAGTTCTATTTGTACTTTTTTAAGGAACCTCCATACTGTTCTCCATAGTGGCTGGAGCAATTCACATTCCCACCAGCAGAACCACTCTTTACCCATGTATAGCAACTTCTTTTCCGTATCAGTGGGGGCGACGTTTAGCCTACCAATCTTCTTGCAATTTCAGCCAGCATTTAGGGCCCAAGCAGGTTACTGGAAAACCAGGGACTGGCACTGACCCAAGTCAGACCTCATCAGTATTCAGCAATACAGGTACAAGGTGAGTGAGAAAAGAGGCAAGACACGTGGAAAAGTGTTCTGATCAGATAAGAGCAGTGAAGCAGAAAATAAGGACATTGCCAGGTTGTTTGCCCCAAATTTCATGTACTTACAGGCTTTTATCATGACAATGAAAGGTCTCCTGGTTTACCTAAGTGCTCCTTCTCTAATTCTATAGCTCTGATATTTTGGGAAACATGGCTGTGTTGTGTATAAACTTTGGTTTTAGAGAAAGGAAATGAAAACATGCATTAGGACCATCAGTTTGAAGGAGAGAATGCGCCTAACTCCCTGAGGTGAAAAGAAATGGCATAAGGCAGGAAGAAAGAGGGAGTGGTTTTGCTTACCACTGTCTTTGCCCTTGACAGCTGTTCTTGAAAGCTTGGGCTCTGAACTGTTCTCCTCAATTTGTTTGAAATTTTTCTGGCATACCCTCTTGCATTTTCATTCCCTGTCTCAGGTACTTCTCTCTGAAAATCTTCATTTTTGACTCAAATCTCTTTGAGGAAATTTCTTAAAGCATTAAATGGGTTTAAATTGATTTTTTAATACATCAATTCATTTCATTTCTTTGTAGTCAAAAATATTATTGAATGATGCATTTTTTATTACTGGGAAGAGCCAAAGCTTTCTGGTCATAGTTGAGATTGACAAGAAATGTGGAGTTTCACTTTTGTCTTCTCCTAATGTGCTATTTTAAAATGAGCTGAGGACTTCCCTGATGGCGCAGTGGTTAAGAATCAGCCTGCCAATGCAAGGGACATGGGTTTGAGCCCTGGTCCGGGAAGATCCCACATGTAACGGAGCAATTAAGCCCGTGTGCCACAGAGACTGAGCCAGTGCTCTAGAGCCCATGAGCCACAAGTACTGAGCCCGTGCTCAGCCCGTGCAACTGCGGAAGCCCACACGCCTAAAGCCTGTGCTCCGCAACAAGAGAAGGCACCACAATGAGAAGGCCGTGCACCGCAACAAAGAGTAGCCCCCGCTGGACGCAACCAGAGAAAACCCGCGCGCAGCAACAAGGATCCAACGCAGCCATAAATAAAAAAATTTATTTATTTAAAATTTTTTGAAAAAATAAATAAATAAAATGAGCTGAGATGAAGTCATCAGAGAAATGTGGAAAGTCCCTCATCTTCAAATTCTGTCACCTCTTTATGGGAAGCCACAGGAGCCTATTAGTCAAATTCTAGCATTTAGAGATGGGATAAAAGATATGAAGTGAAATTACATGGACAGCTTGATACATAGAGATGCTATTATTACCAAACTCAGGTTTCACTGCTCATCACTCAAGAATCCAATACTGAGAGACACATGTTGGGTAAAAAGAAAGACAGTTTTATTGAGGAAGTCAGGAATCCTGGCAGAAGATGTACTCATATCACAAAAAACCAACTCTCCTTTGCCGATCAGGGGGCAAGAGTTTCTAAGGGCGGGGGGGTGCAAGGCTGGGGAGGGGTGGGCCACTTGCAGAACAACACAGTCAGCTCCAACAGTCATCCTGAAATTAGTTGTGCTTGGTCTGATCAGCATCATCTTGATTCTTTTAAGTACAGTTAATCTTCCATTTCAGGGTTGGTTTTTTCCCATTTCTTTGAGGTCAGTTCTTATAATTGTGTAAGATGGAACAGCTTGTCATGGCTACAGTCTGGTCATCATGTAGTTAACTTCTTCCACCTGGTGGGGTTCTTAGTGTCTGCAAAACAGCTCAAAGGACATGGCTCAGGATATTATCTATAGCCCTTGAGGAGAAACTAAAAGTTCTTGACTTTGCTTAATGACTAAACTATTATTATTTTGTCTTTGTTTGACTGTTTTCCCTTGTTTCTGCATTTTCTCATTTGTCTGATTAAACTTATTCTTTTGCTAAAGTTTTTCTACTAACAAAAGGCAGACAGAGGACATGATGAGGTCTGTCCTAGAAAGGCCGCACAGGGTCCTGCTCATTTTCACCATCATAACAATAGTGGCCATGAGCTGGTAATAATAACTTCAGCTATAAGGCTAACGTCCAGTTTTTACAATGGGAAAGGCATGTTAGAACTTTGCTAAAATCTTCTTTTCACTGTGATGTGCATTAAACCAGATGAATCTCAACAGTTTTGCCTGAAAACATAAGGACTGTCAGTTATAAACTCTCTAAGAAGTCACCTCTCAAAGCTATCTTCATCCTTTCTCTGTCTTCAGGATTATTCTAATCATTATTTAGACATCAGTGGTCTGTCCTATCTTAAACTCATGGACAAACAAAAGCAGTGAAAGGAATCAATTCAAAGAGAAAAACCCTTTAACCTCATTTTCTCCTCTAGCTACTGAGTCACAACTACCTATTGTCTCTTCTGTTGAGAGTGAAGTATCTGAAAACAGTGTTCTCTAAAGTAAGATGTTGACAGTGGGAGAAACTGGGTGTGGAGTATATGGGAACTTTCTGTACTATCTTTCCAATTTGCTGTAAATCTAAAACCATTTTAAAACTAAACTTTCACTTAAAAAATATTCTCTTAAATTTTTTTAAGAGAATGTGTCTTAAAATCTGTCTCCATTTTCTTGCTTTTTTTTTCTTTCTTATTTCTGTATTGCTTTTATTTGCAATAGCCAAAACTGGAAACAATTAAAATATCCATAACCAGATGAATAAATAAACAAACAATGGAACAAACACTAGAACATACTTCTCAATAATGTAAACAGGGTGCACTACTCATATAAGCACCATTGATTAATTTCAAAATAAATATGTCACACTAGGGCACCCAAGGGGGGAAAAAATTAAACACTTTATGATTTCAATTATATAAAATTCTAGACAATGCAAAAGAATCTTTTGTAATGAAAACCAAATCAATGGCTGCCTGGAGGACAAAGAAGTTATTAAAGGACACAAGGTAAATCTCCATTTTCATCAACTCCCACTCATGACCCAAACTACTGCAGTCTGAGTCCCTCAGCACTGAACTGACTCTACAAAGTTACCAATAACCTCCATGTTGATAAATCCAGTGATCACTCCTAGTCTTTAATTTCTTTAACTTCTCAGTCATATTGAACACTGCTGATCCCTCTCCTCATTCTGAAACATTGTTGAAGGAAGAAATTGCTGCTCTTTATCTGAAACACAGAGCTGAATGAATTGTGTGCAAAGAGGTGGAGGACTGTATGGTAAAAGCACAGTCTTTGTTTTAACAACCAGTAGAGTCTGGAGAGGCTCGGAGTGCAGAGACTGACAGATTTTCAGAAGTGAGGGTAGTGAAGGAGAGGGTAAATTTCAGCTGTGCAAGATTGGTTGTTGGAATGAGGTTGATGATGATGGGTTGACTTTTAAATGTGTGGTTACTGAAGCCAGTTGTAGCCATGCAAACCAAGACTGACCAGCAGAGATGGATTTAAAACCAGTTCTGGAGATAATCTTTTATACCTTGGACTGTGGTCAAAGAATAATCAGCCTTTTCCTTAAATTGTTGGAGTGAGTCAACTTTTTAATTTCTCCCTCCGCCTCTGTTCGTCTCCTAATTTCCTCCTATGTCATTAACTCCCATCTTCCAAGTTTTATTATACTTGCCATGCTGTCTTCCCTTTTTAAATGTTAGACATTTAATGGGAATTCCCTGGTGGTCCAGTGGTTAGGACTCTGTGCTTCCACTGCAGGGAGCCTGGGTCCGATCCTTGGTCTGGGAAATAATATCCCACAAGCCGTGTTGGGTGTGGCCTAAAACAATGTTAGATATTTAAATATTAGAATCCCTACATTCCATACTCGTCATGCGTATACAATTTTATCCAAATTTTGGACTGCTTCTCATCAATTCCTTGATGCTTTCATCTAATCTTATGGCTTTAAACACAATTTCCTTGCTTTTATCTCCCCAAAGTAGATTTCTAGCTGAGACATTACCCTTCTACCTCATGTTATATCTCACTACCTAATGAATATCTCCACTTTGTTGTCTAATGCACATTGCAAGCTCAACATGGCCCAAATTAATACAACTCCCTAAAATTGGCCTCCATGCACAGCCTTGCTCATCTCAGTTAATGGCAATTCAATTGTTTTTTAAATTTACTTTTATTGAGATATAATTAACATTGTGTAAGTCTAAGGTGTGCAACGTATTGATTTGATGCATTTATATGTTGTAGTGTGATTATTACCATATGTTAGCTAACACCTCTTTCATGACACATACTTATTATTATTGTGTGTGTGTGTGTGTGTGTGTGTGTGGTGGAAACGCTTGAGATCTAGTCTCTTAGCCTCTTATTTGAAGTTTTAAAATGCAGTATTATTGCCTGTGCATTAGATCTCCAGGACTTAACTTATATACCAGTTCCACATTTGTACCCTTAAACAACATCTCTCTAATTTTCCTACCCCCTAACCTCTGGTAACCATCATTCTACTCTCTGCTTTTAATGTTCAGCTTTTTTAGATTCTCATGTAACTGATATTATATTTGTACTACTCTGCTTGACTTATCTCACTTAGCATAATGCCCTCAAGGTCCATCCATGCCCTCTCAACTAACAGGATTTCCTTCTTTCTCATGCCTGAATAATATTATTTTATATAAGATATACATTTATATCTTCCTCTTTATTCATCCTCTGATGGGCCCTTTGGTTGTTTCCATATCTTGACTATTGTGAATAGTGTTGCAGTAAACATGGGAATATCTATTCAATATACTCTTTTCATTTTCTTTGGATGAATATCTAGAAGTGGGATTACTGGAAATATGGTAGCTCTATTTTTAACTTTTTGAGGAACCTCCATATTCTTTTCCATAGTGGTTGAACCAATTTACAATCCTGCCAACAGTGTACAAGTATTCCCTTTTCTCAACATGCCTGGCAACATTCATCTCGTTTTCTTGATGATAGCCATCTAACCGTGTGAGAATATTTCCTTGTAGATTTGATTTGCATTTCTCTGATGATTAATGTTGCTGAACATCTTTTCATGTACCTCTTAGCCACTTGGATGTCTTCTTTGGAAAAATGTCCATATAGGCCCTCTGTCCATTTTTTAATCAGATTGCTTGTTTGTTTTTGTCATTGAGTTGTATGAGTTTTTTCTATATTTTGAACACTCAAAGGGGAAAAGATATTCTCTTCAACAAATAGTACTGGGAAAACTGAATGATCCCATGCAGAAAAATGCAGTTGAACTTCTATCTTACACCACTCACAAAATTAACATGACACGGATTAAAGACTTAAACATAAGACCTGATACCATAAAACTCTTAAAAGAAAACATAGGGAAGCAGCTTTTGACATTGGTCTGGAAGATTTTTTGAGATATGACATCAAAAGCACAAGCAACACCTCAACAGGTGGAACTACATCAAAAACTTCTGCACAGAAAATGAAACATTCAAGAAACAAAAAGGCAACCTATGGAATGGGAGAAAATATTTGCAAACCATAGGTCAGATAAACGATTAGTATCCAAAATATATAGAGAACACATACAACTCAATAACAAAAACAATCTGATTAAAAGGTGAGCAAAGAAACTGAATAGACATTTTTACCAGTGAAGGCATCCAAATGGCTAACAGGTACATGAAAAGCTGCTCATCCATGGTCCAGTTCAGCCCCATGCAAAGTTAACTTGCAGGGAGTGGGATGTGTGGCCCTGGGGAATTTCCTCTATAATCAACTCCAGTGTGACCAAACTTGTTTTTTTTGTGTGTGTGGTGTTTTGTTTGTTTGTTCTTTATTGTGTTTTGTTTTGTTTTCCTCCAATGATGTGCTGGAATCTCCCTTTGGGAAGGCGGGGCTCCTGAATATTCTCTCTTTTCCAGTGCTTCTAGTCCAGCCAGCACTTTCCAGAGTTTTTCCTGGTTGCACAGAGAGAGGTTGGGGCAGGTTGTCTGGCTCTTCTTGTTCCACAGTCCTTAGGGAAGTCTACCTGCCCATTACCTAATGCACAGGTGGGCAAGACCCCTTCCAGATCCCTTGGCTTCTAGTGCTGGGTCCCACAACTCCCATGGTGTTTCTTTTGTTCATGATTCATTGTTAAAAAGTGGGGAATAAAAAGAGGAATGCCTTACACTGGCAGAGTGCTGATGTCACTCCCCACTTCAGGCCTTAATATTTCAGAGGGAGTAATCCTTGACTCCTCTCCTCCTGCACCACGCAACCCAATTGATCAACAAATCTAGTTTTCTCTAACTTCAGAATAAACCTATAGCCTGATCACTTCTTCCCATCTCCATGGCTACCATCTTGTTCTGAAACATCATGATTGCTTGAGGAGATTATTCCAACAGCCTTTGACTTCATTTTCCTACTGCTACTCTAGAAATTCTCACGATTATGTTGAGCAAACTCCTGGTTTTAGCACTGAAAGTGACATGTCTCAGGACACTCAGTCTCAGGAAAATTGGGACAGATGATCACCTATTATGTACTCTCAAGACAACATCTAGAGTTGTCCCTTAAAACTATATAAATCAGACAACATCAATCTTCTATTCAAATCCTTCAATGACTCCCTACTTAACACAGAGTAAATGCTAATATCCTTACAGTGATCTATAAGACCCTATGCTCTGTATTCCACTACCTCCTCTGCTCTTCTGGCTTTTACCAGTAAACCTCTTATCATTTGTTTGACAGTAGCTACAGAGACCTATTTTATGTTTTTGGAGCACACTAGGTGTCCTCCTCCTCCCTTAAGGTCTTTGCACTTGTTGCTCCCTCTGGAATATGCATCCTCTAGATACATACATGGCTCTCACCCTCATTTATTTCAGGTCTTTGCTCAAGTGTCACCTTGTCAATTATCCTCACCCTGACCATTTTATTTAACTTTGCAGTGCCCACTCTCACAACTCTGAATCTCATTTTCCATGCCACATTTTCTCCATTGTATTTACCACCTTCTAACATATAATTTACCTATCAGTTATGTTTCTTACTTGTTTCTGTTAACAATAGAATGTAAGCTAGTGAGGGTAAGAAATTTTGTCTGTTTTTTTTACTGAAGTATCCTCAGTGCCTAGAACAGTTCTTGGCACATCATAGGTTCTCAATACATATTTGTGAAATGAATGAATGAATGAATTAATTAATTTATCATCTTCACATGGAGTGTCGTTTCCCCCTCTCTCTCCCTCTCCCTACCTTTATCTCTTTCTCTCCTCCTACCTAGGTATCTCTTAACAGTCCAGACCTGCCTTCTTAACTATATATGTCTGTTTTCTTAGCTATACACCAGTATCCTACTGGAATTTCACACCCAATTTATTCAAAGTTTAATTCATTATCTTCCTACTAAAGCCACACCTCCTCCAATGTGCTCTTTCTTAACGAATGACCATATTTTATATCTGATTATGCAAGCTAGCAACTTGAGAGTTACCTGTGACTCCCCTTTCTCCATAATCTACCACATCTAATATCTGTCACTCCTGAGTAAGTGGGGCATATTTATTTGACTCCACCTGCATTATTAACATCCATACCCACACTTATATAATTTCTCAGCTAGCAGATATCCTTAACTGACCTTTTTATCTTCTCTTCTCTCCTCTGTTCTATTTATTCTCCATCCTGCAGCCAAGGTGAAACACAAAAATATAATGATGTCACTTCATGAATACGCATACACCACTATCACTGCAATAAAACATTTAAATACATTTTATTTTCTTTAGAATAAATTTAAAATCATCCATATGGCCTCCAAGGCCAGGCTTGGTCTGGTCCTTGCCTACCTCACCAACCTCACCTGGCACTAACCTTCCCCCTAGCTCTCCTAATTCTAGCCTTGGACATCAACTTGAGTTCCTTAAAAGCCTTATACCCTTTCTGGATCAGGATTTCACATAGGCTTTTATCCTGTCTGAAATGTTCTCCCTTCCCATCTTTTCCTAAATACTGCCTGCTTCAGAGCATGGCTCAAACATTGATGTCTCTAGAAAACCTTCTGTGACCCTCCAAACCTGGTCAGTGTCACTGGATAGGCTCTCATAAAAGTATGTATTTCTCTTCTTAGTCCTTTAAAAAAGTAATTTAAATAATTAGGTGATTAATCTTTAAATGTCTGTCAGCTTCTCTAAAATATCAGCTATATGAAGCAAAAGAGTGTTTTTTTTTCACTGCTGTTTGTCAAGCAATTAACTGGTTTGTCTTAGTCTGTTTGGGCTCCTATAACAAAATACCATCTCCTAACACCATCACATTTGGGCATTAGGATTTCAACATATGAGCTTGAGAAGAACACAAACATTGAGATTATAGCACAGTTCTTTGCACAGTTTAGACATTCACTGATATTTATGAATGATGGATGGATGATGAGTGAATGAGTAAAGATTAAATTCTGGGTGACACTTTCCTGATCTTGTCCTTCCCCCTCTTCTTTCTCCTAATTGTCTGTTGATGAAAGTCCTCCAAACTGCCTGATAGTTACAGTTTGAGCATCACGTATGGCAGCCTTTTTCCAATAGTGATAGTTACTTCCTTTTCTTTAGCAAGCATAGCTGCAAGATAATCAGCAATTAATTTTGAAATGTTCATATGTGTGTAAAGTAATGAACCTCTGATTGCCTTTCATCTTTTAATATAGTGTGCTGATATAAAGCCATATATCAGGAAACTAAAAGGTTGTGGAGAGCCTCTTACCTGAGAGGATTTAGGTGATGGTAAATGTCATAAAGTAAAATTAGGGTGATTATAGAGTGTTTGAAAGGAAGACATCAAGTGCTGATTGGATAGTTATCAGAATTACAAGTAGAGATAAAAGCAAATATTAGTAAGGTGAATTCACAAGAGGAAATTACTACTCAGGGAGCAAACACTAGGCAAATTGATTAAATTCTCTTGGACCAAGCCTTATAAACTATCTTTAAAAAGCTTCAGTCATCTGTATACTTATCTTGCCAGCCATATTAGGATAAATGCCTTATTTCTGGTTATTTCCATCCCTAAATTTGTATTCTTCATAGAAATGTATAAGCTTGATTATATGAAATTTCTAAAAATATTGTGGAAATACGTAAACAAAATGTTACACTCTTTCCTGAAATGCAGGAGCATTAGTAGCAGGCCAGGATTAAGATTAGCTCTTTTAACAGAGAAGAAAAATAATAATGGCTTAAACAATGAAACAATTTTTTCAAAATAACAATATGTACATAAATGGTTTAGAGCTAATTAGATCTTTCACAGTATTGAGACCCAGATCTAACTCCTGCTTTTCCATCTTGAGGGTGCTGCTGTAAATCAATACTACGTACAATCCATATTATAGGGAATGAGAAGGGCACAAGGGGAAGAGAAGGATATGCCTTAGAAAGAGCATCATCACTTCTGTTCACATCCCATTGGTCAGAACTTAGTAGTAGCCATAGCTGCTGCATGGGAGTTTGAGAAATGCACTCATTATCATGAATGGTCATGTACCTGCTTACAACTGGGTCTGCTATTACAGTGGGAGACAAGGAAGAACATACTGGATGGGAAAACTAACAATCACTATTGTGGTAAGGAAATATAATCCTATCCATTGTTACAAGCTTCTTGTTCAATGTTTCTCTGGAGTTGGTTTGCAGGGAAAATAATTTTGGAATAGCTTCTGCTTTTGGTTAAAGAAGCCAGTTGAAAGTAAAAGTATTGGTAACTAAGGTCAATACAAGAGTCAATTCAAACTCTTAAATGGAAAAAAAGAATTCTCTAGAAATATATGACAGAAATCAATGGAGTTATTGTGTTTTTCTTAATGCAAACAAAATTTTGTGAACACAGACTACATGTGTGTGTGGCTCCCTCTCATTTTGTTTCCTCTGTGCATTCTCAGGTAGAAAAAAGACTGAATGGCTTGTGTTTTTCCTACTTAATTCTGGCGCTGCTCTGTGGCATCCTCTGAATTTAGGAGAAAACTATCTCCTATCCCACTTATGGTACCTCATTTATACATTGCTGAAGTCTAGATGCAGAGCACAGTCAATCTTTTATTTCTCCCAAAGACATCACTCGCACAAAGCATTAATGTATATAGTAGAATGTATTGGGAAAAAAAAAATTGGGGGTCATACTGGATGTGTGTTTTCATGTTTTACATCTATATTAAAGACAAAAAATTCATTATTAGTTTGGTTGCTTCTTAACGTGTTCCTTTGAAATTTCTGTGAATTTCTTACCTTTTCTCTTTCTTCTCTTCACGATTCTGTATTCTTACTCCAAATTCCTACTTATTTCCTATCTAGAACAATTTCTCATTCTCTTATTTCTTAGTTTTCTCTCAGGTCTGCTCATATGAAAGTATTATTCTTAGCATAGTTGTTTTTTTTTTTTTAACATCTTTTTTGGGGCACAATTGCTTTACAAGTGTGTGTTAGTTTCCGCTCCATAACAAAGTGAATCAGCTATACACCCACACATGTTCCCATAGCATAGTTGGTTTTTAACTAATTTCTGGTACCAAAGAATAAATATTGGCATGTTCTTTTGTCTTGCTATATGTGTTCTAATGCATTTCCTGGGTCTGAACCATCCAGTAGAAATATAATGTGAGCCATGTATTTACTTTAACATTTTCTAATATCCATATTAAGAAAGTAAAAATAAACATGTATAATTGATCATAATGGTATATTTTATTTAACAAAATAATCTAAAATATTATAATTTCAAGATGTAATCAATATAAAAATTATTGAGATATTTAATCTTTTTTTTGTACAAAGTCTTTAAAATCTGGTATGTATTTTAAAGCTCTTGCACATCTCAGTTCAGATGCTAAATTTTCATTGGATATGCTTGATCTCTATTTAGATTTCATAACATTTGTAGTTGCAAGATTAGATTTACATACTCAAGATATTCCCAGCATAAATAAAAGTTTTCCAATAATTGAAGTGAATACCAAAAAGTAATA
This sequence comes from Lagenorhynchus albirostris, assembly GCF_949774975.1. NCBI lineage: Eukaryota > Metazoa > Chordata > Mammalia > Artiodactyla > Delphinidae > Lagenorhynchus > Lagenorhynchus albirostris. Next base: position 6,602,638 of record NC_083099.1, on the reverse strand, counting down.
TTCCTTTAATATTCACATCTATATTGATAAAACATGTTTATCTTTTATAGGAGAGTTGGTTTGACTCTGAAGGAAAAGCATATCTCTCCAAGTTAAGTAAATTCACAATTCTTGTGTCGGTTTGAGATTATTAACATTGAATTCAAAGAGGCACTCCAAAGATTGAAGGGTAATTCTGAATATGACAATATGAATAAAGCCTTTTAAAATTATTCTTGTAGTTTTGTGGCTAATTTACATAGCACAGTTCATTGTGCATATTGATTTATATTAGTAAAAAATTGTAAAATTAATATTATTGATTCATATTTTCAAAAATCTTAATTTCAAAATAAATTCTAGTGCCTGTCTAGTCAGCTCACAATTAAGCTCTTCCTTTCTTTGAAGCTTTAAATTTAGTTTTTTCATATGCAGTGTGAAAAATCCTAATTCATATTACCATTTTTGTCTTTGATCATTTAATATTTGGCAAGCATATTTTTTGTTTCAAGAAAATTTTGAATTTAACAGTACAGTAAATCTTTTTAAAACTCTTCTATGGTTCAACCAATGACATCAGCAAAAAACTGAAGATCCTTAAATATATTTTCTTTTATTTTTTTCAGAAGTTCCAAAAACTGGTTATGAGTCATATATTTATGACACTTTTCATAATCTACCTCAAAAACCTAAGCATAAATATTTTCAGCATGTATCATACAGTGCAATGAAGCAATAAGGGAGCTATCAATCTCTTGTTTTTAAAATCTCAATAAATGCAGGGTTTTTGATCTAATATAGAGAACCCTTCATAGTAATAAAAAAAAAGTATTTTTTCATATCTAGCTAAAATCCTTCTTTGAAAGATATAAAATATTCAAAAGTATGTATGCCCTGAGGTTGATATTTTAGAGTGCAAATTGACAACATTGCCTCATACGTTTGAAAGTCCATTGAGACAAAACATGCCTAAATATTTAATTGGGTAGTATGTTTTATATTCCATGACTCTTCTAAGGCAAAAAGAAAAGTACTTGTGATTTTTTGAATTTTGAATCACCTGAGCTTTGATGTTATTGGAAAGGTGTACTATGGGCAATTGGTAGGTGGCTTAACTGAAGATCTTTCCATTTTTAAAAATTAAAATCTTCTCCTCATGACACACCAACTAAATTTTCATAACTGAAATAATGATTAATTTTACTATCTCTTCATCTAAAAATGGATGTATATGTGTGTGCAAAACTCTAAGCTGTTTCATAGCTAGGCAATGTTATAATCTTAGATTCTATTAACAATAATTTATAAAATTGGGGGACATTTATTTTTTTATTTTAAATAACTAATTTCTTCAATTATTTTTTGGCTACTGAGATGAATTTCTTATTAAATTTATTATGTACACTTAACATTGTTCTCTTGTTTTTGCAAATCAAGCAAATTTTTCATTTTGCTTTGCTGTAGCTAATTTTAACTGACATTAATTTTTAATTAAAAATAACAAGTATGTTATAATTACAACAAATATTTCAATTTAATTGCTATTTACACAGGTACCACTGCAACTCTTGCTGCCTGCAAAAAATATGCAAATAAGCACATTACAATGTTACATTGATGCATAGAAAAAGAAGTCATTCGAATTGAATCAATCCATAGACAGCAACTGGATTGATGACAGGTTCATGTGTAATCCTAGAAATGATGAATGTTCTCAACATGCGCAGTATAAAATAACCATAATATCTTACATGATCTAACAGTTAAAGTTCAATGTTGTTCTACCAAAAGAGTAAAGTTGCAAAATCCCAAAATATTCTACACTGCTTAAATTTTTAAATGCAAATAAATTTAAATTAAATTAAAGTTAGGTTCCTCAGTCTTGCTAGTAACATCCATATGTTCAATAGCCACACATGACTAGTGGTTACCATATTGGATAGGACAGTTCTAGGTGCTATACTGACAGCTCTCTAACACTCAGTGATTTCTGGTGTCTCTTAATTGCAGTAACTTGTAAAAGAACATATATCTCTGGATTGTACACTTTGTCATAAATTGTCTTTTGTGTGTACTCTCTCTGTCTAGCACATTGCCTAGGCCTCAGTAAATATTAAATAAATAAATAAATAAATAAGCAAGCTTACTTTTTGCCACTGTTTTATATTCCTTCCAATGATAAACTTTTCCAATATATTTAGAGCAATCTTTTTGAAGAAAGAGAAATAACTCATTTAATTCTTCGTTATTTCTCGTTTATTATTTGTATAATTTTACTTGATTTTTTCTTAAAACCTATTATGAAAATTTCAAACAATCATAAGAGTGAAAAGTTTCAAAATCTCTCCCCTAAATCACCAGTTTAACAATTATCAACACAGGGAATTCCCTGGCGGTTCAGTGGTTAAGACTCGGCGCACTCAATGCCGGAGCCCCAGGTTCCATCCCTGGTTGGGGAACTAAGATCCTAACGTCCCACAAGTCACGCTGCACAGCCAAAAAAAAAAAACAGTTGTCAACACAGAATCAGTCTATATCCCTCAAACTCCTGCCCCTCCCCAACCCTACAACTACCATTGTTGGATTACTTTAAACTCATGTTTCCTTCAGAAATACCTCAGTATGTTACACTAAAAGATCAGTTCTGTTACACTAAAAGAAAGTTCTGTTGAAAACATAAGCACAGTACCAATTTCACATACACAAAATTAAAAGTAATGTCTTAAAATACCTAGTCAATGTTCAAATGTGCTAAATTGTCTTCTAAGGAAATTTTACAGCTATTTTGTTTAAATCTGGATCTAGACAAATCCCACAATGTCAGTTAATTCTCTTTTAATCTGTAACAGTTTCTTCTACATCCCCTTTATTTCTTGATATTTGTTCATTGAAAAACCAGAATAAATTTTCTTGCAGAATTATCCACACTCTTTATTTTGCTGAGAGTATCCCCCTGGGGTCACTTAATAAATTCATCTATCACCTGCATTTTCTGTAAACTGGTGGTCACATCTAGAGACCAGATCAGCTTTTTGGCCTTCTCTGCAACAGTTAACATTGGTTTCAATTCTCTTCAGTCATCTCAATTATTATTAATCATTTAAATGCTTTTCAGCCACAGAAACATCGGGTCTACCATTCTTCCATATTCCTGCAGTCCTGGGGGTTTATGCTTTTTTAATATCAATTCAGGAATGTGGAGAAATAAATGCTTGTATCCAATTAACATGTTTCCCTTTCCTTCTTCCACTCAATATATTCTGCATTTTGGTCTCCTCTTTATTATAAATACTCTCTCTAAAGTTACCAATAACCTCCACTTTAATAAATACCCCTGACTATTTTCATTACTGCAGTAAATCATAAAAGACTTTTATCCCGTCATATTTTGGAGACAAATTTCTTCTGGCTCTTCTTCTATTTCTGTATTCTTACTTTTTCTTTAATTCTCCATTCTTTCCTCCTCTTCTGTTTGTCTATTAAAAGCCTCTATTTTCTTGTCTAGTCTGTTTATATTTGTATATACTCCTTTTTATTTTTCACTCAACTTGAGACTCTCCAAACTTGAACTCATTTTCTTGCAGATGCACATTCCTTCTTTTATGCAAACTCTTTACAAGCAGGAAATATGTTTTCCTTGTGAATAATTTTATTCCCAATTCCGGCAAGTGCCTGGCATGTGGTAAGCATACAGTAAATGTTGTAGAATGACTTAATCAATGAACGAAAGCTCATTTTAAAGGGAAATTGTGTTTTCTTACATCTCTAACTAGACATTTTCAATTTCCTTCTTTAGATGTTCTTTCTCTGCCACCAGTTAAATGTTGTTCTCTAGGTTTCATCCTGGACCTTCTATTCATCTCACTCCAAACTCTTCTTTCTAAGTTTTCTCTTAGACAGCCACGACGGTGGCTACTATATTTACAATGGTGACTACTTATATTTGGCTCTCTAGTTACAAATTTTATATAAAGCTGCAAAATCATATTTTCAACTTCCTACTGTGCACCATCAGCATCTCCCTCTGGCCCCCAAAACTTAACGTGTCCAACTGTCTGTTCTCAATCATCTACCACAATCTACTCTTCATCTTTTCCTCACTATCCTGAATTATGGAATCACTGTCCACCAACTTGTCCAAGATGGACACTCCCTTTATTTCCCTATAAAATTGAATCAGTCACTAAATTGTACGTTTTTCAATTCACAGAATTTGAATACCAGTTGCCTTTTCAGATTAAATGCCACTAGATGATCAATATCTATACTTTCCCTTTTCTCATTGCAACACACTCCTAACTCATCTTCCCGTCAACATTCTTTCCTATTTTAGGCCATCTTCTATATTTCCCTACTGTCTAGATAATTATCTTCCTAAAAATCAAGGTTGACTGTATGTCTCCCTTGAGTAAAACATTTTCTTTGCTCCCATCATGCACAGAAGGACCTCAAATCTATCTTTCTAGACTTAGCTTACAACTCTTGTCCTCCACCTTTAAGTCTTCTTTTCCTCCTAGACTGAGCAATGGTAAATTCTATTTCAATAAGCCCAGTGAAATTATTTTATTATTCCTGAACCTGTTACCTCCTTTAATGTCTTTCTGTATATTTTTTAAAGAAATATATATATTTCCTTCTGCCTGAAATCTCTTTCTGCCTCATCTTCACCTTAGGAATCATTCAATACATTTTTCAAATGAATATTTAGAGCACATCTGTAGGTTTTAATATAGAAACACGAATATAATTCTATCGTTACTTGAAAAACAACCATCCTTTATTTGAGAAAGTTATTTTCTTCTGCAAAACCTCTAGCGTCCAGAGGTTGGACATGTGAGAGGGAGGGGACCATGCTGAACCACACATGATCAAAAAATCAATTCTACTAATTAGGAGCATGGCAGGTGTGGAGTCTGATCAGGCTCACACCTAGTTTAAAAGCAGCTCAAATCCCATTTTTGCTCTGATGCTCTGTTGCAGGCAGTCAGACACTTTCTGTGTTTCTTTAGCTCTCTGTTCACAGTAACATTAAAGCACATATTATAGAGTTGTCTAGTCATTTGTTGACATGCCTACTGAAATATGAATTTCCTATGGACAAATCCAATTCATCTTTATATTCCTGGATATGTAGTTTACTCTGAACTCATTTATTATGAATAAATAAATTTGGAAGAAAAAAGTGAGTCTGGTTGAAGACCTATGAATGAGAAACCTATTCTTTTTTAAAAATTTTATATCAGAGTATAGTTGATTAACAATATTGTGTTAGTTTCAGCTGTACAGCAAAGTGATTCTGTTATATATATACATGTATCTATTCTTTTTCAAATTCTTTTCCCATTTAGGTTGTTACAGAATATTGAGCAGAGTTCTCTGTGGTATACAGTGGGTCCTTGTTGATTATCATTTTAAATATAGTAGTGTGCACATGTCAATCCAAAACTCCCAATTTATCCCTCCCCCCTCCTTTCCCTTTTGGTAACCACACGTTTGTTTCTATGTCTGTGAGTTTGTTTCTGTTTTGTAAAGTAAGTTAATTTGTGTCTCTTTTTAGATTTCACATATAAGCAATATCATGATACTATCTTTCTCTGTCTGACTTATTTCACTTAGTATGTTAATCAAAACTACAATGAGATACCACCTCACACCAGTTAGAATGTCCATCATCAGAAAGTCTACAAATAATAAATGCTTGAGAGGGTGTGGAGAAAAGAGAACCCTCCTACACTGTTGGTGGGAATGTAAATGGGTGCAGCCACTATGGAGAACAGTATGGAAGTTCCTTAAAAAACTAAAAACAGAGCTACCATATGATTTAGCAATCCCACTCCTGGGCATAAACCTGGAGAAAAACCATGGTTTGAAAGGATACAAGCACCCCAATTATAATTGCAGCACTATTTACAATAACCTAGGCATGGAAGCAACCTAAATGTCCATCAACAGATGAATGGATAAAGAAGAAGTGGTACATATATAAAATGAAATATTACTAAGCCATTAAAAATAATGAAATAATGCCATTTGCAGCAACATGGAGAAACTTATTCTTGATAGCTCTCAGGTTTCTTGGATTAGGTATTTTTACAGGGTAGACTCTACCTGTCAAGGCAAGAATTTTTAACAAAGGGTTCCTTTCAAAGGAAGTTTTTAAAATATCAGAGTTCCTTATGTCTGTGTATTGAGATTTTAGATTATCTGGAACAGAATTTCTTGTTTAGGAACCTTTTAGGATGGTCATTTAGCTCTTGACAGACTCTTTAGTGGCATGAGCAAGGTCACAATGCCTGTGATCCCTGGTATGTAAGATGATAAATGAGAAGAGAAAGGAGGACTTTACCCAAGATTCCCAATCCTACTTAGAAGCACATGAACAATACTTTCTCTTTCTCTCATTTAATACATGATCATCTTTTTATTTAAAATTTTTTAACTAAATAATTTATCTATTTCTCAGCTGCACTGGGTATTCATTGCTGTACATGGGCTTTCTCTAGTTGCGGCAAGCGAGGGTTACTCTTCATTGTGGTGTACGGGCTTCTCATTGTGGTGGCTTCTCTTGTTGCAGAGCACAGGCTCTAGGCAAGCAGGCTTCAGTTGTGGCACATGGGCTCCGTAATTGTGGCTCGTGGGTTCTAGAGTGCAGGCTCAGTAGTTGCGGTGCACGGGCTTAGTTGCTCTGTGGCCTGAGAGATCTTCTCCAACCAGGGCTCTAACCCATATCCCCTGCATTAGCAGGTGGATTCTTAACAACTGCACCCCCAGAGAAGTCCCTTGATCTACTTTCCATGTCAACTTAGTTTTTGGAGTAGCCTTAATCATCCATATGCAATCAACTGCTTGGCCAGGTTTTGTTTTTTCGTCTTCTTCTACCTGACTAGAACACACTATCCCGTCAGTTCATGACAGCTCAAACTAGCAATTTGGGTTGGGATTTAAGATATCTCCTAGGTAAGTAAAGTCTGGATCTGAAATAAATGAATATTTACCAACCACTTGTGGCACCATATCAGGAGCTACGTAAACACATGGACATGGTATTAACTTGTGTACAAGTTCCCAAAGGATTATGTAGGATTCTGGTCCAACAATGATATCAATAATACTTTCATTAGTCTCCAGATCCTTCTACTCTTGATGTAAGGAGAGAGCTGACTTACCTTTAGACTGGGTAAGCCTCAGGATCCCTGAAAAACTAAAGGACAGGAGAAAATAAGTCTCAATGGAAACTGGTGAGATTCCTGCTAATAAGTCAAGGGGATTTTTGAATGATTAGTAAAAGAATAGAGAGATGAAATATTTTTTTCTCCACAGTTGTGGTGAGTCTCATAGTAGATAAATGGAGTACTTTGTAGCAGTACTTTTGTTTACTTTGTAGATGTTCAATGGTGTGACAACTCTCAGTAAGATTGTGTAGTTACAAGAACTTAATAAGTGAAAAATACTATATACATGAAGGAAATATAACAATACATTATTAGCATGAATTTAGAATTTACACAGTAATAATATCTATGAAAATATAGTAGCAGTTACTCTGAGAGAAATTATTTTAAATCATTTGAAAGAAGTAACCATACCAATATTATTTCTCTGATCTTGTACGAGGGATTATCCCAGAGGTACATCTGTCATAAACCATTTATCCAACTCTGTAATGCAGACTTACCTAAGTCTAAAATGCAAATGACACATATTTAGAGGCAAAGCATATTCCAACTAGAAGAAAAAAGGCAAGATTTTGTTGTCTTTCATGACTCATTTAATCCTGTTGCTTTACTTTCATTATGAATGTCTCTGAATAGTGCCAAAACAGACAGGTGAAAAGTGGAAGATTAAATCATGTTCAATCAACCACCTGTTTGCCGACACCATGCCAAAAATAAACATGCCATTAAAAATATTTTCTTCATCAAGTTGGTTTATTTTTTTTGCACTCTCATCTTTGTTATTTTCTTCCTTCTTAATTTGAGTTTAGTTTGCTTTTCTTTTTCTAGTTTCTTAACATAGAAGGTTATTTTATTTTAAATCTTTTGTCTTTTCTAATGTAGGTGTTTAAAGTTATAGATTTACCCCTAAATGCATTCCATAATGTCAATAGCATAAAAAACACTTCTAGATAGTTTTTTTCCTCTCTCCTTTTACTCTTATTGTCACAAATTATATCTTTGTATAAATTATGTGCCCATCAACTTAGATTGATAAATATTGCATCATGCAGTTGTTTTTTAAATCAGATAGTGAAAAACAATAGAAGTTACAAACCAAAAATAAATTTATACTGTGTTTTATATTTACCTGTGTAGTTATCTTTACTGATGCTCTTTATTTCTTCATATGGATTCAAGTTACTGTCTACTCTCATTTATTTCAACATGAAGTCTTCCTTTAGAATTTCTTATAAGACAAGTCTGCTAGTGGCAAATATTAGTTTTTGTTTATGAGAATTTTTTAATTTCTTCTTTATTTTTTAAGGATAGTTTTGCCAGATATAAAATTCTCAGTTGACAGTCTTAGCACTTGGAATATGTCATCCCACTCTTTCTGGCTTTCATAGTTTTTCAATGTGAAATCAGCTGTTATTCTTATTGAGAATCCCTTGTATGTAATGAGTCACTTCTTTCTTATTTGTTCCAAGTTTCTCTCTTTGTCTTTGACTTTAACAACTTGCTTATAGTGTGTTTCAGTGTGTATCTTTGAGTTTATTGTCCTTAAAGTTGCTATACTCCTTGGTTGTGTACATTCATATCTTTCATCAAATTTGGGAAATTTTGGACTATTATTTCTTCAAATATTCTCTTTCCTTTTTTTTTTCTCTTCTCTCCTTCTAAGACTTCCAAATGCATGCTTTATGATGTTTTGCAAGTCTCTGAGGCTTGCTGGATTTCTACTTTTCTGTTCTTGTTGCTGTTCCTCAATTGACCTGTATTAAAGTTCACTGATTCTTTCCTCTGCTTGCTCAAATCTGCTGTTGAAATAATCTAGTGAATGTTTTATTTCAGCACCATATTTTTAATAATACTTTTCAGCTCTATAATTTCTATTTGGTTCCTTTTATAATTTCTATCTCTTTATTTATATTCTGATATGGTCTTTAGTCCTTTAGACATGATTTCCTTTAGCTCCTTGAACATATGTTAAATAGCTGATTTGAAGACTGCCTATATCTATTATTAGCACTTTCTCAGAGTCAATTTCTATGGATTTTTCTTTTCTGGGAATAAACCATATTTTCTTATTTCTTTGTATGTCTCATAACTTTTTGTTGAAAACTGGGCATTTCAAGTACAATGTGGTAACTCTGGAAAACACATTCTCCTCCTTCCTCAGGGTTGCTGTGGTTGTTGTTTTTTGTAATTGTTCTTGTTTGTTTAGTAACTTTTCTAAACAAATTCTGTAAGGTCTATCATTGACATATGTGGCTACAAAAGTCTTCACTCAGTCTTCTCAGTGGCAGCCAATGATTTAACAGAGATTCTTTAAATGCTTGGAACCAATGATTCTTACAGTCTTTGCTGCAGAGTTCTGTGTGGGTGACATGCCTTTAATACCCAGGCAGGCAGTTTAAAACTCTTCCTTAACCTTTGCTCCTGTTATCAGCACCTCAAGGAGGTGAGAATTGAGCACTTAAGGCCTTCTCACGTCTTTCTGGAGCAAATTCTCAGAGCCCTGGGCATGCATGTGGCTTCTAGATTCCCAGGAATATGAAAGAGATTTTGCAAGCCCCTATGGACATCTCATTTCTCAGCCTTTTCTTTTAAGGCTTTGATCAGTATATTTTTTGCCTCAACTTTTATCCATCACTTCAGGTAGCTATTATGTTAAAATGGTTGACCAAGCTCTCCTCACCCTTAACTCCACCCACCAGGGAAAGATGTTTAGCACTAGGTGAGTTTGAGTGAGGTCAAATAAAAGTAACTTTTGAATGAGATCTTCCAAGTTACCACCAGACAGATCAAATAGTGGCACTTCTTTGGGAATGAGATCCATTCTTCTGTCTACAGTACTGGCAACACAAGCTGCTATTTTCCATCCTACCACTGATTTGGGGAATAGGTGATGGACTAAAGCAAATTAAAACAGTACAAAGCTTGCTGTTCTTACTGATAATCAGCCATTTTTCTTGATTAAATGCTCCCCATGTTGCTGCAAGCCTTTGGTTAATTTCCAGAGTTTTGAAAAACTTGATTCTGACAATTTTTTCCAGTTTTGTTTTTGTTGATTTTATGGAAGGACAGACTTTCAGAGGTCCTTAAGTTATTTGAATAATATTAAATAGTGATGTAGAGCTCAAGTAGACATATAAAATGAGATTTCAATAACTTGATCTCTAACTTAAAATAATTACATATTAATTGAACATTTATGTGATTAGCAATGTGCTAGTGGATTCAACTGAATTTAATCTTTTCTGTACCTGAAAGGGGTTGGCACTCTCATTTTTACAGATAAAGAAACCGAGAGACAGAGAAAGAGAAAATGGATTAATTCACCTAGGAACCAAATCTAACAGGCTAATTCAAGATTCATTGCCTTTGTTAAGTTTGCAATTAGGTTATCTTTCAAAAATTCAAGTTTGGGTTGACAAAAGTTCTCAACTGGATAAATAAAACTCCCTGCTATGGTTGTTGTTGAGAGCAGTTTTGCATTATATTAACAGTAGGTTTAGATGATCTTGAGCATTTACTATGTAAAACACTTTACCCACAATGCCATACTAGACCTTAAAACAATTTTGAGATGTTCCCAGTATTCTTATTTTTTTTAATGTAAAAATTGATACTTAGAAATTGCGCTGGCCCCAAATCAGTGTTAAATATGAAAAATAATCCTGATTAATAAACTAAAAAAATCTCATCTTCTTCATCTCAAATTATTGTCTTTGGTGATGGATTTGGAAGCCACAAAAATATCAGATTATTTTCTAATGTAGTAACCTATTAGTTTTCTGGAAACAATTGAGGAAAATGAATGTATGGATATAGTAATCTTATATTAATATTAACTATTATGCATTTGGCATCTACTACATGATACCTTCTTACTATGTAATATCTCTAATCCTCATATCAACCCAGTAAGGTAGGTATCTTGGTTCCTTTTTAATATAAAATCTAAAGATCAGAAAACCTAAGGATTGCCTAAAGTCACACAGTTAATAAATGGTTGAGCTGAAAAACCAATTATAGATTTATCTGACCCCAGATTTCAAGCTTTTTCCATTGTGCACAGCTGCTTGGCACTTTGTAGACAAAGTACTTGCAAGATACTGTGAGTGATAAATGGGCATCAGTGGCATGCAATAGCAAGGCACCATACTCCAAAAGCAAAAGCGTAACTGAATGATCATCAGATTTTTTTTAGAATAATTGCTCTGTATTTTGGAAGCTCAATATGGAGAATTTCAAACTTAACACAAATTGAAACTTATATCCCACAAAGAATACTTCTTCTCAGGTGCCAAGAGTCCACAGATATGATCCAATATGTACTACTCAGTTCTTTTCTTTTTAGAACCTAAAGAAAAGCAGAATTAAAAAACAGACAAAAATCACATTTCCTTCACAAACTCACTGATGATATACCAATTCTCAAAAATACAGCTGGCTGTCAAAAATGTACTCTATTATAATGTCTTTCCTCCAGTAGTCTGCTAGGTTCTTGAGATGCAGAATGGAAAACCCAATCCCCAACCTCAAGGAGTTCCCATTCTTTATCTACTTGCATAGAATATTGCATCTTTTCTATAAAATAGTCACATATTCTGGATTTGGAAGAAACAACAGGCTAGTAGTCTTCCTTTGTTTTGTGCTAATGATTCACACCCATGACTCTAAATCTGAGCTATATCCATGCAACAGAATAAAGAGATGAAAAATGATCCATGGGTTCTTGAGAATTTAGTGTATTATAATGATAGCTATCATCTGATGAGTGATTATGGTGTGTAAAACATTACCTTAGTTTTACCTATTTTACCTCCTATTATGGAGGCATCAGCATTATATTTGTTTTTAAGATTAGAAAATTAAAGCCAGAATGATATAAGCAACATACATAAGATCATATAGCAAATAGACTTTAAGGATGGGATTTGAACTCAAGAATATTAACACCAGAGCCCTCTTTGTACAACTGCATCATATAGTTTGACAAACAAAGCCAATGGGGAGGGTGTTATTTACTATTTAATTAAATGATGGTGCATTAAGCATCAGCAAAGCATAACTCCAATATGATTAGGGACATAATTAAAATAATTTACAAAATGAGATATATTTGGAAAGCTATTAGAAACCTATGTGATGAAAAAAATGGATATCTTTATCATACAACTTATTTAAAACCAATAATAAAATGAGAGACACCTTACATATTAATATAAACTAAGAGAAGAAACAAAAGAAGAGTTATAAGTGATCCTTTAGTTTAAGAAAATAGGTTTGGACCCTCAGGCAACTAAAAAAATGTAACTCAAAGTGTCAGTAAAATGCCAGTTTAACCTATGCAATTGGTAAAGGTTAATTTTTTTTTTTAATGATTTGCAGCTTTGGAGAGTATAACATGGAAAAAATGGCACATTCATATTTATATAATAGTTTTATTAAACTTTTTCAAAAATATAAGATACACAGTGCTTCCCTGGTGGCGCAGTGGTTGAGAGTCCGCCTGCCGATGCAGGGGACACGGGTTCGTGCCGCGGTCCGGGAAGATCCCACATGCCGCAGAGTGGCTGGGCCCGTGAGCCATGGTCGCTGAGCCTGCGCATCCGGAGCCTGTGCTCCGCAACGGGAGAGGCCACAACAGTGAGATGCCCGTGTACCGTAAAAAAAAAAAAAAAAAAAAAAAAAATATATATATATATATATATATATATATGATACAGAGAAATGCAGTTGTCTATGTTTAATAAAAATATATAATGCCAACCTGACAAGTGATATAATCAAAACAGATTACAAGGGTAGACATATGGTTGAAACCAAGAGTCTGAAGTAAGCCTTGAAGATACATAAAGATACACAGATTTTCAAAAGAAACACCGTTCTTCCCACAAACACTTGTGGAATATATTCTCCAAGACCTTAGGTATGCTTTTAATGACTGCATGTTTTCAAAATATATGTATATAAAATATTTCATGGAATATGGCACTATGTTTTATAAATTTTAAAATATCAGGCTTTCATCAAATGTAAGTGACCTGGATCCTGAGATAGGATCTATTTTACATTGGTTTGTTATATAGAGTGACTATGAAGGGACATAGAACAAATGTGAGTCTGAGTAGTGTATGTTGTCACATTTTTTCAAAATGTTTTATAATAGAAGCAGTAATTACATTACTGCAGTAAGATGAAAGTCTAATTGATCCTCAATATGATTTAGAATGAAAAAAATTTTAAATGTCCATTAAATCATTCAAATGTACTATCTGTAGGTGCAAACGTTATTTAGAAGGAGCTATAATATTTTCTCTGTTCAGATGTTAAATCCCCTAATTTATAGGTATTTCCTTTCTTACAGTAGCAGGGCACTTACATATTTTCCTGAAGTGTTTTAATGCATGTTTTCATATTTGATTGTGATAACTATGTAAAGAAAGGAAATATAATCACCCCTATTTTAAAATAATAGGAAACCGGCATAGTAACTTTGTAGGTCATATGTAAGTCTCACAGAATGTTGTAAACTACTGCGTAGGTATTTTGGTTTTGTCTGATTTCTTTTTTTCTTTTCTACAAGGGTCATTGAAGTGTAGATTGGGAAGGTACTCTATTCATTTGTACATTCATTTAATAAACAACAGGCTTAAAATTCTATTAAACCAAGTCAACTTCTCATTTTCTCTCATAGTCTCTTGACAAAGTTGCTTCTCTGGTTGAGTGTTTGTCATCACATATCTTACCTTCAACTTTGAATTTGGAAGAACAAATAAAACATGCTGTAAATCTCTTAGCACAGCATCGTTCAATAAGAATGTAATGTTAGCCCCTATATACTTTAAATTGTAAAAAACTTTAAATAGGTAAAATTAATTTTATTATTATATTTATTTAACCTAAAATATCTAAAACATAATTTGAACTTATAATCAATATAGGAATTATTAATGAGATATTTTACATTTTTGGTACTAAGTCTTTGATATTACATGTGTATATTAGACTTATAACACATCTCAATTTTAGCTTGTCACATTTCAAGTGCTCAATGGCTAAATGATTATACAGTACAGTGAGAGCAGTTGGGACCACTGATTGTCTACTTTGACTCTAACTTAAATAAAATTTGAAATATTTCCAGACTTTAAATGGACTCTGGGGAATATATCTGCTTGCTGAGTTGCCATTAAACTCTGCTATTTAACCTGTATTCTCATAATATGTGCATAATTTATTAATCAAAACATGAGCTTCTTTTAACTGACTGCGATTTCTTAGCTGCTCACTCTATTCTGAACTTCTTCCTTTTTTCAGTAATATCTTTCCCATCTCCACAAGGACCAGCTTTAGGACAAGAGAGTAAATCACATATCTTTAGTGCAAAGAAAGTCTCATCTTCCAAAAGAATCCCATTTCCGTTAATTGATGCCTGATTTCCATATAAGTCATTTAGTTCCTTTTCTTTATTGTTTTATTCATCTCCTAGCATCTATAATAGACAAACTCCAAAATTTCAACTGTTAAACAGCAAATTCACTTTCTCTCAGATAATAGGCCAAATACCAGCTACTTTTCAGCAGGGTCCCTGCTGGGGAAGCGGTGGTAGTACTCCCATTCCACGAAGTCATTCAGATGCCAAGCAGACTAAGGTCCTGCCTTGAACATATAGTTTCCAAGATGTAGGCATAATTCATTTTATTGTGTTTTGATTTATTATGCTTCACAGGCATTGTGTTTTTTCTCAAATTGAAGGTTTGTGGCAACCCCAGTCTATTGGTGACATTTTTCCAACAGCACGTGCTCACTTCATGTGTCTGTGTCACATTTTGACAATTCTCACAATATTTCAAACATTATCATTATTATTATATTTGTTATGGTGATCTGTGATTTTGTTACGGTGACTTTTGATGTCACTATTGTAATTTGGGGGGACACCATGACTGTGCCCATATAAGTTGGGCACTTAATCAATAAATGCGTGTGTTCTGAGTGCTCCACTGACAAGCCCTCTCCCCTTCTCTCTCCCTGTCCTTGGGCCTCCTTATTTATTCCCTGACACACAGCAGTATTGAAATTAGGCAAATTAATAACCCTGAAATGGCCTCTAAGCGATCGAGTGAAAGGAAGAAGATTTGCATATCTCTCACTTTAAATCAAAAGCTAAAAATAATTTAACTTAGTGATGAAGGCATGTTGAAAGCCAAGATAGGCCAAAAGCTAAGCCTCTTGTATACCAGTTAGCCAAGTTGTGAGTGAATGCAAAGGAAAATTTCTTAAAGGAAATTAAAAGTGCTACTCCAGTGAACACATGAATCATAAGAGGGTGAAACAGCCTTATTGCTGAGATAAAGAAAGTCTGAGTTGTCTGAATAGAAAATCAAACCAGCCACAACGTCCCCTTAAGCCAAAGCCTAATACAGAACAAGGCCATAACCTTCTTCAAGTCTATGAAAGCTGAGAGAGTCAAGGAAGCTGCAGAAGAAAAGTCTGAAGTTTAGCAGAGGTTGGTTGGTTCATGAGGTTTAAGGAAAGAAGCCATCTCCCTAACATAAAAGTGCAACATGAAGCAGCAAGTACTGATTGATGTAGAAGCTGTGGCAAATTATCCAGATCTAGCTAAGATAATTAATGAAGGTGGCTACACTAAACAACATATTTTCAATGGAGATAAAACAGACTTATATTAGAAAAAGATGTCATCTAGGACTTTCATAGCTAGAGAGGAGAAGGCAATGCCTGGCTTCGAAGCTTCAAAGGACAGGCTGACTCTATTGTTAGGGGCTAATGCAGTTAGTGACTTTAAGTTGAAGCCAATGCTAATTTACCATTCCTAAAATCCCAGGGCCCTTAAGAATTATGCTAAATCTACCCAGCCTGTGCTCTATAAATGGAACAACAAAGGCTAGATGACAGCACATCTGTTTACAACATGGTTTACTGAAAATTTTAAGGCCACTGTTGAGACTTACTGCCCAGGAAAAAAAGAAAATAAAAAGATTCCTTTCAGAATATTACCTCTCATTTTTAAAAAAGTTTATTTATTTTATTTTTGGCTGTGTTGGGTCTTCATTGCTGCGTGCGGGCTTTCTCTAGTTGCAGCGAGCGGGGGCTACTCTTCATTGTGGTGCATGGGCTACTCATTGTGGTGGCTTCTTTTGTTGCAGAGCATGGGTTCTAGGCACAAAGGTTTCAGTAATTGTGGTGTGTGGGCTCAGTAGCTGTGGCGCATGGGCTTAGTTGCTCTGGGGTATGTGGGATCTTCCTGGACCAAGGCTCGAACCCGTGTCCCCTGCCTTGGCAGGTGGATTCTTAACCACTGTACCACCAGGGAAGCCCTCAAAATAGTACTTCTCATTGACAATCCATCTGGTCACCCAAGAGCTCTGATGGAGTGATGAACAGGTACAATGAGATTAATGTTATTTTCATGCCTGCTAACACAATATCCATTCTGAAGCCCATGGATCAAGGAGTAATTTTGAATTGTGAGTCTTATTATTTATGAAATACATTTCCTAAGGCTATAGCTGCCACAGATAGTGACTTCTCTGGCGGATCTGAGCAAAGTAAATTGAAAACGTTCTGGAAAGGATTCACCATTCTAGATGCCATGAAGAACATGCATCATTCATGGGAAGAGGTCAGAATATCAACATTAACAGGAGTCTGGAAGAAGTTGATTCTAACCTTCATTGATGACTTTAAGGGGTTCAAGACTTCAGTGGAGGAAGTAAATGTAGATGCAGAAAAAAATAGCAAGAGAAGTAGAATTAGAAATGGAGCCTGAAGATGTGACTGAATTGCTGAAAGCTCAGGATAAAACTCTAAGGGATGAGGCGTTGCTTCTTATGGATGAGCAAAGAAAGAAATTTCTTGAAACGGAATCTACTCCTGGTGAAGATGCTGTGAAGATTGTTAAAATGACAACAAAGGATTTAGAACATTACATAAACTTATTTGATAAAACAGCAGCAGGGTTTGAGAGGATTGAAGCCAATTTTGAAAGAAGTTCTACTGTGGTTAAAATGTTATCAAACAGCACTGCACACTACAGGGAAATAGTTCCTAAAAGAAACAGTCAACTGATGTGGAAAACTTCATTGTTGTCTTATTTTAAGAACTTGCCATGAGCCACCCCCACCTTCAGAATAACCACCACCCTGATCAGTCAGCGGCCATCAACATCAGGGTAAAACCCTCCAGCAGCAAAAGATTATGATTCGTTGAAGACTCAGATAATGGTTTGCAATTTTTAGCAGTGAAGTATTTTTAATTAAGGTATTTACTTTTTTTAGACATAATGATATTGCACACTTAATAAACTACAGTATAGTGTAAACATAACCTCTATATGCATTTGGAAACCAAAAAAAATGGGTGACTCACCTTATTGTGATATTTACCTTATTGTGGTGGTCTGGAACTGAACCCACCATATCTCCAAGGTGCCTTGCAGTTGCTTCAAGCATTGACATTTAATAGACAAAGAGCAAGGACAGAGAAAGACAAACATTCCTTAACTACCTAACTCTGTAAGCAACACACATAATTTTTACTTAAGTTTCTTAAGTTTAAGTTTACTTAAGTTACTTAAGAGCTAGTCACAGACTGACACTAAATGCAAAGGAGGATGAGGAATGTGTTGCCTGGTTGCTCTGTGCTTCCTAGCATCAGCTTATCTAAATGGAAACAGGTCATGAATCTTTGGTGGATACCAAGCCTTCTCTGCCACAAATGCTGATCTCCTTTAACCATAATATTCTGTGGAAGATCCACCTAAACTGAGAAAGCAATAGTGATATTCCTGAGATGCAGACACCTGGATTCAAATTCTGGTTCCAGCACTCGAACAAATTAATCAGTTTTCTTGAATTTTTTTTTCGCATTTGTGTCAATGTGGTTGTGAAGTTGAACAGAAATGGGAATTGTTTTCCCAATAACATTATCCCCTTCTTATTTATAAAATGAACCCCAGTTATGCTGGGGTGGGAAATTCATCCAGCTAGAAACTACAATTCCCATTTAGGTTGACCACATGATTTGTTTTTGGCCAATAACAAAATTGGCCATTCATTATTTTGGTTTAGTTATTGATTACTGATGTTCCCACATGAAAGTATAAAAAAAGTTTCAGATCCTTTCTTAGGAACAATATCATATAGAGAGTGAGTAAATGCATACAGAATTTCTGACAGATAAGAAAATTGTGTACAAGGTAAGATAGGCTATGTTTTGCTGCTGTAACAAATAATTCCAAATTTCAATAGCTCATCTCAACATAAAATTCTTTATGACACACAAATTCTGCTGCAAATCTATGTGATTCTCTATGACAACTGTTCTTCATCAAATAGATAGTAAAAGGCTGAAGATATACTTTCTTTCCTTCAAATTCAGAGGTTCCCAGGAGAGCAGCACAGAGACCAGCAATAAGGTGGTCTTTGTCTAAAGTTTACAGACATTAAAATCTGACTGACAGGACAATGAAAGCATGCTTACATGTGTGAATATATCTCTAGTATTCTCCAGTTTTGTGTATTGTTTTCCAATTTCTTAATATGTGTGAAGTCTAAAAAAATCTTTGAGAAGCTTTAAATAATTATTGATAAGTAGTTTTTATTTCAAAATATACTGAGTGCAATTATTCATCCACTTTACCACCAACTCTATTTTAGTTAACTAAATATGATTCTCTCGTAAAGGCTTCTCTTCAAAACCTGTCTCCAAAACACTGTTTTGTGAAAGGCACCACTTAAGGGTGACATCTTGCCAAGGCAAACTAATGTAAGTCAAATCTCATTGTAGAAGCAGAACTGAAATTATGCTTTATGCACATCTGGCAACATGTCCATTTGTACATGAGAAAGGCGTGAATAATATTATGTCTCACATAAATTATCCACTGATTATGAAAATTAAATAGCTGTCACAGGTATTCAATTATCTAATTATCTGCAAAATTTGTGGGCCAGGTGTTCCTTATGTCCAAATTTCCATTTTGTTACATTTTACTAACAAATGGCTTCATTTTGAAGAACATTCTAACTTAAAATAACTGGACTCAATCAAACTATTTTCTTTCTCTGTTTTTTTCATATTTAAGGACCCCATTTACAAATGAAGCCATTTGCATAATGCATAAAGAATGTGCATGGATTCAAACTCATTTGTCCACATGACAGTCACTGTTTGTACTGGCCCAACTGCTTACTATGCATGCAGATGTTAAATTGTGCATCCCCGATCATCTGTTTATAATGCAAAATGACGGGTTGA
Organism: Lagenorhynchus albirostris; assembly: GCF_949774975.1. Taxonomy (NCBI): domain Eukaryota; kingdom Metazoa; phylum Chordata; class Mammalia; order Artiodactyla; family Delphinidae; genus Lagenorhynchus; species Lagenorhynchus albirostris. Next base: position 6,583,208 of record NC_083099.1, on the reverse strand, counting down.
CTTGATTTTATCTAGCACAAATAACTCAGGCCTCCACATTGGCAAATTTGACCCAGACGGTTTTGAGAAAGGCTATGCAGTGAAACCCGTGGATAAATTAAAATGCATTCCCTCATTTCTGTGTATGAGTGTACGTATGTATGCATTGCACAGTGCTTTTCAAAAACTGGAGATTTTCCTTCTTAAGCTCCAAAGAGAAGCAATTTTCCCCATGAATCAAAAGAAGTGTAAATAACCCTGTTTTTTGCTTTTGGTGTTACCTACTACTATGTGCTCAGCACTTCAGGTACCTGATTTAGCAAATGTAAAGGAATAAGTTTTTTGAAACTGCATTTTTATTTATATAGAAATTCAAGTACAGTTTAACAAGGACTTGTTGGTCTCCATCCTTTTTATGGTAGTGAATGTAACTCCCACTGAAATCAGAAATAAATCCTGTTATACAAAACAAGTGATTTTTAAAGACCTTTGATTTTATTGTCCAATGTTGTATCAGAAGGACGGGTACACTTACAACAATTGATGGACATAAAAACAAAAATGTCTAAATATAAATACAAAAATCACAGGGAAAGAAAGTGTATAAAAAGACTTTTATAAATATATGTTTCTGAGTTTTGATAGAGCCAGAATTTACTGCAATTATTTTCCCACTGTCTCTTTCTACTTCAAATTCTAACTAAATTTCCTATACATTTTCAAAACCTAGTTGGGCTTTCTGCTACCTGTGTTATGTTCCCATCCCTCAACCATATACTCTTCCTTAAAATCTAAATACAGCTTCAAGAGAACATATTTAATATCCTGATTTTGTCATCTATTATGGTATTTCCCAGTGGGGTTTCTTTGGGTTTGGGGTTAGGAGTAATCTTTCTTAGCCTCAGTTGTAAAACAAAGTTTAAATATTCATTTATCTTTTGGGGATTCTCTGCTATGAAGCTAACTGGTTTTCTGTCTCTACTCTTTGCCATATTCCATTCTTTTCCTTTTTCCTATCCATTTACAATACTTCAGTACTAAGAATTTGAACATTATTCTCCTAAATAACATATATTTCTCAACACACATACATGTATATGTATGCATATATTTATATACATATATAATATATATATATATATTTCTAAAATGTCCTTTCCTGCAATAACCACTTATCAAACACTGAGCTATTTTTTTAGATCTGCCAATCCTACCACACAATCAATCTTGCCCACCCAAGCTGGAATATTTTTTTCCACAGCCACATCCAGAGCACTTTATTAATTTTTATTGCTCTCTCTCTCTCTCTCTCTCTCTCTATATATATATATATATATATCTCAAAGTATTTATATCTAGGTTCACTATTAAATTATTTATAAGCCATTACATTACACAGTGGAAACTGTATATTTTCCTTTATACTGCTTTCACAACTTTCAAGATACTGAGCACAGACAGGTAGATGTTTGTAAAAGTAGATCATTTATTCTACAAACTATTAACCACCAATTATATGCTTAATGTGGGGCTAAGAATTTAGAATGCAAATATGAATGAGGCACAGAATATAAAATATGTAATTATTTATGGAGTAACATCTACAAGATGGTGGAATAGGAAAACCCAGCCTTTATCATCCCACAGAAACAGCAATTTAGTAACCATATACAGACAATAATGCCTTTATGAGAACTCCAAAATCTAGTTAAGAAGTTGTAGCACTTCAGAGGTGCACAGGGCCAAGGAGAATCACATTAAAATGGGTAAAAAGAGCAGTTTCACTTTATCTACACCCCCCACCCCTCCTTCAAATCAGTGCAGCTCAGCACAGAAGAAGATACTTTTGGTGATTTCTTCCATGATGGAAAGAGAGAATGAACTGTGCATCCACTTCTGTCTCACATCACCCACAGAGCTGAGAGAGTTGGAATGCCTTGGAGCAGCTAAAACAACAGGAGGGACAGCTGACTTTCAGTAGACAGTGAGTACCTCAGCAGCCTGCTTGGGTCTACAGGATTGAGAGATGGCACACAATCCTGAGAAGAATCAAGAAAGAGGGAGAGAAGTAGAGCTTACACCCAACACTCCAGCACTTAGTGTATTTCACTAGGGAAAACTGAAGAGCAGGTGTCAGTACCTGGCACATCTCAGTGGGATTGGGAGAAGGTGCACAATACTAATATTTCTTCTTCAAGTGGAAAACAAAGTGGAGCTTGTACCCAATGTCCCAGCATTTTGGTGCACTCTCTAGGGAAAGGAGCAGGTGACTCTCAGCACCAATAATGGTTCTGTGGGATTGTAAAAAGGCACACAATTCTGAGACTTCCACCCCAGGAGGTGTAAAACATGCATATCCATAAAAAAGGTTTGAGATAACGCTCAGAATCTCTAGGTGGGCTGATTGGTGAAGGCTTTTCCTTGCCAAGGCCAGTCTTTAAAACTAGAAAGAGTAGCTGCTTCTTTAAATGTACAGATATGAATGCTAAGCTCTAAGGGACACAATAAATTAGAAAAATATAACAGCATCAGAGGAACAAAAAGTAACCAACCCCAAAGAAATCTGTGAATTGCCTGACAAAGGGTTCAAAATAATTGTACACCAGAACACAGATAGGCAACTAAACAAAATCAGGAAAATGACATATGTACAAAATGAGAATATCAACAAAGAAATAGGAACCATAAGAAAAGAACCAAATGGAAATTCTGGGCTGAAGAATAAAGTAACTGAACTGAAAAGTTCAATAGGGAGCTTCAATATCATAATCAATCAAAATGAAGAAAGAACCAGAAAACTCAAAGACAGAGGAGTGAAAAGGGAAAAGAGTAAAATTATCCAGTCTGAGGAATGAAAAGAGAAAAGAGTGAAAAAGTGTGAAGAAAGAGTAAGTGATCTATGAGATAACCAATATATGCATTATGGGAGTGCCAGAAGGAGAAGAAAGAGAAAGAGCCAGAAAGGTTATTTAGAGAAATAATGGCCAAAACCTTCCCAAATCGGTGGAGGGAAAAGGAGAGGTAGATTCATGAAGCCTGAGAGATTTCAAAGAAGATGGATCAAAAGAGCTAATAATGAGACACATTATCAAAATTTAGAGTCAAAGACAATTTTGAATACAGCGAGAATAAGTGACCAATCTTGTACAAGGGAGACCCCATAAGTTCATCAACATATTTCTTAGCAGAAGCCTTGCAGGACAGAAGGGAATGGGATGATATATATTCAAAGAGCTGGAAGAAAAAAAAAATGCTATCTAAAAATTCTATATCTGCAAAACTATCTTTCAAAAATGAAGGGGAGATAAAGATGTTCCTAGACAAACAAAAGCAAAAGGAGTTCATCACCACCAGAACTGCCTTATAAAAATATTAAAGGGAACTCTTCCAATTGAAACAAAAAGATTCTAAACAACAAAATAAAGCATGTGGAAGTAGAAAACAATTTTGATAAAGGTAAATATAAAACAAGTACAGAATACTGTATTACTGTAATGGTGGTGTGTAAATCATTCTTCCTTTAGTATAAAAATCAAAACAAAAGAGTATTAAGTATAACTATAACTACAAAATTTGTTAATGGACACACACTATAAAAAAGATGTAAATTGTGACATCAAAAACATAAAATATGTGGAGGAAGAAGTAAAAGTGTAGATGTGACTGAAGTTTAGATATTTTAACCTTAAAATAGGCTGTTATATATATATATATATATGATGTTTTATGTGAGCCTCATAGTAATAACACATATGCACAAAATACCTCTAGAAGTTACACAAAAGAAAGAGAAATTTAAAAAGATATCACTATGAACAGTGAAACACAAAGGAAAAAAAGCAAGGCTGTAAAAGAGGAACAAAAGAGTTACAAGACAGACAAAAAACAATAAAAAGTGGAAATGGTAAGGCAGCCCTTTCCTATTAATAATTACTTTAAACTGAATGGCTTAAATTCCCCAATCAAAATCATAGAATGGATAAAACACAAGACTCAATTATATATGATCTACAAGCAACTCATTTTAGATTTGAGGACACACATAGGCTGAAAATAAAGGGATGAAAAAAGATATCCCATGCAAATGGCAAACCAAAGAGAGCATGAGTGATGGTACTTGCATCAGACAAAACAGACTCTAAGTCAAAAATAGTCACAAGAGACAAAGAGGGACAATATATAATTATAAAGGATAAAATAATCAGGAAGACACAACTATTATAAATACCCAACAGAACAATTCTAAAATTCATATGGAATAACAAAAGACCCAGAATACTCAAAGCAATCTTAAGAAAGAGAAGCAAAAATAGAATCATCACACTTTCTGATTTTTAAACATATCACAAAACTACAGTAATTAAAACAGTATGGTACTTGCATAAAGACAGACATTTAGACCAATGGAACAGAATAAAATTCAGAAATAAACCCACACACACATACAACCAACTGAGGTTCAACAAGGGCACCAAGCATACACAGTAAGGAAAGAGTAGCCTCTTCAACAAATGAATTTGGGAAAGCTGGATAACAACTGAATATGCAAAAAAAGAAAAAAGAAAAAAAAAGAAAAAGAAATTAGACTTCTCTCATACACCATACAAAAGATCAACTCAAAATAGAATGAAGACTTAAATGTAAGACTTAAAGCTGTAAAACTCCTAGAAGTAAACATAGGGGGGAAACTTCATGACATTTGTCCTGGTAATGATTTTATTGATATGCCATGAAAAGTATAGGCCACAAAAGCAAAAATAGACAAGTTGAACGACATCAAACTAAAAGGTTTCTGCACAGTAAAGGAAGCAATCAACAAAGAGAAAAGGAGACCTGTGGAACTGAAAATATTTGCAAACCATATATTTGAAAAGGGGTTCATTCCAAAATATATAAAGAACTCCTACAACTCAGCATCAATCAATCAATAACCCAAATATAAAATGTATAAAGGACCTAAATAGACATTTTTCCAAAGAGGACATACAAATGGCCAACAGGTATATGAAAATATGCTCAACATCACTAATTAATAGGAGAATTCAAATCAAAACCACAGTGAGATATCACCTTACACTTGTTAGAATGGCTATTACAATGAAACAAACAAACAAACAGATAACAGGGGTTTGTGAAGTTTTGGAGAAATTGGAACCCTTTTACACTGTTGATTGAAATACAAAATGGTGCAGCCACTATGGAAAACAGTACGTAGTTTCCTTAAAAAACTAAAAATAGAACCACCATATGATTCAGCAATTCCTCTTCTGGGTATACATGCAAAGGAAATGAAAACAGGGTCTTGAAGTGTTATCTGCACTCCCATGTTCATTGCAGCATTATTTAAAGTAGCCAAGTATGAAAACAGCTAAAACATCCACTGACAAGCACGTCAATAAAGAAAATGTGGTATACACATACAATGGAATATTATTCAGCCTTTAAAAAGAAGGAAATCTCATCATTTTCAACAACATGGATGGATCTGAAAACATTAAGTGGAATAAGTCAGTCACAGTAGGACAAATACTGCATAATTCCACTTACAGGAGGTATCTAAAACAGTCAAAAGTGTAGATGCAGAAAATTAAATGGTGGTTGCCAGTGGATGGGGGTAGGGAAAATGGGAGCTATTGTTCAATGGGTGTAAAGTTACAGCTATACAAGATGAATTATTTCTAGAGATCTGCTGTAAAATATAGTGCTTATAGTTAATAGTATGGTATTGTGTACCTAAAATTTGTTAAGAAGGTAGATATCAAGTTAAATGTTCTCATCACAGAAGAAGAAAGCAAAGGGACACAGGGAAACTTGGAGGTGACTGATATGTTTATCTTGACTGTGGTGATGGTATCACAGGTGTGTGTATATTTCTAAACACATTAAATTATATACATTAAATATGTGCAATTTTTATATACCAATTACACTTTAATAAAGCCATAAAAAATAAATACCACACACTTGAGTCAAACTTCCACCCCCACCAAAATGTAATTTATGAGGAAGTAATTCACTGTGTTGGTGATTGAGGTGTCCAAGGTTACTCTGCTTAATATGAATCTTAAGACCTGAACATGTAGAAGTTGTGAAGAGGGAATTTTAGTAAAAGGAATATTATGAAAAAGGAAGTAGATACAAGGACATGTGGTGTAATATTAGAAATGACCAGTAATAATACTAGAAAGATAGGCTAAGGCCAGCTTTTGAGTGGTGTCAGATGCCAAGGATAATGCTGAGTGTTGCCTACCCAACAGCAATGCCTCATGATCTTTTCCCATGTTTGCAAGCCTACCTTCAACTACTAAAACTGGAAGTATCAGAATTCTCCTTTCCCAATCTTCCTTGAAACCACAACAGGGAATGTGGTTCTATGATGGACAATAGTTTCTGAGAAGAAATTTTCTATAGGGCTTATGGGAAAGTTGTGTTTTTTCCCCCTAAAACAAAAGGAAAAATCAGGGAATAATCTTGTTTCTGAGTTTGATTATATTTTTGTTGTGTTAAGATTGTGATGTCTGGAGCAATGGACCCTGCACCAATGATTTTTCTTTCCTGTATCTTTGCAAAGCAAAGCAAAACAGAAAGTTGGAAATATATGGATCCTTGATAGTATTCTTATTTTGCTGATTGAACCAGCCTTTAAACTCTCTACCCCAAATTTGTTATGTAATAAAATACTTGTCTATATTGCTTGAGCTACTGCTAATTGAAATTCTGTTACTTGCAGCTCCATTTTCTTAATCAGTACAATCCTGTAAATATTATGAGGCCACAGAATGGGGCAAAGCAGAAAAGTATCAGAATCAGATTTGTGTTTTATAAATATTACTCTCAGCACAGTGAAAAAGACACATAGCAGACTATAAGAATGGACAGGAGATTAGGTTGAAGGTTCTTATAGTAAAATGGGTAAATGGTGAGGGGAATATGAAGTAAGCAGCAAGAGATAAGTTAGAGCACCATTTCCTTAAATGTGCTCCATAGAATGTTAGCTTTGAAGAATTTTAGTAGGTACTATTGATAAACAGATAAGTTTGGAGAGCAAATATTGACTTGGAAAAACACTAGGTTAAGTCAATTTAAATAAACTCTGATTTGCTAAAATGCAGTGTAAACTTTTGACTGGGAGGATTGAGTAACAGTATTTCCTATATGTAAAAGAATCTTCACTGAGACATTCTGTGGAACTAGTGTTTCACGGAACACATTGTAGGAAATTCTAGACTTGGGTTATATTTATTTGATAAAATAACACAAATCTGGGGACTAAATATTAGATAAAATGCCTCAGTTTCTGTCTTGAGTGGTGGGGTGAATAGTAATATTATTTATTGTGACAGAAATTTTGTGGGAAGATAATTCATTTTTGGACATGCTGAATTTTGAGTTGCCTGTGGGATAATAAAGTGGGAAAATCTCTGATAGTTATTTGAATATGCGCCTAATGTTCCACAAAAATTTTCCTAGATAGGTAGGTAATGATTAAAGTCTTATGAGTAGAATAAATTGTTTTATATTAAATTCTTTAGTATGGGCTTTGATGGACCTTCCTGCCTAACTGAGGGCATCTGAGGCTTGGAGCACATCCTTTGGACAGTAGTTGCCAGTGAAATGTCTAAGATAGAGAAACGTAGTGTTAGTGCAGGCTGCACATTTTTAACATAGCTGTTCATCTTACATCCTCTTTCTCTATTGAAAAAGGCATCTTTGAAAAGCATAGACTCACTCCTTAGAGTTTAGACTCACTCCTTTAGAGTGAACTTTGGGCAATGCCATAGAATCTCTAAGGTCTCTCTCAGTCTTGAGTGCAAGCGTTTCTCTTATTAACTCCAGCTGAACTTAAAGCAAGACTCTGGAGATGAAAAAACTCAAGTGGCCATTATGAGCTTTCTGAGCTACAAAACCATATAAACCCAATTAGGGTTATATTTTTAAAGTGGCCCAAAACTTAACCTGTTGGTATTTTTGGATGGAGCACCATTTTGTGGGCTCAGGAGCAAAGTGATTCACAAAGACCACTCATTAAACAATCCCTTTCCTTCCTGAAGGCAGTATGAGTGTTTATACCTCTAGCATTCCAGGTCAAAATGCATATCTGAACTCTCTTCTTTCTTAACAAATTACTAGGCTCTAGATGTGACATACCATGGAGAAACTGCTGAACAAAACTGCCAAGTTGGTCATCATCGAAGTCCAATTTACTGAGCACAGCTATCGGCAGTGAGATCACTAACGCTCCCACCTTTTTAGTTATGTATTCAGGGAATGACCATTGGAGATGCTTAAACCCTTAACACAAAACAAAAACAAGTAGATAGTGATGAAACAGGGAACAGAAATCAGTGAACTATATATAGAACATATATAGGAGATTCTATACAGCATACTTGCCAAGAGGAAACACATTATATAATTTTCCATCCCCAAATTTACTTAAGTTTAATTTTATTTTGGACCGTTACACTGAATGCCTGACATTGTTAAACATGGCAAGAAAGAAACTCAATGAGAAGAAATCCTTACTGTACATCTCAGAATTTTTAAGTCAAATGAAATTAAGAGAATTTAACATTTTCTCATGACACCAAGAATAACTGGTGACTGGGCATGTGGTACATTAAAGATGACTCTCAGTTCTTTGTCAGAGCCCCATGAAGAAAAGGTGTTAATTTGTCCTTGCCCTTTCCTTCGGTTTTATTTATTTATTTTTTCGCCTTGTGACTACTTAAACAGTAGCATGTGGTAGAAATCACACTGTGCAAGTGCAGGTTTAGCCTTTAAAATATCTAGCAGCTTCTGCTTGCTCACTTTGGGAACAATCACTGCTGGGATGCTACCTCTCAAAATCCATCTGTTGGGAATTCCCTGGCCAGTCCAGTGGTTGGGACTCTGTGCTTCCACTGCGGAGAGCATGGGTTCAACGCCTGGTCAGGGAACTAAGATCCCACAAGCTGTATGGCACAGCCAAGAAAAAAAAAAAATCCATCTGCTGCTCAGAAGCCAATGTCATATGCAGAGCCTGTGAGTGTGAGTTCTGCTCAACAGTCTCAGTGGAGCTCCCAGACAAAAGACAGTGTCATCTACCAGCATGCAAGGAAGCCATTTTGGATGTTTCAGCCCAAACAAGTCCCTAGATGAAATAGCCCTAGCTCACAACACACGGAGAACAACTACCTGGCTTGTTACAGAACTGAGGTTTGGCTGCTCACCGCTCAAAATCGAATAATTCAAGAGGCAAGTGTCAGGAGGAAGGAAAACTGCCTTCATCAGAAAAGCCAGCAATCTGGGGAGAAGGTGAACTTGTGTCCAGAGACCAACTCTGAAGATTAAGCTCAACTATGAGAGTTTTTCAAGGGAAAAATAGGGGGAAGAATCTCAGCGAATCATCAAGGCAGGATGTTGGGTTCTGCATCCTTCTCCATTGTGTGCAGACTGGCTGGATCTCTCTTCAGAGCTTATCTTGCCTGCATGGATTGCTAAGGGGACTATGGGGGCTAGAAAGCTAGTTATTTTTTAACTGCTTAATTCTTCATCCTTACTTCTTTTTTTTTTTTTTTTTTTTTTTTTTTTTTTGGCCACACTGTGCAGCATGTGGGATCTTAGTTCCCCGACCAGGAATCAAACCCGTGCCCCCTGCATTGGAAGCATGGAGTCTTAACCACTGGACCACAAGGGAAGTCCCCTTACTTCTTTTTATCTAGGAAAAGAATCAACAAGTTAGGCAAGGCATGGTGTGCATTCAGGAGAGCATAAGTCAGGAGTTAGGTTAAATTGCCCAGTGATCTCTTTCCTATAATTAGGTTCTTTTAGGGTTAGAGGGGAACAGAAATGGGCAAACAGGACAGGGGCAAAAGAGCTGCTTTTAATTCTCCGTTGTCAGACATCATTCCATTTCTATGGGATTAGGGGAGAAGGTCTGTCTTCTTTAACTTCTTTATGCTGACTTAGGGCACCATATTCTCAGAGTAGAAGGTGTCAACCTGGGTCTGTAGGATCTCTTTGCTGACAGTTTTAGTTGCCTGCTTACATATAAGCAGAGCAAGCTACAACTACTTTGATGCCTACAAAAATATAGACCATTATGAGCAATAATCCCATTCTCTTGAGGCCAGTACTCGGAACTGTGTTAGCCAAAGATTCAGTACTGCTCAAGAGGGAGCAGCTTATGTCATGTCCTCTGGTAGCAGTCAGAGTATCTGTAAAACAACTCAGGAATGTGCATCAGACACTGAGTCTGTGACTCTATTGTCCTAATCATTAACTGCTCAGTTTTGTACTTGGAGTGGGGTGGTACTGCAGAATCCTGCTCTGTTCCAGTTTGAATGTATGCACTGTATGTAAAGAAAGGAACAATGGGATAAAACAGTTCTAGAAGCTCACCAAATATTTGTATGTTCTCTCCTCATTTCCCAGACATGTTTACAATTAGGTTGTGGCCGTGTGTAGATGTGGTAATAGCCTGTGAGCAAAACTCATGTGTGTCACTTTGAAGATAACACAGTCAAGATCTAGGATGACCCTTCCAGTCTCTCTTCCATTGCCGTGGCATGTTGAAGGACATCTGGTTTATAGAGTATAGCCAAAAGATGGAGGAAGATATCTTAGCCCGAATTGGACTACGTTAAAAAGCTGAAATCTGGAAGTTTGTTTATTGTAAGCACTAATGTTAATCACCTTAATGAATTGATTCCTGGGAGGAAGTGCTTAGCAACTGCTTTCACAAACAGAGGCTAAATAACTAGCATCCCTTATTTCTTCTCCAATATCACACACACACTTGTGAGAGGTATTTACAACTCTTATGTCTTTCAACCCTCCATTTCCACAATTTAACAAAAAGTTTGCTAATTTGGCCTTACCCTCTGTGTGCTTTCTGAAGGGAAGTAACATCTCTCTGGCTATGGCCTTTTTTCCAACATTAGTGAGTTTATTATCCTACAATCCAGCCAGAAATTACTTTTCCTTCTGTGTTTTGCAATCCCAGTTTATTGCGTTGTCAGCTCCAGTCTCATAACTTGAAAGGTTTTCTCGAACTTGTTGGAATAACATTTCTAACTTAAATTTCCAGGGCTGGTGTTTCCCATGATTCACCTTTGCTTCTCCTAATTTAATATCAGAACACTTCCTTTCTTACTGTACATTTCTTCAAACAAGGCAATATTCCATTTTTAATACAGAACTTACAAAGAGTTTAAGGGCTCATTCACATACGGCCATGTATTTGATTCTCAAAATAACTCTGTGGAATCAGGCGTGAATGGTGTTATTTATACCTTATCCCTGTCTTCCTGATGAGGAAAATGAAGTTCAGGGTATTTCCCCAAACCTCCTGGCTATGACTGTGCACCTATAAATTCTTATTCCAAGTCTCAGTTTTCCACCATACCTTTATTACTTTTTACCAGTTCTCTCATTTGTTCCTGATCCTGTATCTTGTATGTCCACCAACCATTCATATGAAATCTGACATGTTTGAAATCTGTATTACTGTGCCTAAAATCATGTTACTACAACATGATATAATGTCATGAGTTTTAAGAAAGAAAAAGTTGGCAATCTAAACAGGAAATAGCAAAGGTAAACATAAAGGAAGGAGAAAAAGATATTTGAGTTGCTTCTAGTGGCTGTTTATTTATTTGTTTGTTTATTTTGAGTTTGTGTGCACTCACAGATGTTTTGGGTTTTGCTATTAAAACAATTCTACCATGAATGTTCTTGTTCAACTCTTGGTAATCATGGACAAGATTTTCTCCCAGTCTAAGTAATTGAGCTAGGATTGCCAACTGAAAATGCTGGGAAAGTTAGAATGACAAAAGTCAATTCAAATAAATATATACGTACACATGTATATACTATATGTTACATATATAGTATGATACAATTTTGGTAAAATTCAAAAACAAGTAAACAAAAACAATACACACGTGGTAAAACAATTTAAATAAATAATGGAAGGGCAAATATAAAACTGAAGACATAGATTACCTCCGGGGGAAAGTAGGGAGGTAGATAGCATTAGATGATTGCAGCACACTGGTATTTGGTAATATTTTAGTGGTCAGCTTGGGTGGTGTGTTCATGAGTGTTCAATTAATCACTCTAATTCATAATTTATATATTAATTATATAAAGTTTGAAAATATTAAATCTATTTTTAAAAATCAGAGGTGACCAATTATCTCTAAAGTTTAAATAGCTAATGAACCATAATGGGCTGCAACTCTATCCACCTACTAAAGAAATGTTTGTATTGTCTATGTATATTAATTTCATTTAAATTCCAATGTCTTCCCAATCAGAAAGGAAACTTTCTGTGGCATGTAGACCTTGAGATGACCCCCTGTGATCCCCAACTCTTGGTGCTCATACTTCGTGTATTGCCCTCCACTGGAATGTGGGTGACTTGACACTTGTTTCTAACCAATTGAATATGGATGTCACTCCCATGATTAATTTAGGTTATGTGGCAAAGGTTCTAGGGTGTCACTCCTGTAATGGCATCATGTATATAAGACTCTGCCTTGCTAGCAAATTGGAGCTACAGATTCTCCCTGCAGGCTTGAAGAAATAAGCACTCATGTTAGAGAGACCATGTGACAAAGATGTGTGGGCCACCATTAGGAACTTCAGATGTACTGGGATCTAAGGCAACTTCCAGTGTATAGACAGCAAAAAGCTGGAGCCCTAAGTCATACAACTAAGGTGGAAATGAATTCCACCAATAATCTCCATGGGCTTAGACATAGATCCTTTCCTAGTCAAGTCTCTAGATGAGAATTCAGCTTGTCCAATACCTTGATTGCAGACTTGTGAGACTGAGCAGAGGATTCAGCTAAACCATGCCAAGACTCTTGACTCATGGAAACTGTGAACTAGTAAATAATACATGTGTATTGATTTGAGTTGCTAAGTTTGCAGTAATTTGTTATATAAGAGTAGATAACTAATACACTTCTTTAAACTATAACTGTGTGATTCATTTCTATATATAGTCACAAACTTAGCTTTCAGAGATCATTGTAACATTATTTCTAGTGTGATCATTTTTATAAAACTATCAAACCTGCAGAAGACATTTTCTTTTTAGCTACAGATACTGACAGCTCACTTCTTGAAATAAAAGAAGTGATATTCCTTATCATTTCTACCTTAAATGTCATAACACAAGTTGCCTTTTCAAATAGATATTTAATTATTATTTTAGTTCCATGTGGCAGTGAATACTAAATTTAAATATGGTTATAGCATAGCGTTTTTTAGTTTAGTTTGCAATTTCAAGCTTAACTTTGGGCTTTGGAGTTTGTATTAGGAGAATATTTTAAAAACTGAATTTTTTCTTAGTCTCACTATTGATTGATTTCTAAACTGAAGGTAATCATCAGAAAAAATTGGAGATGTAACTAGTCAATTTTATAGTATGGTGGTATCAAATAGATAAAGAAAATCATAAAAAGAATAGTTCTTTTAGTCAAAAGATAAAACTTACTGAATACTATCTAAAAAAATTGTGCTGTGACCCAGTATAAAGGAAATTTTATATTTTGGGGTTGTCTGTTCCATATCCAACCCTCTCTCCCACCTCAGTTTGAATGGTGGCCCACCTATTGAAATGGATGGCAAACCCTCAAACGACCATGGAGAATTAAGGAGCCAAGAGAAAGATGGGGAGAAAGTAAATGATGTCACCATGTCCCGGTGATATTGTTCAAGACTCTGGTTTCATTTCTGACCTGAGTCACATGATCAGAACTCAGCTCTCTATTTTGCGTGTAGGATTTTTGATTCCCAAGAGTATTTCTGAAATAAAATGGCAGCCTCATCTTGTTAATGACAGACAGATCTCTCTATGATGTAAATTGTGATAGGAGGTGGTCCTAAAAAGCAATGGTACCACCATTGGTTCATTAAGATAGCATTTGGAGAATTGCATTAAATGGAATACATTGCAGTAAGTGAAACTATGGGACATAGAGCTCTATTAGAAAACTGCAAACATCTGAAGGAATAAGGTTAAAAATTATTACCAGTTCAGTGTTACAGCTATGAAGGTGAGCTGTTCATGTCTCCTTTCAAAAGAGGATCTGCTGCAAGAAGATCAGCTGAAGCCCCAACCTTTCCAAGGTCTGTCTCCGCTTTCAAGTCAAGGCCACATACTTTCTGGGCAGACTCTGCCCATGACTGAGCATGGGGCGGATTCAAGGGCTCACCATTTCTGGTCATCTCGGCTCTCCTCCATGGGTGATCTGTGCACTGGAACTCCCTGGTGGGCTGGCCGAGACTTTCTCAGAGATGCACTTAGTCACTTAGTTCTACCCAATCTTTCTTCTGTCCCCTCTTTTTATAAGTGTGAGACCAGTACCATGGTCAGAAGTCTTTCTCTTCCTACTTGTGCTTTGCCTTTCTTTCTTTTTCCTCTTAGGAATTATCTCCAATAACTCTCTTGCACTTATGTTTTCCTTTTGACACCTGTTTCCCAGAGACCCAGAGCTGTCACTTGGGAGTCGTTATTGATCTTTATGAAATAAAGAACTTGTAGCTTCTTCATTTTTTGGTGGATAGGGGAGAGAGAGAGATTGAGGACAAGGATATGTGTGAGCTTCTTTATAACTAGCTCAAGGAAGATACTAAAATGGTTGAATAACTGAAATCAGTACAAAACACAACTACTGCAACAGAAGTAGTTTCCTTGCTTATGAAAAGCTACTTACAGAAAGTTAGCTGTCAATCGAAACCCATTTCATTTGATTGGGCAGAGGGATAATAATACCCTGTAGCTATTTAGCCAAAGAAAATGGCATTCTAAATATCTGTAAAATTCCAATACACTGTGTGATATAACAAAACTAAGCTACCTCCTCATAATGATTATTATTAAAATTTAGATTATATTCCATTTGCTCAGGTCAGAAAATTCTCCAGTTTTTGCTTTGGAAGTTAACCAACTTCCTATGGGTTATTTACTTGTTTAATAATACCTCAGAAATTACTAACTGTTTAGAGACTAATTACCAATGAGAATGTGTATTACCATAGGTTTCTTCAAAATCTAAGGTCTGTAATATTATGAATCCATGATTAAACAATATACATACCATGGGAGAAAAAAGGTTGTAACTCCCCTCTAGACTGTGAGATATTTGAGGGCAGGGACTGTATCATATTTATCTGTATGTCCAACTTCTGAGAGTACTTAGGACTTAGTAGACAATCGGGAAAGATTCCCTAAATCAAACTGAAATCCAATTTTTGGTTATTTTGTGCCAGTGAATTCAGGCACAAAATAACTTTATTGCACTAAGTTTTGCCAACATTGATGACCAGTATTTGCCATGAGAATTGGATGGGAGTATTACGGTTGAATGTCGATGTGTATTATTTGAAGGATCTTCTATTCCTTTCACTTTGTCAGGAACTTACAGGAGAATTTTGACTTGTGTGTAACTAAAATAGGAGAAAGCATTTATAGGTCTGGCTTGGACTGCAACTGTTTGGGATTACATCTAATTGCTTTGCTGCTGCTATTTTTATCAGCCTGCTGAAAGGATTTTTCTAAAAGCTGGAAGAGAGAGAGCCTAAATTAAAGGGGTTAAGCTTCTAAACTGCTGTGATCTACAGTCAGTTAGAAGTGACAAGTTGTAAGCAAAAGATAATCTCTTCCAATTACAGAAATGCCAGCCCAAATATCATCTGTAGAAGGACTTCAGCAACTTTAATATATTCATGTTTGAGAAGCAGAATTTAAAAATAGGCATTTGTGGATCTTTTAAGTCCCTGTTGCTTTATAGATTTTAACTATGCTCCTTAGCAAGTCTTTTCAGCTGTGGTCTGAAGGTTTATGTGGAAACTTTGCTTTCATGGAGATTTATGGAAACTCTGCACCACAGAGTTAGCTAATACCTGGCTTCCCAACTTCATGCATCTTCCACACAATGGAAATCACAGCTTGTGAGGCAGAGGACCTTGAATCCATTAGGAAAGTTTTAAGCTGCAGATAACAGTACACTCTACCAAATCTGGCTTTAAAAGAGAAAAAATTTTAACTACAAACAAAGTATGGAGTATATATATATTTTAAACAGCATCTAAACTATATCAGGAATGTGGGTATTTTTGCTCATCTCTCATCCTTCCCTCTTGGGCCCACAATGGCAGCTGCAGCTCCAAGCAACAGGATATCACCACATCCCATCCTAAACAGGAAGGGAGGGAGACATGTAGAAAAGAGATTTTTCTTTTGTTAAGAAGTGAAATGCTTCTTAGATTTCCCAAGTATTCTCTCTTTATGTCCAATTAGCTAAAATCAGATAATACGGCCATCTCTGTGTACAAGGGCAGCTGAGAAAGGAGGAGATGACAAAGAAAAATGAGATACATAGTTATAATTGGCTTGGATAAAGCAAGTATAATTCCATGAGTTTGGTTGCAGTTTTCATTTTAAAGAAATCTGAGGATCGTTAGCAAGGAAAATAGCTATAGGACAGCCTTGCAAGAATGTTTGCAAACTCCTGGTCAATCCTATGATTGTCCTAATTTGGAGGAGAGTCAAGTGAATTTCTCCACCTGTCTCCACATATCCACATATTGATACTTGTTCAGTATAAAAGGACCAACAGAAATCAAATTAAAACTAGTGAAAGTTAGCAACAAGCACACAAAACTTTTCCATAATCTCATCACAAAAAAAGAATCTGTGTTCTAACTTGCATATTACTCTTAACTTATTCACATTGTTTTTACCCAATTATAATCTTAAAGTCTGTATTTTTTGCATTCTGCTGTTTTCATTTGATATAAATGTTTTCCCTTTTCCTAATAATTTTATTAATTTTCACTTACTAGCTTCATGGTTTTCATGTATTTTTGGCCCCAAGTATATGTGACAATTTTCTATGATTGCAAGTCAGTGTATCATTGAAGAAAGCCACCTAGCTGGTTGATCATGAGCTAAAGCATAATCCTACCTAGTCAAAATTTTCAGTTATACCACTAACAAAGTGGGTGACCTTTGCCAGTTATTTAACTTTCCTGAACTACAGTTTCTGCATCTGTAGAATAAGGTTAATAGACCATAAAGTTGATAATAATTAACTGTCATTAATATTTAAGTATTAAGTAAATTTGTATTAATTTAATAAGTAAAGTTAATAATAATTAAACAAAATACTTCCTATAAATTACTTAATATGCCTCTTGTGCAGTTCAATATGGTAGTTATACATGGTTACTTAAATTTAAGGTTAAATTAATTAAAATGAAATAAAATTAAATATTCAGTTCCCCAGTTGCACACTACATTTCAAGTGCTCAGCATTCACAAATGGTTACCATATTTAACAGTGCAGGTAGGAAACATTTACATCATCACAGAATATTTTATTGGACAACACTGGCTAGAATATACGAAGAGCTCAGTAAGTAGTTATGCATTTACTTTTTCCTTCTTCTGAATGTCCTTGGGAAAATATCTCTAGGAGTGTCATTTCCACATCAAAGAATATGGACTTACTTATGGCCAAGCTCATAACATTTAAAATCATGATATTTATATTTAAGTAGAACTGAACACCTGTCAAAATGCCTTTGCAAGTATTTACACTCTGCAAGCAGAGTATTTTTATATTTTAATTACTGAACCACTAGTTTAAAATAATATCACACAATAGACACTCAACGGTGTGAATAAATGTTTGAATGAATAATAATACAACACAGTGAAGTGTCTGAGAAAGATCCCTTCCATTTTACAGATGGAAATGTTGAATTATTCAGTGAGTTATCAACAAATTTCAAACAGAGCCCAGGTGTTCAGGCCTAGTTTTACTACATAGTGTCATTAACAGATTTTCCAAAACGGGATTATAGAGAAAGCAGTATTGTTTCTAAAAATCAATATAGACATTTCCATCTCTATTCTGTGACAAATGTGTCTGAAATTAGTGCTTAGAGCAGTATATGTATATCTATCTGTTTATCTATATATAGACATGCATATATTACATTTATAATATATATGAACACTACATTTATATTTAGTCTTGTATCTAAAGTAATACTCAACAATATTAATATTCTATTGTGATCAGGAGACCCAGGATTCTAAATACTGCTCGAGTCATATCCATGACTTTGAAGATCATAAGGGAAATTTGTAAACAAAAAAAATCACAATGGAAATTAAAGGCTGATTTTATTGTTGACTGGCTATAACTACAATGCACAGCATTTTGGAAAGGTGAGCTGGAATTTGTGATCTCACTCAAAGCCTGAAAGGGTATCTTCTTCCTCATGTGTCTAAATGTTACCATAAGTCAGTTTTCATAGGCTGATTGATTACCAAGCAACAGTACGCTATGAGAAACAGAAATATTCCAAGGTGGCAGCCTCAACTGTCTTTACTGATCTTGCGGCATAAACAGAAGATCCTAAAAGTGAGCTCCAGAGAGATCCCTAACTTCCCTCAGAGAAGGCCCTAGAATGGCTTCCTACTTTGTCATCCAGGGGAAAGAGGAAGGAGAGAGAATAAAGAAAGATTACATCCATGTCTACGTGCATCACCTTTTAATGCACAGTCATCTTTCCCACTAGTAAAATGGTCTTATTAGATTTCCAAAGTATGACTCAATGCAATGACTGCTTCTTTACTGGGGAGGAACTGACAGTGGGGTGACATGGAATAATGTATCTTCCCTCTTCCACACCGCCATCAAGGAACCAGCAGAGTCTTCTTGATCTCTTAACAAGATTTTATATTTAACTCTACTAAAAGGTGTGCCTAACTTTGCTTAAACAACAGCATTTATCTAAAAGTATCTTTTTGAAGTGTTTTTCACTGACCAGGGGACAAGGGACAAATGTTTTTTAAATGTCAATATTATATGGACTCTGCTGCAGAACAGATGTTTGTGTCTTCCTAAAAGTCATATGTTGAAGTCTAATCTCCAATGTGATGGTATTTGGATGTGAGACCTTCAGGAAGTGATAAGGTTGTGAGGGCACAGGGCCCTCATGAATGGAATTAGTGCTCTTATAAGAGAAACTGGGAGAGTTCCCTTGCCCCTTCTGCCACATGAGGACACAGTGAGCAGTGGGCTGTGTGCAGTCTGCAAGAAGGCTCTCACCAGAGCCCGACCATACTGGTACCCTGATCTCAAAATTCAAGCCCCAAGAACTGTGAGAAATAAATTTCTGTTGTTCATAAGCTTACCCAGTCTATGGTATTTGGTTATAGCAGCCCATACTGACAAAGACAGACTGGAACTACATTTAAGTAGAAATTGACAGAAACTATTTACGCAGATGTTTAAGTCCCATATGTACTGAATGGCTGAAGCCTTGTGACATACAGGAGGCTCAAGGAATTATGACCCATCATTCAATAAAACTGTATGGGTGTTGAGTGATCTCTGTGTCAGATGTCATCCCAAGAGAAATCATTCATTTTTTGGTTCCTAAGCCATTTCTGGATGCAGCAAAACAAAGCCACCTTTGGACTTCCTTGTCACTCCAATGGTTAAGACTCTGAGCTTCCACTGCAGAGGGTATAGGTTAGACCCCTGGTTGGGGAACTAAGACCCTGAATGCTGTGCAGCATGGCCAAAAAATTAGAAAAAACAAAACAAAACTGAAAACAAACAAACAAAGCCACCTTCTTCCTGAAGGAGTCTTCCCAGATTAAATATAATCGTTTTATTTTACAGTTGGAACATTGTTTTTAATCTTATTTTCATCCATTGCTGATTGCTGTATGGACCAATTTAAACACACACCATGAGGTACATTTTCTGTACTGACGTATGTTAACATTTATCTCATACATATAACGCTTTCAAATCAGGCAAAACAGTGAGGATCGATTTGGTCTTGGTCACTTTCCTCTCAAAATTGTAGAAATGGTGAGACTAGATATTGATAAAAAATTATGAAACTTTACCAAAATTTTCTGAAGAACAAAGTCTGTTGGCAACCATGATCACAAATAACTAGTGCAATAAATCCTGATTCTTCTGTTGACATAATTTTGTACACTAGCCTGGATTAGGAAATATATCCAGGCTTTTAATAAAAAAATATAGAGTTGGACTTCTATTATTTATGATAAATTATTATTGTCTAACTCCACACTTTTTATAATAATGATGCTGACATATCATTATTTCAGCTTGGAAACCACTGGATGATACCTATCAAATGATAAGACATATCACTTCTGTTTATAAATTACTGTATCAAACAAAATAAAACAGTTCTGTGGAGTTAATAGTCAAGGATTATGAAGTCTCTAAAGGCAAGGACATGTATGTATGTGTATATGTGTGCAGCAGTTGATAAGCAGTGGGGGTGGAAGAAGAAATCTACTGCTGATTGAATATCTACTGTGTTTTAGGCACTGTCCTGGGTATGTTACACTTATTCTTTTATTCTCAGAATACTTTTCACTAATTACATTTGAGGGGTTAATCCATCCAAATACAGCAATATTTTGTCATGAAAAACATTCTGATTCAGTTCACTTGGTGGCATTAAAAGCGATTCACATTTCATCTTTTGGCAATGCCTTTAGGTTTTGAAGTTAGTATAAATGAGTATAAATGCTGCTTAACTACAAACAAATCTTTTAGTCTCAGAGGGAGACTGAAATTAGCATATCTAGTAAACATCCTTAGTTTGAAAAAAAGCAATTTTTGTTTGTGGTTTCTAGATAAAAACGTGTCTGTGTATACTCATACAAATGTGTTGTCACAGTATATTAAAACTAATACCTTATATGATTTCAAATGTAGTGTGTACAGAGGTATATTAATCTGCTAGGGCTGCCATAACAAAATACTACAGACTGGGTGGCTTAACAACAGAAATTTATTTTCTCACAGTTCTGGAGGCTGGAAATTCCAGATCAAGACAACAGTTGGCTCATTTTCTGGTGAGAGCTCTCCTCTGTCTTGAAAATTGTTGCTTTCTTGCTGTGTTCCCATGTCTTCATCTCTCTTCTGCATGTAACAAGAAAGATCTCTGGGGTCTCTTCTCTTCTTACAAGGGGACTAATGCTATTGAATTTGGGCCCCACCCTCATAACCTCATTTTATGTTGATTACCTCTTAAAGGCCCTGTCTCCAAATACAGTCCCAACTTAGGGCTTGATAACTGCAGGACTCCCAGCACATAACTCTGTCCAAACCCCACACTAAGGGATTGGCCAAACTCTGGCATGGTTTCCAGCCACATAAGCCATGCTTCTAGGATGATCCCAGAGCCCCCATTAAATTCCTACCTGCAAAAGCTCAATGCAGCTGGAGAATTTACCATTTGTTCTAGTCAACACTGGAGGCTAGGCCCCGACTTCCCTTTCTTAGAGCATTTACTAAAAAGGGCTCACAATTGTGAATTTGTATCTCTTACAAGGTGTCTTTTTTAAGGACCTGAGAGCCATTCCACTGAAATGTGCTTCTCAAGAAGAATAGAGCAGAATCCTAACTTCGACAACTGCCCGCTCACAAACACAGGTGACCAATCACATTACACTCACCAACCACTTATAACTTTTCCCTTCTCTGACTCCACTGAGACCCCACTCTCCCCGCTTCCTTCTTCTTCTTCCTTTAAAGCACCGAATCTCATCTCTGCACAAAGCAGAATGGAGCTGAGCTGCCGTCAGCAGTTACTGAGTAAAATCTGTTTTCCCACTTTCCCTAATGTCTGTCACGTTTATCGTGGACAGCTTCAACATACGTCATTCAGTCCATAACAGGGGAGTAGCATTAAAACTACACACAGGCAAGTTCAAGTCTACCAGAAGTGAATACAAGCAAGTACATTTTCTCCCCTTCCCAGGAAGGAAGTTATCCTTAGATTATTTCTTGCTCTATCCTTGCCTAGAATTTCTGTCCATATTTGTGATCAGTCAACTCAGCACTCTAATTACCCTTTTGAGGGATGACCTTTCTTCATTCAACATAGACCAATTAATCTAGGTAACTCGGGGCTATGAAAGCATCTAATTTCTTGAAAGCAAAAGAGCAAAACATTTTTCTTACTGCGCCAGGTTACCTGATCGCGGTTATGGCAGCTTGGATGCTAAAGGAAGCTAACTCAGTGAGATGGGCAGGCAGGAGGTTGAGCAGGGAATACTCTTGGAAGGAAAGGAAAGGAAGCAGGATTGGGTGGAGGAGAAGCTGGGCTGCAGCACAGTCTCACTGGGGGCTTCAGTTGATGCCACTGGAAGTTCTGGAAGCTACCATAACACTGGAAGCTACCATAACACTAACGTTGCGCTGAGTTAGGATGAGGGGAAAGCCCCATGCCAGTCATTTTACACAGGCTCCTCCAATTAGGGAGAGTGCAATCCCCATAGGGGCTGTCAGCCAGGGTTTTCTACTGACAGCGTTCTCAGAACATGGGTGAGGAAGCCCTTCATTCCTGAGGGGGAATGTCCATGGTGCATACACATCAACCATAATGCCCAGTAGCAGATCACTTTCTAAGAAACTGCATCTTGAGCTAATAATGCAAAAGAAGACAGAGTGGTCAGAATTCATTCATCTTAGTGACAAAATGGCTAGACCTCATGAACATAATGTTCAGCAAAAGAAGCCGGACACAAATGAGTACATATCATATAATTCCATTTTCCTAAGATTTAAAAAGTGGCAAAATTAATCTATGGGTGTTAAAAGTCAGGATGATGCTTACATTTGGATTTTTTTAATTTTGTAGAGTTTTTATCATAAATTTTTGTTGATATTTATAATAGTAACAAGTTTTAAGCACAAGTAATCTATACCTGATTTTATGTGTGTATATGTATTTAGGAAATATAATAATAAATATTAAGTTATATTTATTAAATACATATTTATATCTTTAATATATATATTTATATAGTTAGTCAAAATTAGAATGCCAGGAGAACTTTTATTTAAGAAGACTCCATCAGTTTTTCAATCTTTTAAAATTCTGTTTGTAGAAATTCAGTTAGGCAGAAGCCAAAGTTTAGGTAGACAGGTATAAGCAGGAAGGAAAATGAAATCTACATTACCTGGGCTCAAAGGGGAAATGTGGAATCAAGACTGAGGGACCTGAGAAAAAGGCTGGCAAAGACAATACTAAATGCTAGAAATGAAAACACAGAGCTGTCATATGAAGTTTGGGGATGATTTTTCACAGAATAATAATAATAGTGCCATATACTGAGGACTTTCATGGGTCAGACATCCTGGCCCGTGCATTTTAAAATGCTTTTTAAAAATATTATCTAGGGGCTTCCCTGGTGGCGCAGTGGTTGGGAGTCCGCCTGCCGATGCAGGGGACACGGGTTCGTGCCCCGGTCCGGGAAGATCCCACATGCCGCGGAGCGGCTGGGCCCGTGAGCCATGGCCGCTGAGCCTGCGTGTCCGGAGCCTGTGCTCCGCAACGGGAGAGGCCACAGCAGTGAGAGGCCCGCATACCACCAAAAAAAAAAAAAAAAAATTATTTACAATTTGCAGAACAAAGAAGCTGATGTTTTCACCTGAAGTTTTACTGAAGCAGCCCCTGAGACACAAAGTGGTTAATACATCCAAAGTCACAAAGCCAAGTGTTTCAGCCAGAATTCAATCCAAGTCTGTTCCAAAGAAAGTTTCTACTCTTTACATTATCTAATAAACTAAAAGTGATTATATATACACATATATAAAATATGTACACATTACATGTATATATACGTATATATACAATATGTATATGTGACAATAATAAATGTACTTAGCCACAACAGCTGTGACACAAACCGTAAGGAAACAGACAACTTAAGTCAGAAATTATCTGACTGAGAAGTCATTCAATTCTGAGGCCATTCTGCTCAGACATTGCATATATTTTGGTTTCCTTTCCTCATTTTAATCAGCAGAGGAGTTTACTAGGAAGAAAGAGCCTCAGTTTCCTAACTATTATAACCCACCTGAAGTCATCATTTCTGTTTATTACATCATAATCATCTCTACTTGCCACCAATTGTACATTCCCAAAGAGGAAATGGTGATTTCAAGCAAAGTAAAGACAATGAAGCAGGAACAGATGTGCTACTAAAAGAGAGGCATCCTATTATCCTGAAAATGTTCTCCATAATGAAGAACAAGGGAAAAGAGATCAGAAGGTATTATCATATTTCAAAGTAGTGTCTGTTCTAGCAGCCGGATTATATTTAAATAGATCTGCCAAAGTTTCCATGTACCCTTCATAGTACTTTATGCTTGACACTTTGTATTCTAAAGAAACTGCAAAAAATTAGAAAAAAAAAATCCCTCTGCAGCATTTTTGGTAAATTGTTTACTGCAGCCTTTGCAACATTTTTTTCTCTTCTGATTTTCCTTAGTCACAGCATAGCAAGTTGACCCTACTTCCAATTAAGATATTTCTGTTTGGTTCTGACTCCTTCATTTCCAAGACCTCTGTTGGATTGCACCACCTGCTGCTTTAAAGGCATTTCTAAAATATTTGTCTTCTCACCCTAAGAAAGGAGACATTGACAGAATGGGAAACTGTGGAATGATTCACATTGTTCTTAAAAACAGATGTTTGCTTACACAAATTCATTCATGAAGCAGATCTTGTTCACTTAATATGTGTCAGACGTTTGACAGGCTAATAGTACAGAGAAAGAGATCTGTTGCATAAACTCACAGCAGCCATAGTAGAATGAGGGAGACAGATAAGGTAATAGACAATCACAAAACGGTGTGATTAATGCTAGAAGAGATGTATCCACCCTGTTCCTTGGAAGCTCCCTGTAAAT
The DNA here is from genome assembly GCF_949774975.1 of Lagenorhynchus albirostris. Classification (NCBI taxonomy): domain Eukaryota; kingdom Metazoa; phylum Chordata; class Mammalia; order Artiodactyla; family Delphinidae; genus Lagenorhynchus; species Lagenorhynchus albirostris. The sequence goes on along the minus strand of NC_083099.1, from coordinate 6,558,460 downwards.
ACAGGCTAAGAGGCAGATCAGAGCAATTGGAGAAGACTAAGAATGAACTAAAAAACACTGTTGCAAAGGTACAGAGATAAACTGATCTCAGAGAGACAGCAGTGAGCAGTCTTGAAGCAGGATCTTAGTTCCCTGCCCAGGAATTGAACCTGGGTAGCCTGGGTGAAAACCGGGAATCCTAACCACTAGTCTACCAGGGACTAGAGGCTAGAAGCAAATTTACCCTGGTTCTTGCCACCATTTGAAAGCAAGAATGTTTCAAGAAAGCAAAACCTGTAAAAACAGGTACAAAGTTTATTATTAGAGACACAGCACAACAAATGGGAGAGCACACAGAGAAATGGTTTATTTATTTAAGATGGAAGCAAGGCAGAGATGCACACCCAGAGAGAAAGGGTGTGGGCATCCTCCCTAATGAGGAGGAGTGCAGTAAAGAGGCAGTTAAATCATTTATATAGGGGCAGTTCTTCTGGGTCTTTGTTCTCCTCTGGCCAACTATCTCACTTCTTTTCCCATGTCTGACCTAAGGGCCCTTCCCAATATGTGTGTGCATCTTTTTGCCAAGATGAATTCTAGCATGAGGGCCTTTGGGCAGTTAGCCGAACTTATTATGGCCTGGTGTCCCTTCACTTTTTGACCCCCAAGGAGCCTTTCTGTGCTAGTGCACTTGGGGAGGTTTTCTTGACCTCAGGAGTGATAGGTGTGTTCATCTTTTCTCTTAACTCCAGCAGAGCTCAGCTCCTGCCATTAACTTTGTCCTTGGAGTGCCTGGGAAAACAAAGTTCCAACTTACTCTGCTTGACAAGCTCTAGCTGCTCAGCCCAGGGACCCATCTACCTCCTACCTCAAAACCAAGCCTGGTATGTTAGGGGCATGGCCAAGTACTAGTATAAACACATAGAAGCTGTTAGTTATGGAGGAGTCGGGTGAGTATGGCAAGGTGGGTGAGGCAGAACCCAACGTAGTTCTTAATCAATGGTGAAGTACACAGATGTTTGTCTTATCTCTAGAATCACTCTCAGAAAATTCCAAAACTAATCCTACTAATAGTTCCAAGTCCCTTGGAAGCCCAGAGAAAACCAACTTGTTTTCCTCTCCAGCAGCTGCCTTCTTATCTGCCTTTGAATTTCCTAGGTTTGGAATACCTGGTGCTATTTCTATGACAGGAGAAACATTCCTTCTGTCTTTTACTTTCCATTTCCCTCCATGCATCTATTCCTTTCCTACTGGCCTAGTGAGCTAACTTTGTTTAACTCAAGGTCAACTCATTAGTAACATCAGTACACATGCAAAATCCCTGGGCTGATGCATCATCATATCTACATATTCTGCCCACACTCAGGAAAAAGGATTATTTGGGCCATGAACACCCAGAAGGCAGGAATCTGGAGTGCTATCTTAGAATTCTGCCCACCACATGGACTAACCCATCATACCTGTCACACAGTCTTTTACATGGTAGATACTCTATACATATTTGTCCATTGATTGAAGATATGTATTACCTGTATAACAAAACTGTATAAATAATACTTAAAAGTTTAGTGGTATTTCTTTCCTCCCTGAGCAAAAGCTCATTTGGTCCTTTAGCTCTCTGCAGGTCTCTCTCCCTTTACTCTTTATAAATTATGATGGTTAAATTAACACTATGAAAATCAACTATACTTTACTAAAAAATAAATTTAAAAAATAAAACAAAAAAAGAAGAAGAACCTATATGGTAACAGAATCTAACAAAGAATAGACACATGTGTATGTATAACTGAATCACTTTGCTCTACCCCTGAAACTAACATGTTGTAAATCAACTATACTTCAATATAAAATAAAATTTAAAAAATAAAACAAAAAATAGAAGCAGAAAATAATAAATTGTGATGGCTAGTACTGTCTCCAGGTTCTATCAAATATGGAATTTTTTAGTGATCTGAACAGTTTTGGGCCCTGGAGATGATACAGGACAAGCTTGCATAGGTGTGTGATTTCCTTCATAGACAGTTTTTTCAGAACCTAGAGCTGACCTGTTATAGGAACGATCTCATGACTGTTCTAAGAAGAACATATTCTAAAACATTTACTCTCTTTAAATATCTCTCTTGGGGAAGATATTAAGTACTCAAAATTATCTCTAGTTGCAAATATTTCTTAGTTTAGCCTGGGCACTGATGGACAAGTGTTTTTCAGTTTTTTATAGAAACACACATATGAGAAAAGCAAGCATGAGTGAATTCTCAAGTGTGTGCTGACTCTTCAGGTCCAGCTCCTTATTGAAAACATGCAAATACAAACCTGCAAAGCTTGTCTTGTCCTACAAACACTATATAAAAGTCATGAACTGTTTATTATCCAGTGTTTCATATATGAAAAATATATTGATACTTAAGTAGTATTTTGCCAAAAACTAGGGCTGTGTGCACTGGTGCCTAATTGAATCTTGGAGATAGAGTTTTAGGTGAAGTAGAAAAGAATAGCTTCATTGCTTTGCCAGGCAAAGGGGGACAAAGTGGACTCATGCCTCAAAAACTGTGTGTCCCAACCCAAAGGGATTTGGTGAGGAACCATGGTTCAAGGGCAGGATTGCTGATAAGGATCAGGGTGTGTGAAGGGTCTGAACTCCTTTAATCGGGCCTCAGGCGGTCTCCTGATGAGCTTCTTGAGTTATCAAACTCTGATCTCCCCTGGAATGAAGAATGTTAATGTCTTCCATTTGTTGAGGGTTTTAGTTCTGTAGAAGAGTTAAGTTATCCCTTGAGGCAGAACCAGGACCCTGCCCCAAGTCTGCACTATTGTTTTTTGACTACTCTTCTCTTTTCTCTGCATCCCCTCCCTTCCCTAATTAGCAACTGCTAGAATCTGCCCTTTGGAACTCAGGCAAGGTCATAGAGACTGTAGTCTATTCCCTACAAACAAGAAACGGGGGGACACAGAAAGGCTTCCATGACCAGGAGCCCGATGAGGTCCTGCTCAGTTTTAGTATCAGACAGTTTCAGGTACTATGTAGGAATTATTTTTCCTAATGGTCTCTCATAATAAACATATGAAATAAAAACATAAGATTTACAAAGATTATATTTTATTAAAATCTCTACAAAGGGAGACAGGAAAAGACAACAAAGTTTACTGGGTGTCTGTCATATCTGTCTTTAGAAATATGAATGTAAGTGCAAAATCATATTTACTCTAATACCACTCTCCCCAAATTTGGAATACAGAGCAGAGTTTCATATGCCCATCTAGTTCAGAGAATGATGCTTCCATAAAGGGACAGAGAAAAGTTGTGAAATTATAGCATGATTCTAGCCAACTATTTGAATAACTCAAAGTGAAAGAAATGATGTTGGTTGTTACATCTCCATCAACATATATTTCTTATAATTGATAATTAATGTTAACCTAAATTGCTTAGAACAGAAACTTTAATGTTTGCTAACTTATTTTTAAAAATCCTAATACTGAGACTATTGAAGAAATCTTCCAAATATCCACTTCATAAAAACGAGTAGTGAATGAAGAGGTGCTTGGATTTATAAAGAACAAGTAAAACAACCCAGTTTAATTGTTTCTGTTGATAGAATTATCACATAATGGAAAGAAGGAGCTTGTGATATATTTTGAATTTGGATTCTGTGAAATTTCTTAATACAAGGTTCAAGACATTTTGACTTAAAAGAATTGATGCAATTTGGGCTAAAGTTTGTGTTTCATGGTCTCACTTGGGCAAACTACTCAACACCGAGATTCTTTGGTGAGATGAATGGGGTTGTATTTAATATGGGTATCATTCTATTAGAATGACCTGAAAGGGAAAATAAAGGAGATGCCCAAGGAGTGATAGTACACTGAAAGATGCTCTACATTAGAGATAAAAAACATACCAGAGGCATGAGCAAGGACAGGAAGGTCAGGATTCACCTCAGAGAGATTATTTTGTTATGACAGTGAGAATTAGTTGTAATCAAATATTTAAGTCTCAGAGAAGCAGTGCTCTAAAGATTATCACAAATGCAACTCTTCATTTTTCCAGTTACCCAGTTTTACCACATTCTCCACGATTCCCTTCCTTTCTACAAGACTTCTCATATTGGTTTAAACTGATTTCTGCATAGGACTGTTAAACCCTAATTTAGGTAGTCCTTTGTAAGTAAAAGTATCAGCTACTTTAACACAGTAAGTATAATAACTGCTTCTTGCTAATATGGTTTTTTTCCAGTTAATTAGAGTCCTGGGATAAAACAATGGTTCATCCACACTCACACACACACATAAACACACAAACACACACACAATCCCAAACATGATTTTAGATGGAAAAAGTCATAATTTTTTGGTTGGTGGTATTTTTTCTTATTTTAAATTTCTGTTAAGATTATGGTTATTTTTCTGTCACATGGTTATGGTTATTTTTCTGTCTGACAAAAAACAATCACCATTTCTTGTACCAAACTTAAAAACCTGAGTAAAAACAAAGAAGGCAATATTTTGTGATGTCCTTGGGCTTTTCCTATACAACATGATGCATTCCAGGAGGGAGTCACAGAGGACTGATTTATAAGGAAATACTTATATTGCTGGATCTGCATAGTATCATATGATTTAATGCTGAGCTATGGAGTTACACCTGGAAAGAATGCAAAAGTTGAAATAAACAAGCCTTAAGGAGAGGAAGGAATCATGTTCTTTCTTGGGAGAAAAGCAAGAAATAATAAGCTAAGTTAAGTGAAAGAATTTACTCTGAAAATAACAGAAATTGATCTGACCACAGTGATGACTTGACAAGGGAAGAGACTGCAAATTACTTCAATAGTTTTATCCCTAGTGGAGTTTTAAACTGCAGTAGATAACATACAGCAAAGTATATTAATATGAACAACAATAAGCTGGCAGAAAGATAGGGTGAGAAAACTCTTAGGTCATTTTCATTATTATTCATTAGTTTTAAAAATGCATTTGATATCTTAAAAGGTCTTGGAGTTTATGAACACATTTTTCTGCTGTGTTCTAAGCCAAAAAGTAATAAAATTTAAAAAGCCTTAAAAATACCACACCCTGAAAGCAATTTCAACCATTTTCTCAGCAAGTTGAACATTTAGAAATGCCTTAGGGTGTAAATTAATAGAGTATCTTAAGACAAGTAATAGCGAGAAATTCCTGGCTCCAGAACAAAAGGTCTTAGAATAGAGCTTAAGGCCCTTAAAGACCTGATTTTCAAATTACACTCTGAGAGCATTCTAATGCTCATCCCTTCATGTAACCTATGCTGTCACCAAACAACAACAAAAACCCCAATTCTCTCCTTCCTTGCTCAGACACCACATGTTCCCTGGACTCTAAGCCTTTGCTCATACAAGTTTCAGTCTGCTTCTACACATCTGGCCACACCCCCATTCATACTCCAAGCATTCTCCAACACCCTCTTGATTTCTCCCATGGGTAAACTCCCAGAGACTTTTGTTCCAACCCCTTTTCTAGAATGATCAATTTTGTGTTTTAATTATTTGTACACTTCATTTACTTCCACCATATCAGTGGTCCCCCAAACCTAAACCTTCAGCCCCTGGGGAGGAATAGAATGATTGAGGGGGGGCCCATAAATTTGTATGTGCATGTGTATTTTTTCAATCAATAAGGTAGTAAAAATATAGCCCTTATTCTGTGAAGAAAGGTAAAATATTTAGTCTAACAGGAGACAGAAAATGACAGCTTGTGGGCCAAATCCAGCCTGCTGCCTCTGTAAATAAAATTGTATTAAAACACAGTTGCACCTATTCATTTACGTATTGTTTATGGATGCTTTCATACGGTAATAGCAGAATTGAGTGGTTGCAAAAGAGACCATATGGGCTACAGAGGCTAAAATATTTATTACCTGAGTGTTCATAGAATAATTTTGCTTACTCCTGGTCTAGAATGTAATCACCTTGAGGACAATGATATATTTATATCACCTCTTGTGCACACCTTAGAGAAAGTACACAGACTCTGGAGATAGAAATCAGAAAATATTATTTTTTCCCCCAAATATGCTCTTCTTCCTTCTTTATTACAGTTTTCAACAATACTCGCTTGTTTAAAAATATCAGTCTTACTGACTCCTCTCTCCTTATTCTTTATATCTATTAATCACATCTTATTAATTTTTTTGTTTATTCCATTGAATTGCCTGGGTATCCCCCCTCAGCTTAGTCCCCTTCTTTCCTCCAGATATGACACTTAACTGAATATGTATTCTTTCCGTACATGATCTCATGTTTTAGACACACATTTTTGCATATATAAGCACTCTTAATACAGAGCACCATTTGGACTATTTTAAGAGTTTACATGTGTGGTATCATACTGTACTTTCATTTCATAGAGCAAATCTTTTTTTTTTCTTTTCACTCAACATTTTATTTTTGTGATTTATCCATGTTGATGTATTTTCTGATTCATTCATTTGATATTGCATCAGATGACTAGAAAATTTATCTGTTGTCTTATTGATAGACATCTGATTGCTCCCAGTATTCCTGTTACAAATGGTACCTGAATATCTTGGCCACATGAATAAGAGTGTCTTTAAAGCCTAGAAATTGAAAATTAGAAATACTGGTCATAGGGTATTACATTAGTTTCCTATTTCTGCCATAACCGATTACCACATACTTAGGAGGTTTAAACACCACAAATTTATCATCTTAGAGTTCTGGAGATCAGGGTCTGAAATCGGTTTCCCTGGGCCATATTCAAGGTGTCAGCAGGGCCATGCTTCCTCCAGAGGCACTAGGGGAGGATCCATTTGCTTGCCTTTTCCAGTTTCTGGAGGTTGCCAGCATTCCTTGACTTATGGTCCCTTCCTTGTTCTTCAGAGCCAGCAATGTAGGATCTTCACATCTCTCTCTGACTCTGACCCTCCTGCCTCCCTCTTCAAAGGCCCTTTGACATTACATTGGGCCCTACCTGGATAATCCAGGGTTATCTCCCCATCTCAAGATCTTTAACTGAGTCACATTGCAAATTCCCTTTTACCATGTAAAGTAACATGTTCCAGAGGTTAGGATACGGACATCTTTGTGGGGACTTTCAGCCTACCCCAAATATAAACATCATCACAACTGTTAGACACTATCAATTTCCTCTGCAATGCAGGTATAGCAACATAAAACACTGCCGCCATGTCTTCATCAACACTTGGCATGGCCAGCCTCTCTGGAAAGTATAAAATCTAAATTTATTGCTATTGCTTATACCTTCAAATTTTGACATAATTTCAAACATACAGAAAAGTTGCAACAGTAGTAAAAAGAATTCATATATCACTTACCTACATTTACCAATTGTATATATTTTTGCCCCATTTGAGACTAAGTTGGAAATGTATATCCCTTTATCACTAAACATTTTAGCATCTATTTCCTAAGAACAAGGATATTCTATTATTTAGCCTCAATACAATTATGTAAGTCAGGAAATTTAGTGTTGATTGATTTTTATCATATAATTCCCAGTCACTATATAAGTTCCATCAATTGCTCCAATGTTATCCTTTATAATGATTTTCCCCTGGTTCAGGATCCAATTCAGAATCACATATTATATTCATTTATCATCTCTCAATTATACTTCATCTGGAAAATTTTCTCAGCCTGATATTTTGAAATAGAACATACCAGTTACTGTATAGAATGCTCTTCAATTTGTGTTTGTTTGATGTTTCTTTACTATTTTATTCAGGTTATACACATTTTGGCAGGAATACCCCAGAAATGATGTTGTCTACTCAGCACCTCTTATTAGAAGGCACATGATGTTGATTTATCCCAAAGCTAGGAATGATGTTTTTGGAAACTTGTTTGAATGGTTCCTGCCAGATTTTGCCACTGTAATATAATGTTTCCCTTTGTAGTTAGTTAATAGTAATTTGTTGGAAGATACTTTGAGACTCTACATGTTTTGTTTCTCATCGACATTTCACTTATTAATTTAAGCATCCATGGGTGACTCTAACTCCATCAACCATTCAATATTTGATAGTTGCTTTATTTTTTAAAAGAGCTCTTCTTTCTTCTCCTCTTCCTTTTTTCTTCTCTTCTTCCTTTTTTCTTCTCCTCTTCCTTTTTTCTTCTTTTTTTCCTTTCTTTCTTTCTTTCTTTCTTTCTTTCTTTCTTTCTTTCTTTCTTTCTTTCTCTTTGACCTCACGCATTTTTATTTTATTCAATGGATTATAATACATTAATATCATTTTTATTTTTATGTTCTAATTTTTCCATAGTTGACCACTTGGAGCCCCATTCAACTAGTTCATTAAGTGTATTTTTAACACATTCACATAATTCATTGAGTAATCTCAAATTTTATGAAATAAAAAGATGTTCCAGGCTCATTTTGTGCCTACTTCTGTTTATTTTTTGCCTACCTAATCTTGCAGTCTTTGACCTTACAATTGTGGTAAGATAAGTTGCTGAGTGCTTTGATAGACAGTCTAGGGAAAAGGATTTTAATACTGAAAAATGATGAGGTAAGAAGTTTAAGATAAAGAGAGAAAACAATGGAGGTGATGGCAAGAGAAAATACCAATATCAAAATAACGTTGTGCCTAGTCTGCATTACCATATTACTTGAAAAGTGCTGTACTTGTACTTTTCTCAGTGCTGTTGCCTAGCTTTCATGTAATAATAAAATTCAGAAGTTTAGCAAAGCAATAATGAATCAAAACAAGTGATAGTAGTTTCAGACCCTTTTTGTCAAAAACATGCTGCATAAAGTTTTGTGTTCCTAAACCAAAACAACTAAGATGTTTTCTGTAAAGTAATGTGTATTTTTCTATACGTAGTATAGAAAATACTGGATATAATTTTAATTACATAATTTTACATTAAATCTCTTTGATGCACATTTGGCCTTCTTATGTGCACGTATGCACATGTTGTACTCTTACTCGTAGCTGTTTGTGCCCTTTTGAATTGTGGCATCATTTTTCTAGTTGATTGTGCATTTCTTTATTAATTTATAAAACACACACACACGGGCTTCCCTGGTGGCGCAGTGGTTGAGAGTCCGCCTGCCAATGCAGGGGACATGGGTTCGTGCCCCAGTCCGGGAAGATCCCACATGCCGCGGAGCGGCTGGGCCCGTGAGCCATGGCCACTGAGCCTGCGTGTCTGGAGCCTGTGCTCCGCAATGGGAGAGGCCACAACAGTGAGAGTCCCGCGTACCGCAAAAACAAAACAAAACAAAACAAAACAAAAAAAAACAAACACACAAATTTAGTTGTTGCTATGGTACACTCACTGTTCTAGGCGTTAGTGACAGGGTAGTAGGAAACAAACGTCCTGAGTAGCATTGTTAGTTTCTCATTTCTGGTGTAACAAATTGTCATGAACAGTGACACAAATTTATTCTACACAACTTGAAGTCAGAATTCCAAAGTGGGTCTCACTGGCCTAAAGTCAACTGTCAACAGGTCTCTGTTCCTACTGGAGGTTCTAGAGCAGAATCCATTTCCTCAGCATTTCCAGCTTTTAGAAGTCACCTACATTTCTGGGTTTGTCAACCACTCCTTGATCTTCAAAGCCAGTAATGCTGGGCTGAGTCCTGACATAGCCATTGCTCTGGTCTTTCATTTAAGGGCCTGCCTGGATAATCCCAGTAATTTCCCTATCTTAATGTCAGCTGATTAGCACACTTAATTCAATCTGCTATCAATTCTCCATTCACCATGTAATGTAACATATTCGGTTTCTAGGGATTGAGACGTGGACACCTTTGGGGGAACATTATTCTGACTACCACAGTAGTCAAGACTGATGATACTTCTGCCCTGATGGAAATTGTATTTTAATGGGTGAGAAAGTCAACAAACACAGAAACATGTCATATATTTTCAAGAATAAATACTTGAACAAAACAGGGTAGGTGGAAAGAGATTGATGGGGACTGAGAGTTATAAAACATTGATTATCTTATCTCATTTTTATAAATGAAGAATTAAGATGAAGAAGAGTTAGGTACTTTTCCCAGTGTTAATGTGGTATCTATCTCTGTCTCCAAATCTCATGCTCTTTTCATGATACAGCTCTGCTTTACCATCTACTCAGTTTTCTGGTTAAAATGGGAATGACTCTAACTAGTGCCTGGCATATGCCTGAAACATAACAAAACCTCACTAGTTATATGTTGTTGGTATTGTTATTTTTCTAAGCTATTCTCATCTCCTATTATTCATTGTTGCACTGAACCAAGAGAATAAGAGAAGTATTTTTCGGATACGTACTCAGAAGTTTCCTTTGAAAAAATTTCTCTGAGAGAAAAATCAATAGAAATATTCCCCACATTTAACCACAGATTTTTTTTTGAATGGTTTCTGCAGGTGGGTTAGAGTCACAGATGAGATATTAGTAAGCAAAGGATGTGACCCCTAAAAAAACAAACAAGGCAAAGTTACTTAAAAATGGTGACCGAATGGCCCATATAATCATAACATGTCATTTTTAATAACAGGGCATTTCTTTAAAGTATAGACTAGCACTCAAGAACCAGATTGGTTAATTGTTTGGAGGGAGGAATAATTTTCTTCACTTTCTGGTATTGCTATTTGAGTCATACCACTGCTTTAAAGTAAAATCCAGTGATTCCTTGTTACCTGAAATAATCCTGAATCCCTGTCATCACATTCAAGGCCCTTCACAATCCAGACCCAACCAGCTTCATTTCCTTCCACTCTGTATTCTGTTGTACATGACATTTTAGCATCTTGCATCATAAACATTTCCAACTTTCGAAGAAGACCCTTGCATTCCACACTTTCTTAATAGTGTGAGTTCCGTAAAAGCACAGACAATGACGTTGACTTTTGTAGCACAGAGTCAGGCACGTGATTGGGATTCAACAGATAAACTATAACTGACAAGCTGAGTGAATAAGTGAATGAATTAATGTCCTTATCAGGTGATTTTGACTGCTCAATAATTCTGTTCTTGTTTCTTAGATCTGTGATTGCTTTTATCTTTACTGAAAGTATGGAGCACTTCCTTCCTTTTCAGTGTTGAATTAGCTCAGGCTTTTCCTTCTTGAGGGATTCATGGCACTGGCTTGACTATGTCTCATGGTGGATGACTCAGGAGACTTTGGGCTCTAGGTGTCCATCTCCCAATCACCCACTTACTTTTGCTTTGGTACATTAGGATTTTAATAGAAACTGCCTAATGTGCAGGTATAGTCAGCAAGAAATGCAATAGAGGCCATTACTCCATGGTATCAATGGAGCAGAGCAGCAAAATGTAAATCGCTGAGAAATGGGGACGGTTCATGCCGTTTTGCACTTTGTAGTAAGTCTGAGGACTTCGTGTGGCTGAGAGGTCCCAGGGTCCACTTTAGAAAGCTGAGGAGAAAATCTTTCCCCCATAGAGGTCGACCTGGTACCAGCAACTCTGAGTGCTAGAAAAGGGAAGTGAAGACTTTGAGTTTTCCCCTCTGCTTTGCAATTGTCTAGTCCTAACTTTCATGTACATATATTACAGTGTGTGACATTAAGTTTGAGATATAGGTTCTCCAAACCTCAACTACTTAATGTATACAATGAAAGTAACAACTATTCTACCTCTTTGGCCTGATTCTTTTTTAGCATTAAATAAAATAAGACAAAGGGCTTGGGTAACAGAACTTGTCGGTGTCCTGCCCTTAACTCTAGTATATTTCAGTGTTCTCTGACCAACACCCAACGTCCAGCATCTGGAGCTCTGTGGATACTGGCCTTTTTTTTTTCTGGAACTGTGGAAGCCCCACTGCCTGTGTGTTCATGAGTCTGTGCACACATGAAACAGATGGGATGCTGAGGAATTAACACCTCCAAGAACAACTCTCAACCACTGGTTCTCCAGAATTAGTATATAAATATTCCAGTTGCCTAATTCTTCATGTTGGATAATGATGGTGTGTGTGTTTTGTATTAATTTCTAGAGTCCACGCAGGTTTTAGCTTAAGTTGCACTGTGACAGCTTGTTAATAGCACACCTTCCATTGGTTGCTTTCCATTCCATTTATCTTGTCTTTGCCTGTGTTATCTGAACTTCCCAAATACACCACTTACAAATGAATCCAGGTCTCAGGGCCTACACCAAGGAGAACACAAGTAACAAGCTGTACGTTGTGAAGGGCCACCTGAAGGGAAGGATGTTAATATTTTGATAAACTAGAAACCCAAAGCTAAAAGAACGTTTTATGTTTGAGGCTTTTCAGGGCATATAAAAAAAGGGATCTGGGTGATAGCCTGAGACAGGGTTAGAAGTAGAGCATGTATCTAGCTGAGTCCAAGGATTTGGCCTAAGGGAAGATCATCAGACTTCAGCTCAGAAAAGAAATTCTTTTCAAGTCCAGTAATGGTCTTTGGGTTTATGAATATGACTCAGACACAGAAAGGAGTGATAGCAAATTGCACCTCAGACACAGGTGTGGGAACATCCATGGGCATAGAACTTTAGCCCTAAAAGGGACCTTATTAGCTCACACCAATTTATCTTAATAGACTATTTTTTCTGTCTCTTCTAACAGATGGATTTTCAAAATTGTCTCAGAAAAAAAAATTTGAGAAAGAAAGTCAGTAATGGTAATACTGGATTATTACCCGTAGAGTTAAAGAAGAAGCCATGAGTTCATACTAATTAGAAAATTGAAAAAACAAATATATAGTGGGGAAGGGTTGATCTTCCTTAAAACAGAATTCCAAGTAATAAGTTTAGAAGGAAAGAAAGAAATATAATCACTGTTTCAGTCAGGAATCATCTATGGATGCTAGACAAAAGTATGATGAGGAAAAATATATTTATATAGTTTCAAAGTATCTCCCTATATGATATTAATTACAAAGAGAAAAAACGCAACTTTATAGTGGAGAAATCTGGCAGATACCATATTAACTTCAGCAATAAGACATATGGGCATCTTGAGACTGGGATAACCATGACACATTGCAAAGACACAGCATCACTTCTGAGATATTCTTACCAAAAATACATAATCATGAGAAAACATTAGACTAAGTTAAACTGAGAAATATCCTATAAATGAACTCTACAGTACACTTAAAAAGCACCAGGGTTGTGAAAGACAAAGGTCAATGAAAGAACCTTTGCAGATTAAAGGAAAATAAAAGTCTTGACAACAAACTTCACCCTCATCTTACATTGGATCCTGGGTCAGTACAAGAACATTTGTGGGTCAGTTGGCAAAATTCGTCTGTAGATTTAAGTATTATATTGTATCAAGGTTAATTTTCTGATTTTAATCATTGAACTGTAGTTATGTAAGATGATAACATTTGGAGAATTTGGGTAAATGGTATTAAAATTCTTTGTACTAATTTTACAGTTCTTTTGAAGTCTAAGATTATTTCAAAGTTACAGCTAAAAAAAGAAAGTTATAAGATATCACAGACATACTCACTCAAGGAGATGCATACAGTAATCAGAAACATGCCAACCCCAAATCTCAAAACTAAGGACCAAAGTTTAGAAACCACATGCTGTTTAAATGAAACTTTGGTATGAAAGCATCAACTGTTTCATGAAAATATTGTTATGTTGTTATTTGCTTCTTTAAAAATCATGTTTTAGAGAAACATGTTTTTTTTAAAATTTTATTGGAGTATAGTTGATCTAAATGTTCTGTTAGTTTCAGGTGTACAGCAAAGTGATTCAGTTATATATCTACATATATCCATTCTTTTTCAGATTCTTTTCTCATATAGGTTATCACAAAATACTGAGTAGAGTTCCCTCTGCTATACAGTTGGTCCTTGTTGGTTATCTATCTTATATATAGTAGTGTGTATATGTTAATCGCAAGCCTCTGATTTATCCCTCCCCCCCATATTACCCTTTCGGTCACCATAAGTTTGTTTTCTATGTCTGTAAGCCTGTTTCTGTTTTGTAAATAAGTTTATTTGTATGATTTTTTAAAAACTAGATTCCACATATGTGTGATAAACTCATGTTTGACAAGGTGTTGTATACACCTTGTACAGGTCTCAGCCTATCAATAACCAATCTTGTGGCTGGACCAGCCCTCATGGTTCTTATGACTGCAAAATACCTTTCATAAATAACAGTCAGGAAACTTAAAAAAGAAATAAAGTCTATTACTTACAGGACCTGGAAATTACATGACACACCTGGAGCCACATAGCCAGGTTGAGGGTAGAGAAAGAGAGCTTTTATTGGGGCCCTTGGATTTTGTGGGCTCACTCTTTATTGGTGAGCTCAAAATAAGGGTGGGAATTTAAAGCATGGAAAGAGAAGAAACAAGCGGCCCCAGCCTAAATTGTCAGTTATCAAAAACAACCAACATCTCTAAAACAAAAGCGCTTCAGTGGGGGCAGGTGGCCTGGCTCTTTATGTAGTCCTGTGGCTGGCAATATGTTTATTCTAATAGCCATCTTTTTATTTTTTTAATAAATTTATTTATTTATGGCCATGTTGGGTCTTCATTGCTGCATGCGGGCTTTCTCTAGTTGCGGTGAGCAGTGGCTACTCTTCGTTGCGGTGTGTCTGCTTCTCATTGCAGTGGCTTCCCTTGTTGGGGAGCATCAGCTCTAGGCACGTGGGCTTCAGTAGTTCTGGCACACAGGCTCAGTGGTTGTGGCTCATGGGCTCCAGGGCACAGGCTCAGTAGTTGTGGCGTATGGGCTTAGTTGCTCCACGGCATGTGGGATCTTCTCGGACCAGGTCTGAACCCATGTCCCCCGCATTGGCAAGTGGATTCTTAACCACAGCGCCACCAGGGAAGTTCTAATAGCCATCTTTGAAGTGGATTCCTCTTTGAAGAATATGCCTCAGCAATCAAGTCAGGGACTTGCATTACAGAAAAGAGAAAACCCAACTGTCAAGGCTTACACCACACAAGGACCAAAAAAAAACAGTATTTCTCTCTATTTCCATCACTTGGGTACACGTCATTGGATGTTTCTGTGTCTGTTTCCTTCTGGGGGGGGGGGGGAAGAGAACAATCATCTGGCCCCTGATATCTTGCAAGTTATCTTAACAAAAACAATCAAAACAATTATAATGAAAGTGCTCCTTGAAGCAGCCCTTGCTTTCCTCTGTATATTCAGGTTCAATATTCCATTCTGAATTGAATGTGTAAATTGAATGTGTAAAACAAACCAAAAAAAAAAAAGGATTAGCATTTTTCTCTTAAAAGTGGAGTGTTTTAAAATATGATTACTTTTTCAACAGGTTTCCTTTTAATTAAACTGGATATATATATTTTTTAACCCCAAACCTTCTCAGGTCTCAAGAGGGTCACCTTTTTATTGTATCATTCTTTGATCTGAAGTCTTTCATATTATTTGTTTAAATGTTATGGTCTGGACTTAAATTGATCTCTCCTGTTCAATTTCAGGGTTAGCATTTGCTGTGACACAGATGAATTTTTCCTCCTGTTGCCTTGAAGACATTCATCAGAAATATCATGCTGTGCTTGATGGAGATTCTCCTGGTGAAAATGTTCACAACCTAGAACAAATTAATATTTTGTAACAATCAATGGCACTCTCCAATGCATTTTCCCATTTCCTTCACTTTTCTTTCTCATTGTCCCTAGCTTCCTGATTCTTTTCATGTAGAAAATGGGCTGTAATTTATTTTTTAAAGAACTCCTATGGCTGTCTCTTGGTCTTAATGAAAACAAGGACCATAGTTTATCTGGAATCCTAATCTGACTATGAATGCTCAACAAAGAGACTCAGAACTACAGCTCAAACCAGAGAAAAAGCAAAGCATCAAGGGGAATCTATCTGTCCTTTTGCTAAAGAGAAATGGGTCCTTGGGCTATGAGGAAACAAATCACTATTCCAGTCAATTTCCTTGTGTGTGTGTGTGCGCGTGTGTGTGCTAGAGATTTGTTTTGTTGTGTTATTTAAATACTAAAGGGTATATTATGACTCTACTTGGAATGGCTCAATTATTTGTGAGTTTATTGTACACAGACTTTTTCACTGCTATTAATCTTGTTTAGCACCTAGGAGACTTCCTTTATAGTGCATGGGGGTTGTAGAAATAAAATACAGTGTTATTAAGACATTGTTCTGCCTTCCACGCAAAATCGAGGAAGGCCAAGCTGACCTGAAATGGCCAATTTACCCAACTCACTTTGTCAGAGTTGTTTTGTATGTTGAAAATTATCTATTCAACTCAGAAAGAGTGTTTTCTCTCACAAATACATATTTGGTATCCTTATGCATTATTAACTATATACCAAGTGTTATTCTCCCTAAATTGCTACAAGAAAATCAAATGACCCATGTTTCTGAAAAGTTTTGGATAGAAGAAAGCAACTATGAATTAAGAACATCAAGTCTAGCCTCTTACTAGACTTGGGAATGAGCGTCTATATCCAGGGCACTCAAGCTGTTCTCATAATTGTAACACTCACAGGAATTACCATTCTTCTACATGTACTAACCAACCCCTACATAACAGAATATGTGGTTGAATGGCACAAGAGAGGAAGCACTTGTTGCCTGGAAATATAGTTTATGATAAAAGACTTTCCTGTTTTGTTTATGTGTTTTTTATCCCAAAGATCTAATACCATCTTCAAAATACAGTAAAGAACACTGCAAAATTCATATTGTCAGAGAATGTGCATGTGTCTGGATGGACCCTGTCACGGAAATACCCTACCTGAGTTAGGAGAAATGGGGAAGAGGAATCACAAGAAAAAGAAAGAGGAGAGTGAACACAGTGATTCCAAAAATATGCCCAATTCAGTCATCAGCAGCTTCTCAAGTTTACTTTGGGCCAAAGTTGTCTTACTTTCTTTCATTTCTTAAATGAGAAAATAGAATTTTTCTTTTACTTATAAATATTCTGAGAGCGTAGGTCATCTGTGTAATGGTTTCCATTAAGATTCTTTCAATATTTCTTTCTGCTTGATTTTCACATAAGTGTGCTAACATTACCGTAGAAAGCTCCACTAAATTAAAATATCGTTATAGCTAAATGTTACAGGTGTTACATTATAGTTCATGATAAAAGGTTATTCGTTAGTTCAAGGCTCTGTTAGCACAATCTTTCTGCCTTCACGACTAAGAAGTAACAACGTGTTTTGGTTCTATAATAGTGAGTTAATTGTTCATTTTCCTAATGTTAGCCCTTAAGAAAATGTAAAGTGTATGGAGACCATATTGCTCCTTGTCTAGTTAAATAGAAGAAGGACAAAATAGTATACTTGAGAGAGCTACAATCTCAAACTTAGAAAAACTGGGTTTGAGCTCAATTTTCTGTATATGTGTTTAAGATAGTAATTTCTTCTTTTTGAACTTGTTTCTTAGCTGTAAGTTGGGATTAACAACAATTGAACCTATCCTAAACGGATGTTGGGAGACTCAAATGTGAGAATATATCGTGCATGTATTCATATTAAAATATATTATTACCATTGTCTTCTTTAATTTTTAAGCACTTTCCTGTGAGTGTATATGACCAGTCTCCACCCCCACCCAATGCACTAAAGGCTCTGAGGTTTTACATGGTTCTTTAGATATTTACATGCAATCATGATATAAGCATAAATCTTTAAATAATCACAAATTATACCAATATTGAGAACCATTTGAAAGAAGGAAAATACTATAACACAGAAATATTTAATATTATTGGATACTGAAACTTTAGGAAATCACAAGTAATACTTTTGTGTATTCTGCGAATTCGCCTCCTCCTCAGGCATGCTTTTGTGGTCATCTGGCACCTAAAAAATCCTAAGACTCACAATTTTCTAAGGTGTCTGGAGGGAATGGAGCTCCTTTTCCCTGGAAAAGCAGTAGGCTTTGGAACTGGGGAGTTTAAAAGAGAGGGCTGGAGGGAGGAAATGGGACCTAGTGGGCATGAGATCTGGAGAGAGAAAGAAGAAAGAAGCTACAAGAATGTTACCAAACTCACATTCCAGTGCTCACCACTCAAAAGGCAACAAATTGAGGGGCCAGTGTCAATAAAAATGAAAGATTCAGAAAAGCCAGCAATCTGGGGAGAAGGTGGACTTGTGTCCAGAGACCAACTCCAAAGATTCTGCTAAGCCATGACAATTTTTAAAGGGAAAAGGGGGAAACAATCTCAGGGAGGAGGTCAGGTTCTTCACCATTATTCCATCACGTGCAGACCTGCTGACTTCTCTTGATCTTCCTTTGGATGCTGTCTTGCCCATGTGGTCCACCTGCAAATTTACTAACGGGAAGCTGGGAGTAGAGGGTCAGTCATTCTCTAACTATTTAATTCTTCATTCTTACTCCTAATCCAGGAAAGGCATCAACAGGTTTGGAAAGGCATTGTGTACATTTATTAAAGCAGAAATCAGGAGCTAGGTTACATATTGCCTAGTGATCTCATCTTTATGATTAAGATCTGAGGAAAATGGGGATGAACAAACAGAAAAGGGGCAAAGTAGCTGCTTATAAGAACACTCTTCAACAGCTGAGCCTGGAAGAGACTCTTCATAATCTAAGTGACCAACTTCCACCTTCCTTTCTCCACACTGCACTTTTCTGAGATCTATCTGACCATCCAATGGAAGTTCTCCAATACTCAATCTCAGACCTGATTCCTTGGACTGAGGAGGAGAACCAGGGTGGTGTGGAGAAGGGACAGACCTTATCTATTTCCAATCATCTCCAGAGGAGCAGTGACCAGAGATGTGTCCACCCACCTCCGTATGAGTTTCACCAGGCAGATGAACCACACACTGGCAACAAATATAGCATCCTGCATGATCAGGCTCCATCCATGTTTTACATTTCATCCTGAATCTTGACGTAAGACACTCTAGACATTCTAACCTCCTATTCATTCTTTAAAAATGAGATCTTTCCCACCTTAGGACTTCTATGTTTTCTGCTTTCTTAACCAAGAACTCTCTCCTCTCTGTTCTTCTGATGGTTGGCTTCTCACCCATGAATTATAAACTGATTGTGGACTAGGGTGAGATCAATAGTTGGCCCATGGATATATAAACACGGCATGTTGTAAAATAAAGTTGACACTAACACCTTAAGAAGAAAGGATGAACTATTAGATAAATGGTATTAGGCTATTTAAATAGCTATAAAGTTTGGAGAAAAACATTAGTTTCTGAAAATAAGTTCAAAAGACTCATGTAACAAAAAGAAAAGCATTGGAAAATCTGTGTTTTTTTTGTTTTGTTTGTTTCTGTTGTTTTGGTTTTTTTTTTTTGCAGTATGTGGGCCTCTCACTGTTGTGGCCTCTCCCTCTGCAGAGCACAGGCTCCAGACGCGCAGGCCCAGCGGCCATGGCTCATGGGCCCAGCCGCTCCGCGGCATGTGGGATCTTCCTGGACCGGGGCATGAACCCGCATCCTCTGCATCGGTAGGTGGACCCTCAACCACTGCACCACCAGGGAAGCCCTACGTGTTTTTTTTTTAACTTAAAAGTAGCAAGGGCCTTCTTAAACCAACACAAATCACAAAAACTTTAATTACTCTAAAAACTTAACATTCTTCTGTAGAAAAAGCACATAAATACAGTGAAAATGTAAGCAACAGACCTGAGAAAAAATATTTGCAATATGTATTTCAAAGGACTGATATCCTGTGACCAAGAGGATAACATTCTCCTCAGTTTCTTCCTGCTTCTTAGGCCCTGGCCCAACTTTTCTTAGAGTATTTTCTTTAGAAAATTTGTAATCTAAATTGTTCTTTGCCCCTTTGAGATATATGCACATCTTTTCCCCCCTTTTTTTTAATCTAGTAAAATGCATAAAATGTACCATCTGAACCATTTTAACTGTATGCTTCTATGATATTAAATATATTCATAATGCTGTGCAACAATCATCATTTATCTCCGTAACTCTTTCCATCTTGAAAAAATGAAATTCTATATCCATTAAACAGTAACTCCCCATTTACTATTACCCCTAGCCCCTGACAACCACCATTCTTTCTGTCTCTATGATTTTGACTACTCTAAGTATCTCTTGTCAGTAGAACCATAGAGTACTTGTCTTTTTGGGACTGGCTTGTTTCATTCAGCATAATGTCCTTAAGGTTCTTCCACGTTATAGCGTATGTCAGAATGTTCTTCCTTTTGAAGGCTGAATGATCTATGTATACTACATTTTGCTTATCCATTCAACTGTTAATGGAAACTTGGGTTGTTTCCACATTTTAACTATTGTGAATAATGCTGCTATGAATATGGGTTTACAAACATCTCTTTGAGACCCTGCTTTCAGTTCTTTTGGATGTATATCTAGAAGTGAGATTACTGGATATATTTCAGGTTGCTCATATTCCTATTTTTAATTTTTTGAGGAACCACCATAATGGTTCTCCCTGGGCATGCACGGTCACTTTCTAATTTTCCCCATTTATGCAGTAGTTTTTGAATGTTCTAGTTTTTAATACCTAGCTTCCAAAAGTGGAAAAAGAGAAAAACGAAATGGAAGGAAGGGCAGTGGCTCTTTAAATTCTCTGGAAGTTGCTTCAGGCAGATGGGGAGGGTCTTGCAACAGTGTGGGGAGGGGCAACACCATGATGATAGCGTGCAGCTCTAGGACCAGAAAAAACAGTCAACAATCAAAGCACACATCCCAATATTTGGACGACAGGGTGCTTTCTGTCCATTCTGGTTCCCACCAGCAGTGTGCACAGAACACATGCACAGCTGTCTGCCATGACTGGGGGTGGGGGATAGGTAGCTGCTACTGTGATAAGAGATGAAACTGAACAAAATTAACCACAATTTACCAACAAAGGCTTCCCCTGGAAGATGTAAGCATTCAATAGACTCCATATTTCCAAAACAGTTATAAGAGATAAATTCCTCCAGTGCAATTTTCTAGGTGGGAAGATAGATTCCTGATTCTTCCTACTCTGCCATCTTCCCAGAATCCTCTCTATAAGTTTCTTTAAAAGCCTCTTGCCAGTTTTATAGCCCAGGAATGACTTTCTTTAGGACCTGGGACCTATCTCATTGCAATGTAATCTTTAAGGGAGATAACACCCCTATCTCCTAGTTTCTGTGGAAAGGTGAGAACTTTCCTCCAAGTTGTAAAACTACCTCCTGTCATGAATATAAGAGAAAGTTTACCTTTCCTTTGGGTAAAGCTAATTAGTAAACAGATGGCTTCTGTTCTCCCTCTCACCCCAGGACTTAAAACTTCCCTGAACTTTGATTCAGCAGAGTTGAGTTCCTACTGATCTGTGGCCTCTCTACCCTGTTGCAATAGCCTTGAATAGTCTTTCTTGTGTGTTTAGTTTTCTCTGTGCAATTTTTGCTTTGACACGAGAAAGTATAAAGAGCTAACACAAATCAAAAAAAAAGCCAAATTTTAAGTGGTGAAATAAAGGGTATATTCACATAATAAAAATCTAAAATGGCCAGTAAACATATGAAAGAATTCTTAAACTAACCAATTTTTATCAGGGAATTGCAAATCATAACAACAATACAATGTCAAACTTTAAGCAGTATCCAGGCTTGGCAAGGGCATGAACAGATGGAAACTCTCATATATTACTTGTGGGAGTGGGAATAAATATTGTGTGTGTATGTGTGTGTGTGTGTGTGTGTGTTTTAAGAATTAGTTGTTATCCAAAAAAGAAGAAGTAACAACTGACACCACAGAAATGCAAAAGATCATAAGAAACTACTATGAATAACTATACACCAAAAAAATGGACAACCTATAAGAAATGGACAAATTTTTAGAAAGATACAGTCTCCCAAGACTGAACCAGGAAAACATGGAAAATATCGCCAGTAATGAAATTGAATCAGTAATTTGAAAACTCCCAACAAATAAAAGTACAGGACCAGATGACTTCAAAAGTCAATTCTACCAAACATTTAGAGAACAGTTAACACCTATTCTTCTGAAACTATTACCAAAAATTGCAGAATAAACACTTCTGAACTTATTCTATGAGGGCACCATCACCCTGATACCAAAACCAGAAAAAGATACCACAAGAAAAGAAAATTACAGGCCAGTATCACTGATAAACATAAATGAAAATATCTTCAACAAAATACTAGCAAACCGAATCCAACAATACATTAAAAGGATCATACACCATGATCAAAGGGATTCATCTCAGGAATGCAAGGATTTTTCAATATCTGCAAATTTATCAATGTGATACACTACATTAACAAACTGAGGAACAAAAATCATGTGATCATCTCAATAGATGTAGAAAACATTTTGATAAAGTTCAACATCTGTTTAGGAAACTCTCCAGAAAGTGGGCACAGAGAGAACATACCTCAACATAATAAAGGCCATGTATGATAAACCCACATCTAACATCAAGCTCAACAGTGAAAAGCTGAAAGAACTTCCTCTGAGATCAGGAACAAGACAATAATGTCCACTCTCGCCACTTTTATTCAACATAGTATTGGAAATCCTAGCCACAGCAATCAGAGGAGCAAAAGAAATAAAAGGAATCCAAACTGGAAAAGAAAAAGTTAAACTGTCACTGTTTGCAGATCATATGATACTATACATAGAATATCCTTAAGACGCCACCAGAAAACTACTAGAGCTCATCAATGAATTCAGTAAAGTTGCAGGATACAAAATTAATACACAAAAATCTGTTGCATTTCTATACATTAACAATGAAAGATCAGAAAGAGAAATTAGGGAAACAATCCAAGTTACCATTACGTCAAAAATAATAAAATACCTAGGAATAAACCTACCTAAGGAGGCAAAAGACCTGCACTCCAAAAACTATAAGCCACTGATGAAAGAAATTGAAGATGAAAGAAATTGAAGACAGAGAGATATACCATGTTCTTGGATTGGAAGAATCAATATTGCTAAAATGACCATACTACCCAAGACAATCTACAGATTCAAAGTAATCCCTATCAAAATACCAATGGCATTGATCACAGAACTAGAACAAAATTTGTATGGAAACACAAAGGACCCCAAATAGCCAAAACAATCTTGAGAAAGAAGAACAGAGCTGTAGGAATCATGCTCTCTGACTTCAGACTATACTACAAAGCTACAGTAACAAAACAGCATGGTACTGCCACAGAAACAGACACGTAGATCAATGGAACAGGATAGAAAGCCCAGAAATAAGCCCACCCACCTATGGTCAATTAATCTATGACAAAGGAGGCAAGACTATACAATGGAGATAAGATACTCTTTTCAATAATTGGTACTGAGAAAACTGCACAGCTACATATAAAATAATGAAATTAGAACATTTTCTAACTCCATATACAAAAATAAACTCAAAATGGATTAAAGACCTAAATGTAAGATTGGATACTATAAAACTTCTAGAGGAAACATAGGCAGAACATTCTTTGACATAAGTCACAGCAATATCTTTTTGGATCCATCTACTAAAGTAAAGGAAATAAAAGCAAAAATAAATAAATGGCACAAAATTAAACTTAAAACATTTTGCACAGCAAAACAGAACAAAAAGACAACCTACTGAATGGGAGAAAATGTTTGCAAATGATATGACTGATAAGGGATTAATATCCAATATCCAACAGCTCATACAATTCAACATCAAACAACCCAATTTAAAAAATGGGCAGTAGAACTGAATAGATATTTTTCCAAAAAGGAAATGCAGATGGCCCACAGGCACATTCAAAAATGCTCAACATTGCTAATCATCAGAGAAATGCAAATCAAAAACACAATAAGATATCACCTCACATCTGTGAGAATGGCTATCATCAAAATGCCTACAAGTAATAAACGTTGGCAAGGATGTGGGGAAAAGGAAACACTTGTACACTGTTGGTGGGAATGTAAATTGGTACAGCCACTGTGGAATATAGTATGGAGATTCCTCAAAAAGCTAAAAATAGAAATACCATATGACCTAGCAATTCCACTCCTTGGTATTATCTGAAAAAAAACCCTGATTCAAAAAGGCACATGCACTCCAATATTCATAGCAGCATTATTTATGATAGCCAAGACATGGAAGCAACCCAACTGTCCATCAACCAATGAATGGATGAAGAAGTGGTGGTACATACATACAATGGAATACTACTCAGCCATAAAAAAAGGAACAATGCCATTTGCAGCAATATGGGTGGACTGGAGGGCATTATGCTAAGTGAAACAAGTCAGATAGAGAAAGACAAATACTGTATGATATCACTTATATGTGGAATCTAAAAAATACAACAAACTAGTGAAAATAACAAAAAAGAAGCAGACACAGATATAGAGAACAAATTAGTGGTTACCAGTGGGGTTAGGGGGAGGGGCAATATAGGGGTGGGGATTTGGAGGTACAAACTATTGGGTGTAATATAAGTTTAAGGATGTTGTACAACAGGGGAAATATAGCCAATATATGTAATAACTGTTAAAAAAAAACGAATTAGTTGGTATCCATCAAAATTTTAAATGGGCATGCCATTTTGTGCCAGGAATATATTTTCTAGTTATCTATCATAAAGAATTTTCATTAATTACCTATTTTAAAGAATAATAGAAATCATTTGTTAGAATACTTAATGAGAAAGTACTTACATTTTAATGACAGAAAGAAAATTTAAAGTTTCATAAGGAAAATCTTTCCTAAATGGAAAAATGACAGAATGGAAATGTAGCACCCAAAATGTTAAATGTGGTGAATTTAAGAAATTGACTTTTATTATATTCTTTATACATTTTATATTTTATATAATTTCTCCTATTAGTTTTACAATCAAAAACTAATAACTTGTTAGAGTAGAAGTATAAAATCAAATTAGAATTGCTGATAGTATTGACTCACATCCAAATAGAAATCTTTGTTTCAGTACAGATTGTTTGCTATTACTCTGCTGTAACCTCCCAGAAACGAATGAGCTCTAGGAGCAATTTAACATCTTAAATGTGGCACTTGAAATATAAGGCTTTGCATCTACCATCTTCACTTCTCCTCTAGGGAAAAAGAGAGAAAGAGAGCATACCGTCAAAATAGCCTTCAACTTTATCTTGATAGCAGGATCATTGTTTAAAAAAAGATTCTCAATCTCACCTTTGTTTCTTTTCCTTTTGAAGGCCTGTGATTACAGGATAGGAAGTTTCCCACCAGGGTGTACCATCTCAAGACTCAGAAGTAAGTAGCATCTTTCTAAATATTACATGAACATTTGATGGAGGCGGGTGTTTGTTTCCTCTTTGGCATGTGCTGACTTTCATCTCCTTCTCTCTTCTGAGGTACAGTGATGCCTGCAGCCTGTAAAGTACAACGCACATTGTGGACACTCTGATAAATATTCAATGATGATAGTAATGACAGAGCAAAGCCCTGTCTGTGCAGTTGTATAACTTCTCCCGTACATGGTGTGCCTCCTCAGACAGCTGTCACATCCTTGCTTTCAGAGGTAGGGATTCCTTGCCAAATTAAAGCTTGAGAAGAGCACATTACATCCTCATGTCATTGTGGGAGTGTGAGATGTGAATGCCTAGAGCCATACTTGTCACTCAGAGACTCGTCTGTTTGATAAATACTGTCTCAAGAGCCAATTCAGATTGACTACCTGGCCAATTCAATCAATCATACAGATATCTGATCCAGAGAGTTTGCATGATGCCCAAACCACTGGCCAATTCCAGGGGGAACAAAAGCCCAGCCCATCTGAGACCTTTCAGTCAGCACATTTTAGCTGAATTATATTGACTTGATGATCATGTGTTTTTGGATAAATATTTTTAAACATGCAACTTAATGAATTTATTTATTGAAGAACTGAGTAGAGATTATCAATATCAACATCAACTTTTAAGGAACTGATAATACTATCCAGACTTTACTGTACTAAGTACTTTCCATGAAATTTCTTTTGCCACACCAAGTGGCCTTTGGATGCAGGATCTTAGTTCCCTGACCAGGAATTGAAACTGTGCCCCCTGCAGTGGAAGCTTGGAGTCCTCACCACTGGACCGCAAGGGAATTCCCAGCAATTTATTGTTTAATATTCAAACAAAACTCTCAAAAGTTTGATCTAATACACTTAGATCAGTGTATCTGTACACTTGATAAAACCAAGGCCAAGAAAATGTAAGCAGTTTGCCGTGGGTCATGAGTAAGAGGAAGCGTCCAATTCAGTTTCCTGTGACTCCAGAGTTTTCATAAGCTTTTGGGGGAAGACTTTTAGAAAGAACACCTTAACAATAATATGGTTCCATTTATGTATTTTTAAAATGTGTAAAATGGATAGCTAGTGGGAACATGCTGTATAGCACAGGGAGCTCAGCTTAGTGCTCTGTGACAACCTAGATGGGTTGGGATGGGGGGTAAGGGCGGTCCAAGAGGGAGGGGGTATAGGTATACATATAGCTGATTCACTTCATTGTATAGCAGAAACTAACACAACATTGTAAAGCATTTTTTCTCCAATAATATATATATATATATATATATATATATATATATATATATATATATAATGTCTACCAACATCAAGACCCATATACTCTGCCTGAAAGTCAAGGAACAAATTACCCTTTTTTTTCTAAGGCCAACACATTCACTTAAGTAGTGGAACCCATCCACTTCAGTATACCCAAGGTCACTGCTCTCTTCTATTTTATTTATTTCATGGTTTATTTCTATTAGTATACAAATACATACCACCTTAAAGAAATCTTCCTTGATTCTATATCCCTTAAAAGTTTCTGCCCCATTTCTCTGCTATTTTTAAGCAACATTTCTCAAAGAGTTTTTGAGGGCAGTTTCTCCTTCCTCTCCTCCCATGCCCTCTTGTTCCCACTACATTCAGACTTGGATACTTGCCACTCCACTGAGGCTGCTCTTACCAAGGGCACAGAAGACCTCTGTATTATACAATCAAGTGGTCATTTATCAGTTATCCAATTGAGTCAATCAGAATTGTTTGATACAGTTGATCATTGTTAAAATTTTTTTTAAAGTTTATTAAAAATCTTTTATTCAAGGTCTAACAAGAATTAGGCAAAACCAAAAAAGTAAGAAAAATTTCAAGTTCTTTTGCGTCAAACTAGTAATTTCACTTCTTGTAACCATTATTAAAGTGGTAATTCTATTCAAATTACAAGAAAATATACAGATAAGAAAGTGCCCAGGTCCAATAATAAAGGAATGGTTTAAAACCACAGAATGGAATATTTTTCAACCATTAAAATTGAGTATTACAAAGACTAATAAGCTCAAAATGCTGATTTTATAACAGAAAATAAGAAAAGCATCTGTGTATAAACAGTATGTTCAAAACTAAAACTGAATAGTAAATAAGATTGAAAAAATACAAAATGTATGTTAGGCTGTTAAGGTTATGAGTGTTTTTCTTTTATGTTTCAGTAATTTTAAAAAAATTTTTATGGTAACTTTTATAATAGAAAACATTAAAAAAGGGATCCATTATCAATCAAATCAGATAACTGTTTTGTTCTAAATGGTGGTCATGTTAAACTATGATAATTAAAGTTTAAGTTAATCATTATATTTTCTTTCTCAAATAGCTAACTGATTCAACACAGAGAACAGTCATGATTTATCAAAGGTGTTTTAAAAAAAAGATATTTTGCTAAATCATTGGCTGGATTCATTTGCATAATATATTCTCTTCAATCACACATTTCAAACTGTATGCTTAGTGAAAAATTATTTTTTCAAGAGGGAGAGAATTTTAGGAATTTTATTATGATTTATGCAATTCCTGATTTACATAGTTTACTGGTGCTTTTATATTTTAAATAACTCGCCATCGCTAGCCAATTGAAATTGTACTTTAGTGCACTAATTGAAAAAAAAAGCTGTCAATTTCTTTTCTTTGCCATGCAGCTACAAGTTTCATTGTTTCCTTCATGAGATTAAGGAGCTTCCAATTAAGACAATGATTTTAATCCATGAATTCATGAGGCATTTCCTAAGCTTTCCTTGGTTTCTACTAAATTGCACAATAAACTAGATTCTAAAGGCAAGCCACATCATGAAGAAAATAATTATCACCTTGTCTTAGGAATGGAAACATATTCATATAGAAACCTCCTCATAGTGGCAGGGCGGGGTGGGGGCATGCTGTGAATCCTTGGGGTTCAGAGACAGGCCTGAAGACAAGCCCCCGGAAGTTAAGAGGGCAGGCAACTGTGGACAAGAAGGTCTTTGTGAAAAAAGTGGGATGTTCAAACTCCATCTTTGTAGTAAACAGAACATTTTTTAAAGTATTTTATTCTAATGCCGGCAACTTGTGATGTTAATTCATCTCTGAAACAGCATCTATAATAAAACTTTTAAACTAGATGTGCTTGTTTAATTTAAGCACTTAGACTATTCAAGAACGTATTTTATTATTCAGACTGAAGAAATAAATATTGTTCTTGACTTCCTAGTATTAGGTGAGCTCCAACTGTTTATCCACCTATCCACCCATCTGTCTATCCATCCATCCATCCATCCATCCATCCATCCATCCATCCATTACCTATCCTTTTATCTATATCAATCTATCTTCCTACGTACCATCTATCTACCTAATTGCTATTTTCTCCTATGTGTTCTGTCACTCTTCTATTTATATATTGAGAATAAACATATTCCTTCTTTAAGTACCAAAGAGTTGTATTAGTTTGTGATAGGAATTATTTATCTTTTCTTCAACCTTCAACTTAATAATTTCTTTAAAAAATCCATTTTAAAAATGTCTACATTAATTCATTTGCTCAACTCTAAATACTGAAACAATGATTTAAATTTCTTTCAATTGTTTCCTTTCATAATGCTTAGAATACCCATAGAAAGAGATACTGCCCTTTTAAAAATAATTTTGTGGGAAAAATAATCTTACTTTGTCATTCTAAGGTTTGACTATTAGCATAAGTATTGCTATGAAGAAATTAATAGAGGCTGAATGCTTTATAAACATAGTGGGCAGATTTATCATTCTATTCAGACGTGATAGCTTGTACTATCCCAGTGCTGATTTAAAATGCAATGGTTGAGAAGTAGGCAAAGACAAAATTGAGTTATATCAAGGTGCTGTGTGTCACTGTGCGAGCCAGGGTATCTAATGTAATTTGTTTGTTGTAGTGTTTATGAAACATTCCATCTGGCACAATATGCCTCTAGGACAGAAGGTGCTGGCATATTAAAGATGCAAGCATCTAACATATGATATTTACCCATTTATTATTTCAGCAGAAAAGTAGACAACCTTTAGAAAACAGTGAAGAGATTAGCAAACTCAGACATTTGATTCAGATAAAAATTTGAGGACTACTACATTCATAACACGTCAAGATATTTTAATAGGATGGAATTTTGTTTTTAAGCTAAAAGCAAATAAATCTAAGAGATTTTTTTCTTTCTCTTCAAGGAAAGTGTACCTTTTACATGGCTTGGCTGATTTTCATTTTAAAAAAAGGGGTTTTTAAAGCAAAAGTTGCAACTTCACAACATGATATGTTAACAGAGCAAATTTTCAGGCAGAGTCTGAGAAAGGAAAAATATTCCATTATAGACCCAGCTCTCTAATAAAAAAAGAAACAAAACAAGAATTACTAGATGGTCATTGATCGCATTTCATGGATCTTTTAACAAATTACAGTGAATCCTGCCCTAACATGCACTCTCACTGTCCTTTAACTCAGCACATTTTTTTTTTACAGTAAGTCGAGGGGTGATGAGATATACAATAAAATTGAAAAGATGAAATTCCATCATTCCATTGAAGGAGAGAAGAATTAAATGTTCAATTTACATGCTAGGAATAATGGGCATGATGAAACTAAAAGGACATTCCCATTCTCAATGATAGTGTTTCTGAAATTATCATTATTTGACAGGATACTACTAATATGTAGAAGATGCCTATTCTGGCATTTCAAATACATCATCTGGTTTAGTCCTCAAGACAAATCTCATGAGGATGTTATTATTACCCCATTTTGTCCCATGAGGAAATTGAGGTTCAAAGAGGTTAAGCAATTATTCAAGCTTGACTTCACCCCCAGGAATGTCTGACTCCAAATTCTATGTCCTTTCCATTGAGATCCCCTGAGATGGACTATTCCAGGCAGAAGTCATACTATGGAAGCATTTTGATAACATATGAATAAAAATATTCTAAATCCAAACTGTTATTCCACCTAAACATTTCCACTGTGGACAAAATTTTCTTATGATAACAAACGTGGCATTCTCCCTCCTTTTGGATTTTTCATGTCTTTTTTTTTTGCTATCACCTGCTGCCACTTCTCACTTACTATTGATACATTTCATAGAAGGGTAGCTTCTTTTTCAGACCCACAGTAAAAGAGGAAAACTTTTAATTTCAAATCATTTTCTACACACCTTCTTTTCCTCCTAGGTCTTTCTTTGATCAATCATCCTGCTATCTATAAGGCACAAGGTCTTACCTAGTCAGGATAATATTAAAATTTCCTTACACAATCAGAACCATACTTTATATGCACTATTGCCTTAATCTACTTCTGTGAACTAATAGTTTCAACTGTTTCTCAAATCAAATGAAAATTCCCTGTCTTGACCTTTCAATTGCTCACAAATTAACAATTTAACCCCCACCCCTTGTATAATGGCTGCCTTACTATCTCCATACATCAGTCATTTGATCTTCTGAAAGGTATACTCTACCTGCCTCTTCCCTCCTTTATGAACATTATATATAAATCCCTATTGCAATGGTAATAGTAGCTAATCATTATTAAGTACATATTTCATTAGGTGCTTTATAGACATTATATCATGTAATTATTTAAATAACTCTGTGAGGAAGAAATTACAATGAAAGAACTAAAGGTGTGACTTGTAACATAGTTAGGAGGGGAATAGGTCCCTGATCTGTTGTTTTCTATTATTTTTTTAAAAAATAGGTTCAGGGCTTCCCTGGTGGTGCAGTGGTTGAGAGTCCGCCTGCCGACGCAGGGGACACGGGTTCGTGCCCCTGTCCGGGAAGATCCCACCTGCCGTGGAGCGGCTGGACCTGTGAGCCATGGCCGCTGAGCCTGCGCGTCCGGAGCCTGTGCTCCACAATGGGAGAGGCTACAGCGGTGAGAGGCCCGCGTACCACAAAAAAAAAAAAAAAAAAAAAGGTTCAAGAAAATCTGCCGATAAATTCAAATTCAAAAGCAAACTTGCCAATCCCTAACAAACATAACTACACGTTTTTCATTTGGGAAGGATAAAATCTACATGTAGTGAAATGTACAAATCTTAAATGAATTTTAGTAAATGTATATACTCTGGTAACTACCACCTTTATCAAATTGAAGGCTTTTTCATCACTCCAGACAGTTCCTACATGCTCCTTCCAGCCAACCCCCATCAACATAAATGATCAGTGTTCTAATTTCTAACACCATAGATTAGTCTTAGCTTCTCTTGAACTTTATGTAGAGTGAGTCATACAATATGCAATGTTTTATATCTGACTTCATTCTCTAACATAGTGTTTCTGAGATTCATCCATGTTTTACACATATCATTTGTTCATTCTTTTTATGGCTGAGGAGTGGTCCACTGTGTCACAATTTGCTTATTCATTTACCTGTTCATGGGTATCTGGATTGTTTTCAGTCATTGTATATTATTAAAAACTTCTGTGGATATAGGTTTTCCTCATTGAATTTTTAAAAATGACCTGGAAAGGTGTGGAAAATACCTGAAAGAAAATGACTCATTCACTTTCTTCTCACCAGGAATACATATTTAATTTTCCTCTATTAGGTCACACCATCCTCTCCTGCTAAATTGAAATTACCACAAGGAAAAGGGTTGTATCCTTTTATCTGTCTTCCTCTGCCGTCTAGCACATGACACATGCAAGTTCTCAGTCAGTAAGCATTAGCTGAATTAAAATTTGTCAAATTACTGTTTAAGACAGCTTCTTCATGAGCTCTACTTTGAAACACAAAACTAACTTCTTAATACTCATGAACATCCTTCTGTATTCTGTCCTTTCTGTCCTTTTGTTTGAGGGTCTCTGATTTTTATGTCTCTCCTCCCCTCTCTGGCTTGTGTTTTCTTTGTGACATTGCACAGGGTGGCTACTTCTTCAGCCTAATCCCAAGATATGATACTCACGAGTACATACACCATAAACTCTAGGGAGAAGGCTCACCTCAGGAAAGAAAGCTGGAATAACTCCATTTAGATTCATCTCTTTATGGAATTATCATCATGAAGGAAGAGTATAAAATATGAAGGAAGAGGAGCCTCACTCTTTTTTAAAATTGAAGTATAGTTGATTTACAATGTTATGTTAATTTCTGCTGTACAGCAGAGTGATTCAGTTATACATATATATATATATACATTCTTTTTTATATTCTTTTCCATTATGGTTTATCACAGGATATTGAGTATAATTCCCTGTGCTATAGAGTAGGACCTTGTTATTTATTCATTCTATATATACTAGTTTGCATCTGCTAATCCCAAACTCCCATTCCATCCCTCTCCCAACTCTCCCTTGGCAACTACATGTCTGTTCTCTATGTCTGTGAGTCTGTTTTGTAGATAAGTTCATTTGTGTCATATTTTAGATTCCACATATAAGTGATATCATATGGTATTGTCTTTCTCTTTCTGACTTACTTCACTTAATATGATAATCTTTAGGTTCATCCCTGTTGCTGCAAATGGCATTATTTTGAAACTTTTTATGGTTGAGTAGTATTCCTTTGTATCTATATACCACATCTTCTTTATCCATTCATCTGTTGATGGACAGTTAGGTTGTTTCCATGTCTTGGCTATTGTAAATAGTGCTGCAATGAACATTGGGGTGCACGTATCTTTTTGCATTATAGTTTTCTCCAGATATATGCCCAGGAGCAGGATTCCTGGATCATATGGTAGCTCTATTTTTAGTTTTAAGAGGAACCACCACACTGTTTTCCACAGTCTTGCACCAACTTACATTCCCATCAACAGTGTAGGAGGGTTCCCTTTTAGGAGCCTCACTCTTTTTTTTTTTTTTTTTACATCTTTATTGGAGTATAATTGCTTTACAATGGTGTGTTAGTTTCTGCTTTATAACAAAGTGAATCAGTTATACATATACATATGTTCCCGTATCTCTTCCCTCTTGTGTCTCCCTCCCTCCCCCCATCCCTATCCCCCCACTAGGTGGTCACAAAGCACCGAGCTATCTCCCTGTGCTATGTGGCTGCTTCTCACTAGCTATTTATTTTACATTTGGTAGTGTATATATGTCCATGTCACTCTCTCACTTTGTCCCAGTTTACCCCTCCCCCTCCCCATATCCTCAAGTCCATTGTCTAGTAGGTCTGTGTCTTTATTCCTGTCTTATCCCTAGGTTCTTCATGACTTTTTTTATTTTCTTAAATTCCATATATATGTGTTAGCATATGGTATTTGTCTTTCTCTTTCTGACTTACTTCACTCTGTATGACAGACTCTAGGTCCATCCACCTCACTACAAATAACTCAATTTCATTTATTTTTATGGCTGAGTAATATTCCATTGTATATATGTGCCACATCTTCTTTATCCATTCATCTGATGATGGACACTTAGGTTGCTTCCATGTCCTGGCTATTGTAAATAGAGCTGCAATGAACATTTTGGTACATGACTCTTTTTGAATTATGGTTTTCTCAGGGTATGTGCCCAGTAGTGGGATTGCTAGGTCATATGGTAGTTCTATTTGTAGTTTTTTAAGGAACCTCCATACTGTTCTCCATAGTGGCTGTACCAATTCACATTCCAGCCTCACTCTTAACACTGAGCAGAAACAGAATGAATCAGAGGACACTGAAGTAGCCCAAACTAGCCACTAATAAGTAGATTTTTGATTCCTGAAATCACATTATAGAAGAATCACAAGATAAGCCTGGCAAATCTTCCAATAAATTAAAATATGAAACTTATCAGCATATGAGAACAAAAGTTAACATTTCTGTTCTCTCACAATAGTACAGTATAACAGAAACCATTGAGTCTTTGACTACACAAATAGTTCTTAAATTTTAGTGTGAAAAAGAACCTAAGATTGTGTAGACAATTCAAATTATCAAGTTTCACACTCAAGAATTTTAATTCAGTAACTATGGCACAGTAATTGCATTTTAAATAAATGCACGAGGTGACTTTTATGTAGGTGTTTAGGCTTTCACTACTCCAAGTGTGATCCATGTACCAGCAGCATCAGCATTGTCCCTGAGCTTTGTTAGAAATGCAGTATCTTGGGACCCTCCCTAGACCTACCAAATCAGAAGCTTTATTTTTAGAAAATCCCCAGGTGATTCTTATGCCCTTTATATTTTGAAATGTACTGCTCTAAGTACTTTATACGCTGTGAGAAACACCGGATATACACACCAACTAGTGAAGGTGATCCTGCCGACTCTTTGCTGTTCCTTCTCTTCCACTAGAAAACCCTAACTGTATGATAACACAATTTAAAAACAACAACATATAACATTTAGCATTTGTTAAGCACTCATGATGAGTCAAGCTCACCTAAATTGTGCCCATAATAATTTTATTTCACAATCTTAATAACTGGGAGGCATTGCAGGCTACAGGAGAGAGCATGTCCTTGGGGAGTGAACAGACCTGAATGTGAATCTTAATTTTTTTTTTTTTACCTGCTAAGAACATAACCTTGGGTGAGCTTTGTAATCTCTTTGATTATTAGTATTGCTCCTTTAGAAATAAAGAATCTACTGCAGAATTTGGTGAAGAGTAAAAAAATGAGCACCCATGCTGTGACTTGGTGCATGCTGAGTTGTCAATCCTCTTATTCCTGAATCCAAATAAAATACACATAAAAATCACATGATGATCTCAATAGATGCAGAAGAAGCATTTGGCAAAATTCAACATCTATTCATGACAAAAACTCTCAAGAAAGTTGGTATAGGGGGAACATACCTCAACATAATAAAGGCCATTTATGAAAAACCTACAGGTAATATCATACTCAATGGTGAAAAGCTGAAAAATTTCCTCTAAGATGGAGAATAAGACAAGGATATCCACTCACCACTTTTATTTACCATAGTATTGGAAGTCCTAGACACAGCAATCAGACAAGGAAAATAAATAAAAGTCATCCAAATTGGAAGGGAAGAAGTAAAACTGTCACTGTTTGAAGATGACATAATACTATATATAGAAAACCCTAAGACTCCACAAAAAAACTATTATAACTAATAAATGAATTCAGTAAAGTTGCAGGATATAAGATCAATATACAGAAATCTGTTGCATTTCTATATACAAATAATGAACTATCAGAAATAGAAATCAAGTAAATGATTCCATTTATAATTGAATCAAAAGGAATAAAATACCTAGGAATAAATTTAACCAAGGAGGTGAAAGACATGCACTCTGGAAACTATGACATTAATGAAGAAAATCGAAGATGATACAAATAAATGTAAAGATATCTATGTTCATGGATTGGAAGAACAAATATTGTTAAAATGTCCATGCTATCCAAAGCAATCTACAGATTTAATGCAATCCCTATCAAAATACCAATAACATTTTTCACAGAATTAGAAAAAATAATCCTAAAATTTGTATGGAATCACAAAAGAACTGTAATAGCCGCAGCTGCCTTGAGGAAGAAGAACAAAGCTGGAGGTTTCATGCTCCCTGACTTGAGACTATACTACAAAGCTATAGTCATCAAAAGAGACACATACTGGCACAAAAACAGACACATGTATGAATGGAACAGAATAGAGAGTCCAGAAATAAACTCAGGCATATATGGTCAATTAATTTATGACAAAGGAGGCAAGAGTATACCATGGGAAAAAGACAGTCTCTTCAATGAGTGATGTTAGAAAAACTGGAAAGCTACATGTAAAAGAATGAAACTAGAATACTTTCTCACACCATATACAAATACAAACTCAAAATTGATTAAAGACCTAAATGTTAGACCTGAAATCATAAAAATCCTAGAAGAAAACATAAGCTGTATGCTCTTTGATATTGGCATTAGCAATATTGTTTTGGATTCATCTCCTCAGGCAAGGGAAACAAAAGAAAAAAAAATGGAACCTAACCAAACTTAAAAGCTTTTGCACAGAGAAGGAAACCATCAACAAAATAAAAAGGCAACCTACTGAATAGAAGATTCTTGCAAACAATGTTTTCCATAAGGGTTAATAGGCAAAATATCTAAAGAACTAATACAACTCAAAATCAAAAAATTAAACCTAATTAGAATATGGGCAGAGGACCTGAATA